>NW_028262290.1:77812500-78437500 GCF_047370975.1 Nipponia nippon | reverse complement strand
CTTGTATAAGAATTACTGTCTTTTGGTTAAACGTGAATGGCTGTACATTGTGAAAGCTGAATTGCATACTTGGCTGTCTCAGAGCAGGATATGAACTTGGCAAGACAGGTTCATTTCTCTCTTGGCAAGACCAGAGTGTACATTGCTCTTAGTTTTGATTCTGTCTATCAAAATAGGACTACCTGAAAATGGCTAAAATAATCTTACATTAAAATAAAGCACAAAAGACTATTAAAACCTTAGTTTCTGGAATTCCATTTAAAAAAAAAAAATAACTACATATTCTCTTGCTTTGCCCCTTTCCAAATGTCTGTAGCAATTTTGCCAGTAGTGTGTTGGTAGCAATAATAGCTTCTGCAAAATTCAGAAAGGTTGCTAATAAAACAGCAGATCATGACCCATCCAGAAAATTTAAATTAAACATTTTGATGCAACATGAGCTTATATGTCCTCATTTGCAACCAGTAATCTTTTTGTCTTAATGAATTGTGTGTTATTAAAGGGAGAAAGTAAGAAAACAAGGTAGGTGAATGGGAATGCACAGCACCTGTTTCCTGAAAGGTGCTTTTCTAGGTGCAGCACCTCGCAGACCGGCTGGCTGCTTTCCTGCCCTGCTGTAAGGAAGGGAGCATCATTTTCAGGCTTGGATCTCCACATCCTGGAGCTGCAGGGCAGCAGGCTGGGCTTAAGCTGCAGCTGCCAGTGTTGTGGGATCTGGTCCCCAGTCCCAGCTAACAGCTCCTCGTTCCCTCCCACCGGCCACTAGCAAGGGCATCGTGTTGGTCTCCTAGCTGTTTTTGCTGGCCACCATCAGCAGTTTCTGTTGCTGCAGGTCTGCAG
Organism: Nipponia nippon; assembly: GCF_047370975.1. Lineage (NCBI taxonomy): Eukaryota > Metazoa > Chordata > Aves > Pelecaniformes > Threskiornithidae > Nipponia > Nipponia nippon. The sequence goes on along the minus strand of NW_028262290.1, from coordinate 78,436,660 downwards.
CAAGTGTAGAGATGATGTTCAAGACTGACATCACTCTTAGATGCAGAAAACTTTTAGACAGATCCCTTTGCTTTACACCTCTCAAGAGAGTCCCAGACAGATTCTCCTTTCCTTATTCCTTTTTCCTACAAGAACCCGTGTGGGAAGCTGCTGCCAGGTGTCAGCGTGACTGCTCTTCCCGCCACACCTGTGTACAGCTGGCAGGGCCAACTTTGGTATGCTGTTGCAAATCACAAGCAATTCCCTCTTTACGACAGGCCTCCTGTTTTGAAGGAAATGGCTTCCTAGCATAATAAAAGAATGTAAGAAAAATATGTATGAGGGCCAGCCATTAGTCCCTTTCTAATTCTTCTCTTTTGTTTTTCATCACATGTCAACAAAGCGATCCATTTTTTTTTTTCAGTTTCCTCTTCTGAGAAATCTTTGGGTAGACAGAAGGGAAAGATCTTTCAAGTCTCCATTACCCTGTTTACAATTAACGTCTCATGCTTAAATAATAGATCAAGTCCACCAGCTATTACAGAAGTCAAAAGACACAGCACTTTTTACTTCCAATCACAGAATTAATACTGGGCAAAGGCACAAATGGAGAATGACTAGCCTTTGATTCTGCAGATAATGAGGAGAGGGTAGTTCTCCTTGGAGGTGAAATGCAGATAATAAAGAAAGGTAGTTCTTCTTAAAGGGAAAATGTTTCCACCCAAAAATTGTTTGAAGGCCACATTAATTTTGCCCATTTATTTTTTTTTTTCAGTAGTTTACAAGTATCTGAGATTACTCATAATGCACTGGACAAAAAAAATTGATTTGGTTATTGTAGGAAATGAAGTGAGAACGAAAAGGAAGCATCAGCTTTTGATCTCTTGTGCTTTAAAAAAAGTCATCTTTCCCTAAGCAACATGAGGGATTTCTACAGCTCCTGTGAACCCTGGCACACCTGATGGGAGTCTGTCGATACATTGCTCTTGATAAAGTGCAGCACTTATAAAGCAATGTGGCAGAACGTATACTGTAAATTTCTGCCTTTTGAAGGCAGCTGGACAAGACATTTGGTCTCACTGTGAAGATTTATTCCTTTTTCTACTCGCTTGGACAGAAAGAAATTGTTGACAGCTACCAAGGGGTGCATTGTTGGGGGTGGGCTGTGGAAGGAGAAATTGGAGTAAAGTAAAGAAAAGGAAAAGACTGAGTGCAAATACTTTACGTAAGAAATAAATTCAGACTTTTTGACTGAATAAGCCCTGTTTCTGGAAGTTATGAAGAGTCTGAATAGGAAAACAAGAAGTTGCTTTAAGACTGAAGGAAGTCTAAAGGGGCTTTTTACCTAATAGAAGCAGTTTTCAACCTCTCTGAGAGGATAAATGATGAAAAAAATCAATGAACGGCACAGAGGGTGAAGTAGCTTTGAGCAGCGTGACATTGACAGTGTACCCTGATAAAAGTAAAAATGTGTTTTCTTTGTCTTTGGCAAAACTAGGCACTGCATCTCCACATAACCGCTTTAATATTTCAACTGTCTGAGAGTTCACTTGCTGAATATGCCCCTGTGTATGAAGAACTGCAGCTGAGCAATTTAAGGAAGTTTTTCTTTACCAGCCATATTTGTAGGCAGGTGGTAGTGATTGGCCTGGAAACTATATGCTCCTTATTTCTCAGTATTTCAATCTGAATAAAAACAAATCTGTTTTCTTTCCTTCATGCTGGCCTACATCTAGCCTCTTCACACCCACACAAGACAGCAGAAGGAACAAAATCCTTAAATTGCAGTTTGATAGAATATCATCAAAATTAGATAAGATAGCTAAAACCAGAATTAGCATGCTCTATAAAAGGCTTTAAGGAAAAAAGAAAAAAAATAGGTAACAATTTAATACAAGCAAATCCTTGCATTTCTGGAAAGACAAACACATTCTAAAACAAACAAAGTACAGGTAAGATCCATTTTACTCATGCTAGCACAGTTTTCTTGAGTCTAACAGGGCAAGATATTATACATACAGAAATACACAAAGAAAATTTGGAAATTGACCTATACAAAATTTTTTTTTGCTATTTTTCAGGCTCATCTTAATAAAGCTAGAAAGCATAAAAGCAATGATAAGGTAATGAAAGCTTAGGGTTGACTGTTTCATGTTGTAAAGGGTTTTAGGCAGGTAATCAAGAACATGGTCCTATTTATTTTCTCTTTCTCTTTGTCTCTCTCTCTTGCTCCTTCTTTCTCCTGCTTTCTCCCATCTCCAATAATCTGCTTTCGTGCTGCTTGGATTCCATCCCAAATTCCTTGTTTGTATGTCTGGATGTTTTTCTCTTCCCATAATTCCTCCTCCCACTTACTTACTCAGAAATGATCTATTCCTTTCAACCAATTTCCTCCTCCAGCTGGATTAATACTAAAATGAAAGCCTAACATGAGGAAGAAAAAAGATGGCACTGTACCCTAGGAGATTCTGTTAGTGACTAAGGCTAAGTTTGAAAGAGTTTGGTTGCACTTGCTCTTGTAACATATACCTTTAAACCAGCTTAGCTGTTCAGGATTATCTTTAACCTTCTCACTTTAATCCTTCTTGTGATTTTTTTTCCCCTCAGAACCTTTCAGTACCTTTTGCATACTATTATACACTTCTTTTTTTCCTTTGGAATGTTTTTAATTAACTGGGGCATCACAGGATTTCCTCCTTGAAGCTGATGCCAGGAGGCATGAGTGGGCAGCACTGGGAGGATGAGACACATGGGTATGTACCAGTAAGAAATGGTATAAGCAGATTATTCTGTTTTATTTTGTCATCAGGTTTCTGACCAGTATATGGTGCTACACCAAATTCAGAGACACCTATGTGAGAAAACCATGTATGTGGTGAGAGAACATGAGGTTTTTACTAGTGTCGTCCTATTCAAAACAGCACAATGTCATCACTAAAAACCTGTGAGTGAGATCTGTGGATCATCTTCACTGAAGTTCAGTGAAATCTCTGTAACCAAATTGCATCATTGTGTGCTTTGTTCATGTCTGTATTCCCAGAAAGACTACTTAGGAGTTATTTTAGGAATTACTTTAAGGGGTGATGAGGCATATTGCCTCTGCTTATATATTTAGTATAGCTACATGTACACATATAAATATAAAAATATTAAAAAATTATTTATTCCTTTGGAAATCATCATTTAGAAGATGCCTTTGAATTTCCTTCTGGTTTTTTTTTCACACACTGAAGGAATTGGAATCAACATGTGAGTGAATATTTTTCTTTAAAGAAATCCTGATGATTCTAGCTGCATATCATGCTCACTTTAAAGTTTTATCATTCTGTTTTTAATGAGTTTAGTTCATTTGTGTGTTCTGGAGTCAGGGTCAAACAATTGCATATTTTGGAACAACACTCACTGCTTCATTTTTCCAGTACAGGACCTAATATCACTGAGCAACTACGTATTATTATTTGCAACAGAGACAACAGAATTCTTGCGTGCTTTCAGACAATCTGGGCAAAACATCATCAATGCTTACTGGTTTTCTGTTTTTCATCAGTTTACGAACATATTCCGTGAGTATGCAAGGAGTAAACTGAAACAAAAGAGGTTACTCAGAGAGTATCGCCCTCTCTGAGTAACATCAAGTAACCTTTCGGTAAGACTAGCAGAATATGTCCCTAAACATTTCTGCAATATTTTACTTTCCTTTTTTTTTGCAGCTTGTTGTCTTGATGGATTTGTCATATTTCATCCTTGTTTTCTTAGCTGGATCTCCATGTTCCAAGGCTCTGCTTATAGTTTCTACAACAATATGTACTTCATTATGGTTTCTCTTTCCTTGATTTTCTATTTCCTTTCATACTTTGCATATGCAGCTGTGCTGTGACTACACGGTGAATAAAATAATTTTGGTTTAGTCTAGTATATCTTCCTTTAGTTTAAAGACCTTCTGCCATTCTTTTCTTAATAAATTTTAAGCACACAGTTGATAACATTTAAAAAATTTTCGAAATTGAGGTGAAACAATGAGATAGCCAATATTTTAACAATGTATGAACAGGGAAATTTATGAACAGTAAGAAATTGCTCAGAATAAAGGATCCTGGAAGTAGTGGTGCTTTTTTTTAATGGAAACTTCCTGTCCAATACCATTAAAAAAATAGCATTTCTTTTGACCATACAAGTAACTTTCTGAGAAAATGCAAATAAGCTCATTGTTTAATTACAAGTAACTTAAAACATCTTTAAAACTTTATTATCTGTGTCAGTAGTTTGTTTGCCCTGAATGATCTTAGTAGAATAACAAAGGCACTTAAAATCATCAATATCATGAATATGTGCTAAAAGATGGTAAAGAAGATAAATTTAAATAATGATACCTAGGTACTACAATGGTAAAAAGGCAATAGGTGTTAAACTTTTCTCATTTGTGGGCTCCTTAAAAATTTTCCACAACATTTTGGTGAAGCATTTAGGTTTATCTGTGACGTGACATATTTGAGGCTACTAGCAACAGACTGGGGAGGGGGGGCTTGTGCTGAGGAGGATGTTTAGTTATCGTTTGCAGAGTCTTTATAAGAAAGATCACAAACTCCAGTGGTCCACAGACCACAATTTAAAAACCCTAGATACTGGGCTATAGGCAGGGCCAGAGCAAAAGTCAGATATATTTTAAATAGGACTTTTATGCCATCATCATTAAGGCAGTCAGTTACCTCTGCGGCTAATTTATGATGAAGCTCTCTCTGCTACAATACTGTAGTCATGCGATAAAGGTTGGCCATACGCACCAGAAGTTCTGGGAAATAACTTGCTCCAGCAATCCCAACTATTTGAAGACTGCATTTGACTGTTTGCCACTCCTTTCACAGCTCCGCCAAGCCAGGAAGTTAAATGCAAGTGCAGGGCTGAGCTTGGCTGCATGCTTTGTGCTGCCCTGCCAAGGTGAATTTGCAGATGACTTCTTCTGTGCCTGCCCCTGTCCCAGCGAGGCGAAGCCAACATGCTGATACCATTCCATATGGAGGAGGCGTGCGTGGAAGGAAAGGACAGCGAGAAGTGGAAGCAGCTGCTTCAGGGCACGGGAAGGCCTCTCCCAGGACTCGGTCGTCTGCTCCCTCCTGGTTCTGCCAAACTCATCACATTCTTGAAGGCTCTGCAGTGTTTTGCTGCTGTGGAAAATCTATCCTTGGGTGTTTGAACTGCCAAAGTGATTTAGATTAAATGTGTTTTCCTTATCATCATTACTCTATTGTCAGCCTCAGAAATATCATGCGGTAGCACTTGGATTTCTTTTTTAGTATTAAGGAATAAAGTATTTTAAATTTTTCCTCTGATGAAGAAATACTGCAAAAAAGCAGCTAGATAAAATGGAGCAAGTATTATGCGGGCATCTGCAAGTATATAGATGTTAGAATTTTCAGGGAAATCTGAATTTAGGTTTTACTGAAAGCAAATCTGCGTATCTTAAGATGAATAGCCTACATACAACCTTTATTCTGGCTTATACTACCATCACGAGTCGGGGGGAGGAAGAATGCAAATGCCAATCTCGAGACTTTAAAAGTCTAATTTAAGACCGTGAGCAATGTCTTAATCACAGTTATACATAGATCATAATCTATAAAATTATTATGGGGTGAGTGCATCACTGCTCCAAACTGCAGGAAAAGAGTGATTGCAGGATTCTGTCAAACTAGAGGGCATATCTAGGAGGGGCCCATGAGGGTCTCTTCTGGACTTGGTAATACGAAATGCCAGCACTGACAGTTAGGATGATGGACGATAATTTTCTTCCCGAATCCAGAGATGACACTGAAGGGGAAAGGAACTGCATACTTTAAAAAAGGGGTCCAATTTGAAGTGATCTTGATAACTTGGAGAAATAGCCCCAAAACACTGAGATGATATTCAGTGAAGCTGAGTACAAAGTACTGTGTTTAAGAAGAATGACAGAAGTAAAACATGAGGAAAAACTGCAGGCAGTGTGGAAAGGATGAGTGTTTATTGTGGACTAGAGACTAAATATGAATTGAATAACACAACACATATGCAAAAATTGGAAAGTCATTTGATATTCTCAACGTTAGTGATTTCTCAGCTGGGGTACTGACGTCCGCTGCTATGAGAAAAACCAGACAAACTGACAAAGAGTAAGATGTTTAAAAAAAGACGAAGAACAAAATCTGTAAAAAAAAGTTGAGAAATTATCTGTTTTTTAACTGTTTTAAAGCACTAAGAAAAAAGCATGATCTGTATGGAAATTTGAAGGAACAGTTTTATTAAGCATTAAAAAAAGAAAAAAAATATGACTGGGAGCACGTTTCACAATATTCAAATATGTAGAAAACTTCCATGAAGAGGATAGGCTCAGCTGTACTGTATGTAGAGTAAGACAAGAGATAGTAGGCCTTAACCAACCCTGGGAAAAATAAACACTGGGTAGCATAAAAAGCTTTTTGGCTATCTCACTGGTTAACAAGAAACATTGAGAGATCTGTCTTTGAGGGGGCATAAAAGGAAACTGGAGATACATCCGGGAAGGACCTGCAGAATATCCTTGAACCTGTCTCAGAGCAGGAGAATGGACTGGACGTTATCTCAATAGCCCAGATTTCTATAACTGCTCAGAAAGCATCTCTCAAAGGCGATATCTAGACATTTCTTTGCCATGTGACTCTCCACATTATAAGAGAGTCATTTTCCACATAGCTGTGTGGAAACATACTGGATGTCTGGCAAAAGAAATGCAAAAAAAAAAAAAAAAAGTATGCTTTTGATATAACCAGAGATCAAAAACACTATTAGAGCAGTAATATATTTTTCAGGGTGCCAAAATTAGAATTCTCATCTCCTGTATTATTTAGATTTCTTTCAGATCACTGAAGGAAAAGGTAATGATATTTTTTTTTCTAATGACTCTGGAAAAATTTAAACCCAAGGGTCTCTAAGTCTGAGTGTATCTCAGAGGAATCACAGGATCTGCATACCTATGTCACATTTGTGGATTGATACCATACCATCAAACTGTTGGCAGGCTAGCTTCCCTTCTGGTACCTATAAATCTTGCTTTTTTGGTATGTGAGGATTGGGCCCAGGGGTTAGTTTGTCTTCTTGACAGTTTATCTGAGGTTGTGATAGAGGAGATGTATGGAGGCAGACACCACCTGGCCAAATCAAAGAGTGAATGTTGGTCCCAGCTTCTTTCCCTAGTGTGTGCTAGCACTCACCTGTAGCAATGCTTTGGCAGAGATTTTCATTCAAAGAATGTGGTCTTCAGGGAAGTTTGTGCTTGCACATGCCTACAAGCTCTTGCTGTGATTAGTGGACAGATTAATCCTAAATACGATTCCACAAAGCTATGTAGCCCAACTATATCTCAAGGAGACTGGTCACTAAGTGTTTGCGTGTAAGATGTCAAAACCAACACTTTTTCTTCCAGGCATCAGTATCAATGCAACCGATCACAGAGAACTGGTGGTTTATGTCTGTGGTAATCAATACTGCAGGTAATTTCTCTCTACAATGAAAGTTTGAATGACTTGAGCATAACCAAATCAAAAAGTACTTTCTGAGCAATTTGATGATGAAAGAAAATCCATTATGGAAAAAGTTTGCCAATGCACTAGTGTGTATCACCAGCTGTTTCCTTTCATTTGTATTCAAAGGGCATGCAGCACTGCTGTTTAGATTACTCAGGGTATTGGCTAAATGGATGGAGTGGGACATGTTATTTGCATATTGATTTGTTTTGTATGGAAATTATTTTGATGAGTTTTTACCTTATTAGATCGTGTGTTGTTAGAGTGTGTGTATGAATACATCTATATCAGACTGGGGAGCAGTTTTGAAAAATGGAAATGCAAACGCAAACAAATAAATTGTATTTAATTAATATGCATTACATATTTAATTAATAAACTCTCATGACCTTAGGGATTGGAAGTGAGAAAAACACAAGATTTAAGAACTTGTAGGTATCAGGTGTGAGCAGGTATACTAGATGTGGAGTCATTGGCTACCCCCAGCTCAACACAGAGATGCTAGCTGAGGTCTTTTGGGCATGCTAGCAAAGGGCTTTGTAGGCTGGGTTCTTAACTCTCATGCAGCATGCTTCTGTATTCTTGTTCATGACAATTTTAAACTTTTACTTACAGAAGTAAACATAACGTAGGGTTTTACATAGGTGACTCCAGAGGTCTGTGAAGGGCAGCGTATTGGTTGTAATAACAGGGGACCAGATTTGATTAACAAGCTGTTCTCATGATTTTTTGTAAGTGATCATGATTTCTTGTAAGTGAATAAACAACTATTCAGCAGCAGCTTAATCTTGCAAGTAATTACCTTATGTATATTCATATATCACACTTTTGGCGTTCCAGAGATAAATGCATTAGTGACTGGAGTCTGCCCTGTTTAGCTATGTATGTCTTTCCACATAAAACCAATGGGTGCTTGCTTCACTGAACATTGACTCAAACATCAGTGAGGATTTAAAGACCACATCCACAGCTGTTTGTGTCCTTAGACACAGTTGTCAGGGGGATCATCTAATGGTGTTATGTCCAAGGCACAACTATTCTGGCTAATTAGCTATTAGCCTGGCGGAAATCTCTTCTCAATGAAGTTTCAGTACAGCTTGTCTCACTTTCAAGAAGCAAGTCTGATACAATTTCACCAGCAGTGCCCATTTTCTTGTTTGCAGTGCATTTTAAAAGCCTGATTTGTTACCTTACAATGCCTCCGTCAGACATCAAAGGGTAGCTGAGCAATTGCATTTAACTGTTTTACAAAGGTTCATCTCAGAAAAATATCAGAAGATGGAAACCCCAGTCAAACATTGCAGAAAAATAATGTTTATTTGTATTAAATAGCTCTTTCCATTCTCTAAACTTTATATTATGTTCTTGTTAATGTGAAGCCTCAGCCTTTGTTAGTAGAACCTCTGCATTTCTATTGTTCTATATTTTTAACAAGTTAACTAATCATGTAACTGCTGGAGACTTCAGAAATAATTTTTTTCTATAACTTGCAGAGTAACTCTGAAGACCAACAAACTGCAAAGCTCAGAAATAAGCCAGATGGTCCAAACAGAGAGAGTGCATTTCTCCTGCACTTTTAGTAATTATCATTGAAATAGTGGGATTTGGAATGGATCTGAAAATGGCTTCTGGAGTTCCAAATCTTATAAAGAACAAAATAGATGCATTATTAATAAATTGTTATTGTAAGCATTGTACTCCATAGGAACATACACTTTTACCCTTGAGACCTTTTTGAGAGACCTCAGCAGTTACCCAAATCTTAGGCACTAAGCAATGACTATGCTGTGAAGATTTCCCTTTCTCTAAGAGAAGTGGTAGGTTCCTCTTCTTAATGACCCAACTGCTCCTCTGTTATACACTGCAGTCGCCATGCATTCAATGGAAATGGAATTTAGTGACTGTAGCTCAATTTTTTATTTTTTTATTTATTTTCTTTTATTCAGTGACTCATACATTTTTCCACAGGGCTATGTTTCTCACTCTTGCAACCAGAGAGCCAGTTCTGAGGGTGGGAAACAAAGGTGAGAACATGACTATAGACAGTTGCCAGAATTTCAGCTTGCTTTGAATAGGATGAAAGGAATGAATGGCCGATGGTCTCTTCTGGTTGTGGATAGTACCATTGATGCTATTAATGAGATCTACAGAAAGGACAATGAAATAAGGAAAGGGAATGAGCTAGAGATGAGTCTACCTCCACCCTCTCTGCCGCAATGTTCATCAGCTGAAGGGCAATAAAGCTTGAAATCACATTTTACAAACTGGCCTCATCAAAATCCCAGGACCCATGCTTGTAGCCTGTGAGAAATCCATCTCAGAACCTCATAGTCTGCCCCTGCAGATATTTTTGGGAGCATGCTTACATCTCCTGGGAGGCACTCAGGTGCTCACTGCTGGTGACAGGAGGAACGAGGAAGGAGGAAACACAGGATGAGAAGCAGGTTTCTCTTCCCGGAGTTTTCAGTGTTTGCATTCTTTACACATGAACGCACATGTAGGAGCTGTTACGGTAAGTGTTCAGGAGTGGCATACACACATTTGGTGCCTACTCTACCAGTCTTTGAAGTCAATGGGAGCTTTGTCCAGTAATTTCAAAGGGCTTTGAATTACAGATTTAAATTAGTCCAGTAATGGAAGTTAGCTACATCTTTAAAAGTGCAGGGATTTCTGCCAGTCCTTCTTCAGATGAGTTCTGGAAATATGGTCTAGTTATTGATGGTTGTCACCTGCTTTTGAAATAGTGGTTGGGAATTTATATATTATCACCCCAGAATAGAGAGGAGAAATTTATAGCGGCCCAAAGAATAGAAATGGCTAATGGAAAGAACTAGGTTTTGCTCTCTTTACTTCAAAGGGGTATCTCAGAATGTATTTTTGGTTTCAAATTAAAGTAGCCTGTACTGGAAAGCCACCTGACATCTAGCCTGAAGCTATCAGAAAAAGACTGAAATTTAATTACTAACTTCAGCTCTGCCATGATGTCATTTCAAGGACTTACCTGCATGATCAAAAACTATTGAAATGAAAAATTGCCAAAAGCTCTTAATGAATCAATGAACGGACAGTCCAGTTCTTCCATTCAGTGTTTCTAAATAACTGCACAATGATAGTGATCAATAATACAGACAATTCACTGTGCAGGACAATCTTGCTTCTGAAACTTATGCTTGAATGTGCAAAACAAATTAGAATTAATGACTACTCTGAGGTTCTGTACATGACCTAGGAAACCCAGCATGATTTATGACTTCTTAGCTGCTTGCGATCTCAATGTAAGCTTAATCATTTAGAAAACAATTGAACCAGGCTCACCCCAAACTTCACTTACCCCCGCCACACCAGTACACTGAAGCCTGCACTGGAGGCGAATGGATTTCCTCAAAACCAACTTCCTCTTTTAATACAAAAATCAAAACAAACTAACCATGGCAGTTTTTCTAAGCTAACATCAGCTGAGGGATATGTGTGTGTGCGTGTGTGTGCATGCCCATCTTTCCTCAGATCATTTTTGTTTTCTGGCTCTTACAGAGCAGTTTAATTGATCATTGTGTCTCACTCATAACAGTCCATTCTTATCAGTATAAATATTTAGCAACATACTTGAATCTTTCCTCTAGGTCTTATAATATATAGGAGCTTAAAGACGTTATTGATACTTGAGTAAGGGAAATAGTCCTTAGTCTTTTGCTTTGAAAAAGAAACCTCTAAGGCAGTTGGAAAGCTGCATATTCCAGGTCTGAGGGCTCAAAATGTCAGTAAATAGGGACAGTGCATTTAACTTTTTGCTGATTTGATCACTATGCAGTTTTGCTTCCATGTGTAACGTAAGTGTAAAAGTAGTGTCTCAGTGAAATAAAAGAACATTATACTTTACACAGAAGTATGTAACCACTCATCAGCAAATGAGGATTGATGCATTGGATGGCACGTGGTGGGAAGATCATAAGATAAGCAATATCATGAGCTACAGCACACTCATGGCTCAGGTCACAGAGGAGCTATGACTTGTGACACTCCTTGGGAGCCACCAGTGCATTCCACTTGCTCTGTGCAAAGCAGCTCAGGACTGAAAGCAGCACAGTCGCATATGCCCTCATGCCCTGTTAAAGTCCTAGACCATCCTACTTTCTAAATGTATGCCCTATTTTTCAAGTTTCAGGGGGTGGTGGTGGTGGTAGCACTGTTGTTAGGTCTCTTTCAACCTGTTTTTTGAAGGAGAAGAGCAAGCCAGATTGGCTTTTTAAAACAAATATTTATCGAAATAAGGATTCAGCCCTGAGCAGAGGGAACATATAAATTTTAAAAAGGTATCTAATTCTGTACTGTGGTTCCTTCAACAGTGGCCATGTGACTAAATCCTGTAGTACTGCTTGCTGTTCAATCTGCGAGATGCACAGACTCTTCCTCCTCCTTTTATTGGTGGTGTTGTTTTCCCCCATTGGTAAGAACAGTACCATTGATTAAGGCTGAAGGCCTTCCTCTTTCTCTCCCTTTTTCCCCACTTCTGTCTCCAATGAACTCTTGTAGGATTTGGGGTACTTTTTTCAGTGTTGAATCTGTAGGGTCTGCTTTTGTTGAAAACTTTAAGACAAAGAGGAAAGTGTGGTTAGCACATTCTACTTTGTGCTCCTTTGTGGTAATGTGATAATTAATTACCATCTCAATACAATTCAGTCACTAAAAGCCAGTGGCTGCAAAGAGCTAATTTTGCCTTTCTTCCTAGAAATTGCTGTGAGCTTTTTTTTTTCTTTTTTACATGATCATACTTGTTGCTTTATTGCCAAGTAATATATCTCAACTGAGCTGTATGTATGGATGAATGTGCTTATTTTAACTTCTTATTAATACCAGAACAGCAGGTCATGAAGTTCGTACAGTCTGATGAGAGTCCCAGATCAAGCCTCTACTTGCCTCCCCTCAGGAGTTATATGCTAGGAGTTGCGAGAAGCAGCAGAAAGTGCAAGGCCATTAATCACAGGGAGCAGGCAGACTGGCAGATATGCAGTGTCTTCATTCTCACACCTGTACCCTGTAGTCAAGCAAAATCGTTTGGCTGAATTAAGTAGTGATATCAATACATCTGTCTTCTCCATTTTGGCATGGTTTCAGTAGGCTCCATTTCAGCATGTAAATTTCTGTTGGGAGTTAGTATGGAAAAACAAAGATAAAGAACTATTGAAATTAAAGCCAAAGCAAGAGCCAAAAGTACTTGCCTTCCTGCAAGGCTGAATTTCATTTTCCTGACAAAAGGCCACCAGGCTTAGAGTCCCGTGGCTGTTTTGTCCTTTACTCCATATTTTCCCACTCTGATATGACTGGGAATATAGGAGTAATCTTCAGAAAAAATGGGCCTTTTAAAATCAGTTGCAAATACACTCAGGATCTTGGCTAGAGAAAAGGATAAGAAATCTATTAGTTTCTCACTCTGAGCTTAGATACTGCCAGCACAGTAGAATTGAGCTCTTCCAACCCAGAAAATGAAGTTTCTCAGTATGCGTGACAATGTCAAATTGGCTGAAATAAGCTGATAAATCTCAACAAAGGGCCAGATTCTTATACTGTCACTATGGAGAGCAGAGGTTTAAGCAGGAACAGTTCCACAGAGGACTTCAGATATGAGGATACAGGAACTACTGGACACCTGAAGGATACCCAAACTTTATCTAAGAGAGCAACAGTATTTCTCCTTCATAACTTGTCTCGTAAAATGAAAAATATTTTACCATGCTTTGTGACTTTCCCCAAATAGACTGTTTTATTTATCTATTCATGTTTTCAAATTGTTCATTAGACAGCCTTCACATGCATATTTGAGCTATGTTTTTATGCTCTCACTCACACAAGGTTTTGTTTAGGAAATGGAAGTTTTTGTTTAAATTTTGGAGTTTGTTAGTTAGAATTTGTGACTGAGCTCCTTCATTTGAATTCATCCCATCTAATGTCAGACAATTCTCTAAGACACAGGCCTCTTCAGAGCACAGCTCAGCCCACCTGAGGTCTGCAGCTTTCACTGGCTATGCAGAAGTTGTCCAGGGAAGCGTCCAAGTGTACAAGTCAGACTGGTGTGATAAATCTGGAACTTGGTGATATTTTTGTTCTCTGGATGGTGTTATCATTGTTAAAGACTTTCACTGAAGTGCATTCTGTTTGTCTGAAGAAATCAGTTCAGCAGACTACCCAGGGAAGTGGTATAATCACAGTCCCTGGAAGTATTCAAAAAATGTGTGGATGTGGTGCTTAGGGACATGGTTTAGAGGTAGACCAGGCAGTTAGGTTAACAGGTTGGACTCGATGATCTCAGAGGTCCTTTCCAACCTTAACAATTCTATGATTCTATGAAATACTGTGTTTATTGGTTTTGTTAAATGCACCTATTTTCTAGAAGCCCAAAAGTCACTGCAAAGCAAAACTTCAATACAAAACAAAATTTCATCTTAGTAGCTGACCTCGCTTTAAAATTTCAAAAAAGCATGGCAGTGCATGATAGTGTAAGTACATGAAAGACTTGACAAAAAAAGACAGAATACTGATCACTGAGAAATTAAATTATTCTGACATTTCCTCTGAAAGCACTAGTGGGATAAGTAATGCAGAATATATTTTTTTCCATAGCTGATAAAATAAAGCAATTAGGTAAAATAAAATCATCAAGGGTGGGTATTAGGGATCTTTTTATTACAATGAATGAAGAGTGAAGTGCTCACATCTCTCTAACAGTAATGGCAGATACTATGTCTATTATCTCTCTTGCACATCGTCCCAGAATAATGCACCCCTAGCTGTTTTGTTCTGCCTGATTTTCATTTAAATGGTTCCTGCAAACTATGATACAGTTTCAAAACGACCTTAGTAAATTCCTTGGAAATAACTATTTTAGCACTGTGCAAAAGACACCCTCTAATGTCCTATGTTTTATGTTTGAATAGAAGAATGCATCCTCATCAATTTAAGTAATGTAATCTGTATAAAATCAGAGAAATCAGTGCCTTTTAGGTGAAAAATTTTGGCCTAAATAATTGTAATAGAAATTTAAGTTTTTACAGAAACGAGAATGGTCATATGTTAGTCTCATAAATCTTCTTTGAATAATTTTCTAACATTTAGTTCACACGGCTATAGGGATCCTAGGATAGAAAAGTACCTGCTAGGATAATTGTTCCATCTATGTGGCCTTGTAAAATTATTTCCACAGTGGAAATATCAATATTTTATTCTACCTTATCTATCAAAGAGCCATCACTTTGACATCCACAGATTACTTTAAATTTAGACATGCTAGATAGTGACAATAACCCCAGTTTATTCTGCATGTAAGGAGGCCTCACCTTGCCTACGCAGTCTAAAGAGCTACTTTATTTAGCATTTGTTATACTCTTCATTAGTTATCCTAAATGATTGTTCTTTATGTTGTCATTTTTAGATCATTAAATACTCTCTAATTGCTGTTCAGACTGTCCTACCCTTAATCTTTGCATAAATCAGACCCTCAAAGCTTGCTAACCTCTTTCATTATTCTTTTCCACGCTCCCAACACTGATAGAAATGAAACACTCTGAGCTGTGTGCATCATCCCAGTGCAGGAGCATGTCAAGTCTTATTTCTGCAGCTCTGCTTACACTGGCTCAAACCAGCCTGTACATAGTTGGTCAAGTTTATGAGGCCTCATGTTAAGCTTGGTGGCATTTCTTTGTTAGAATAGATGTGACAAGACAGTTTTTTATCACTGCATTACATTCATTTCCACACTTCAGACAATATTGCATTTTCAGAGGAAACCTGCTGTATGTTGTCAATTGGAGTACTGAAGACAGCAAATGAGGAGGAAAGAGGTGTGCCTCTGCAAGTATTTAGTAGAGCCATGGCTTTAGTTCGCACTCTGACTGTCAGCAAGACAAAGAACTGTTTGTTGGCAGCAGCTCGCGCTTTTTGCAATAAATGTGTTCAGCTTTCAGTTCTGCTCATCTCTCCAAAATGATCAATACGCTGTACTGAGAAGGATTGTCTGTCAGGCAGCAGTAAGTGTTAACAGGGAAAAGTATATGGAAAAAGAGGAGAGGGAGGAACACAGGGTACATGGAGCATTTGGCAGCCTAAATCCTACCTGTATTAAAGCAGGAGAAATAATACAGGATCTTCGGTGGTGGTGGTGGGGTGAGAATGGGGTGTACATAGTCTGAATTCTCGAAAGGGATAAAATAGGATAAGGCAGAAAAGATGGGCAGAGTTTACAGTGTGGTCAGGAAAAAGAAAATGAAAAAGCAGTAGTGGGATATATGCAGCTGCCAAAATAGAGGAACATCTGAGTGGTGAGTGAGTGAGAGGTGGGAATAGTACAAGCAGCCTCTGCTCAGAGCAGTATGGAGGAGGCCGCAGTGAGAGGAGTCGCAGGCAGTAACACAAAATTCCAGGTATGGCCTCAGAGACAGAGTGAGCTGGAGACAATGCACAGCACTCAAGGAGGGAAAGGAGTTTGGGAGGGAGCTTGTGTGATGAAGAACAGAGGGATATAAGAAGTCCTTGAAGCCAGTAATGTTCTCAGCCGCTGGAAACTAAGTGTGTAGTCTTCTTTTTATTTAGAGTTTTCTGTCTAACAGTACCTTCACATGCATCTTCAGTCATGTAAGGGCATTCTGGCTCTGCTCCAGGAAAGTGTCTGCAAAGGTAGTTTAGTTCAGAATGGAAAGATTCACTATTTGCTGGGTCTTTACTGAATTATCTGTCATCTGCACACCCATTCCTTTGATGAACTGGATTCCTAAAACATGGAATTGAGTTGATAAACTTTTTGGTTTAGAAGCAGTTTGAGTTGAGCTGTGATTAATTTATTTCTCATAAAGTCAATTATAGGCTGATAATTTACCCAGTCCTTTCCAATGAATGTGAACTAATTCACACTGGAAATCAGCTACCTAACTTCCCAAAGGTATTTATACCTTGTAGAAAAAGGAAAAGGAAAAGATTTGTGAGGGTGCTCAAAGGACAATGCTGTAATTGACATTTGTGAAAAGTGTATATTTCTCCACTTTGTACTTTTCCACTTGAGAACCTGGTGAAAATAATGAGTGCAAGTATTTCTCTCCTTTTGCTTTGAATTATGTAGCAAATCATTTGTTTTGAGCTTTTTACATTATGGAAATCCTGTGGAGCTGTGGAAGTGCAGGGGAGGAGATTAAGAAATGCAAATTTTTGTTGCAGCTGTCAGCTCCGTTGTTTTGAGCATGGCCTCAGTTGAATTAATAGCAATCACGGATCATCCAAGTGCTGAACACCTAGGATGAGCAGCTCCAGAGGGCTGGAGGTGGTGATGTTGGTCTCCATGTTTACTGACAAACCCCCTGTTCTCCTGCCATTCTAATCTTGCTGGAATTTGGAATCCAGCCTCAAGCATTATCAGGCCATAATGGAGGATATCATGAAAGGTGGCTGGATGGGGACTTGGACCACAATGTCCTCCCCTATGTGATACAGGCCTCTTGCCAACATGAGATGAAGCTTTCCCTCATTCTCCTCCCCTCTTCTATCCATGAACTCACACTGAGCTCATGTCAAAGGATCTGCTGTGGCACTTTGGTGGAATGATAGAGGAGCATGCTACAAGGAACGTGGAAGACAGATGCTGGCCTCCTCATTCCTCAAGTGCAGAGGGATTCTTAATGCACTGCACATTCCCATGTTGGCTCAGCTGCCATTCCTTGCTTGGCAATGATCAGGAGCGTGGGAAAACCCACTTGCAATGAACACAGCTAAACTCCACAGTGAACTAAGAAAATACAAACTTTCAAAATAGTAAATGTAGCTGATGAAAGATTTAGAGGGTGCAAAGACACCCCAATTGCCCCCTGAACATAGTGCTGCTCAGGCAGCTTCAGCGAGTCCTGTCAGGAAGGCCTACATATAAGCTAGGTGACTAAAGGCAGTGTTCTCTGAAGCTGCAAGTTTTCTTCATGTTTTTTTGTTTTGTTTTAATTTCTGCGTTCCTCCTGCTAGTCATGTGTTGATTCTGCAAAAAACAAGAAAGCATCCAGGTGAATTACTTAAAGCCAAGGTCTTCCCAGCTCAACAGATATGGTTCCACAAACACAACTTGACCACTACTGCAAAAAAGAAATATTATACTTGAGGGAAATAGCTCATGTTCAGCTTACTGTAAACCTATTTCAAAGGTTAAAATGTTCATTGTTCCATGTCAGTTTTTAGTTGAAGCATTTTGAATGGTGGGAAGAAATACTTCGTTTAGTTCAGTTTTAGTTCAAGAAAACATCCAACTAAACTTCAAAATGAAAATTTAGAGTCAGACTGAGAAAAATAACAGACTGGTTTTTTTAGTTAGTGGGAGTTCAGTTCCGCACCCCTCTTTTCCTCTGCAGTATGCTACACTTCTCTCCAGATTTCTCTCTTCTTTGACTGAATAGCTGAGTATCAGCTAATTTCTCATTGTATTACCTCACAGTTTTTCTGTTTGGACCTTCTTTTATCTTCTCACATTTTGGATATCTCTAGTTCCCTTTTTATTATTCCTCTGCTCTCAGGGGTATTTGCAATTTCTATTTGTTTCGAGTGAATTTCATTAAGGTTTTTATTTGTTATATTCCCTAAATCGCTAAGGCTAACTTGCCATATTCCCAACACATGTGTTTCCCCCTGCATCACGTTGCTTCCTGTCAAGTCCCTTTGCATAAAGAGTTTTCAGTTTTATGCCAGTTATATGGTCTTACACAGAGTGGACATGAATTAATTTTCAGACATGATTTAAATGATAACAAACTCAAACAGTTTTCATAGATCCTTCCAGCTTTGCTACCAATTTTCTTAAACAAAAAATAAAAGAATCAAGTTTGTCTGGAGACATTTCTTTTTTTTAGGTCTTTCTGCTTCCACCAATGATTCGTTCCTATGCTTATCCTTTGGCCAGTCACCAGAGACCTTGAAAGTGAAGACTATGGTGTGTTTTTTTAATTCTTGGTTTTATTTTGAATCAAACCAATATTCTCTCTCTCTCTGTATCTATCCATGTTTGTTTGCCTGAATCCATGATACTAGCTGTACTGACTCTGCCCAGAGGGCCAGCTACCCTGCTGTTCCTGCAGCTGATAATGGCCGATAGCAGATGCCTTGGTTAGAGCACAAGGGCAAGGCCAACATGTAATGTTACTTTCCCATCAAACCCTCTCAGCCTCCAGCAAGTGACTTGTCAGGGACTTCCTGGGACAGAGCTGTCTTTGGATTGAAAAGTCGCAGCAGGATTCTTCTCTCACACCTTTGTGCGGTTGCTTTTTCAACTCATGCCTTCACAAACTCCTGTAGCAAGGAGTTTCAAAACATTAGGTATGTATTACATGAGTGATATTTCAGCCCAATTATCTTGGTTGAAAGCTTACCCAGGTGTTCACTTAAAGTAAACTGACAAGTCTTTTCCTTTAATTTCTTGGCTGTTTTCTCTGTTTCTTGGCCTTTGTCCCCTTAAAATAACTTTGTTTTATAACTACTCCAAGGAGGTAAAAACCCTGAGGAGAATCAAGCTGAGGAAAGCAATTCAGCCAGTTTATGAGGTTGAGACTGCCCAGAATTGAATAGGACTTCAAAAAAAAGTAACCCAGACAATTACCTCAAGACAGTCTATAGTCTTGCTGTGTAATGTAGTCAGACAAATATACTAAGCAAGTGTAGATTGAGATATGAAATATGATTAAGCTGCAATTAAATATTTACATTAGTTTTCCCTAGAATATGTTTGATTTGCTTCTCTTAAAAGGACATTTAATGGACACAGTGCTGAGCCAATGATGAGTCATAAGTTACCCATCCCAGGGGGCACACCACACTGGGCCAGGTTCAGAGACAGCCTGCCAGCCTCCTGTCTCCTCCTGAGTTTGGTGGAAGCAGCAGCTAGTTAGAAAGTTAAAAATATATTGTTGTCTTTTCCAGTGAATCAAAATAAGTCACGGAGACCAGCTGTTGCTTCCTTACCTCCCACCTGCTCCGGTATGCGTGCATGTCCTGATCAAACTTCAAGTCTGGCCAACTCACAAAGGAGTTCTCCTTTTTGCTGCCTAATCCCCACATGCTTCAACTGCTACCGTGTTCACCAGCATTTGGCATCACAGTCAATACTCCCATTAAAGTTTAAACCTCAGAGCACCGAACAGTCTCTCCTGATGTGACACTAGCTAGGACTTGTTCATAGTTTTTATCTTGTCTGCAAAGAATGATTAATCAGTTCACAGAAAACCATATCTGTTTGAAGAGGGAAATCTTTGTCCTGTATTCATGTGAATTATAAAGCATTTTTCCATTGTCAATCCTGATGCATTTGTGGGTGGGTGGAAGAAAGAAGGGAAGAATAATATTAGACGTATAAAAAAATGTTTTAATAGGCTAGGAAATAAAAAGAAATGAAATTTTGTCTATACTATTTGAGTTTCTTCTAAAAATATTATGTCTTGATGTAATTTCTAGTTCCACTCGTTACAGGGACTTTGACCTACTCCAGTTACCATCTTTTAGAAGAGGATTACAGCAGCCTTGGGGTAGTCTGAAGGTGATGAAAGAGATACTACAGAATTTTCCTTTCAAATATTAAGTATACATAATAGCTCTAAAACAAATGTTCAATGTTGCACTTTTCCCAGCTTTAATTACCCATCTAAGCATGCAGATTTTCTGAATGAGAGAATCAGTTTCCTTTTGAGTGGTACAAAACCTTTTCTAGTAATGAACGATGCCATGAAGTTAATATCATAAGTCCTTTATATGCTGTTTTAAGTCATTATACAGCGCAAAAATCAAATATTACACCAGGTTCTTTTGTTTGTATAACAAAATCAAATTTTTGATAGATATATGTATTCATTATGCTATCCAGACATATAATTCTGTAAGAGTAACAGATTAACTAGAGGATGGAACTGAAGCTGCATAATGAAAGCCAATGGTATTTTCTAAAAGACAAAATTGCTACTGTACTAAGGGGCTGGAAAGCAACCATTATTTTAGTGAACTGTATGTATGAGAGACAAAGGCTGGTAAAAACATTGTCTTTATCACTGTTATGATGTTGCCAAATATTTAGAAATAGTAAACCTTTATTTTATATTTTTTCCAGTAAAAGATAAAGGCTAAAGTTTTATAAATCAGTGACTGGGTTTCCAAGGACGGTATATGAAGAATATGATCATAAGTTAACTGTAAAGTGAGTGAATGATAGAGATTAGAAGCCATTTAAATTGATGGGCCACTTTATCCAGAAAGTATACAGAGCAGCAAGAAGTACTCAGAAAGGCATGGGAAAAATAAGCAAATTTATTGCTTATGCAAACAAACATTTATTCATTTCATGGGAAACCATCAAGGATAAGAAGATGGCTGAAGAATAACTTACTACCATTATTTCAGAAAGCCTTGGGATATACCATAAAACTGCAAACAAAATATATGAGAAGCTACACTTATTTTTGGAAAGGTCTGCCTTTGAAGCAGCTGAACTATGAGTGGTGAACTGCAGCGATATATTAACATTCACTTGGTGTCCAGTCTGTAAATTAAGTGGAAACCGAAGTATGTTCTCTGTGACACAGTAGTTACAAGAAAGAAAAGGAATCCACTAAACAGACTTGTGTATTCAACAAGACATTAAGTCAATTAAAGGGGCTGCAGTGTTCAGTTGGGTCCTGCTGATTCTTTCTGATGTGAATATTACCTCTTTTCATTCCTGCTGCATACCTATAGAGGGATATTAGCATAGGAAAGGCTTGCAGGAATGAGTAATGGGGCGGGGGGGGGGGGGGGAAGTTCCATTTTGCATTCTACCATGAGGAAGAGAGAGTAAGATAAGCGAAATCACAGTTAAATAAATTAATTGTTGACTTTTCAGTTTTTATCTCCAACATATCCGTCAGTGTCACACTGTTTACAACCCACATTTACTAATTGATTATGAACACACCACTCTTACTTCAGTTAAATTTCTTATAACATACCAAGGTAGAAATACCTCTTTAAGAAGCTCTGAGAAGTGGGAACAGAGAGCACAATAAAAAGCTATTATAAGTTTTGCTAGGAGCACCAGATAGCTCTGAATTTACCTTCCAGTTCAGTTGTTCATACATTTGGTTATAGATAAGCTGAAATGTCCATCCAGGATCTGCTTCAGACAAAACAACTTTGGGACATTTGGAACTGAGGCCAGAAAAAAATGCAGATTTTTTTTTCCCTTATGAATAATCAATATAATGACTTGACTTGTAATATTCCACTCACTTCATGTTTTGGAATAAGGGCTTGAAATATCATTTGGGAAGAGCAACAGCTTTTTCATGACGGGTGTACTATTTACTTGCCCAACAAACCTGATGACATCCAACCTATGCTGCGGGGAGCAGTGAGCATGCAGGGAAGGACAAAATACTTGGCCAGGATTGTGAAAAAGACAGTGGTTGATCAATGACCCTGCTGCTGGCAACATGGGGCAAGCCTGTGATGGGGACCCTGGATATGGGTGAAGTGGGAATGGCTAGGCCATCAAACTGGAGACAGGATGGGAAGTCTGAGGAGTGCAGGTTGGCATTGAAGTGGGATTAAGGTCCAAGGACTTGGGTCTGGACCATTCCTCATTTTATATTTTTGTAGCTGATTGATCCTACCTCAGTTGGCACTTGTCTGCACCGAACTGCACCTTTCTTTAAACTCCAGATGATGGACTCAGTTTTCTAATAAGTTTTCCATCTGCTTTTCAGTAGTTTTATCTAAACCATGTTTCCTTGGCTTGTTGAGGATATCATCCCCATACGTGAGCAGCATGAAAAGAATTTGAACTGTGTGACTATGTTTTCTCTTTTCCCATGGATTCCAGTCTCTCTTTGCACACCAAATTTTGGGTTGAATTAGGGGTGTGTGATGAAATAGGCATATTTTCTGAAGGGTCCTTGCTTCATTTGCAGCAAAAGCTGAAAGGTGTGTAGAGAATGGAAAAGGAATTGGGGGAAAAGAATGAATAATTGTCTCTTGGCTGAGGCTGTTGAAATCCACCCAAGAGACTGGATTTGAAATGTATATCTGCCAAAAAGTTCTCAGTGGGATCCTGGGCAGGTCATTCACCCAAACTTCTCACAGGTGTTCTTTGGTTGTGTTTATTATCTCCTGATAGGCATCAGTACAGCTGGGCTCATGCTGTTTGATTTGCAGAAGTGCCAAGTACTCACAACTCAGACTGCAAGAAGTTCTATTATTTAAAGGATTTGAAGATTTTGAAATATGAGTTTGTTCCAAAACAGTGTGTATTCCTCAGATTAGATAATTTCTGGTGGGCCAATTTTTATTATACAAGGAATTTCAGATTGTTTAAACAGAATAGTTAAATTTTAGATTGTATTATCATACAAGAAGTCTACCATCTTTTTAAAAATTTGAAGCACCATAAAAAAATCAAACCTCAAATTAGGCATTTGACATTCTCAAAATTCAATCCTTGTCTCAAGATGAAATTTCCGTGATACTGAAATAGAACCATGTTTGCAAAAAGCATGGTTTCAAGAGAAGCGTCTGTTCTAGGAGATATGATTTCATTTATATTTCCATCACCGGTACTATGTACAGTGACAAGTCAGTGGTGTGGGGTCTTGAACACACATTGCTTTATAGTGTTGATGTTCTGAAAAGTTAGGCTCCTGGAGTCTCAAACTGGCCACTTTAAATTAATGGTTAGTTTTCACCTTAATGCATCCTATGCCTTGGTTCTCCAGCCAAAAAGTGATGATAATAAACTCTCAGGAGTTTTGTGGGAATATTCAGAGGTAACAATAGCAACTGTAATGGAAGAGCTTATGAAGATGTTAATATTTCTGTCTTTTAGCAGGATTTGAATGTTGTGCAGTAAATAAGACCTGGGGCCATACTCTGCAAAATGAAAAGAGCCAAGTAGCTCATCAGTAATTAAACATCATTTCCTCAGTAATTAAACATCATTTATTCTGTGCCCTGATGCAGCTGAAGTGGCACGGACAAAGCAGTATATGATCATGCACTAAAAGAGTCTTGTAAACATTAACACCAAGGAACTGAGTTGAGATTTTACAAGGAACCAAATTCTGGTCTCTTTGCTCCGTGAGAGTCTGCGAATTAGGAGGGATTGCAAATTATAAAGCTTAATATTGCTGCCAGAAGAGTAATTACAGAAAATATTTCAATTAAGTTCAGGTTGTTACAGACTTTCCTATGCTTTTAGTAAATTTGAAGGAATAGCTATGTATAAATGATATTGGGAGAAAACAATCTATATTTATTTATAGTTTTCTTGCTTTTCAAAGCAAATTGTTTAGACTAATTAATGAAACCTATACAAAGTATGTGTTCCCCTAATGTTTCCAGTATGAGCAGATTTCAGGAGAAGTCTTCACTATCTGCAAATCCTTATTTATTAATTCTATGTCCAGCTGTAGGCTCTGGAATGCAGTTTCAAAATTTCTGATATGCTATAACAGTCCAAATATTTTTATACCCTATTGGAAAGAAAGCACTGAATGCTAGCTATTACAAATCCCTATAAAGAGTGTTTCACTAGGCTTTTAAGTTGTGAACTGTGAGTGGAGCTACTAAAGAACTGTTGAGAACATGCAAGAACTGTTAAATGAAAATAAAGATACTGTTGTGAAAAGCCTCTCTCCCTTCTTAATGAACACAAAGAAATTGTTTTCAGGAGATCTCAAAGGGGCCAGCACTCAGATTTTCAATTGCATCCAAACCTAAGAGCGAGAGAGAGAGGTCTTTCTTTTCCACTTTCCCACCTCTCTTTCCATAACAACAACAACAAAAAAAACAGTTTGAGCCTTACCGAGGATTTAAGAATGCTCTCATTGGCAAATGGTTGTTTTTACAAACACAGTGACGATTTTAGGAAACTTTTAGAAGATATACCCATCTTTCAAAAATATTTTTTTAGAACTATAAAAACTGTATTAATATTATTTTTGTCATTGTTATTATTATTATTAATACAATGTTAACATTCTCAATATTTATTAAATGAAAACCTGCTTCAGTATAGAATATTTATATTCACTTGAGGATTAGCTGGCTATAAGGTTTTATTTATGCAACAGGCCTTCAAAAATAAGATAGACAACGTGCTCCTTTTTTTGAATTTTTAAGAACTGTTTGTATGTCTGTGGAGACTGTTTATGTTAAAGAATTGCTTTAAGAATTGTAAAAATTCAAACACTGCATTTGGAATGACTTATTTATAAAAATGGGCATGTTTGGACTAACTTGAAACAGAATTTAAACTTCTGTTAAAAGCTAGTTCAACTAAATAAATATATGAGAAAAAGTAGTGAATACAGGAAAGACCTGAAATTGGAAGGTTCTTTCCAGAATTCCTGCCACAGGGTGCACGTATCCCGCTGCACGCACATGAACTGAAGAAGCTGCCAGCACTGCCGGTGTAGCTGCTACTCCAACAAAGAACGGCAGCAGCTAACACACAAATTCAGGGGAGCCCTGGAGAGATGTTCTCTCTCTTGTGAACCTATGGAAGGAGGAAGGTAAATTACCTCTGAATAAAGCAAGCAAAGCAAATTGCTCTTCTTATATTTCACCTTCAGTTCCTTTGCTATCTCAGCACACTCCTCTGCCTTTTTCAAGTAAACAAACAAGAAGACAAAGAAGGAAGCTGCCTGGCAGCATCATGAAATGTTACCTTCTGGTTCACTGTTACTTCTGCAGTATAAGGGTATCACCTTAATAGAATCACCAAGGTATAAAGAGCCAGAGAAAAATTGCATAAACCCACTGATTACATTTATCTGTTTCTTCTAATGATCTAAGGAAATACTAAAATGTCTTTTTTTTTTTTTTAATAGCAGCAGGCACTCCTGCTGAACAGCAAAATAACTCAGACTGTAACCTGTGGTAGAGGGTTACAGTAGGTTCAGTTTGCTGACTCAAGGCAGTTCCTCAGACAACTGATTAACTAAATCTAAATACTTCTTTTGACTTTATCTGTCTTATTTATGATCCTTTCATTTGGGTTTTATACATAATAGGTGAGAGGAACTGACAAACACTAAATAGACTTCTATTGACTGACTACAAACTGTGCTGTTACACCCTAAAACAGAAGCCAGGTCTTAATTTGAATAAAATGTACTTCAACACTGACTTAGGTGGAGAAGAACATCCCCTCTCAGAGAGCACATATCTCTCCAAATTGTGACTTTTAGTGCATAGAGGAAGCCAGCAGCAGATGTTTTGTCTCTTTTCTAATGATAAAAGAATAGCAGTTAGTACATCTGAGTGTTTTGCTTCTTTTTCACTTATGGTATCCCTCCAAACATGGCAAAGAAGTAACGTAACTAAACTAGTGAGTCACACTTCTGAATGGCTTTTGAGGAAAGTAGTACTTAAGATCCTGTCTGACACTTTCTATTTCTCTAAATGGTACAGTGAGATAATTTCTGGATATGGCACTAGATTAAAACTACCCTTTCTGCTCTGCCAGGCTCTTTTAATGTGATGTTGTCCATGTGTAACACACACTGGGGCTAACAGAAAGACGCAGAGCAGGCCAGCTTACTTTTTACTTTATATGATTATCATTACAGCAGATTTAGCACTGCTAGGTTCTGTGGTAAAAATCCCATTGCATTCTGGCAAGTGTTTCACAGTTGTTTGTGCTGACGTCCAGCACTAATTGCTTTTTGGCACTTTGGAGGACATTTGAATTCAACCATCCACCCTGTAGATTTGTCTGGGAGAGTACTCTGGAGTGCCATGTAGTCTATGTGCAGATAATCCCCTAACTAGCTTCTCTGAAGGTACTTTCCCACATGTACCAGCTGGGCACAATGTTGTTTGTGTAAGCAGGAAGCATCAGGCTGATTTAAAATGCTTTTTCGCAATATAGAGAGTACCTCAGAACTCACTTTTGCTGCACAGCTCAACATTTGCTAATAAATTAAAAAAAAAAAAAAAAAAAAGAAAAGCTGATAATTTGTAAGAGAAAAGTACAGGTTTATTACTTACACTAAAACTTTCTTGGTGCTTTAAAGGTAGGATTTTCCAGGTTGAGCTCGGATCACCTAAAGCTGCTAGGTGAGTAATGCCCTACACCTTTACTCAGTGCCACAGAAACAGATTGACAATGCTAGTTAAAGGATAAGGCAATGGTGTGGCAATGTATGTGCGAGAGGTGTTACGCATGGTGAACACGAGAGGCATTTGCCATTTAAGGAGCTGATGTAAGAGTACTAATTTGGAGGCTCATCTGCCTATACCTAGAGCCTATGGAGAGCTGACAGGTACCACAGCGGACTGTTCAGGACATGTATAATAGGTACCTCCACTCGTTTGCCTTTTCGCCTGTCATATTACATGCTATATGCAGGCATCCTAGCAAGACTAGCCTCCAAAGGTGTCTTATATTAGCCACTGTAAAGGACATTTTCCCTTCTCTCCCCAGCCTGTGTCAATGCCAAGACAAAGAGACTGCTGATTTGTGCTAATGAACAGTGAAACACATGACCTTAAAACACCTGGAGATGAGAGATTATATGGAGAACAGGAAGAGGACGAGAGCTCTGGGATTAAATCTGTGTCTTCTGGCAGATGTGCAATATCAAGGCAGATAGTAGAAGTAGGAAGCAAAGCTAAGAGTGGATGGGGAGGCTCATGTTCTCATGCCACCAGAGCACCTACTGAAAAATAAAGTTGAGCCTTTCTATGGTTGAGCTAACAGGTGGAGGTTGCTCAAGGTGGTGTGTGTCAGCTGTGCACCACTGCTGATAGTTATACTTGGCTTGAGGGCAAATTGGGGCACAGATGCAAGAAAAAATCTTTGCATGGAAAATGTTCCACTTGTAACTAAGCCAACTTGGACTGCTTTGCACTGGAAAGAGACAGAGTAGTTACACGGTAGCCAAGAACGGAGGCCAGAAACATCAGTGCTGTCCTGCTGACTGTCCAGCCTTTCAGTGACGTAATGGCACAAAGCTTCTCTTAGGAATTAGCTCTTTTGCTGCCAGATCTCCTAGCTCCATCCTATGTACAGCATGAAGCATATGGTGTGGGAACACAAACAAGAAACAAGTCTGTTTTGTTCATTTCGGATACTATTTCCAGCTTTCTTCAGAGGAATGCAGCCGCAGATGTACGTATAGGCAGTAAGAGGACTGAAGAAATGGAGGTTTCCTATGTTGTAAGCAACAACGAGCTCTTTTTTTCCCCCCATCTCTGTAGATAATGAAGCAATAACAGTGTGAGGAGCCCAGAAAGAGTCTCCGCTTTGTTCTCTTTAGCTAGAAGATTGTGGAAGCAAAGTCAGATCAACACCACTATTGAGAAGAACTCACAAAGGATGGAGGCTCAAGATGTACAAACCATCAGGGAAACAAAACAATGAAATAAGTGACAAAGAAATGCTTTAAACTAGATGATGATTATTCAAGTTGTTTTAGAAAAAAAGTTGGAAAAAATATCCTTTGTTAATATTTGCTTTCCTCCTTTTAACTTCAGAAAGGCTTCTGGAGATCCTTCAGCAGACTGACTAAACATGTCAGGGAAACCAACTGAACAGTTTATTTTCATTCCATATGTGTGCACCTACTTAAAACAAACTCAGCAGAGCAAACATAAATCCTAATGAAAACAAAGTACAAGTATGGAAAATTCTAATTCAGACTTTAATTGTTCTGCATCTACAACAGCTGTAGTGCAGCTACCACAGAAACTAATTTACTTCCATTCTCTGAGCTGAATTTCTTTTTCACTCTCAATTTTACCTTAAAGAATATGGCTGTGATTTTCTTCATCTGAATGTAGATATTGTCACTGAAGTACCTCCAAATTCTTTTAATTCACCAGGCACTGGAACAGCTTTTTATAGAACAGTCAGTTGTCATCATCCAAAGATCTCATGAGACAAGCAGGAAAATTTGGTTTATTTTCACAACGGGGAAAAAAGGCATGGTTGTGAAGTGTGGAAGAAAATACTCTTTAATCTAGGCGGTTGCTTCTCAGAACAATATGACTTTGTTCACAGTTAAGTGTTTCAAAGAAGAACTAAGAAAAGTGGTATACTTACTTGTGGATGGTATGTTTTGCTCTTGTTTCCTTCTCAAGGTTTGTGGAGGGCAAACTCTCCTCTTTCCAAATTGGAAGGCTGTCTTAGAGGCAAGGGTGTTCACTTAGGATCAGACACATCTGGGACATGTGCCTTACTCTGCTGCAGATTTATTGTATAAGTTTACATAAGGCATCCAGAGCAGACTTGAAAAGAAACTAATGTCAAAATACAACACTGAGGCATCACTGACATTCATAAAGTCCTTGCAGAGTTGTAAGCACAGAGAGACACGGCACTGTTAACTTTTGCCTGTGTGCAGGTGATATTTTCAAACCAAGATTGTAATGTTGAAAGCATACCTAACTTACAGAAATGAGCAGCTGCACATCAGGACTTTCTGGGATGTCTGTGTGCTTTTTTTTTATGCAATAAACCAATGATGTCTAGAGTATCATTCTGGGCTTACATTACCATTGCGCCTTATTACAAGTAAAAAGTTGACCTGTATCTCCCACATCTTAAGAGACAAACACCAGGCTCTTCGGTGCTGCAGTGTGTTGCTCAGTCACTTTTGTAAGCTATTCTGTTTGTTTGTTTGTTTGTTTCTAAATAATAAAACATTAATTATGTCTGAGAATGAAGAAAGAACTCAAGAAGCTGACTCTCTAAGGCAACTGGCAGGCAAGAGAATTTAACCGAAAGCCCCATCTTTCTCCACATATTTTCCAGCTGGCTGGGTTATACACCTTCACAGAATTACATGACCATTGAGGCTGGAAAGGGCCTCTGGAGTCAGTGAGTAAGACAGAAGTCCTTTGAAGCTATAAATTTTACTCTTAGGCTATACCTAAACTGCAGGACATGGGAACACTTCCAAGCTCCCAGACCTCCTTGTTCAGTCTGGTTGCATCCTGGTTCCATGTCAGGGTGAGATTTAGGTATGCACTTTTTTCCTTCCTCACTGCCCCTCCCCTGGTGTCATTTACATGGGAAGAAACCCTTGGTATACAGGCTGACAGGACCCTGGGTCCCCATTTGTGAAGTGAGGATACTACAACATTACCAAACAATAACACTTAATGAGTTTTCCAAGGATTTAAGCCTCATGAGGGTCTCGGATGAGCAATGACTTCTGCTCAATTCATTTCTTCCACTTCATAGTAAGTAGTAGGGAACAAACATAATTTAATCTCTTTGAGTCTCCTCCATTTCATAACATGAAGCTTTTTGTAGGTCTGACTTTTATGTTGTCTGCTTTCCATTTCATTTTCAAACTGTGCTACTGTATGTACATTCAGCAGGAAATGAGGGGAGGGCTGTAAGAGATGAATTAATCTCCACCCCGCTGTTGAGTAGGACATCCTGTGAGTCTGCAATCTGCAGCGTAGGCACAGCCCTTCCCAGCGCAACGAGGGCTGCAGTTCCCCTGCCTCTCCCAGCATCACTGGAATAAAAACCACGCTGAGCTTCCTTCTTCCAAAGAGAATGTCCTTTCTTCCAAGTACCAAGTCCAGGCTGCTGATAGTTTCATACATGATACATTGTAAATCTGCACATCACTGGCCAGAATGAAGTCCCAGAGGGTAATTCATTTTGTGGGAAAAGGCTGAGAGAACCGTGCTCTTTCTCAAGGGAGGGGAAACCATTTCATGCTGAGCTAAAAGCTTGTATTTGTTATTTTTAGTCAAACTAATAAATCCTCCATGTTGGCAAAGATAAAAGCAAGGACGTGAGAGAAGAAATCCATGGACAAACCATGTCATGTTAGAGGGAACAAATAGGCAGAGACATATCAGAAGAGGCTCTAAGGAAATAAAAATACAAATGCTTTCCTACATTTTATGTGAATCTTCTTTTGGTTAATTTTATTCCAGGACTGAGCAAAATGAAATGAAACGAGCCAGTATTTGCTTATGGGAGGGGGCTAGCTTTTCTCTCAGTTGTACTAGACAGGGCGTTTTCAGTCTGCGGATACAAGACCCAGCTAGATATTCATCTTTGTTTTCTTTTAAACAAAGCGAAGGGAGAATGATGGAGGAAGGAACACAACCACCAAAACCAGTAACAGCCATAGTCCAGTAAAAGGGAGGTTGCCAAGAGATTTAGCAAACCTTGGTGTCCAAAAAAATCACAAGGAAATGCTGCAGATGAACAGCCATCTGCTGGGGAGGCTGATGGGAAAACTTCTACCAATGCATAATGTGGATGGAGAAAAAGTGTTTTCTTGCTGAATGAGTATGATGTGCAAAAAAATGTGGCAAGGAGATATCCTAATGAACTATACGATTAACAAATGGAAAAAAAGTGAATGACAGAAAGAAATAACTGATGAATTTAGAGCAAGCCCCCAAAAAAAGAAAACAAAGAGGAAGAGGAAAAACAGTGAATATATGACTACAAGAGGGAAAGGAGGTTTGCATTACAGTCACTAAATACAATATTCTGAGAAAACAAATGCTTAATACCTTTGTCAGGTATGCATGTCAGAAAAACCTAAAGGCTTGTCCAGTTAGGCAGCTCTAATGATATCACTTGATGTATTTCACAAATTGCATCCAAAAAGCAGCTAAGTTTTACAATCAGTCTCTGAAACAAAGCATATTAATGATTGAGTCAGTCTAAATTTATTTTTTCAAGTGGGCAATCTTCAGTGCCTAAGGACATCCCATGAATAGAGAGGGTCTTCACTGGAAGAAGTGATTGCTCAAGTCAATTTCTGGTCTTCAGGATAAAATACTTCACTTACAAGGAGATTTAAATTCTTTCTTTGATAAAAAATAATGTCCCTAGTGAGTAATAAAAAGGAAGTGTAATACAAAACTTTTAATTTATGTTTTAATAATAACTGTGGATTATTAACATTAGCAAGATATTTTCAGCAGTTTCACAGGGTACAACATAAGAAAATTAAAGGTTCACAGATCAGAATAATATGATATTGGTTAAAAAAAGCTCTTAAAGACCCAGAGACCAAACTGATGTTTACAGAGGTTCCTTAAAAGTCATTTTGGGTCCAGTACTATTCAGAGTTTTCCACGTTACAGTCTACATTGACCTCAAGGGATAATTTTTAGGAGACTTTCCAAAGCTGAAATGATTACAAATGTTTGGAAAGATAGAAGTAAATCAAATAATTAGGATGATACTCAACAAAAACAAACATTAGTTCTCCAAACAGGATGTATGACAATTACAAATGACATTATTTCATATATCAGATATTCCATGTTCCACCTCTTGCTAGAATTGCTTACAAACATAACCATTTCTTTAGCTAAGAAGCTGTGACTGCAAATGTAGGATATGTGGAGAACTAGTGCTCCAAAATTCACCCACTAGTTTAATCATGCAAATTACATTTGCAAAAGAACCAACTCTGCAGTCTAAATGATCTGAGATTATAAATGTGCTTTTTATAACCAGGTGATAGAAAAGGAGTTCAAATGGTAACAGGAAGGAAAACTAATTGTAAAATACAACATACATGCACTCTATCAAGAAATGCAGAATCTGGCAGGCCAATGTAAGGAGAAGAGGAGGAATTTCTGCAAGGCTTTTCAGGAGGTGCACCATTTCATTTATCTGGTTTGCTAAGAGCAGAACAGACACATCATGCAGAATTGAGATGGTTTTAACTTGATCAGTAAAATATTGCAATTCATAATCACTTCTTGCATCCCACCTCTCCCCTGAGCACTGATTTCATTTAATCTTGTTGAAAGTTGAGTGGAATTTCACCCTACTTGACTCTAATGGAGAAAAGATCTGACCCCAGGTTGGAGATACCATAAACTAGAGAGCAACCTTGTACAGGTAATTAATATTTGTCAAAGACAGAGACCATAAAATATATATTATTTGGACGTCACTTGTTTTCTTCCTTCTGCATTTCAGAGCCCACATAGTTAAGCACTAGCAGAATGATTGATACATGTGCCATTCTCAGCATTTACACTCAGGCAATGACTGATTAGACATGAGAAAGGAAAGGAGCAGATAAGGTTCATACTCAGACAAAGCCATACAATAGTCATTTAGTAAGGAAGCAAGGAGAAATTCAGTTGATCTTTAATTAAACTTACAAAAATAAAAGGTTGCCAGTGTACACTTGAGATAAAGAGCAAAGTCCATGCTATAAAAAAAAGTATAAAATTAGAGGAAAGGCATCTTTATGCTGAGGTTGAAGGGGGAAATTAGTAAATCAATTGCTTCTTTAAGAGAATCAGGAGGTAAAAAAAAGAAAGAAAGGAAAGTTTGTGTACCCTTTTATTTTGTATGGTCAAACTATACGAATGCTTTGATGCATTCTATAAAGATATTTTCCAAAATATTCTTAGCTGTTTCCTCTCCTGTTCCCTCTGAACACTTCATGAGCAACTGGAAAACTGGTAAATTTATGACATCAGCTGTAATGCAGCTGTTTCCTTGAGGGAGAAGTAATTATTAAACGAACAACTAGTTTATAATATACTAGTGACTAGAAAATAAAACACTATTTAAAATTCTGGTTTTTATTTTTTAACTCTTTCTTGAGTTACAATTTCATTCTAATGCCTGGAATAGCAGCTGTAAGAAGAAAAAAGAAAAAAGAAAAACCTCTGTTAAAGACTCAAACTGTCCGATCTGTTTAGGGAAGGCCTGAGATAGCTCCCCAGCCAGTTCTTAGTTAACCACAGGGACTTTTAGAACTGAGCCAGGAATTACTAAGCTTGACACTAAAGATACATGAAGCGTGTCTTAAAAGAATATAATCTTTTTACCACCCAGAAATTACATTTTTAATCATGAATAATTTAGTTTGGAAGGGACCTCTGGAGGCCATCTGATCCAACTTCCACTCAAAGCAGGGCTAGCTTTGAAGTTTAGTCCAAACTCAAACTCAGATTAGGCTGCTTGGAGCCTTGGCCATGCAGGTTTTGAGTAGCTCTAAAGCTGGAGATTCCAGCTTTGGGTTACTCATTCCAGAAAGAATAACACCCATCATTAATTCATATGAGAAGTGTTAATACAGATTTAAAGTCTCTTTTCCTCTGACTCCTCTCTTTAGGCAGAATTCAGAAGTATTGCTTCTAACTCTATCCTTCAGATACAACAAGTTTATAAAAGACCATCAGGGCAGAAGTGTCTTGCTGAACATCACCACCAAAACTCTGCTTGTGGTAATTTGCTGTCATACAGCATTTAAGGGGGAATTGTCTCCATCTTGGTGGAAGACACAATAGAGCAATACCATGTGGCCTAGCTGCTTTAAGGGGGAGCTCTGCCCTGGAAATCCCCACATTTTCCTCTGAATTTCTGGTACTTGGCACCACACCTAAACTAACTGAAACCCTGGTCACCCACTGCAGCCCAGACGCAGTCACTTTTCAGCCTGCTCCAGACTGTGCAGGGAGAGGCAATTGCCATGCTCATAGCACTCCACGAGTGTGTCTTCTTGTGCTCTTGAAATGCCTTTCCAGCATAAGATGTTCAGTCTTTACTCTAGAAGAGGCTTGTTTTATAGAATTTATCAGAGATTTAATTTAGGTAAAGAGCATTGACTACCTCCTTGATCTTCTGTGCCTATCTGTGGAGCAGATATGGACTTTATGTCTCTGTCATATTGCCAGTTGTTAACTCTCTTTCCACATATATCACTGCGTCGCTCTAAAATCCTTCTGTGCTGTTTATTTTGTATGTTGTCTGAATGGCTTCTACCTCCTTATGAATTGTACCTTTTAATTTAAAGTACTGAGCCAGCATTTATCTTCCTTTATAACTTTCAAGTAACACTATAAGAAGGCGATTATCTTTAAAAGTGTCCAAAAACATGTCTCCATAAGCTGCAATCCAAATAATTTGTCTGCTGTCACCGCGTATTCATGAAATCAGAGTTTAGCAGCAGTGTTGTCTTTTAGCTAATGTAAGGAGATCCAGCAAACCTTTGCTATGACTGTTGTACAGACCCCTGCTTTGTTCTTTACTGGCTGTCCTTTTCTAAGTACTGCTTGTGTTTGTAATTCCAAATGCTATTGATTTTTAACTGATATCTAAAAAAGGTATAAAGCCCAGCACCTCTTGGATTGTGTCTTCAGCTTTTTGCTGGTTATACTGTATAAGTCACATTGATCTGAAGGGAAAGTAGCTAACTGCAACACTTGTTTTTAGAGAAGTATTTACCTTGAATTTCTACTCCCTTTCGTGGAAAGAAAATCTGTGATCTGAAAACCAATATAATTATTTGTTTGCCACAGCAGTCTTGGTGAAAACACAGAGTGAAACTGTGTTCTGTGAGAATATGGACAGCAATAGGTCATACTCCAATCATCTCCAATAATTTACACTGAAGAGTATTCTTGTGGAACAGGGCAAGGGCTGATATTTACACAGAGAGAGTATGTTCTTAATGGACAAAACCTACTATGCCCATAATGAATATAATACTTTGTTATATGCAAACTTCCCATGGTACTTCAGAGAATTAGTAGTGTGCTGAAAAGGGATAAAATAATAATTAGAGAGAAATAAATGAGATTGAAGCTTTTGTTAACTGGAATAGCTGTTTAGATATTTTGTTCAAATCTTATCAGAGTGTAATACAGATGAACAAAGATATATTTTTTTCTGCAATAATAAGCACAGCTGCTGATCTCAGATGGTGTAAAGAAGTACAGTGGCAGTGCTACCTCCTTGTAGGGAATCGTGGAGGCAAAGTGTGAATGAGTGACACAGCTGCAGTTTGCATTGATATCCAAAGCAGAGCAGTACAGAACCACCAGCAAGTATAGAAAAGTCATTTATGACATGTCTGACTATGGTTGTACTAAGTAGAAATCAAAAAGCCTCTAATACTCCAAGTTAAAAAGCCTCTAAGTCTCCAAAATGCTAATACAGATAAGGGAAGAGTTTGAGGGTTGAGGCTAGATTGCATTCGTGGTGCCTGTTTTGCAAGAAATATGCCACTGCACATTGTAGAGAAGGCTGTTTTCTGCCACTGGATTTAATGTGAACCTCTCACCGGCTTAAGGCAGTATTGACTTCAGAGCTGAAAGTGCAATTTACTGCTGGGATAAAGCCTTGGCACTGCTGGCACGACTGACCCCTTAGGGCTTTGGGCCCCAGACACGAAGTGTTGGGTGCTTCAGCTTACCGCCACCTCACACCTGCATCCAGAACCCAGCAGCCCCGGCTGGAGTCAAGGCTGAGTGCACCCGCCAGCCTGCGGGGGGACACCCAGGAAGAAGCAGGAGGAGCAGCACCACGTAAGCCCCAGCTCACTGCACAGCAATCACAAAACTTGTTAATAGAGGAGAAGCCAAGGCAATTCAGGAAGCATTGTACCATTTCTGATGAATGTTATGTTCCCTGTAGGATGATACGCCCATGAAAAGAGAAGGCATAAGGCTTCACACAGCTCTGGAGGACCTAGGAATATTCCAGCTGTTGGGACAGAATCTCTAAACACATTTGGTTTTGAACATTCAGATTTCTTTAAAAGTGCTTTTGAATGTATTAATTAATTCTCAGACAAATACTTATATAAGAATAAATTAACTAAATAAAATTATTTGTAAATCTGTTTTTCATAGCTTCCTTGGCCATATCATATCCATATTAACGGCCGTAACTTTCATCTGCAATACCAGCTACTTTGGCTGTTGCTGTGTCAAATCATTTGTCTTTCTCTTTGTATCACAAAAATACAAGAGCATTTTTGAAATTGCTGTCCCATTTATTCCTTGATGGGCTATAATAGTCCTAATCAATATCGTGTTGGAGTACATTTGGCCCACAGCATTGTCATTTTTTCAGCAAATGGGAGTCGTTTCCTGTCTCATACAAAAATAAAAAAGAGATTTACACTTTTTATTCTTGCAATTAACTCTGCTTGTTCTTTGTGCAGAAAAAAAGTAATAAAAAGCAGTATTTTTTTTTCTAGAAGAAATCAGCAATAAGTTTCCTGTAAAAATGCGGAATGGGAAGGGAGAAGCCGAAGAACCTCCTGCATGATGGACACCTTCAAGAAATTTGTCACTGACCATCTTCCATGAAAGCAGGGTTAGTGCTCATAGCTGGAATCAGTGTGAGAGAGTCTTTTCTGCAGTTTTCATTTTATACGCTTGGAACAGCACTCTGGGCTCGATGTAAGGACCTGAGCTTTAATATCAATTTATGTGTTATAAGCACACCAACTGGAAGGCAAAAAAACATTTCCCATACCTTCTTCTCACAGTGTTCCCATTTCTTGTCTTATCTCAAACCAAATGCAATCAAGACAAATTTTTTATTTTTAAAAATAAAAAGCTATGAAGGTCAAAATAAGCTTGTTTCCCAGATCCTTCCCTTCTTCTCCTGGACATAAGGCTCCCATTCATGGTGTACTTCTGGATCAATTGGCAGACAGAGAACATGATGTTCAGAAATCTAGGCTTTGCAGAAAGTTTCTGATCACCTTCTTTATTTAAAGATAAAACCAGAAAGGAGGACACCTTAAACTAAAGTCTCCAGCTCTAAGTTCTTTTTTCTGTTTCTGTTTCTTACCACTCTGAAGTATTCCTTCAGGTTGAGAGCTCTTCCAGGGTTCAGAGTCATGACTTCTGCAGAATCACAGAGCCCCGTCTATTTTCAGCTTGTTAATTTTGCAGTTACACTGAAATAGTGCCTGGTACAAAGCATGCCTGTCTTTTCCTCTCTTCTACCGAAGTTCTCTGTGTGGTTCTATGGTGTCTGTGAAAGCCTTTTTCTGCACTTTGTCTGATTTAGGGATTTTTCCACTACCTGCACTCTTCTGCCTCTGCAGAAAGCCTTCACTAAACGTCTCCCAGCTCAGTCACCTTTACAAACTCGTGTGTACGCAGCAGATCAACTATGACCATTCTTCTCTAGTACAGTGGAAATGTTCAAGATTTCACTACCAGGACCCTGTATTCTGCCTTCTCACAGAGGCAAGCAATATCATACTATTAACTTTCTAACATCAACTAGCTATTCTCAGAGTTCTCGGTCATTGCAGTGCCACTCAGTATTTCATTATCTCTGCTTTTCATTATGTTCTAGTTCTGGATTAGACACAGATATTTATTCCATCTCAAAAATCAGTTCCTTTCCCCTTCTTTGCCTTTCCCCACTTTGGTATGTCATATAATCTTCATCAAAATAAATCTCCGCAGAAAACAAAAAGACCTTTAAAAGACAATTTTAACTTTTGTTATAAAATCTGCAGCCAAACCACATGATAAACTAAATGTTTATGAAGTGGAATACTAAAAATGAGTTGTTAATTTTTTGTCTCTCCCTCCTTCTTTAGTTTTCAGAGAGATCTTTAATGATCATGTAACAGTGTCTCAAAGGACATAAAACTCCACATTCTTCTTTGTTATGTGTCTTTTAACCTCATGTACATATTAGATTTTTCTCACCTCCTCTCTGCAAAAACAAATGCTGATAAAAGCAAAGCTTTATTTCTGCCTTTTGTTTACAAAGTTCTGGTGACTTAAGTGTGCAGGACTGCAGGCATTCTCTGACTTGATTAGTTTTCATTGATTGTTTTAAAGCTTCTCACCAGTAGAAATGCAGTACTTCAGTGTACACTTATCCAAATGAAAGTAAAATTAATGCCTCATGTCCATAGAAAGGACTCTTCATGAGCTGAGATGGATGGTCTTTCGGCTAAGGTCGCAAGTGAAATCTGCTTATATAGAATTTGGGACTGCACTTTTTTTTTGCTAGCAACTGTACTGTGACCCTGTAGGAAGACACAAACTGGGTTACGTCAGCTTCTCTGGAAAGAGGACAAAATTGTTAGAGAAATGCTTGGAGAAGAAGACTGGAGAGCCTACTGAGGGCAGCAGCAGAATCACAACACACCATGGGGGCTTGCAGTTCATGCCAAGAGAGAACATTTTGAGAGCAGCAGGGAGCTAACAACCAGGGCAGCGAAGTGAAAAAAGAGACCACCATAGGGACCAGATGGGATGGGATAAGATTTGCTGCAACTCATGAAGTCCTTGAATGGACTGAAACTAAACCTGGAAATGAGGACACCATGAACCCAGGGAGAGCTGAGGCTTGTAGATGCTTTTTCCCTAGTATTTTTTTTTTACTTTAGTTCCACTTTTTAAGTAATGGATTTGATTCTACAGTTACTTTATGCTCTTTACCTTCAAACCCACATTTTGGTCTCTTTGTGCAGAAAACCCTACAAACGATGTTTCATCAGACATAAATAAGATTCTATTTGTCATAAAGTCAGCGGTATGCTACATATTCATGAGCTGTGTAAACACATAATCTGATCTGGAAATCAGTGGCTAGCAGCAGAATGTTGCCTTAAAATTATTTTACCTGGGCAAAACCTGGCGAATCTTGGGGCCAGATAAGATCTGATTCTGTGCACAAAGACCTTTTATTCATAGGAATTTTGGCCTAAAAGCATCCCAGTATCTTGAAAGGCTTTTATATGTGTTGTGAC
This sequence comes from Nipponia nippon, assembly GCF_047370975.1. Classification (NCBI taxonomy): domain Eukaryota; kingdom Metazoa; phylum Chordata; class Aves; order Pelecaniformes; family Threskiornithidae; genus Nipponia; species Nipponia nippon. The sequence goes on along the minus strand of NW_028262290.1, from coordinate 78,397,644 downwards.
ACCTGTGACTTTCATCTGTTTTCTACTTTCGAAGGTTCCTGATTCACACTGGTAAAAGGAGCCATTTTCACATATCTTTTGAAACCAGACTTGCCATTAAAGTCAAGGAGAACCAGGTAAGCAGAAGTCTTGGCACATGTTTAATACTTCTAAGATCAGAAAAAGCTTGGCCTTCACAAATCTCATTTCAGAAGGGTTCATTTTTTGCCTTCCTGCTTCTGCAAATAGCTAATGTCAGTCAGTCAAATGCAAACCTAAACGCACAGCTAAGCCACGAAATATATATCTGTCAAAAGAGAGACCGAATATTGTGATTCTGACTATTTGTGTTTAAACACTAATGTTGATGTAGCAGTCTTTCTCCAAATTTTATCTAAGATTAAGCTTTTACCATTTCTTGTCTTTTTGGACAGGCAATGCTATTTTTTCCATTGAATAGAAACAGAATAAAACAAGACTGTCGTAGAAGTTCCTAAGAGAAGGGTGTCAGATGTTTGAAAGAGTTCTTGGAAATTGATTTAGGTTTTTTGGGGGGCGTTTCATGGGCCATAAAGGTTATTGCTTCTGTCTAGAAGAAGGAAAGGGACGGTTAGTGAAGGAAAGGATGGCAAAAGAGACATATTAAAACAGAGGAGAAGTCATAGTGATGTCAAGTAAGGGAGTTGTTTTTCATAGATGTTGTGAGAGAGATTCCAAGCAGAACTTCATCTAATTTCTTTTGAGAGGAACCCATAGCAAAATCCCTAGATATTTTTGTACCCAGTCATTTCCTGAAAGAAAGATTTTAATACTTAGTACATATTTTCAAGAAAGGCTTTCTATCATTTACACATAACTGTTGTACTTGCAGGCTGTTTTTGTGCCAAAATGTTGTCTGTACAATCTTTAGAGAAACAAGAAAATACCATTCAGAGTTAAATTGCAGAAAATTATTTTTCCATTAACTGATAATGTTGAACTGACAATTTTGAGGACTAAAGGATAAAACTAGAAATGAAAACAAAGTGTTTCATGCTATAGCAAAAAGCAGGTGAAGGGAAAATGCCACTCTTCGTTTGTTGAAAATCACTTATTTCTAACCATGCTGGATTTGCAAACATCAAGGATGTCAGTAACCCAAGACTAAACAATTCTGTCCTTAACTGTCAGGCCGTTTTTTTCTTGATGAAGTCAGAAACAAGAAAAAGAATGGTGGCAAGGGCTAATAAAAGATATGAAAACTTTTTGAAGCTGCTCAGGGCTTTTAAGTGTTCAAAATAATCCTGCCAGAAGTGGATTAGTGTGCAGAGAGCTGGCCAAGAGTTAAATGCATTCAAAAATTCTGCTGAGCCTTCAGCACTGCTTGGACAGTGTGCATCATAGCAAGCATGCATCTGTGTTATAGTTTCCCATGACATCTGCAGTTGAGATTATCTGCCTGTTTCTAATTCAAAGAGCCTCTTCATTGTTTGAAATCCTATCAGACTTTTAATTTTTGGTGATGAAGCGTCTCTCATCTGATGCCTGGTCATGAGCACTTATTTTTTCTGAGTTTGAATGAAAATATGTCAGTCATATTAAATGACTAATAGCATAATATTTTGCCACTATCATGCATCACAATAATTTTTTTTATGGCATAGTACTTTGTCAGTTAAAGAAAGCATTTGAAATTAATCACAGGCAGGGACTGAAGTTTGCATATTTGTATTCAGCTGAGGGAAATCAATTTCAAGTTGAAAACATTAAGAGTATGAAGAAACATTAATATGCTTTGATAATTTTATTTTGTGATATATTGCAGTGCTATGATGGAGCTCTCTGTGTGCAAACACAACAATGAGCAGAATTTCACTGTGTGAATGTTACAGTTATACATTGAGCAATAGAATGAAAAATCATTTTTGTGCTTCACTTTAATTACAGTTCTGTGACAATTAGCAATTCTGTCCTGTCATTTCAGTTTTTACCCATATTTCCTCTCTGGTTTACTATCTTAACCAAATCTTGTGACTTCAGTTTCCTGTCATTAATCACTGACAAAACTCAGTTTGAAAGTGTCAAACATAATGCAGCATTATTATGAATGAGAGAATTGTCTATTAGCACTTTCTATAGGAACTTTCTTCGGAATTTATGAAGATTATTCTTGTCCGTCAGACACACTCATAGGAAAAAAAAGTTCCTATCTTCAATTATATATTCTATATCCACCATGGAGTTGGGCATCCAAAAGAAAAACTTCTGAAGGCATATTTAATGTCAAAGATAGCTTTCTAACCCAACCGTTGCTATAGTTAAATTCCACTCATCCTTCCTTTTGTCTTGACAGCATAAGAAAGCTGAGAAATTACATGACTTTCCCCCAAACTATTAAACTACAATTTACCAGGTGTTACATTTTACAGTACCCAATTCAATCTGCATTGTATCATTGTCAGGAAAGAAGACCTTTAAAGCACAGACCTCCAAGCAACCAAGTCCAATGGGCCAATGGGGAAAGAGAAATAAGTAGAAAGGGAACATAGTTTGATATCTGGAATATTGACCAGGGATGAAAAAGGTGGATAACTCTTACCACATTAAATACATTCCACTTGACTTCCAGCTGCCTGAGTTTTACACTGCAAAAAGGGAACAAAACAAGGTTTTGAGATGATGAATATTTCTGAAGTATTTCAAAAGAGTCAGACAGAAAATGAAATATAAGCTGAAGAAGGTACTGGAAATGAGATGCATTTAGGGAGCTTTATTTTTCATGGGGAAGAGTGACAAGTTTTAGGGAAAGGAGGAAGTTTGCTGATAAAAGTCCTTTTTTTTGAGGCGGTCTACAGGATTAATTAATATCTGCTGATCACATAATCACAGAAACACAGAAGGATTGAGGTTGGAAGGGACCTCTGGAGATGATCTGGTCCAACCCCCTGCTCAAGCAGGGTCACCCAGAGCTGGTTACCAAGGACCATGTCCAGAAGGCTTTTGAATATGTCCAAGGAGGGAGACTCCACAACCTCTCTAGGTAACCTATCCCAGTGCTTGGTCACTGCCTCATAACAAAGTGTTTCTTAATCTTCAGAGGGAACCTGTGCTTCAGTTTGTGCCCGTTGCCTCTGGGCCTGTCACTGGGCACCACTTAAAAGAGCCTGGCTCCTTCTTCTTTGGACCCTCCCTTCAGGTATTTATATACAATTATAAGAACCCTCCTGATGTCAGATAACACTCACTGTACCACATGTCCTATTTTTCTATACCGCAAACAGCAAAGAAAGTAAACCCCATTCTGCATTCATTTAAGATGACAAAGCAAAGGGCTTTCAGGTAAGGATCCATGGAGCTGACAGCAGCAAAGGATTTGGAGTAGCTATTGTAAAAAGTTCAGATTCCAAAGTAAAATGTTGAAAGTTGAGTGGCAAAAGATAGATATTGGGAAAGAATGGTAGTTATAAGTGATTCATGGTAAATAATTAGCAGCAGTTAGATGACAATCAGAAAATGGCAGGAACAGAGGATAATTGTTAAAAACAAAGTAGGAACTAATTGCTGGTATCTAATAATGTCAATCAATTGCTTAGAAAAGACAAGCAGTTGAAATGAAATACCAATTGCTTAATTGCAATGGATATAAAGAGATGTTCTTGGGTGGCAAAGGAAAGCAGATGGAAAATGAAAGTAATAATGGTAAACTGATAAAGCCCGGTTGTACTAAACTGGATCAGGCAAAGTGACATAACAGGGAGAGGGAGAACTATGCAAGCTGAGTAAACAGGATGAGTAAGGTAGACAACTGAATAAATGTGGATAGAAAGGTTACTAAATCTGTGGTTTTAAAAACCGTTTTTCTTCACTGCCTAAAATTCTTCCAGTGGAAGTGCTGATCTACAATAAATTTAAGTCTATAAATATTTAATATTAATTTGTTGTAGGTACTAGAATACTATACATCAGATTGAAAATTACTGCTCTCTGATGAAAGACTGGAAAACAAAAATTGCAGTCCTAAAATCCTTAGTCTTAACTGTAAATGAAAATATGTGCAATGCTTGGGAACAGCCATTACAGTGACAGCAGTGATGACATAAAGAGAGAAAAAGCAGTTTCTGGTGCTAAAGAAACAAATGTGCAATGAATTAAAGCAAGATGAGACAAAAATGCCAAGCAAGATGGAGATCCAAGTAAGCCTATTGTCATAAAGCCTATTCTCATAGTAACAGTTTTTACAATTCTCTGCCTTTGTTCAAATAACCCATTTGGACATGAGCCATAGGAGGATGTTAGCTTGTTTCAATGATGTGTCTAATTCCAACCCATTTTCTGTCTACAGGCAACAGTGGAAGCAAACCTGTCAGCTCTGAGAGTTTGTTGATTTCCACTGTGGGCTTGATCTAAACACAAGGATAAAGAAAAAAGCCATTTGAACAAATAGAGCAATTCTAGCTGGTGGATTTTCAAACTCTACTTTAAGTTGCTGTATTTCCTTCTTTACACTTCCTGTGTTGTAACCTTTCGTAAAATACATTGGTTTTTCTTTTCAATATTTAGCTTAAGGATCACTCACTGAAATTGGTGAAGAAGAAATAGAGTGACAATATAAAAACACTGAGAAAATGTTACTTGGACTAGGTGATATTTGCCACTTACTAAAATTAGGCTTTGGTATCTGGTGTTGGTCTGTCTGGGGGAAGAGATAATCTATGAGATTTTAGCTCCATGCTAACCCTTGTTAGCACCACATAGTAGGTACAATTGCATATCTGCATTGTGTGACAGTGTCACAGCTGTCATAGTCTCCAAATAAGATCGTGTTTGAATTTCTCCCTGACAGTGTTGCATTTAGGGTTGGAGTATAATATGCTTACCTTTCTGCTTTCCTATTCATTTCAATGTTGTATAAAAGTAAGTGTGTGTTTGCCCAACTAGTGCAATAAATAAGTGTAAAGAGTCCTAAACTCTTTATAAAAAGCACAGCATTCACCTTCTAAACTAAAGCAGGTAACAAGCAGGCTTGTTTAAATTTTCTTATTGCATTTGGGAATATTTTTCTGAATAATGTAATACTTAACACTTAAAACAAGTGAGGATTAGGCTGCAACTTTGTCAAAGATAAAAGTGTAGGCTGAATGCTACAGACTGCTATATTCTTGCTGTTCATGGAGGCTATGCTCTTCAAAGCAGCAATGTTTGGAACTTTGCAGATGATTCCATCTATTGTAAATAAATACAAATAGTTATCTATATATATCAAAGTGGTATCAATATAAAAAATTTGCCCATAATTCTGAGGTAAGCTGTGGTCACCAGCTTTATTAGTCTGGCAAAAGCAATGCAGCTTACCTGTGGAGGAAACAGACCTCAGACAAGGACTGACTGAGGACTGTATAATGTAAACCAGAGACTTTTACAGAATTTTAAAAGTTTTGGTATCAGGGGAAGACAATTTTTTTTTAATGTCTTTCCTTCTCCTATAGAAGTTCAGAATAGTTTGTGCATGTCTAACTAAATAACATGAGAAGAAAAATATTCCACTGCACTCATTCTTCCCTATGGGAGAGAGGTTGAAAAAACAAACATATGGCACACGTTAATTACATTCCTTCAGACTTTATTTAGGAAGTACTTTAATGAGATGAATATGACATAAAAACTCATGGAACAGAATATAGAAGTATTAATATGCAGAAACCATAATTTATGCTTAAAATATTTTTAAAAATCCTTATAAACTAGGAGACCCACTGCTATAAAAAAAAGTTATTTCAAACCCAGATGATGAGTTGAAGAGACTAAAATATGAAACAATTCTTGAGAAAAAGCATGATTTTTCCATTCATTCTTAGCATATTCAAAGTCTCTGTAATGATCACTTAGCTTTCCTTCCCACAAAGTTCTTTGCTGTCAAAACAATCAAAACATGGACAATGAAATGAAAAGAAAATATTTTAAAATACTAGTTTGAAAGCATACAGTAGATCAACATTTCTGTCAAATTAGAAAACGCTTCAATGATACTGCCTCAAGTGGGTCTAAAAAAGGCTAGCATGCCCAGAGGACAAGTTTGATATTTGGGATTCAGGGTTCAGCTAAACTCTGCTTGGGAAAGGTGTCATTATGCCTCTCCAGCCTCCTGGACTCCTAAACTGGTGCCCAATAAAACAATCAGTATAGGCTGGACTAAATCCAGGGCTGCTAGAAGCTGCAATTGTTTGTAATAGTATATTACTGTAGTGTCAAATCCCCTGTATTATAGGAATGTGTTACAGACATTGCAACCTTATTCTTTTGGAATCCCACAGTAGCTTAACTGAAGTATCTAAGGGCAAATCAGACTCCCAAGAAAAACCAAATATTAAGTAACAAGGGTTCCATAAAATAAACCAAACAAACTTAATCAGTATGTAATTCCATATCTTTGATTATTGTGATTTTGAAAGTCCCCTTACAGTACTGCCATGAAACTCTTTTAACTACCTGCTCCAATTTTCTGCATGTGGCTCCCATGAATGGAAGAAGAATTTCTAGCAGAATTAGAATTTATGCATAGAGAGAATTCTTGCTCTGTACTTCTAATCTGTAACTGGGTCAGCTTCTTCTCAGGAAAAACAGTAGGAAGCCAACAGGAAGTTGTTAAAAACTAAAAACAGTGCAATGATTTTGAAATACGAGCAAGACAATTCTGGAAAAAAAACCCATTGTGTGACAAAGGACATAACTTTCTTCTACTAACTTGTTTAAAAGCATATTCTTTACATGCTTTTTAATAACTGGCAGACAAGTGAGCAAAGCATGAGGAACTCTCAGACGTACTTCTGAGTGCAACGGCCTGCTTCCAAAGCTTAGGCTTTATTAACAAATGATTACACAAATAGAAAAGAAGTTGTTAAAGGACATTCCAGACCTTGCTAAAGTTAAGGCAAGAGAGTGGTTAATTTGGAGCACATGGAAGTATTTATATGAGAATTGTTTAGTTTTCTGTTTCTGGTGTATAAAAAAATGTGCTGCAACAAAACATTTCATAGTGAACCCATAGTCTCTGAAAAATAAGATATATTCAGTCTAGTACACTCTAACGGTTAAACATTTTCCATCCCAAAGCCAGGACACACACTGTACCTAGAACAGTATCAGCAGCCTGACAGGAAAACAAATTCACAAGTTCGTTGTTGGCACCAATGGGAGAAAGGGAACACAACTGCTTTAATGAAACAAAGTTTCAGAAGTCCAGGATCTGCTAGGCTTTCTCAGGTGTTCTTTTAAACTTTTACAATGCTAAGCGTGCCAGTGTCAGGATCCTCTTCCTCCCAGGGCTAGGCTGCCTGGGCCAATGTGGGCAAAGTAGCTGCCTGGCCTTGAGAAGCCTCAGCAGAGGCCTATCCCTCCTTCAGAAGCTCAGACTCTTCCCCTTGGTCTCTGCCTGAGAGATCCTGCAGCCATGGCTGTGTGTCGCCCTGTACTTCATTGAGCCAGACCTGACACTGACTTGTGGACTGGTCTTCCTAGTCTGACCATGGACCTGCCTTGTCACTGTGGACTTGCCGGATGACCACCAAACTTTGGATGAACCAGGTTATCATCACTGTGTCTGCCCTGCTTGCCTTGCTCTGCTGTGGTGGGACTCCCTCCGCCACCACTGCCTCTGCCTGCCTTGCTGCCACGCTTGGCTCCCAGCTGCCCTTTCTGTAGAAAGCATCCCACCCTTGTTGCTCCCTGACAGAACTTGGATTTCTTCACTGCCATTGTAGCTTTGATCCATAACACTTTCTTCACAGGCTCTTTCCCAAGGATATAATCACTATACTGAATATTGGATGTGAGGTGTGACTTAGCAGACAGGAGGCTCTGGGAAAACTGTAGGGCATTGCATAGTCTAAGGGACTGAATCCAGGGGCCTAAACAAAGCACCTTGTTATTCTCATGAACCTACTAAACACACTTAAAATACCCCAGAAAAAATGAAGGTTCAGAAGGGCATGGGAATTGTGAACTGGGTAGAATTTAGATCTAATATTTGTGTGTCTGTGCTGTGGTGAGTGCACCAACAGAACCAGTGTGCTCAGGTGAAAAGCTAGAGTAGTCAATGGGTATTGCTAATAGTAAGGGAATGTCTTTGGTCTCTTCCACTCTTGGGAGGAAGTTTCCCTTTCCTTTCTGTAAAATGTAAGGCATGTCAGTGGAAAGTCCCCTTTAATGCAGTCATCTAGTGGAGCAGGAGAGAGTAAAATTCATTTCCTTTCTTTGGGCAGTGACCCAAGACTGAATCACAGACTCCGCTGGGAACAAACCCTAATCCCAAAGGTATGGACAAGGTTAGGATAGCGTTTCTCTCTGGTTTTTTGGTTGAGGTGACTCAATTCAGATTTAGGGAGACAAAGTCAGCACCAAAGTCAGCAGACAAATGATCAAACTACAACAAAATTTACCTGAGAATATTCGTACCAGGGACAGTCAAATCCACAGTTCCACCCCTACTGTAAGAATTGTGAATACATTGGGCCATATTGTTGCTACAGTGGCAACTCTGAGTAGTGCTGATAATGTTCAGGGCTCATTTTCTCAGTAGAGAAAAGTGGACGTGGATGTCAAGATCTGAGGTACTTAAGAAATTTAGATTTCTCAAGAGCTAGATGAGGCTAGCTACAGGAGGCTCCAAAGATTTACACCCTAAGCGTTTAAATTGTGGTTAGAGATCATCTTAGACAGCTGAATCCCAGACTGGATCTAGACCTATGACATTAGTACCACTAGGCCAATCAGAGTCTCACCCAAATACACCAGTAAGCAGTGTTAGATGGAAGGCATGCTGAGGTACAGTTCCAGTTATGCAGTAAAGGTGAACTGAAGTCCCTGCCTGTCACAGAAGCAAGGTATTGCTAATCAGCTGATTTACAGTATCTCACAGCTCTGAAAGATTGACTGGTTGCAATAACCACAGACAAGTTTGCCTTTATACTGGCTCTTCTCTGAGATCTAACTCCAACAGCAAGTCAGAAAAGACTCCATCTCAGTGAGACCTATGATCCAGGAGTCCTTGTCTGTAAAAGAAGCAAAGTACCACTTGGCTGATCTCTTGCTGCCACAAAAAGCCCAGACTTTCAAGCCTCCCAGTTCCAGGGAGTTTATGGGGAACTCCTGAAGGCTTTCTAAATAGAACTGGCATTCTGGTGGGGCCAGGCACACTAAGTAATTGTGCAGTAGGGACTAAAAAGCCTAAGAAACTTAAATGTACAATCCTTTCTGGCCCCTAGGAAATTTGCTTTCTGTTCCACTGAGGCTTGATCATCAGTTTCCAGCTCTCCACATCCTCTCCTTGAACTGCAGGCTCCCAGATTCTTACTCACTACTTCCATCTGGAAGCTTCTCTCCCTTCAAAATGCTTCTTCATCCCTTGGAAAATAACCATCTCCCCCTACCTCCAGAGGGGTCGATCTCATCTGGTCACTCTTCCTAAAGAAATCCAACTCAGAGGCCAAGAGGAAACATCACTAACAGATGCTGTCCCTTCTGTCAGCCAGTGGGTCAAAGTTGGGGTAGAAAGTAGTAAAGAAGGTATGGAACAATGGGTGTAGAAGGAAAGTATAAGATCGTGGGGGGTTGACCCTGTCTGGATGCCAGGTGCCCACCAAAGCCGCTCTATCACTCCCCTCCTCAGCTGGACAGGGGAGAGAAAATATAACAAAAAGCTCATGGATTGAGATAAGGACAGAGAGAGATCATTCACTAATTACTGTCATGGGCAAAACAGACTCGACTCAGGGAAATTAATTTAATTTATTACCAATCAAGTCAGAGTAGGATAATGAGAAATAAAAACTAAATCTTAAAACACTTTTCCCTCCACCCTTCCCTTCTTCCTGGGCTTAACTTGACTCCTGATTTCTCCACGTCCTCCGCCCGAGCAATGCAGGGGGATGGGGAATGGAGGTTGCGGTCAGTTCATCACACGTTATCTCTGCTGCTCCTTCCTCTTCAGGGGGAGGACTCCTCACACTCTTCCCCTGCTCCAGCATGGGGTCCTTCCCACGGGATACAGTCCTCCATGAACTTCTCCAAGATGGATCTTTCCCATGGGCTGCAATTCTTCATGAACTGCTCCAGTGTGGGTCCAGTCCTGTTCCACGGGGTGCAGTCCCTCAGGAATGGACTGCAGCATGGCTCCCCTGCAGGATCACAAGTTCTGCCAGGACCCTGCTCCAGCGCAGGCTTCCCACAGGGTCACAGCCTCCTTTGGGCATCCACCTGCTCCAGCGTGGGGTCCTCCACAGGCTGCAGGTGGATATCTGCTCGACTGTGGACCTCCACAGGCTGCAGGGGGACAGCCTGCCTCACCATGGTCTTTACCATGGGCTGCAGAGGAATCTCTGCTCCGGCACCTGGCGCCCCTCCTCCCTCTCCTTCTTCATTGGCCTTCATTGCAGAGTTGTTCCTCTCACATATTCTCACTCTTTTCTCCAGCTGCAGTTGCTGTTTGGCAGCAACTTTTTCCCCTTCTTAAAGACATTATCCCAGAGGCATTACCACTGTCACTGATGGGCTCAGCCTTGGCCAGTGGCGGGTCCATCTTGGAGCCCGCTGGCATTGGCTCTATTGGACATGGGAGAAGCTTCTAGCAGCTTCTCACAGAAGCCACCCCTGTAGCGTCCCCCCCCCACATCCCCTGCCATCAAAACCTTACCACGCAAACCCAATACAGAGATTTATCTGTGGTTAAACAAATAAGCAAGAAGACAATACATATTGGGAAAAAACCTCTCTAGGTACATAAAACCTCACTAAAAAAGGTTATTATCTGAATTAAGTCACTTTTTATTAATTGCTTTTTTCCTTCTTCAGAAAATACTAATGTGGCAAAGAAAAATGTTACTGAACTATCTTGGAAGTAATTAAAAGATATCGATACCTATTCATTACATTGCAGGTAAAAGTCAGGCTCATCATTGCAGTGATGCTAAAAATAAGAAATACTAAAATACCAGTTTTGTAAGGTTACAGAACTACAGCATTATTTATGCGGAAGAGACAACATGAATTTACAGAGCAAACAGCTTGTAGACAGTCACACAATGCGTCTCTTGCTCACTTTGAATTGTAGACTATATCACGTTCCAGCACTTATTAAGTATCTGAGACCCAGTCTGCATGCCCACTAAACAAACATACAGGCTGAGATGAAATCACTTGAGGCAGAAGAAATATCCCTGCTCACATCAACAGGCTCTGGTTGATGTCCAGATGCAACATTTCTTGTATGAGAACATTAGTGTATAAACATATTCTTCTGTTCACTATCAGTAAGTTTGTCAGACATCCCCTGGATGCACAGCATAACGCTAGCTACTGTGTCACAGAGCATAAAACACATCTGAGCATCAGTGTTTCCCAGTTTGCGTTGCTCCTTCTAGTGCACTCCACTATTACGATTTCATTGGAGGCCTGCAGATCTGCCTCTCCGATGGTGTTGGGTCGTTCCAGTTTTGGTATGAAATACTTGGTTTCTCAAGGGTCTTGTTATGAGACTGCTAAAAGCATGACAATAGGACTTCTAGGCTATACCCATTGTTTCTGTGCATTAGTTTTTTAATAGATGCTTGTCATGGTTTAACCCCAGCTGGCAACTAAGCACCACACAGCCGCTTGCTCACTCCTCCCCACCCAGTGGGAGCGGGGAGAGAATCAGAAGGGTAAAAGTCAGAAAACTCGTGGGTTGAGATAAAGACAGTTTAATAGGGAAAGCAAAAGCCACACACACAAGCAAAGCAAAACAAGGAACTCATTCACTACTTCCCGTCGGCAGGCAGGTGTTCAGCCATCTCCAGGAAAGCAGGGCTCCATCACACATAACAGTGACTTGGGAACACAAACGCCATCATGCCGAAAGTCTGCCCCTTCCTTCTTCTTCCCCCAGCTTTATATGCTGAGCATGATGTCCTATGTTATGGAATATCCCTTGGGTCAGTTGGGTTCATCTGTCCCCTCTGTGTCCCCTCCCAACTTCTTGTGCACCCCCAGCCTACTCGCTGGTGGAGTGGTGTGAGAAGTAGAAAAAGCCTTGACTCTGTGCAAGCACTGCTCAGCAATAAGGAAAACATCCCTGTGTTATCAACATTGTTTCCAGCACAAATCCAAAACATAGCCCCATACTAGTTACTATGAAGAAAATTAACTCTATTCCAGCCAAAACCAGCAGAATGCTACTGATGGATGTCCTCCGATAAACTATTGTTGTACCACCACAATCAGGAATAGGCCCTGTAGATTTATAGACAAGACATATTTCAGACTAGTCTTATGAGTCACTGCACGTCTACTAACATTATTATACTGAAGAAAATAAACAGCTCAGGTCCTGTGTTATTGTACTGTTGATAAATTTAATATTAGCTACATTTGACAAGTTAAGAAGAGCTCATCCCCAGCATGCTCCTAGGGGCAATGAAATTAAAAACTGCATTCAAAAATTCTGCAAATTTTAGCTTAGTGTTGCAAAATAAAGCACTGTGACAAAGCAAGAAAAACACTCTTCTGCCTTGGAGAGAGAAGAAAATATCTCAACCAAGAAAACGTGTTTGTTGTTTGGTTTTTTTTTTTGGTTTTTTTTTTTTTATTTTATTTTGCCCTTCATTACAGAGGCTTTATTTATTTTTACTACACCTAACTGCACATATAAATGATATTCTGGTCATTTTATCTTGGTCTTCATTCTTCTAGGAGCATCTTTGCTCTCTTCCATTTAGTTTAGATGACTAGTTTCCTCTGTGTTTTAACAGGGCTGAACCCATGCAGCAAGAAAACATAAACTGTTATAAATGAGCACAACATAAGGAGTCCAATAACATCCTGTATCTAAAAATTAAAGCTCTCATGAAGAATTTTAGATCATAAAGCTTGGCTTGTTATTTGTTTATCCAGGCTGTGAGGCCATTCTGCAATTGTCAGATTCACAGAGAAATACACACAACAGCTTATGATATATTTTCAATGCAGAAAGAATGAAAAGTTCTTGATTTTGTTTTCACTTTCCAATCATATTTTTCATTGTTTGGTGGTGCCAGAATTGTTGCTGATTGTTATGAGATTAACTAGTATTTTGAAAAAAGAGGCAGTGTCTCTCAAAAAGAACTTTCATCCTATACAGCTGTCTTTATCACTAGTCTGAGCTTCTAATGCTAGATAAGTTAAATAATAAGAATACAGACTATAGAATACAGACTAGCAGTCTTCCCAAATATGGTTACCGCTTCAGTACTAAAACTGAGAAGGTTCTTGTCTTTCCTCCTGCCTCCAAGTAACTTGCTTCCTTCCCAAACCCTCCTATCAGAATCAGATGGATTTAGCCCCGAAAACAACAATCTAGTTGGCTTTTGAAAGAAAGAAGTTTCTGGTGAGAATTAGAGTAAGTGCAAATTAATAAAGAACAGAATTAGCAGACACATGGATGAATATGATCTTTTCCCAATGGGGAAGAGTCAACAGGATGTCTGTAAAGGAAAGTCCTTCTTCAGAAACCCATTAGGGCTCTTTGAAGGGATTAAAAGCAAATGGATAAAAGCCAGTTGCTTTAAAGGAAGCTAAGCATTGCAATGCTGTGCAAGCCAGGATGGAAGGCCCTTGCTTGCATATAGGAAACACACCAGATGAAGGAACAGCCAGTTCTTGCAACGAAGGGACGTAGGGCAACTAGGGGATCTGTGCTGGGATCTGTGCTGTTACACATATTCATAAATAATCTGAAAAACAGTGCAAGATCAGAGGTAGCAAAATACATTAATGATACTAGATTATTTGGGCCCCTTAAAAAAGAGGGCCAGTTTTAAAGAGGCTCTCAGGGAATACAGGACATGACAATAAATAGCAGATGAATTTAACTGTAGATGAACTTAAAGTGTTACACAGAAAAAAAAAAGAAATTGTAATTTCATATATAAAATGATGATGAGCTTTGAATTGAATTTGAGGCTGGGTTCCAATCCAAGAAGTAGGGGGCATCAAATAAAACTATTATGAGCAATTTTCAAATAAAGCCAGCATATATGAGCTTCCAAGGGACGCTTGACAAGTTCACAGAATAGAAATCTGTTTGGCGGTGTTAAATTTAAAGAAGTTTCACCTGGCACTGGAAATCCCTTACCTGAAAATACCTGTAGGCTAGGAACTTATTAGGAATAAATATATTACATATGATTGCCCTATTCCTACTTTTCCCTTACCAATGTCCCATGGCAATTGTTGAAGGCAAGATGTAGATCTTGGTCTGCCATTCTCACTAAACACAAACAGTGGCTCAGTTACAATAATAAGTATTTCCATCAGTGACAGATCCGTCTTCGGAGGTCCAGTCAATCTGGAAGCGGCCTCCATACCCTCAGCTGTTATAATGGAGGGAATTATGATAATTTTTTCAAATTGATAATCAGTTCTGTATGCAAGACAAATTTAACAGACCTCCATCTAATTCACCCAGTGACCTACTATGATCCTGTTATTCATACAAGAATGGATTTATCACTAGGAGCTGGGAGGTTCATGAGTCACAAATAGGTAACACTAAGAAGTACCTTGCCACACTGAGCTTACATGTTCTTGAAGTAGCACCTGACTCAAAGCTTATCTGATTCAATGGGCATCTATTCCCTGAGTTTTGTCAGCTTTCTAACAGGCTTCAAATCTTGGATTTGTGTGTATGTGTGTGTGTCTGCACGCATGCACATGTATGTGTGTGACTTGAATCCCTTGGGTAAAAATTAATGTAATTATTTAATGTAATTAATGTAAAGAGGATCATCTCTTTGAAGACCAAGTACTTACTCTGGGCAACATTCCTCTTTGAAGACCAACTACTCACTCTGGGCAACATTCTTCTCAGCAGATTGAAACAAAACACTTTCTAAAACCACCTTCTACTTAGATGTTGTTTCCCCACTGTTTACTTTGGGCTTGTTTGGCACATTCAAATAAATATTTTGAATCTAATAAATATTATACAGAAATGTAATGACATGATGATAGTTGTTATATGTGTATGCTCCAAGACAGACATTTTACCACTGAATTTCAGATCTTTTCCTTTAGTGACTTGTGTATTATTCCAGGAAATGCATAACTCTATTAATTCAGTTTCCTCTCACTGAAAGGTATTGTGTAAAAATGTTGCTTTTTAAAAAGAAGCAATTTGATATGAATATTGATGATTATAAAATCTAAAATAAAGACATTTTATTCCCAAAGTCCCTAAGCAAAAAAATAAGCCTTTTCTATAAAAATACTGCAAGAAATATCCTTAGGATGAGTTTTGGTATTCTCTACTAGGCACTAATATTGAACAACATGAAAATATTTTCCATTCAGTGATATGAGGCTTGATGAATAGTTGAAGCAGTAAACTGTTTGAATGTCAAAAGCCTCTCTTCTCCATGGATTGCTGACTTGTTCTTCTCATTGCCTGTGCCCGAGAACAATACATCAGAAAGGAGCTTAACATTTGACATATTATTTAGAATGCAATATTGGGTATTTTCAGATCAGGATGCAATTACTTAGAAATTATGCAACAAGCTGGTACCTACCAGTAAAGAAGACAGGAATAGAACATTGATTTAGGACTGTGACTAGAAAATTAGAACTTTTCTTAGGTCACTCTTTTTTGGGGTCATTATTTAACAAAATATCTCAAGTAACAAATATCTGACATTGTAGGCCTCCATCCTTCTAGATTAAAAATCACTTTACAAAGTCTATTTTAAAAGAAACTTTAAAAAAAATAGAACACAGAACACAAACACTTCTGACAAAACTTGAAAGATCATACTTCACGGTTTATATCCCAGTGTGACACAAAAACAACCACTGTAGTTCTGAGAGCGAATATACACAAATAAGAGTATAATATGCTAAAAAAACCTGCCTGTGAAATATCTATTTTGCTTCTCATTATGGCCTGAAAATCCAGCTAGTTGATTTAGAATATGCAGAGATTAAAAATGACTACTCTACCTAAATAGAGTCAGTGGAAATAGCAGAAGACATCTGGGACGTTCTCATTAATTCTTCATTGAGCTGTTCTTTCCAACCTAACTTATAAGGACACTATCAAAGATGGTGATCCAAAATATGACTTGTTTTTGCTTGTCTTCCAGTGAAATAGATGTCAATTTGTTTCCCTTTTCTTTTTTTTTGCTTGTTTCACACTCGTGCTTCTGATGAGGTGTTAGCCTTGATATATGTATGTCATCTGGTTTACATACTCTGTGATATACATGAGGAACTCCAACTACAATTTGCCGTAGTTAGTCATAATGTAGAACACATCAACTCGAAATGGCTTCCATTTGGCTATGTGCATTTTTGAGCAGTTAAAACATTTAGGAATGGTTACCAGAAATGCTGATTTCATTCCTCTGGAACAATAACTTCCGTTATCTATGCAATGTTTTGGCTTATGTTTTATGTTCTTCTGTATGTTGAAGGTGACATACTGTAATGAAAATTTTTGCTTTTGTTTTTGTAAGAGCTAGGCTACTTCTTCACCTTGTTCTAATTCTGAGTTGTACATTTGTTGCTTTGCAGGACATGAAAATGCTACTTAAGAGCCTGTACAGATCTGAACAGTTAAGAGATAAGCCATAATAAAAAATGGAATGCAGCTTCTGTATTTCAGTAGCACTCAAAAATACTAACTACCAAAATTTTCCTGTAATTTACAAGTAGCTGTTAAAATTTTAAAGCCTCCTTTTTGCCACAGTTATATTTTTCTCAGTCTTATCTGCTTTTTTTTGTTTTTTTTTTTAATAGTGAAATCTTACAAGACCAAAGGAATGCATTTTGCTCCTTGGGATGCAATGCTTTCGTCACTGAAACCTGTTGCAAAAGTGTAGTTGAATTCAGGCATCTACTGCTCAACATGTCATTTCCTAATGATAGACTTAAAATACCAATGCTTAGTTTGATTGCCTGTACTATAGACAGTGAAAGTGGAGGAAGGGAACATGTTTATCAGAAGAATATCTCCAAAGCATGTGAGAGAAAAGATAAACATATACCACCTCTGGTATTTTTTCTTCTGGTTAGCAAATCAACAGTGAACCTGATTTATTATCAGACATTGGTCTTGGGAGGAAAAAAGCAAGAAAACTTCAGTACCTTACTCCACGACAAGCATTAAAGTCACTTCCAGAAGAATGAAGAAATAAGAAAGGCTGAATGGCCCTGATACCATGAGCATCAGGTGGCTGCCAATCAAACCAGCTTGGAGTTTTAATTGTGAGGTTATCAGAGATAAAACAGTTTCATTGATCAGTAGCTGCTCAGAAAGAATGGAATCATCAATAGAATGTCATAATGCTGATGACCTCACCTCTCCAGAGGGTTTAGTGAGGATTTATTTCAACCTGTCATTGTCAAAATGGCGATACAAGAGGGGCAGTTATCAGTGTTTTTCCAGTTTTGCTACCACTTTACAAGGCAAGAAGTAAATCTAATGAATCTCTCAAATATATTTAGAAAGAAGAAGTGGCTGTTCATCCTCTAGTTCTCCTGAAATTTCTCCCTTCTATATATCTGCACGTGGCTACACTTGTGTGAGGGAAAGCAGAAGAGGAATCTCAAAATCTGGGCTAATCTTCCTTTAGTTTTCCAAGTCTCTGAAGTTTAGATGTGTCTGGATCATGTTTCTGTTTTGATTTATGACTCTGTGTAGGTGGAAAGGTGCAGCTGCTCTGAAATTCCAGTCATGATTCTGGCTGAAATTTGGGCTCTGTAAAGTGAATGGTTTTTGAATTGGGCCAATTTCTAACTGGTGAGTTTCAACAGCTGTAGAAATGAAACATCTTTAAGACAATAAGAGACAGATGACATGGAGGACTCAGGGCTGCCTTATAGCTAGGGCCAAGATGAGATGGGAATAGATGAGCATCAATAAATACCCGTCAAAGAGCACCGTCCAGAGAAAAAGAGAATTGTTCTCATTTTGATGAAGGGATAGGAGTAGCCTGAAGCCAAGTATAGAGATATACAGCTGAGATATGAAAAGGTAGAGATTCCATCACTTATTTTAAGGTTTTGAAATTCTACAGAGGCTGATTAGTTTCTCTGCAAGACAATACATGCCATGGGAATGTAAGGGCAGCTTACAGAGAAGAGGGTTTTTCAGGTTCAGGAAAGAGAAAAGAATTTATCCTAGCTTATAGATTCCCTTCTTTTCCTACATGGGTCACTTTTATTTATACAAAACCAACTCTCCCCTCCCCTCCCCCACCCAAATACCTTCTTTGCTATCACAACTCTGTCCTTGTATTCTTATGCAAGCAATAAGGAGTTTCTTACTTTCTGATTCAAGGATTGCACTAGTTAACTTCTGCAGGTGTCAGGAAAGATATCCATTCCTCTGGTCTTAACACATCAGTTGAACTATGCAATTTTTCCATAGTTTCCTCTGGACATCAGACTTCTACCTATGTGATAAGAATACATCCTGTCAGCCACAGGATCCACACAGTTAGTTGCAGAGCAGTCACATCACTTGATCATTCAGTTACCAACAGGCCTCACTTCTTCAGGTATCTGGGATACAGAATTATGCCAGCAGAAACCATGGCAAAGGTAATGCTAGTCTTGGCTGTGGGACAGAGTCTTTAATCACAAGATCAGCAGCAATGCCAGGTGTTCCAGCCTCCCAGTGCTCAGCTGCTTCAGCCAACATGACTATTTGTGGGGTCAGTATATGGCTGCCACCAGGGAGCTGATCTAGCTTAACGTGTACACACAAGAGAACAGCAACAGTTGTCTGAGCATTCTTCTTCCCTTAGCACACACAACTGAAGGATGGAATATGGCATATGGTGGGCTGCTAACCTGAGGGAAAGGACAGAGGTTCCCCTCTCTTAGGTAACAAAGACAGGTGCCCTGAGTCTTCTAGTGTACTGGAGACATGGTTGTGTCACTCATCACTTGCATACACTGGTGGTGCTTGGAAGCTATTGCTGGATGGAGGTCATACTACAGCTCTAGGAGAGGCAGTAGAGTCAGTGTTGGAAGACATTCTGTCTGCCATATGAGCCATCACTTACAATTAATAAAACTGGTCTGTAATTCCAATGATTTATAGGGGGTGGAGGTGTGACTGCCAGACTTTTCAAAGCTGCTTGAAGCTCATTAACAGGGAATTCTTGTGGTTTCGATAGCAACCGCTGTGTGGTGTGGATGGCTGGACATTGCAAAACATTTTCATTGTGAGTTGCAGGTCCCTCAGGTCTTAAAAATAACTTTTATGAGTATTAAAATACACAAAAGCTCTAACAGTTACAACTGTTGTTTACTCTTGGAATCAAGAAGTAAAAGAAAAATGAATGTAACACTGTTCCTCATCTCTAATTTTACTAATTATAATATTTATTCCCATGAGTAGCTTGGATCTTTAGGAGTATCTTGGGTCAAAGTAGTACTTGCATAGGAAAAAAGGCAGTAAAAATTTTTGTAGATAAACACAGTGTAAGAGTTAATATTCGTTTAAATGACTGATCTATTAAAAGATTTTTGATCATCAGATAAGTATATTGAAAGTGTATGGGAGTTCAGCGCTTCACTCTTAGCAAATGAAAAATGAAAGTAAATGTGGAAATTCTCTTATATAACTTCAGTCACTGAAATGTTGTTTCACTGTTTTTAATGGTAGTTCTATTAGCCTTGTATGTGAAGAATGACAACATTTATTTTAATATATTGGTTGTATGGGATATTTCATTCCATTATCTTTTCAGGAGAAAAGCTGCTTAAATGAAAATGTGATTGATTGATAGTCTAAAAGCTGAGAATCCATAGGGAATGTCAACACTGTGGGACTGGGATCTGTGCAGAGTTCCCTGGGCTAGACTGGGAACTGGAACAATACTGCTGCTTTACTGTGGTGCTCCACTTGAAACAAACAGTTGACAGAATTGATGACCAAAATTCCCTTTTTAGGCTTTGCTACTACCAGTGTTCCTCAAGGGAACAAAGTGTTGTCCTCTGTGCAGAGCTGAGGAATGGTCTTTCATGGCAGCCTGTGTGGGAGCAGGGTAGTATAGGCAGCCCTCCCCATTGACACAACTGCGCCTCAGAGGATACCATAGCTGAAATAGTGTAGCAAAGCACTCATGCACACACTAAACAGGATTTGCAAAGATTCTTAGCATGACCAAGAATGGTTTATGTGGATGTGCTAAATGATTGTGACTCAATTTCTATCTTTTTGTTGCCTAGCAAAAGGATATCTTTTCTATTAGATGGTAATTTTTGAAATATCAGACATAATAAGTATTCCTATTACATCTTCTATCAAAATTTACCACAGTCTAGATGGAAGCAACCAATTATCATAATTCCTTTTAAAAAACAAAACAAAACAAAAAAACCCAAACATAAATCTTACATCAGGTAAACCTATTGAAGTCTTGGGAAACCCATTTCTTCTCTCCTTGTCAGAATGCAGAAGTTTACTAGTCTGAATTCTAGAAATGAAAAAAAGATTATTGTCTACAACTGTAATCTAGTCTCATTATATAAAACATGGTGAGATACTCCAAGCTGTAATTTCTGCTTAATAAACCAATTTATATAACATAGTTCAATCAAGACCTTCTGACTGTCAAATACATTTTCATTGTCTTTCTTTCAATTGAGCTGTCTCTCTTGACTACTCTTTTCCCAATGGAAACCTATTATCCACTAAGAAGATTACTTGAATCCATTTTGTTTGGCTGGTTTGAAAAAAAGCTCACCATAGAGTCATAATAATATGACTAATCAAAGTGTACTGGCACAATGGAAAGTTCATTCTACTGTCTTTTTAGCTTAGGAAGTTTTATACTAATCTTTTTCTTTCCCCAAAGATTTTCTTTACTGAGCTATTTTATTCTAAATTTGACTTAAGGACCCGTAAATCAAGTAAAGCACGATGGTTGTTCTCCATTTCTTCCCTGTCCAACTCTCTTCTCCAGTATAGAAACTGTAAGGTCATTGTCTAGACAGGCTATAGATGAATGTCCTACTCATTTCAGCTTTGGTGTGCTGGATGGGGAAGTGGGGTCAGAACCTGTGTTCCTCCCACTGTTCTGTACTCCTGTGAGCACGCAGAAGACTAGAAAACTTGTAAGGTCAGATTACCTAGTCTGGTTATCTAGTGCTAGGCAGTAAAACAGAAATGTATAGTATCTAATTTCTTTTACTGCCTGAAGTACTGTTTACACAATATACTGTGTATATTGTTTTTCCATGCTTCCTAAACTAAAACGAAGATGGATTTGTATCAAACATGTCCAAAGTTGTTGCAGTTTAACCCCAGCCAGCAACTAAGCACCACAGAGCCACTCGCTCATTCCTCCCCACCCAGTGGGAGCGGGGAGAGAATTGGAAGAGTGAAAGTCAGAGATAGAGACAGTTTAACAGAGAAAGCAAAAGCTGCACATACAAGCAAAGCAAAACAAGGAATTCACTTACTACTTCCCATCGGCAGGCAGGTGTTCAGCCATCTCCAGGAAAGCAGGGCTCCATCACACATAACGGTGACTTGGGAAGACAAATGCCATCACTCCAAATGCGCCCCCCCCCCCCTTCCTCTTCCTGCAGCTTCTGTTGCTGAGCATGACATAATATGGTTTGGCCCTTGGTTCAGCTGGGCTCAGCTGTCCCAGCTATGTTCCCTCCCAGCTTGTGCACCCCCAGCCTCCTTGCTGGTGGAGTGGTGTGAGAAACAGAAAAAGCCGTGACTCTGTGTAAGCACTGCTCAGCAATAAGGAAAACATCCCTGTGTTATCAACACTGTTTCCAGCACAAATCCAAAACATAGCCCCATACTAGCTACTATGAAGAAAAGTAACTCTATCCCAGCCAAAACCAGCACAAAGTGAAAGTGTCAATATAGTCATCTCCATAACACTGTGACACACCTTGCTGTATTTCCTGATGAGAACTGAAGCACATGAGAGGGTCATCCCAAGGAAAAATAAGTTGGGATTATTGTGATTCATTATTTATTCTGGACCTAAGTCTTCCAGGATCTGTTTTTGTCTCTCAGTCTCTGTGATGTCAAAATTTGCCATTAGGTGTCTGGAAACATCAGGATAATCCATGTACTGGAGTGCAAGTCTCTCCCTTTGGTCACTATGTCATTATTCCCATGGAGCTAAGCTTAAAGCTACTCAGCGCTGTCTCCTATAGCATTACCTTTTCAGAACACAACTCACAAATTAACTAGCCGAAAGATAAGCTGTATTTTAGGTGAGCCACATAATCTTTTTGCTATAATAACAGGAATTCTCTAGACTCACCAGAAAGACCTATGAACTAGATTAGACTATGAAGATTCATGGACTCTAGCAAATTCCCAGCCCCAAGAGAATGATGTTTTTTTTCATCTGCTGGCTGAATAATTAAGGAACTGGTGAATAATTGTGCTTGTTGATCAGTCTCAGTGATAAGCTTTAAAGAACAAATGGATTATAATTACTAGTCATGTTCCTCAATGCAATCCTAGAACATACTAAAATCCAGCAAGGAGTATAAGCACCCTGTCTATAGTAGAAAAAGCAAAAGCTCCACTAAAATCTGCATAAGAGTCATAGCCAGACTTTAAATACCAAGCCCTATGAATTTTTTTCAGTTAGGATTCACATCTTTAAAATACATCAGCTGTACCTCAGACAGATATTATTTGCAAACATACAATTAATCTGAATAAGCATTATAGCTCTCATGTCAACTGGCAAGACCACAGTAAAACTGGCCAAGCTGACTGGGAGGTGACCAACTAGCAGGCATAGTTAGAAATGGAAACTATGTCACTTGAAAAGCAAAAGACTGAATGACAAACACGTTTTCCATTAAGAATGCCTTCTAACAGAACAGGTGGAATTCAAAGTCTGGAAGAGAGAGTAGTCTTTAGCAGGCACGTCTATGTATCTTGCAAGGACTTCAGCCTTTATGAAATGCCACAGTATTGGAAAGACACTATTACAATGAGTGGCACTTGTGCTCCCAAGATCATTTACATTCTTGGAAGAAACAGCAATTTAGGTGTTCAGAAAGAAACATGACAGAGGAAAGAATAAGACTGTGTTTTTCAGTAACAGAATAACTGAGGTGGAAAAGGTGGGTATAAAATACCTATGAATCTCAACACTCTACCCTGACTTAGTGGAGGCTGTCTTCGGGATATTAGATTATTTTCCTTCTATCAGTGGCAACTTTACAGTTAAGATAATTCCCTTTCTTCACTGCTGGCATCAAATCATACTGTTCAAATGTACTGTAGGCATTTGTGGTCAAACCTGAAGAGACTTTCCAAAGCAAAAATTCTAGTTTGCATATTACCAACATAAGTATATTCTATGGGCTGAAATAAAATACCTGTCACAGGCTTGCATTTCACACAAACAACCTTTTCCTTTTTAGCCTTGACTCCTAAAGCTGCTTCTGCAGTCAGCTTTACTATCAGTGTGCTGATTTAAAGAAGTTCATTGTTGTGTTCCTGCAGTCACACAGGAAATATTGCATCCCCTCTGTCCCAAAGGTGCGATCCCCATTTCACAGGTAGCAGTGCAAGGGGAAGAACAACTTCTATGCATCTGAGACCAGTAGTTCACAAGTTCTACTCCCCTTCCTCTAGAATAAAACCTAATATCACCCTGCAGCAGCAGCACCTGCTTCTGGAACATTTGCAAGCCTCCCTCTCCAAGTTGATACATTGCCTTTTCTAGTTTGGCTGGTGAATTAAAGTCGTGCTTTCTTTGTGATCAAAATAAAGCCTTTGACGTACTATAACAAACAATCCCATATCCAGTCATCTCTTCTAGTCTTCAATCCAGACTTGGGTTTTGCATCATGCATACTCAGTAGGGCACATCTCTTCACATCTTTCTCTGGAGGTGTTATTCTAACTGGCTGGTATAGACTAGACAGCTTTTTTCTCTCTGACTAGTAGTTAATCTTTATCAGCTTAAGGGCTTCACTTACCTCACAGCTGCTCAGTTAAACTTCCATTGACATTTTCTGGTATTTCCAAATGGAAATCTGGCCTGGTACCTCTAAATATGGGCAACATGCAAGGCTTTTTATAGGCAGGAGAACTTTCAGAATGCAAAGTTTTAATAAGGTTGTCTGTATTGCATTTGAAATGAAATAGTGACTGCAGGGAAACTGATGGAACTGTAAGCCACATAGACATTTTTTTCTGTTTTCTACCTCTTATCCTTCTTGGCCACTTTTGAAATGCGTTATGGTTTTTACCATATGTTTTCATGCTCTTCAACCTATTAAATTCCTTGTGCAAGGAGCACCTGCGTATGTGTATTCAACTTCATCCTATGACACACATGATTTCTTCCAACACTTTTGGAAACACACCTGTGGTTCTAGAAATTCCTTAAGCAATGCCTACATGTCTTGTAAGTATGAATCCTTTGAATGAAATGTTAGCTACTCCTTGCAGTCTAGGACCGTGATCTAAATCTCATCCATTTCTTATTCTGAAGATTTATATAATCTAGGTGGTGCTGGAACAACTTAATGGTCAGATACTTGGGTCCTAGACTATGAAAAAACATTGCTCATGGTTGTCTCAGAAGGGTTGGAAGTTCACAATTATTCAAAAATACATTCACAAAAAAGATGGAAAGGACTTTAGATTGAGTGAATCAATTTCAATCTAGTTCATTCTACTAACAGCAATAGCAGAGGACTGTTTTAGAGTAAGGTAGGACTTAAGACAGCGTAGCATAAAAATGTTAAATCTGTAACAGCTGTTTGGCAAGTCTGGTTGGTTGTGCACTGAAAGTAGCCTAACACAGTTTAAGTAAGCCATTTTTGGTTTGCCACTTCTTTCTTTTTGGCACACGGCAGTAAGCAATGTACAGGCATGATGAGAACCAGGAAACAATGAACAAATAAAAACTGGCAATGGGCTGACAATGGACACAAAATTGTCTTTACAATTCATCTCCACCATAGTGGCTGAACTATATGAAATTCCAAAGCAATATTAGTCATGCTGTTTTATCTAGTTTGAAATATTATCTCTTACTGTCTCCTGATGCAGACACTTTTCTGCAGAATGCCCTTCAGAAATAATTTATCTGAAACTTTGATTGGCTTTAGTTGGTAGAAAATGACAGCTACATGCTGGATAAATTACTGTTAGACAAATAGAGGAATCTGACCTGCTACTGAAAAAAAAAAAAAAAAAAAGTTTTATTTTGTCAATTTTCGCATTTGAAGACAACTGTCTAAAGATTAAATCTGTGTGAAGAGCTTCTCTTCAACAATTCAAACTATGCTTGAGATCTTAATACACCTTGCCACTTTGTTGATTCATCAGGCTTCTTCTGGTCTTAAACTGTGACTTTATCTTTTTATATGTAGGATGATGAGTCGTCCTTTTTTTGAACTAGCCCATGCAATGGATTTATTTCCTCCAGTAGATTTTGGTGAGGATATTAAGTTGCTGAATTGTCATGGTAACAAGAAGTAAGTAGTAGCTGATGGAATAGCAAGACAGGCTTGTATTAAGCTTGCTATCAATATATACAAATGCATTAAATTTTGAACAGTTTTGATTCCTTTCATGGAGTAATACTGTGAGGTAGTTTATGTTACATGGCAGATTTACATTTTGTGGATTATGAGGGGCAATAAATTTCAGAGGAACAAGTGTTTTATTTTTATATGTGGAGAACAATATAACTGTACGTGGAGAACAATATAATTGTATGAATAGTACAGCAGACTTTTCTCTGTCTGACTTCGAATTCAAGTGTGCAACTTTATGTGAAGGAGGCACTACCTTTCATGATTTGTATTTGGTGACAGAATCATTTGAAGGCTTCCGTTTCCAATCATCGACATGGCTAGCAGCTCATCTGTTTGCTGGTTAAGGTCTTCTCTACTTTTTTCTCTCCACTACATAAGAGCCATAAAACATCTTATCTTTTCTTTTCTGGATACAAAAAAATAAAATCCACTTTCAACAGCTGTTCAAGACTCCATGTGCTTGTGAAAGTAATGGCTGATAACACACACCACTGTGAAAATGACTATGGTAAATTCAGTGTGGCATACCTGTTGATCCAAACCAGAACGTGCATGCAAGTTCTGCTAAACCATGATGTTTAATGTCATGCTTGTTCAGCAGGTTTTTTGGAACAAGGAATGCTTCAGCTGGTCCCCGCAATACTGTTGTTGCTGCTCATCCAAAACCCTCACCAGACACAGGAAATGAGCCTTGCATTGATTTGTAAAGCAAACATTCAGATAAGCAAAATAGAAAGCTACTTAACCATCTCTTAGAAAAAGATAAAGGCAAATCATATTAGCTATTTCTTTAAGGTAGGAAGTAAAGGTTCCTCTTTAAGAGGAAACAAATTAAAAGAAACTAGAGCCATAAACACTTTACACTGAAGCTGTGAACAAGGAAATTCAGTGCAACATATGTAAGAGAATATACATGGCTTTATGCTAACTTTCTGAATTTTACACTCCTGGATGGCTCTAGGAGGTACATCTTCTAGGCACATCTCTGCCCAAAATTTTTGCTCTGATGTTCTGTCACTTCTGAGATGAGGAGGCCCTGCTCTGTCCTTTCTAACTTGTTGGTAAAACAGAGTCATGCATTTATCTGTTGGACTGCCAGTCCTGGTAGAATTCCCACAAGAACGTCCTCACTACAGCATTTTACCTACTGAGAAAAGGTTGAAGTAGGAGAGAGAGTACTAAAATGCAGGATTTCTCTTTATTGTCTCATAGCGCCTAAGTAAACAGAGCAGTGTATTTTCAGAAAGGTGTCACACTGCTAAACAATACTGATTTCTACTGCTGAGAATAATTGTTTATCTCTTCATAAGTAGCACTCCTTCTCTTACAAGCCCTTGCAGATGTCTACTGATGTACCAAAAAAAATCTAACTGATCCTGTCATTTTGTCTTTACAACTTGTGTTGCAAGTTCTTTTCCATGTTATCCTCTACCAAATTTGAATTCTAAGAATCCAATAGTAAATTATTTTCTGCAAGCTACATATAATTCTTGTTGCATAGTTCCTGTGTGGGGGGAACTTCCACTGAAATTTATTTTAATTATAAACATTTTCTGTGAAAGCTCATGAGAACAGGTACAACTAATCTAAAAAACATGAAATAAAAATGTTATTCTTTTTGAAAGAGTAACCTACTCTAGGAAGAGACACAGACCTTTTATTTGCACACAGCAGAATGGGGACCCAAACAGTTTAGAAACCCCACATAGCACTGCAATACAATAGACAACAAACTGAAAATCTGAGGACAAGTTTTGTCTCTCATCTTCAGAGAAATTGTTTATCAAAATTTTTATGTGCACGCACTCTTTTCCAACCCCATGTTTTATTTCAGAGAGAGTCTTGTTAGTGTGGCCATTTGGCCAAAATTTCATTTTGTCTGGAAGTAACAGTTCCTGCATGTGTACAGATGAACTCTGCAGCACTGACAGAAAATCCAGAATTTTGCATTAGACCTGCTGCTATGATGTGTATTCAGTTTACAACTCTGGAGTAAGTGCTATGGATACATTGTATTGACAGCATGTGAACAGATCGATTGTACAGGACATGCACAATAAAAATGGATCTCAAACATACTATTGTGCATGCTCTTCAGGAAGCAATTACACAACAGTGTGGCCTGGCAGCCAAGAGGGCCAACCATGTCCTGGTGTGCATCAAGCACTGTATTGCTAACCAGTTGAGGGAGCTGATTGTCCTGCTCTACTCTGCACTGGTGTAACCTCATCTCGAGTACTGTGTGCAGTTTTGGACGCCACAGTACAAAAAGGATACGAAGCTATTAGAGAGTGTCCAGAGGAGAGCCACGAAGATGGTGAAGGGTTTAGAGGGGAAGCCCTACGAGGAGCGGCTGAAGTCACTCGGTCTGTTCAGCCTGGAGAAGAGGAGACTGAGGAGAGACTTCATCGCAGTCTACTGCTTCCTTACAAAGGAAAGAGGAGGTGCAGGCACTGATCTCTTCTCCCTGACAACCAATGATAGGACCCGAGGGAATGGCAGGAAGATATGCCAGCGGAGGTTTAGGTTGGACATTAGGAAAAGGTTCTTCACCCAAAGGGTGGTGGAGCACTGGAACAAGCTTCCCCAGGAGATGTCACGGTGCCAAGCCTGACAATATTCAAGAAGCATTTGGACAATGTTCTCAGACATATGGTGTGAATTTTGGGGTTGTCCTATGCAGGGACAGGAGTTGGACTCGATGATCCTTGTGGGTCCCTTCCAACTCAGGACATTCTACGATTCCATGATTCTATGATTTTTCTGCTTAGAAAACTCAAAGCAGAAAAATACCAGCATTACTTTGACTACTTGGCAAAATTAATATCTAATCTTTCCTGTTTGTTTCCACATGACATCTTCTGTTTCCCTCTACCTATCCTGACTTGTCTTCTCATTCATCAGCTATAACTGCTTTTTAATATCATAAGCTGCTTTTGTATAGGAGGTTCTCATAAATTACATGTTTCTACACTACCTAAAATAGTGCAGATCAATTTACCTGAGATATTTATGTGCAAGTACAAGCCACTCTTTAAAATAACAATGAAGCTTTTATCGTTCCTCCTTTTCCAAAACTAACTTTCAGAAGTGGGGATTAATATTATATTATTTGCAGGTGAAAGGAATCTTTATGTCAGTATGGGTGCATTTCAGTACTTTATCAGTTGAAGTGCTCAGGAGCATTTAGCAATGAGCAATTTGTGATTTGTCATTTGTTCAGTATTATTAGGAAACAGCAAGATGTTTATCAATAAAAAGGCCAGTGAGCTAAATGTCTAAAACCTCATAAATTAGTTAAAAAGAAATCAGCTCTGATCTTTAGTGGATCCAATTCCCACTCCATTAATTGCTAATTGTCCTGACAATAAAAATATCAGCTTGAATAACAAGAAGTGAATTACAATAACTGCTCAAATGTCTGTTTAGATAAGCATGAGAAAACATAACTAACTTACGATGAAAATTAAAGTAAA
This sequence comes from Nipponia nippon, assembly GCF_047370975.1. Taxonomy (NCBI): domain Eukaryota; kingdom Metazoa; phylum Chordata; class Aves; order Pelecaniformes; family Threskiornithidae; genus Nipponia; species Nipponia nippon. Next base: position 78,368,644 of record NW_028262290.1, on the reverse strand, counting down.
AATGTTTTCAAAATCCATTGGCGTAAGTGTTAAGCTAGAACTGTTTTTCTTTGTGGCAAAGAATATTATATTCTACGGAAAATGCCTACAACAGGAAAAAAGGTATTTCTGCTAACAGCAGAATAAAACACATTGTGATGATCACCCTTGTAGTTTTGAATATTTCAGCTAATTTTCTACTGTCATGGTAATAAATATTTAATTGTGTGGAAGGAAAGAGAAAAAATAGAAGTTAATTAGATTTGTGTCATCCAGAAACTTTTGGCTGTTATGTTTAATTTCTGCTGTCTAAAGCAGCTCATGAAACTTTACAGCACAGTTGAGTCTGATGCTTTTGTGAAATGCCATTTCCACTCCCTATTTAAATGTGAAAATCTATATTAATTCCACATTTGAAGTGAGGATTTACACAGTAATAACTTCAACACATTTAATGTTATGTTCAGATAATAATACTTTTCTCGTACACTAACCTAAACTGCTAATAAATAGTTGTTTTGAATTCCAGAAAGGAGCTGCCTTTTCAAATTCAACTGAAAGATTCTTGATTCTCCACTGTGCAACAAAGATGCTGATGCAAGTACTTGGGGAGATGATAAACCATCATTGGAGTCATCATTTTGACTTGCTGCTGGAAGTAAAACTTTTTTCCTAGTGTGACATGATTTCCAATCCTGTGCAGTGTGAAAGCTTTCATGATGAATTCAGAGTGAACAATTTCTCTCTACTCCTCTCTTTGACTCTGACTTCTATTTGTTTTCTTAAAGAAAAATAATAAATCTCACCTAGGCCTGCGTTCTAAATTTCATTGCACGTGTGGTGGCTTAAGGCTCCTGTAGTTTAAGATACCTTGTAAAAGAGTACAAGTGTTGGGCAAAACTTGTCTAGATAGCCAGTGAAATTCATTACAAATGTCCCTCACAACGATTCATCTTGGCTCTTTTTTTTTTCCTTCTACAAGCAAAGCCATGTCTTCAGCACAGTGAACACCAGCCTGTGACTCACTTATTTTAATGTCTTTGGTATTTTGACTCAGATTTTCAGATTGTCAGACTTGCAGACTCATGAATAAGCTGTAGCTGCAGCATGTGAAATTCCAGGAGAAAAGTTTCTAAAATTGTTTTGTTTTTTTTTTTTTTTCTTTTCTTCCCACTTCAGATCTTAAATATACATAATCACTAGCTCCAGAAAAGCATTTTGACATCATTTTCCTGCTCAGCTGTCAGGTTACATTCAGTGCAGAGACCAGCATTTCTTATCTCAGCATCTTTCCTGGGCACAGCTTGCCATCACAAATTGAAAAATGCAAAGTAACAGGCATTGTTTGTCTTTAGAAAGTATTCATTATTCCTTTTTGCTCTCCATTTAACAATGTGTTTTCATTTCACAGTGTTATTCTGTTTCTATGCCCTATGGGCAGATTTCAATAGACATCTCTAAGCTTAAATATGAAAATAGATGTAAAAGGAGATATTTTTTCCTCTGAGGTCATGCAGTCCAATATCCCACTAGAAGGCAGACAATCACCAAGACAATCAGGTTAGCCATGGCTTTGTCTGGCTAAGTCTTATAAACCCCCAAGGACAGAGATTCTGCTCCCTCTCTGGACTGCCACCAGTTCCAGAGTTGTACCACACTCCTTGAGAAATGAGGAGAGGAGACTGGACTATTTCACACATAGCAGCAAGTTTCAGGATCAGAAGACCTGGACAGATGACTTCAAAGAGCAGCCAGCACATTGTATGCTTGCCTGCTGCCAGTTATGTCTGCCATCTTTTTTTTTTTTAAAAAAAGGAATTGTCAAAAAAATGCTTTTCTAAGGCTAAATTCAGAATAATCTTATTGTTAATCCACTGTCATCTAAAATGGAGGAAAAAGCAAATTTGCCATGCTATGTGCAAGGAAGGCATGCAACTGCAGAAGTACAGAAGCAAAAAATGTTTTGAAATCAATTTTGACTTTCTTTTTCTCCACTAAATTATCTTTTCATCTCATTTCAGTCAAGTAGGTCAGACATTTGGATCAGCAGTGGTACAAAAACTGCTGTAGTACTGGTATGGAAAGCAACAGTTTCAGTACATATTTTCTTGTTTTTCAGTCAAGAATAATGACATTTTTATTGTGTTGGGTTTTTTTTTCTCCTCCTGTTGTTGTAAGTGAACAGAACCCTACTCAGATTTTTTACAGAATAAGAGAATAATTTATTTCAATGTACTTTTGGCATTATCCTTTTTACAGTCCCATGTTTGTGAAAGTCAGTGGGAGAGAAGAGAGACAATATGAGAAAAAGTGAGATACGCATCTGAAAGAGGCAATCTTAGGTGTCCTGTTAAAGGTGGGATATTCAATACAGAAGATGGGTAATAAGCAGAATTTTTTTTCTGTCAGTGGTCAATGCAGGACTTGGATGGTGAATGGGGAGTTAAAACAAGCGCCAGTTTGGAAGCACCAATGCCAGACAATGTCAAGGACCATCTTGTGTAGTACTTATTCATGCAACGAATCTCTTTAATTCTGTCCTTCTCCATACAGAAATCACTTTCAGTGGAACTGCCTGGATGAATTCAGACATTGCACAGCATTTAACAAGCACATTTGAATTAATAGCTTATTTGCAAGTGTCAAACTGCAAACAGTGTAGGTGTCATCCTTAGCATTGATCATGGCTAGACAGCACATTTCTTACGCAAATTTAATATGTCTATGGTAGCTGCTAAGTGTTAAACAGTATTCTAAGCTCATGCTAATAAAAATGCATGAACTCGTATGCTTTAAAATAATACCAATTTCCCTAGGCCTAGGGAAGGCTAACATGCATAAAAGTTTCACATTTGAGTCTTACCCAGGATTTTTGGTGCCAACTAAAACACCACTACTTTGAGGTTTTGAACTTTATAGACTTAAATTTGCCTTTAAAGGAAAATATGCAGTCAGCTCTCTCTGAAGATTATGACTGAAATATTTCATAGGAGATTTTTACCATTAAGATAACATCCTGATAACACTCTTCACAACAAGTGAAATGCTAATCTTCTGCTGGCAAACCTCCAACCCAGACAATATAGCCTATCTCTATACTTTTACTGGAATGTACATTCTGCACTCACTTTCATAAGGACAGTTGTCTAGTGCAGTCATATGTTTAACAGCTACTTTTCCTGTCATGAAAAGCTTAATTTCAATGAAGAATAAGATTACTGTGTGAGGTGGTTTGAAAGCATTTTCAGGATCATTCTGATTTTACAGGATTCCAAAAAGGAGAGGTAATTGGTCCTATCAGGAGCTTTTTAAAGATGTTGAGTCCACATTTGCTTTCCATCTATGAGCATATATGCACCTTGCCAATGAAGATAGGAAACATATTTTCCTCCAGTAACTATGGAAGTCACAATGAAATTTACCCGGCACCATTTCATATCCTTTTGACTGCCTTATCAAGACAAAGTGCCCAACTCCCATGAGTTTCTTCAGCTGCATGGCAAGTTTTCCCTGTTCGTTTTGCCCTGGGAAAGAGTTTGTATTGCTCCTTGGTAGACTTTCTGGCCCTTGAGCAACTTCAGGACAAAACTCTCTCTTTAAACTCACATGCAATGTACACTGTCAGCTTCAAAGGAACAAGTTCCTGGTGCATGACCTATCTTTCTTCTAAGTGTAGAACACAAAAAGGGCTTAAAATGCAGAACTGACAAATATGGCCATAACTCAGGGACAAAGTGCAAGTGTCCAAATCCTGATACCACTGCATCCTCTTAAACCAAGAGGGTGTGGATTCCAGGACAGTAGTCTTAGGAGGAGAAAAAGCTTCTTAATGTGCTGTGCCTCAGGGCTGTTTGATATGTGAGCAGAGTATTCCAGTTCTATATCCAGGGTGTGCGTATCCCAGCACTGACATCATGGGCTATATCAGGAAGTGGGGATGAGAGAAGTTCCCATTTTTTGCCAAGATATATTTGCTGGATGGAATTGGTATATAGAGAACCAAATCCACTTATCTGCATGGTTCTCTTACCCAAGATACCCATTCACTAGTAAGCAAACTCAGATGATATTTTCTTTCTAGAGCACAAATGAGATCAAATCCAATAGAGTTTGGTTGATTTCCAAATATCATCTTTATGATGATCTTGCAGTTTTGGAGGAAATCTGACATAAAAGATTTACTTTCCATATCAATAGCAAGCACCAACAACTCAGTACGTAGGTCTCCTCTGGGTACAATTTTTGTTGCATTGGTAGGCTTGAAATCTTTCTTCAGATTCTGTTGTTACCAAAGGTCCTACAAAGGTAAAACAGAAAAAGGCCACCTAATCTTCACTGTTCCAGTATATAAAAAAAAAAAAAAAAATCAGTACCAGTACTCCTACATCTCTTCTTCAGGTTTCTGAATGCCCTATCATTTCTCCTATGGTAATTGATACAGAAGTTAGACTGGTTCGTCCCAGACCCCAAACTCTCTAATTCACAATGCAGAAGTTAGAAGATTTTTTTTTTCTGCCATTTTTTTTTCTTTCTTTTCCATTGAAAGATGACCTCACAAAGAGTCTACTCACTATACTCACTTGGCTAAACTGACTGTCTTCAAGATGCTGTGTCTGTTGACCTATTTTCACTTCAAAACCGTTAGTTCAACTTCTTTGAAACACTTGTTTGAACTCAGAGTACCTGGACCATAGCTCTATTATATCCAGATACTGAAGCACATTCTGCTATTTATTTTGTCCACTCTTTCCTTTTCCTGTTGACTAGATTCTCTGTTTTATTTTCATCTCACAAGTTTTCAGATTTCTCAGAGATTAGTTACAATGCTTCCTCCAATAAAAGATCCCTTGCTTTAAAGGAAATTAAGTTTATTTCTATATGTACTTTTGGGTACCTTTCTTTGAACAATTGCTCAGATAAAATTATTCATTTCTTCCCAAATCAATGGATGTTATTTTCTTATCTGCTGTGGTGTGAGGAGGGTAGAGGTAATACAAGCATTTTGACAGTCTGTATGGCAACTTAGGGACCCACAGTTTTCCTTACAAAGAATGGATTATGTCTTTGGACACCACTGCAATTTCTCCCTACTGTTGTGTTTGAATTTGAATTTTCCTTTAACTAACTTAATTAAGTAACTGCACAGTTTTTTTTTCCTCAAGCATCATGTCTCTACACCAGAATGTGCTGTTCCTGTGCTAAGGATTATTAAGGCTCTCTTCTTTTATAATCACATATTCAGACTCTCCAGGAGATGACCCAGACTCTTTCCATCCAATCTTAAAAGACCTAGGCTTTCAACCATTTCCATACGAGTATTATTAAAAAGGATAACAGTCTACCTTATGGTATGCTATAAGACTACTAAACTGTATTTGTCATTCAGTCAGGCCATCCTCCAGATCAGATCACCAAAAGAAATCTTCATCTTTGACCACTGCTGCCAAGCTGATGTGGAACATGAAAGTGACTGGTCAGTGACATCCACAGAGCGGTTGTACACATGGGTTATTTCTTAAAGATAGAAAGCCAGGTTACTCATAACTGAAATTCTTCAGATACATTTCCTTTCCAGTCACCTTTCCTTTCATCTCTTTCAGAATCCTTCAAAGTTCTTGGGCTTATCTTTTTTTTTTTTTTTTTTTTTTTTGCATTTGAAAGAATGGTAAATTAAACCTGGGTGTGGTCTTCTCTATCGAGCTATATGATGTGCTTCAGGAATGGGGAAAAACAAACAAGCCCTCCACAAAGAGAAAAAAGATTTCTGCATGCAGCGGCAAACGGTGTGAACAAAACATAGATTGATTGTCTAGAAACACTTCAGTTTTTAGTTTCTTACATCTCTTTTTGAACCTGCCTTAACAAAATTAACCCTTAACATATTTTTGAAGCCTTGTGGCTCATTTCATTCTATCATCATTACTCATCTATTGGATGTCAAATTGGTGGCCTTTCTAAGCTGTTCTAACTTAACTGAACAGAAGACAAGCCCCAACTTGTGTGAGGTCTCTCACCACCTCATGAGAAGCAGACGTTTAGCCACAGAACGGGGATGTGTATCACCAGAACTGGGAACAAAACTTAGGCTTGCAAACTGGCAGCACAGGACATGAGGAAGGTTTTGAACAGACATTTCTCATTATGCACAGAGGGAAAGAATGAGAGCTGACCTAGCAGCATGCTGAGGGCTCAAATTACCCAGCACTTTTCACAGGCAAGAACTTCACTGAAAAATTAGTGTATGAGAAGAGGGTAACCAGTCTCAGTAATGAAGTGTTCTTCTGGGATTCATCAAGCATTATTTAGCTTTACAAAAAAAAAAATAAAATCATAAAATATGTTCAATGATCATCGTCAGGAAAAATGGGACACTACAGCTGTATGCACAAATTATGATTCTTTTTGGCTGATAAATAAGTATTTTCTTTAAAGGATTAAGTTTACAGATAACTTTTTAAGTACCCCAGTACTAATACATAATACTGTTTCTTTACAATTCACACCTCTGTCCCTCCAAATTATGACACTTCTACTTGGATAAAATTCAAAACCACAAAATACTTTTCTCTGAAACACCCTTGCTGTGTGAGGTCTACCTTCCATATCCTTTCTTCCTAAACAGGCCAATGCAGGTACACTCTTCCCAAAATCTAGCTTGTATCTTTCCAAACTCCTCTGCAGATCTCCAGAGGTGTGCACCCTGAAATCAGTAGCAACTGCCAGACACCCCAGTTCATGTGTACACTGTAGGTTTTCATGTCATTTTCTTTTTTTGTACATACATCATAAAAGATCAAGGTGATCTGCCAATTTCCTGCAGGGACAGATCTAGCAAATCTTTAATATGAAGAACTCCTGCTACTTTGACTCTCACAGCAGAATACAATGATCTGCTGTTACCTAAGACTTCTCTTCATCTTATCATTTTTATTTCATATCCACAAAGCAAATTCATTTTTGAGAGTTAAAAGTATTTTTGGGGATGAAAAAAGAATTCCCATGTTTTTAAAGAAGAAATGTTTTGTAAAAGGCAGTTTAAGAAAACTGCCAAAAGTCTTCCAGCTGACATAAAAAGCCGCATGACAATTTTCAGTGATCAATCCTATATTATCATGACACTCAACCAGAAAAACTATAAATTACTTCTATTTGCATTTAGAGTTTTGTTTATTTTTTGGATCATGGAGAGCATATTTGTTTGTACTGAGTAAACAGCAGGATTTTTAACAGGACCTCCTTATTGAAGGCATTTGAGGGAGCTAGGGTTGTTTAGTCTGGAGAAGAGGAGGCTGAGGGGAGACCTTTTCGCTCTCTACAACTACCTGAAAGGAGGTTGTAGCGAGGTGGGGGTCAGTATCTTCTCCCTAGTAACAAGTGATAGGACAAGAGGAAATGGCCTCAAGCTGTGCCAGGGGAAGTGTAGGTTGGATATTAGGAAAAACTTCTTCACTGAAAGGGTAGTCAGGCATTGGAACACGCTGCCCAGGGAAGTGGTTGAGTCTCCATCCCTGGAGGTATTTAAAAGAAGGGTAGACGTGGTGCTCAAGGACATGGTTTAGTGGTGGACTTGGTAGTGATAGGTTAACAGTTGGACTCGATGATCTTAAGGGTCTTTTCCAACCTTAATGATTCTATGATTCTGTTCTATGATTCTATTTGTTCAGAGAACTTCCCTTTCAAAAATGAAAAAAAACAAGCACCAGAGGGCCTGAACATTTATTTCTTCAGTCTGATTTTGCTTCAGCAGCAGTTTTAGTAGATTTGAATTCTTTGGCTATTTGCACCCCATGGGGTGTACAGTCATCTATTATTTGATAGAAGAGAGTAACAAAACAAGACATACAGTATGATTAAGATGTACTGGGAGTGGTGCAAGGGACACTTTTGTCCCAGATAGGAAGTGAGGAGGAAATTTCCTTCCTTCCAGAGGAAGCTCAGCCCCTGATAGCTGTCACATGACTCCACCTTGTTATGCTTGGGCATCACCATTTTAGAAACTGTTATACCCCACATGTTCAGAGCCGTCCCTGCAATTGTCTGGCAGGACCAGGCTACCCAGAAGTACATCACAACAGGAACCATCTGTCTACTGCATATGCAGATACTGACATCTTTGACAACATCATGTTTCCACACTGCTCTGTGATTGGCTGGTTGCCATTTCTTGAACCTATCGTATGCATATGATCACAGACCACTCTCAGATTGGCTTCCTATTTCCTTTGGACCACAAAGTGCTGGTATATGCAAATACATCTTTATCATCTTTATCTTTATCTTTAGCTATCTTTATATTTATCTTAACTTTAACTTTAACTTTAACTTTAACTTTAACTTTAACTTTAACTTTAACTTTAACTTTAACTTTAACTTTAACTTTAACTTTAACTTTAACTTTAACTTTAACTTTAACTTTAACTTTAACTTTAACTTTAACTTTAACTTTAACTTTATCTTATTTTCATCTTCATCTTCATCTTCATCTTCATCTTCGTCTTCGTCTTCATCTTCGTCTTCGTCTTCGTCTTTGTCTATCATCTTTATCTTGATATTAATATGAATGTAAAAACAGGAGATATGGTTTAACAGGGATGGCTTTCATTCACAGGTGCTCAGAAGAATGCACCAGATCTGAGTTGGATTGCTTTAAAGTATCCTTGAATCAAGGTCTTTCTTTGTCTGATGTCAGCTGACATCTCTATTATAATCAATGTAGTTGAGATCCGCCAATGAATTAGTCCTCGAGAAATGTATATCAGGATGTATGTAACAGGTCAATGAAAGAGTATTATGACTCAAAGAACTCATAGACAGAGTGTTTGGAATATTGTTTATGAGTGAAAGGAGTACTTTTTTCCACTAATCAAAAGATTTCTTTTTGTCTTTGCTGTCAATGGCAAGTGGCTCTTCCCCTTCCTCTCAAATCTTTTTCCAGTTTATTTTGGATAAAAAGGGAAAAAGCAAGGTGACTAATAGGGGGTAAGAAAGTGGAAAGGTAAACCATAACCAGAATACAATAAATAGAGAAACAGAATATGAAGATTGGATCAAATTAGGATTTCGAACAAAAATAATAGAAGGAAATTATATTCTATTTCTGGGTCAAGAGAGAAGAAAGTTTACCATAATATATTGCTGAAATACTGAGGGACAACACAAGAGGCTTGGGAGACTTTTGAGAAGAAAACTTACAAATCTTAAAATATAACTCATTTTTTGCCAGCAGGTGCCAAAGTACCTACGATGTATTAGAAAATTAAAGCCCAGGAATCTTCCAGGGCTGTGGAAAATGGTAATAAAAATGTTTGTATTGATATGAATGGATAGTGAATGTGAAGGCATGGGTTCAAAATACCAGCAGAAGGACTGTAAAAATAGTATGTGTTGCTGACAGCTACAGCAGCTGGTGATCAAGGTACTAGCACACATCTACCTGCAATTTCTCAGGACAACCAGATCTGAAACAGTAACTAAATTCTGATCAGTCACAGAAGTGGGACAGGATAGAGATTAATCACAGCTTCTGAAGGGTATGGTGAGACACATCCAAATCCACCACACTCCTAGGAAGAACTCAGGGAGTGTGGGGAGGGGTGCAAAAACTGATGTCCCTTGTCCTCCCATGTCATTGCAAGTAATTCTTAATAAATCACTTATTAATCACTTAATAAAACTGTGATGATGATGGATCAGACCACTTTTTTTTTTTTTCTTTTAGATTGTTGCTAGAAGTACCTATCATTCATATCTGGATTTTTTTTTTCAAAGAAAACTTGCTTTTTCTCTAAATAGTTTTTATGGAGTCTTACATGCAGAAACTAGTAAAGAGTTTGTTTGTCTCATTTCTTGTGTTGTTATTTTCTGACTAAAGTTTGATTCTTTAAAATATCTTGGTTTTTTTTAATCACCAGTTGAGTCAAATCTCAACATTGTGTAACTAGCTGCCATTCATTTTAAAAATAATAAAAAATCTGAAAAGGTCATTGCAACCTAAACAAGAAAACTTCTTATTAGCTGGATTAATTTTCCTTAGAAAAGAATGTGGAAAAATCACCTATCAAGAAAAAAATTAGTATTGTCATTTCAAACCCCTCCATAATGTGCAATCCTGTGTTTTATTCAGTCCTTTGAGAGTCTTCCATTCTCATTTTCAAAAGATATCCAACAGCTGTGTACATTTATTAAGTCTGTTTGGATTTGTCTTATCAGCATTTAATTTATGTAAAATCATTAACTTGACTTTCTTTTAAGAGTCTGTGGAAATTGTTTTAGGATCCCTTTTAAGATAGAATGTCCTGCAGTAATTACATCTTGGAGGTATTCCCATCTCATTCTTTTCCATGACTAATATATTTCATATTTGTTTAAACATTATTAGGCGTTTTGGTTTTCTTCCAATGAGTGGGCAATAGACATCTAGATGTGTGAAGTCAGTGTCATACCAAAGTATCCAATGTAAAGTCCTAGAGGAGTGGTGCATGCTATACATGTTTATTGCATGTTATAAGTTATACATGTTATACATGTTTATATCACAACATCAGTTCCCTGTGTAGCTCTCTGGCCAGAAAGGGCTAAGCTAACATTTGTATCCATATGCAGAAGCCTGATCCTTCAAAGTAAACAGGATTGTGTTTCATTTTGCTCTATTCTGACTAGGATAGATTTCCAGTTATGGTATCCATAATTCAAGCGTTAGAAAACAGACCTTAAACCAGGAGTGGCTAGTTTTCTTGAAACATTTATGAAAATCATTTTGTGTTTGACAACCATGTATCAAGGAAGACTGGTAAGAAAGGTAAGGATATTCTTGACATAACAGAGCTCACTGCTGAGCTGGTTAGGCAGTCAGCTTCTGAAACCCAGTGATACCAGCACCAGTGCCTTCTACTGACTTGTTTCCTCTCACACCTTGTTTACCCTGAACACCTAATGCTAACCAATGTGTTGCAGTTTAATCACCTCTGCCAGAGAGGTGCAAACACAAGACCAAGTAAACTTCTCTTTGGTAAGTTAAAACAGGTTATTTCATCAAGGACTGTAAGAACCCTAATAGGAAATGACAATTTGGTAGTAGAGGATAATATAACAGTGAAGGCTGTGAATAGATCCAACCACTGGAAGCTGCTGAATAAAATGCTGGTTTCTGTATCTAATTTAAAAATTACTTCAGGAAAAGCACGTGTGGTAAAGTGTTAAGCCTGCTAGTGTTGAAATTACTCCAATTTGGCATATAGAAAGCTGGGCAGTCAAATTCTTCTAACTAGCATAACTTATGATGCAAGTAATATTAACTCAAACTATATAATTAACTCAAATTATATAATTAGTGCTGAACACATATGACGTCCAAGAAGCCCCACAAAGGGCAAAAAGTCATAAGAAAACTAGGTTTATGATATGGATTGCTTGCATAATATGTTTAAAAATGTGCTGTTGCAAAAGGTTCACATAATCAGAGAAGCCTCTGACAGCCTGGGATGGTGCGTTATGCTGCATCAAACTGAGAAATGTTTTTTAACAGAAACAAAAGGCTGTTCATCCCAACTGTACGATGTTCAACAATGCTCAGTGCCAGGTCCAGCACTTGGGTCACAACAACCCCATGTAACGTTACAGTCTAGGGGAAGAGTGCCTGGAGAGCTGCTTGGCAGAAAAGGACCTGGGGGTGTTGGTTGACAGCCGCCTGAACATGAGCCAGCAGTGTGCTCAGGTGGCCAAGAGGGCCAACAGCATCCTGGCTTGTATCAGGAATAGTGTGGCCAGCAGGACCAGGGAGGTGATAGTGCCCCTGTACTCAGTACTGGTGAGGCCGCACCTCAAGTACTGTGTTCAGTTTTGGGCCCCCCACCACAAGAAAGACATTGAGGTGCTGGAGAGTGTCCAAAGAAGGGCAACAAAGCTGGTGAAGGGTCTGGAGCACAAGTCTTATGAGGAACGGCTGAGGGAGCTGGGTTTGTTTAGTTTGGAGGAGAGGAGGCTGAGGGGAGACCTTATCGCTCTCTACAACTACCTGAAAGGAGGTTGTAGCGACGTGGGGGTCGGTCTCTTCTCCCAGGTAGCAAGCAACAGGACAAGAGGAAATGGGTTCAAGTTGTGTCAGGTGAGATTTAGATTAGATAGTAGGAAAAGTTTCTTCATGGAGAGAGTGGTTAGGCATTGGAACAGACTGGCCAGGGAAGTGGTGCAATCACAGTCCCTGGAAGTGTTCAAAAAATGTGTGGATGTGGTGCTTAGGGACATGGTTTAGAGGTGGACCAGGCAGTTAGGTTAACGGTTGGACTTGATGATCTCAGAGGTCTTTTCCAACCTTAATGATTCTATGATTCTTTCTTGATATGACTCTAATATTCTGCCAGGGAAAATTTAGAAGGAAATATTAGTGTCTAATTCTTTGAGGAAAGGCTTGGAGCTCAGTCTATTATTCACTCAAATTGCTGAAGAAGGAAGAGCCATTATCTCCTTGTCCTAGCATTTATTGCTATCTTGCAGTCTGTAAGACAATCAGCTACTTTGCTGGTCACACTATAAGACCAGAAATAACTTTGTGCTTAAGATGTGGAGAGCAAACCCAAAACACTTTGTTCATCTCTCTCCCTCCAAACTACAGGGAAGATCCTATGAGATATTGTTGTCATATCTGTCTTGCGTATGTGCAGCTTGTTACACTTGTACTAGGTTGTGATACACTGGATTATCCAAAATGCTGTATTGACACACCCTATTTATAAAGACTATGGTGCTCAAGTAGTGTACTAATGGGGAATATGCTACAAAGCAAGGAGGCAGAGAAGAAATAAATCTTCAGGAAAGAGATAATGAGTAAGGGGGAAGAGGGTAGAGAGGGAGGACCTGCCTGTCTGGGCAGACATGAGCTTTGTGCCAAGTTAAGAAAAGTTTTGTGAAAATGTGCCAAGAATATTGTGACTAAAGATGATAACAAATAGAATGATTATCCTTTTCTAAGATCTACTATTCTGTGGTAATGTAATCTGATGCCTTTCCCTCCAAATGCTCCCTTAAATCAGGGAAACATAATGCATCTGAAGTGTCATGGTTTAACCCCAGCCAGCAACTAAGCACCACACAGACACTCGCTCACTCCCACCTCTGGATGGGATGAGGGAGAGAATCAGAAGAGTAAAAGTGAGAAAACTTGTGGGTTGAGATAAAGACAGTTTAATAGGGAAAGCAAAAGCTGCGCACACAAGCAAAGCAAAACAAGGAATTCACTTACTACTTCTCATCGGCAGGCAGGTGTTCAGCCATCTCCAGGAAAGCAGGGCTCCATCACACATAACAGTGACTTGGGAACACAAAACACCACCACTCCCAATGTCCCCCCCCTTCCTTCTTCTTCCCCCAGCTTTATATGCTGAGCATGATGTCCTATGTTATGGAATATCCCTTGGGTCAGTTGGGGTCAGCTGTCCCAGCTGTGTCCCCTCCCAACTTCTTGTGCTCCCCCAGCCTACTCGCTGGTGGGGTGGTGTGAGAAGCAGAAAAGGCCTTGACTCTGTGTAAGCCCTGCTCAGCAGTAACGAAAACATCTCTGTATTATCAACACTGTTTTCAGCACAAATCCAAAAAATAGTCCTATACAAGCTACTACGGAAAAAAATAACTCTGTTCCAGTCAAAACCAGCACATTCTGGGGTCTTATACTGGGACCAGTAAAGCCAGCTGGGTTTAAACCATGACATGAAGTTAGAGAGATATTGAAGTTCTCACTTGTGTAACAAAAGTTAACAATTTCCTCTTTTTGTCAAAGTGCTTTAGGACTTCTTGTCAGTTCCACAGTTGCACCCAGGTCTTGTCCTTTTCTCCCTGTTGTTTCTCTTTCTCCCTGTGGTAGAGCTGAATATGTTGTTTAGGATTCACTTCTTGATTTTACCTTTCTATTGTCACTGACGTTTTTACACTTGAAACACCTGTCCTTCCGTCTTGCAGTTTTGTTTTGCTGCTGTGTGCTGTTTTGTTTTCTTACTAAAAACAATTTGTTCCTTTCTCAAGGTCTCGACAGACTGGCTGCTGACACCCCACTTCAAACATTGTGTTCAAGGCAGTAACTTAAGAATGCATCCTCCTCGTAAACCTAAGCTTTGTCAAGAGATGTTGCAAACACAGCTGACATTTCAGCCATGGGCCAATGCAGTGATTTGTTGATGCTTCTTTCCCATTTTTCCCTCCTGCTCTGTATGCATACCACCCTCCAGACAGATTTGCCCAGAAGTTGTGTTATTTTGTCTCCTGCTTCCCATCTTCACCATTGTCCATGTGCTCACCATAAAACAAAAATAGTATTGTAACAGTAATACTATTATAGCTTAATAATAAATAATCATTTAACAGACTCCTGCTCTTCCCAGAGGAGCTCTTGGTGCCATCTGAGACACTCAGAAATAAGCATTTTAAAATAGATAATAATAGAGAAGAAATTAGTCAGATTTAATAAAGTACATTCTTTTGGAAATACACAGGACCTTGCCCCGCGCTTCTCTCATCAGACAATTGGGCCAGAGCCTCCAGTTGATAGTATTGCAATTTTATTGTTTTCTTATGAAAAAGGTGTAATTCATTCCAATACATAAAAGATTTTATCTCGGATTTGTATAAGAAGCAAAAGCATATTACTGGTAAGCTAACACTGTATTTGCAGTCATGTGATACAAGCTTGTCATATATGCAGGTCATAGTCAAGCTAGGGGATTTTTAAGTACTAACAACAGTGTTATGCTTATTTACTATTATGCACGCACTAAACTCCAGAAAATGAAGAATGTCTTTTCTGAGAAGAAGTCTTTCTACCTATTTCTAGCAGGAGTCTTTTGTAGCTATTCCGTTGTGGTAATGTTCACAGAGCCTGTCCTTGCCAAATTAAGGTTTATAATCTTAATACTTAATATTAATACTTAATCTTTCCTTATTAAATGCTAACAACCCTTGTTAATAAGAATGTGAGGTTAAACAGTGTGTGTGTGTTTGTGTGTGTGTGTATTGAACACAAAAAACTGTGTGTTTGTCAAAGCCTGATCATGTTTAAGAGGAAGACTGCCATCAGCAGGATTAAACAATAACTGGGGAACTTTAAAGAGACTTTTGAAACAAAGAATAAATTCATCTTAGAAGAATTATAAAAGAAGTGTGAAAATTCACAACAGGAGGTAGAGACCTTGGAGTGGAAACAGCAGCCATCAAAACCTGGTTGGACACTGCCAGAAGTAACCCCACCAGCATCACACCTTTGCCTTGGCCAGCGAGAGCAGCCTCCCCAGCAGACAGCATGAGCTGCCTGCTCTGCAGATAGTGGGGCAACAGTGCAGACCACGACAAGCAGGGACCCACACCTCAGATTTGTCTGTGCACATGAACTTGTGGGATGGTTTCTCACCAGCTAGCAGATTAATAGGTTGTAGAGAGCAGCATAGATATCCATAAAGCTGTTGTACCCATGTCTCCTTATGGGACACAGGCAAATAGGGTAACCCATGCTTCTGAAAGAGCAGTGGTGTGTGTAACCCACACATCTTTTGAGGAAGGAATGGGTGTGATGATAGCTCTGTGAATGTGTGGCTCTGTGTGTGTTTGTGGTTAGAAATTTTGGGGACTGGTTATTAAAAAATATATAGAAATTTGTAGGTGCTTACTAGAATTTTGAAAGTGTCTAGTATTGTGCTTCATATGTTGTATTACTGATCTTGATGCTGAAAATACAGATGATTGCTTGTTAGTTTTATGTCATTAATAAATCCATAACCTGCTTCCACCCTGATTCAGTTTAACCTAAGTGAACTGAGAAATTTTTCCCAATGACATACTATGTCATCAATCTTCCCTTTAACTAGCTCCAAGGACTTTCTGGCTGAGTTTACATACAGTGCAGCCTTCCCTTATATTGTTACATATGTTAAGTTGCCTTTTCATGTTGTGCTCGTGGAGACCACACTGTTTGTACTGATACTGACCAAAACACTATAATTCCAACATGCATGCTAGGAATACATGAAAGCAGCAAGCTCCTCATTCCTCGGGCCATTTTCTGTGTTTTGAAATAAGATAATTAAAGACAAGCTGTTGTTCTTCAGCAAAGATCTTGCAAGCCTGTCCAATGGAAAGGTGTTTTTGTAAGCTGATACCCTTTTTTTTTAGGCTCCTTTTTCAATATATAGATGAGGAGAAAATAGCTGTCACGCGATTAAAGATAGTTCAAAAAAGGAAACATCTGGAAAAAAGTGAAAATCTGCATCATATTTAAGGCTTGGAATGTGGAAATACCATAGGTAACATTGGTGAAATGATTTATTTACATGACTTTCAGAGAACCCAAGGTAATAAGAGATTCTGGCTTAGAACTAGAGTCCAGGCAACCCTTTACACCCTCATGGCATGATACAGAGGTCTCAGGTTCTGGGGTTTCAAAGGTTAACTCCAACAAGACAATTTTACATGCTACAAGTAAAGTTAAGGTGCTTTCTTTTGGAAATCCAGAGTGTGCTGAGGTGTGCTGTGAGCACAGCTTACATTGTTCCAAACTATACTCCTTGTTACTATAATCAAGCTGTTTCGGGGCAAAAATTTAATACCAGCTTAGTTAAAAACAGCGTGACTAACACCACTACACATAATCACGTACACAGATCTTAATATAAGTGATAGTAAAGGACTAGCAATAGGGACACTAGAGTTTGAAACAAGGAAGCATCCAATATAAAGGAGACCACTTCCGCTTTAAGCATCTGACGTTTCTGGCATATCATTTTCCTAAAACACAGATGTCTGACAGAAAGATTAGAAACATCTGAAAGTATTGATGTAGTTACTGGTTATTATGCCTCAGCTGAATGTCATTCTGTTAATACTGGGTCTATGCAGCTTATCATTATAAAGAAGAAAAAAGTACTGAAGTTCCTGTTGAATAACAATCAGGTGTAAATTCCTTCAGGGACTCCAGATGACATACAGTTCTGAGGGCTGGTTTGCAATTGGGACAGTTCTTGAACTGCTCTTCATCTGTTTAAAAATTCGGATTTATATCAGCTGGGATCTTTTACTTATCAAGAACAAATCCTCACATTTAACTTGCTTGTTCTAGCTTCCAGGTAAATAACATGATCTTTCCAGTTTTTGGCTATATAACCAATCATCATAAATGTCTGTAAAAACATAATGGAGTTTTTGCACTGTATTTTCTATACATTCCCATGCACATTCAACTTTCCACTGGCAATAGTTCTGTGCCTTCATTTCTGTGTTTTGTGTCTTACCTTATCGTGTGGTCATGTGGTGTGAGTCCAAGAAGCAAAATCATAGCATCATTGAAATATAGAACAGAAAAGTCTAGGGTGGAAGGGACCTCTGGAGATCATCTGATCCAACCCTAGATTAAGTCATCCAGGGCCCTGTCAAGTGCAGTCCTGCATATTTCCAACAAGGGAGATTCTGTCACTTCTCTGGGCAACCTGCTCTGACATTTAATTGTTCTCATGGCGAATAATCTTTTTCTTATGTCCAGATGGAATTTCCCTTGAAGCAACTTGTGTCCATTGCCTGTTGTCACTGTGGATCCTTGTGAAGAGGATCTATCTGCTATATATAGGTATATAGTAGATAGTAGATAATGATATATAGTAGATAGTAGATACATCTAAGTGATCTATCTACTCTATAACTATCTTTTAGGTATTGGAAGGCTGGATTCCCTGAGCCTTCTTCTTCTAGGCTAAACAAACACATGGCCCCCAGTCTTTCTCCAAACATCATGTGCTCCAACACTTTACCCATTTTGGTGGGCTTCAATGGACCATCTCAAGATTTGCAATGACTCTCTTGAACTGGGAAAACTGGAAAACTGGGGAAACTGGACATGGTATTCCAGGTGTAGCCTAACAAGGGCTGAGCAGAGTTGAATAATCACACCCCTTGATCTGGTAGCTATAATCTTGCTGATGCAACCCAAGACATGGTTTGCCTGCATTGCTGCAAGGGTGTATTGCTGGCCAATGTTTAGCATGCTACTCACTAGGACCTGTGGTTCTTTTTAACAGAGCTACACCCCAGCCAGTCAGACCCCATCCTATACTGCTGCTTGGGATTTTTCTGTACCAGATGCAGGACTTCAAATTATTCTTATGCAATTCTTGTTGGTCCAATCTCCCAGCCTGTCAAGGTCTTTCTGAATGGTACCTCTTCCTCTCAGAATATCTACCTCTCCTACTAGATTGTTTATATTCACAGACATGGTGTGGGTACATTCAGTCCTATCATCCAGCTTGTTTTAAAGATACTGGATGGTATCAGACACACTATTGGCCTTAAAGAAACTCCACTTGTGCCCGTCTGCCAGCTTGATTTTGAGTCGTTAACAACTATCCTTTGAGCTTAGCAGTTAGCCAGTTTTTTGTCCCTCCTCTCGTCCATCTGTCCAGTCTATGTCTTACCAATTTATCAGCAAGGGTATTGTGAGGAGACTATGTCAGACAAATTGCTATAGTCTAACATTGACAGCTTTGCCATTATCCAGTGAGCAAGCTGTTTTGTCAGAGAAGGCAATGAAGTTGGTAAATCATGATTTACCCTTGGAGAATTTTTGTTGGCTTTTCCCAAACACCTTGTTGTCCTTTATTGGCCTGGAAATAACTTCCATGAGAACCTGCTCCATAATTTTCCCAGAGACTGAAGTGAGGCAGACTGGTCTATAGTTTCTCAAATCTTTTTTGCTCTTTTTGTACATGGATGTAATATTTGCCTTCTAGTCATCAGAGACTTCCCTTGGCCTCTATGACTTTTCAAAATGAAGAGTGGCTCTGCAGTGATGTCAGTCACCTCTTCTAGCACCCTTGGATGTATCCTGTCAGGTCTCATAGACTTGTAGATTCCAGTTTTTACAGATGATCCCTAAATTGGCTCTTCTGGGTTTACCATTTGCTTTGCTGCTGCTTCATGGCATAGAGACTTGGGGGCTAACTTTACCCATGAAGGCTGAGGCAAAGAAGGCATTGAGTAAACCAGACTTTCCTGTGTCATTTGTAACTAATTTGCCAGCCCCTTTCAGCAGCAAACTTATCCCTTCCTTGTACTTCTGCTTGTTGCTAACATGTCTATAAAATCCTTGTTATTCTTGACTTCTCTTGCCAGTTTGAGTGCCAGCTGAGCCCCACCTTGCTGCTCTGGGCCACCACACTTGCTGAGGCCCAGCTAAATAGCAAACAGAAGCTGAGCACAGCCATCTGCTCGTCCTGTGTGAGGCCTCTCCCTCATGGGTCCCTTATCAGGATACAATGAGCCTCCCCTCCCTCTGCAGCCCAACACTTTCCATGTGTGGTTTGCTTAGCTCATGAGTGTAGTTGCTACCACATGCCCATGCTGCCCTCACATCAAAGTTTAGGAAGAAATTACTGTCTATTAAATGTTTATTCTTTTCTCCAGATGACTTATTTTTATAGATAAGCTCTTTTGAAGAGTGGAATCATTCTCACACACCAATTTGCTGGAGTGGGAAAAGTAGGGAATAAAAATGCTGTATTTGTTGTTTGTAAGCTAATGGGAGCAAAATATAGACAGGGCAGGAAAGTATATGTATATTCATATTCATCTGTACCAGACTAGAAAACAATAAAAAGTAATTTGTCTTTCTGTTCAAAGAGAGATAGCTAGAGAGAGACAGTTATCGTGCTCTGCTGATGTCAAATAATACATCACATTATAGTGGCCACAAAAATAATGATGAGCACAACTGTACTATTTAGAATAAATACTCATATATCAAATTAAACAAATTCTAGACTGGGTGCTACACTTTAAGGAGTAGATATGTTAATATGACATGTCCTTGTTCTTTCACTTTTTTGATCAAGATATTAATGCAGATTGCTCTGGTCAACATGTCATTAATAGGCAATAAAGTATTCAAGTATGCAAAATGCATCTTTTTTAACCAGTTCTCAAAATAAACAAGCACTATCAACAACAGTAATTATATGTCATGCTGCATTGCTGGCAGCTCTGGGTTGCATGTTTACACATGAACAATCTAAATGATTGTCATGACTTATTGAAATTTTCTTTAAAATCTGCAACACTGAAAAATTATTATGACAAATTCTGAAAAAGAGTGTTGGGTCTAGTATGACAAATGAATTGAAGCAGTGTGAGTCCGTCAACTAATTCTGCACACAGATTAAATATTGGTTTCAGTAATATATATACATGTAAAAGTGCATGACCAAGAGTGTAATAAAGGATAAAAGTTGCATTATGTCCAAGTACAGAGGACTCTGTTTTCTTATTACAGTATGTTTATATTAAAATGTTGACTAAAAATTAGGCCTTGTACTGTACTTGGAAGCTATGTAATCTTTTGCCATTCAGATAGCATGTATAGCAGAGTGGTGTAACCTAGCCATTATGGTCATTTTTCAGGAAGGGGCAATGGTTAGGAAGTGGAAGAATGATTTAATGCACCATCCTTCATCCCTGTTTTTCATTGCAAAGACTTCCTACCACATGGAGAGTCAATCTGCCATTCTGAGATGTTTCATATCAACAGAATTATTAAACTTTTAGCATTCACATTACAGTGCTGTCATTATCTAGAAAGACAATACAAAAAGCACCTCCAAAGTGTTTTAAAAAGTCAAAACATGAGGTTCCACAAATATGTAAATCTGAATATGCAGGAAAGGCAGCCAACTCCTTTCACACACTGAAACGAGACTCCCACTTCTGTTACATTATATAACATTGTCATCTCTGGATGAATCTAAACTGGAAGTTCAAACATTGTCATTCATTTCAGAGAACAGGGAACAACTGATATATACCACTTTGCTGTACCAACATTTGGTATTCAGTCTTCCCTGGAAATTACATCTTTGTTACTTGGGTTGAACTGAAATAAACAGGCTGCAGAAACAGTTACTTTCTTTTTCTAAATGATGGGTGATATACTTAAAATTTCTTATTTTCCTGCAGAGAAAGGAAATGTGGAACACACTTCGACATCAGCTGCATTATTTGTTGGTAAGCCCAGCGGTAGTAAAGAATTAATAAACAATATTGCACATGCACAAATGCAGTAAGAAGTCAATGGTTTTAATATTAAGATGATAAGTTTTTAATTTGATCTTTCTCTATATTAAATTGCAATATATTAAACCTCAGTTACTAGCTGGATGAAATGTATAAATGTTCTCAGACTTTGTCTAATAATCTTCTAAGAATCTAATAAGATAACAATATTTCATGGCAGAATTTCATACCTGGAGTATAACATTATGTTGTACTCAAGCATGAACTCATTGCTTTTGGATAACTAACATTACTTAAAATAAAGCAGTTTCAAGCTTAGGGAAATATAACTTTTTTGCATGTCTAATTTGGCATTTCAAAGTCAGGGGTTTTTTTGTTATTTTGTAGGAAACAAGGTTTATGATTCTGAGGATGTGGCATTCTCATAAATATAAAACATGTTCTCTGGGCGTTGCTTGCTTAGCTGGTGGAGCTGCTGAATAAAACTTTAGTGTCTCTTTTCTTTGCAAGTTCTATGCCAAAACATTGATTTACATACATAATTACCTCAGTGTCCATTCTCAAGAGGTTTATGCAGAAAGAGAGTCCTCAGACACTCCCCTGCCTTCAAGTGCAGAAATATGCAAGTCATTTTTGAGCTCTTACTGGAATAATTCTTGGGTGGCTGAGTATAGGGTGGTCTAAGAGATTCTTCATTCTGCTGCTATTTAAATTGAAAGGGAAATAACTTGCACTTTTCAGCTCAGTCTGTCTTTTTCCTTTTCTCTCCCTCCCTCAGCACTACTAGACTACCATGTGTTTTCATGCAATTTAAAAAACAGGGAACTGTTTTTTTTCTGTTTTTTCTTCACCCCAAATGTTTCATCATGTGACACTGTTTCAAAGAGAGATGCACTTTCTATACTTTCTCTTATGCAGCCAGTCATTATTGTATCATTGGCCAAATTCTCAGTTATTGAATTTACAGTAATAACATCTATTTCCATTTAATCTGTTGATATTCAGGAGTTCACATTCAATTAATCAAAATCTACTAAGACACTATGACCACTTTGAAATCTTTCATACAACGAACTTAATTTAGACATTTTTATTGTATTTTCACAATAATTATTTCACAAAGATCCCTGAAGAGTCCATACAAAGGACTTCAATTAAACTTTATTTGAAGATAAACATGGAATACTAAAGTCTGATCTCTTGGTGCAGTAATTGCAAATTCAATTAAGGATTAAAAACAATGAAGTCTTATATTGCTGTTTTTCCATTCAGCAATGCATAAGTGCTTTTTAAACATATGAAACTGCAAGATATCCACCCACGGTATTTCTATGTGCATGGATAATATACATTATATAAAGCACCTCTCAGTTCCTTATCTTTAATTTACATTGTAATTTATACCTACTCGATAAATAGATTAATTTTATTTGTTCAGTGTAGTTATTTTTTATTACAATTTTTGAAATGCAATCAGACCCTTATTTAATGAGCTGATCGGCAGATGCAAGTCCAGTTACAACAATAAAACAGTAGAGTTAGTTTCTGAGTTACTTGTTCTTTATGCAGGCAAACTGCATCTAGCAATATGCATTAGACATTATATTAATTAGTAAAATAGATGAAAAACAGCTTATAAAATTAGAATTTTAATACTGCAGAAAATGAGTGTTCTTGTTTTCACAAACAGAATGTGTACACATGCATTGACTATGCAGTACAAATTGTGTGAGGACAAATACATTGCAAATACACAATGTTAAATTATATGTGCTATTAGAAGAACTATTAGATATACTAACTTAAGCAAAGCCTTTTTGAGAAGATAATTTGTCTTTTTTTTATTGGTCCACTTGTTTTTTTTGGACACGAGTGTGATAAAATCACACAAACTTTTGGGTTTTTTTAGTTTATCTAAGATATTTGGTAGTGGAGAATTTCACTCTGTTTGAAAATCACCAATATTTGCATGAACTACAGAAAAGAGCCTTTTTATTAGGAGGAGCATGAATGCAGTAAGCATGTTTTTAGGTACAAAGTCTTAAGCCACAGCCTAAAAGTTGGGATTCTCAAGACATCTTTCTAAATTGGCTTTAGGCACTGGTGACTAGGTAAGGATTGATTGCAAAATGTATTTGGCAGCATAATTTAAAAGCTTATATGTTAGAAGCTCCATGTGGTACCTGGCATGCAGAGCTGAATTCAGTGTAATTCTGAAAAATATCAAGCAAGGAGGACTATAGTATTAGCTATCGTAATGTTGCAATGTGCATGTGAAGTTACTAGGACTATCAGAAGCTGGACATAGAAAAACAAGAGATGGAGTAGCATATTTGATTAAGAACTAGATGTTTTAACTGAATAGCATAGAGCAATCTAATCAGGGAAAAAAAGTTTCATTGTTCACCTTAGCTAAATCTTATTGAGAAATAAGAGCTAAATTATTTCAGCTCATATTGCCCAGCTCCAGGCTGTGGAATTAGAATGCTGTTCTCAATAGCTCTGTGAGCCATACAAAAGGAAACTCTACAGGAGATGGAGAATTTGACAGATGTATTCCACTTTCCACCTACACAACAGAGAAGTTTATTCCTGCTATAATGCTGCACATGTCAATAGATCCTGCTGAATCTAGGACTATCACGATGCAGAAGTCACATTAATGTAGACATAGCACTGACATTAACACATTTACTACAGTGCTTTCGGAAAAAAAAGCCTTGTACAGGATTTTTAAACCACCTACATTCACTCCTGCACAGTCCAATGGTGCATATCATTTGATGTGAATATACTAAAACATATACTCCTTCCTCAAAGGAAGGAGTCATTGTTATTCATAAACCTTTGAACATATTTTCCAAAGCTGTGAGGTTTGATAGGATTTTTCGATAGTTTGCTTAGCAATTTGGGAATTGTATACGCCCTGCTTAATAGCACTTTAAAATTTAAATAATGAACAACTTTAATGATCTTGCAGTCTTTCCCATCAATAACATGTGAATAATTGGTAATAAACTGTAATCTATATCACAAAGGCACTAATTCTTTTCCTGCTCTCAGATTTTACCCTGTGTTTGACTCACGATCTTTCCTATTTAATCTGAAACATTGCCTTGAATCAATTCATAGACTGATACACTATTGCAACAAAACACTTTAAATTAAGTTAATATTAAATTTAACTTAAATGAAATTAAGTTCTCTTTTCTACAGTAAGTACTTATTAGAAGCAGGAAGTTCAGAAATTGTTTACTAAACTTGAAGAACAAGCTACTACCATTTGTCTTGACTGTTAAATGCAAATGTGACATATGGATTTTCGAAAACACAGCAGTGTATTAATGGCAGATTAACAAAGTATTGCAAATATATTTGTGCAGCAAGTTTAATGGAGGCAGACCTTTGTCTCTATGACACATCTGACATTTTTCCAAAAACATACAAATTGTGAGGTGGTAGAATTTGCTTAAATGAGACATGATGGTGACTGGCCTACCTCTGAAAATTATTGTCTCTGTTGATTTAAAAAAAAATCAATACCTATCAGACTGAATATAAATGCATAGCCAGAAAGAGTCTCTCTCTTTAATCTTTTTTCTTCAGTATAGGTATACCGTAGAAGCGCAATACCGTGGTGATTGATGAGAATCAGTTACAGAACACACATTAGTTAAGCCAAAGAGTCTTGGTTGAATTAATCGTTCAAAGCCATAAGTACCAGATTCTAATAAACACAGCTTATTCCTAGAAGATCCCTTGAAAATAGGATTCTTTACGTTTCTGAAGCTGATGGAGCTCTGAAATTCTGATTAGATCCACCAAATGGCTTTCAAAATATTTTTTTCTGTTAAATTCACTGCCTTTTTAGAATAGCAAAGGATGTGTGTATAACACCTTTATCTGTGCAATAGCATGTGAGCAAAAAACAGGCCCTAATAAAGCTGGCATGAACTGACTTTCTTCACAGTGTAGAATAGAAACCAGATAAGAGTGGAACACACTGAATTGTCATGGGAGAAATTAGTACTACTTTCACATTTGGCTTGCACTGCCCTGAAAGTATTTTTTAGTACATCATATCTAAGTTCAGTCTCTAAGGCTGACTCCTCTCCATCTGGATGTTATTGTGTTCAGCAGTCCCCGAAGGGTCTTTAACTAGGCCAAACAGTGTTTGCCCGTGAAGAGCTGTGCTTGGAGCATTCCAGAGCTTGACTATGGACTTGTGGAGCTTCAGCCTTTGCTGCCATGTAAGCACAATTTTGTTGTGAGTGTGTTTGATCCATTCTGCTCTGTGCTACAGTGGAAACATCAGGGAAACAAGAGATAAC
Organism: Nipponia nippon; assembly: GCF_047370975.1. Classification (NCBI taxonomy): domain Eukaryota; kingdom Metazoa; phylum Chordata; class Aves; order Pelecaniformes; family Threskiornithidae; genus Nipponia; species Nipponia nippon. Next base: position 78,343,307 of record NW_028262290.1, on the reverse strand, counting down.
GGCTCATAGTTCACAGCACTGATGTTGAAACCAGCTTTACCATCTGCTGGTGTTTATTATTAGATCATGATCAACTTGGTTATATGCTAGTGAAGTGGGAAAGATGAGCAGCTTGGTTATGTGCTAGTGAAGTGGGAAAGATGAGCAACTTTCAGCCTTTTTTCATGCCTGCTGGAGAAGACAGTTTCAGCCACAAAATTCTGACGAAACCTGTCAGCTTATCTGCAGGGCACTTATTTGTATCCAGGGAGTTTTGGGTTGTGTGGTTATTGTGCTGCTTATCTGCCACACTTTGTGCGTGAGGAGAACTGGGTCCACCGTACTTTAGGTTTGTATCTTGTTTTCCTTTAGTAGTCAACACTGCAACCAGAACACCCGATCTTAAAACACAAATTTAACTTTCTACAATAGGTCCTTAACACAAAAAAGGATCCAAGAAAGTAGATGTTCACAATTTGGTAACTAAGAAATTTCTATAACCAAACACATGGAAGAGTTCAAGTTGCAAAACTGTCACAGGGTTCAGCAGCAGTGCAGATTTTCCATGTTATTTCCATGGAGGTATTAAAGGTCTTGTAACTGTATGTAGCAGGTTTTCCTTGCCATGTCTGCTTGCATGAAAAAAGAATGTCTTATTTTTTGGTCACTATGAGAGAGCAATTGGATCTGTGCATACATATGCATACAATCTAGGGTAGCCTAGGTACTGGCACAAGGAAATTAAAAAAACAGAAACCCAGGCTTTGCATCAATTCCTCTAGCTATACAAAAATATTATTTCAATCCAAAAAAAGTGATTTTATAGCTTAAAATTCCAAACTTTCACAGAAATCTACCCTAAGAAATCTATTCGTGGTGTTACAGACTTAGTATTGAAAGGCATTTGACAGTGTATAGGATGTAGCTGGCAAGGTGTTGGTAGCAGAGGGGGGCATGTTGCAAGGGCGACCTCAAGTCAAATCTGTTTTTCTAGCATCTGGTGAGTGTTTTCCTTGTCTTGATTTTGACCCATGACTTTTCTCACTCCTATGCCTCCTCTTTTCTTTCCTATCCCACTGGGTGTGTGGACATGGGGAGAGGAGCGAGCGTCTGGGTGGGTCCTGCCTGCCAGCCTGTGCCAACAACCTGGAGACAGTAATTTTGAAACTCTTTGGCATTTTAGGCATAGACGTCAAATTCATGTAATTGTTAATTATTTTTTCCCTAATACATAGTGTACAGTGTATTTTTTAACTACTAATTTCAAAGTGCCAATTTCCCATCCAAAAGAATTTCCTTATCCAATAATTACCTCTCTTTTTCCATTTATCTTTCTGGAGTACAATAAAAATGCAATTAAAAAAATCCATTCTTTGCTGTTTTGCATTGAGATTCCTGACTGTTCTGCTTAAGAGTGCAGCCTCTCCCTTTAACCTTTGTGCTGGCATATTAGACTGTTTAAGCATAGTTCCAAAGCTGGATCAGTCCATGATAGCCTTTTTACATGGCAGGCAGTTCCATTTTTTAGCAGACCTTTTCCATTTCTCTTTTTCTGAACACTTTAGCCCAACTCACTTTCTATCAGACTATCAGTATAGCAGCATAAGGCAGTAATGCTTCTTAATTAAAATACAGGGCTACCTGCAGTGTAGTTTGAGCAGAATCCAATTGTGAGAGGAGAATTTTAGTGGAATCACACATTTTTTATATCTCAGTGCTACTAAAGTGAGTTAATGTAATTGTCATTGATATGACATTAAGATATTTAGGGTTTCCGGAACTTATGCTGCTGCAACACAGAGATAAAACATGAGTTTAGTTTTCTAACGTTTTGTTGCCAAGTTTTCAAGAATAAATAGAACAGTACAAAGCACATGTGCACCCAAAATTGGTTTTAAACCTTTGCATATGGTATTTGCAAACCAGTCTTGCTTATAGTCAACTACTCTTCCAAAGATGATATACAGCAGCTATATCGATACAGGTTTTGTTACATCTTAAACACTAAAATTGCACTCCTCTGCTTGTTGAAAAGCCAAGCATTTGTTCTGCCAGCGCATCTAAAGTTTCCACACAAAACCAATTTTGGCTTATTAGAATTATATTTAGATGAGCCTTATATATGTAATAGAATAATATTATATTTGTGTTTTTATCTGTGCTATATTAACAGCCAAGAATCACAGAGAATGTAATTAATGAGATTTTAAGTGCTAGACTGTGATCTTCACATTTCATTTGTAATTTTTTTTTTCTTCTGTTCAGGATTATTTTTTAAAAGAAATTACTAGGTTTTTTTTTTTTCAGAAAAAAAAAAAGATGCTATGATTGATCTTAATAAAAAAGTTTACATCATATAAAATGTACTATGACTTTTAAAAGTACTTTTCAAGCTTACTTTTACATTATAAAAATGATCTTTTGTTCAATTTTGGCACATGCAGACATGATTCCAAAATCTCATCTGGAAATCATTTAAAGGGAATTTTCATAAGAATTATGAACAAATGAATACCGAGTTCATAATAGGAATGTTATGTTCTACTGCAATATTACTAGGAATGATATAAAATTTAGTGTGTCTACTCAAATCCAAATGCTGAAAATAACTGTAGGTATCCAACATAATCTTAGAACAAACCTGAACTAACAAATCTTAGTTCTTTATTCACAAATAATTATACTCTTTTACTAGCCTTCCTAAACCAATAGTTATAGTTCATCTTATAGTTCACACTTTTTAATTGCAAATTTTTTTAAATTGTTTTTCTGCATTTTCCTATGAATTTAAACTTTCAAACAACAGTAGATTAATTTAAGTGTATAAAATCCTTGAAAATTTTTCTCTCATTGCAAGCTGAGAGTTTAGGATGGGTAATGGCTTTCAGGTACAATGTATGGAGTACAGCTCCAATCCCTTGCATGTATCTTAGCATAGAAAGTTATACACAAGAAGCAATTTTGACTTCATCTCAGAGAAGAGGCTGTAACTCATTTGCACTTTAAAAACTAATCAGAAAAATGTGCTTTAATCCATGTTTTTGCATTTAAAATAAAAAACTTGCAATATTAGTATTACTGGTAGATCTATAACTTAAATATCCCATTTAGCTTGATTACTTCAGCATACAGTCTTTTTAAGTGCAAAACAAACATCATAAGAAGTGCCCTGGCTTCCATAGAGTTTCTCTGTTTCATATATGTTTCTCCTTGACACTGATCCCCCACAATCCAACATCAATATTTTAGCATAACAAAAACAATTCTAAAAAGCTTAGTGGGGGCTCTTCCTCTCCTCTCCTCTCCTCTCCTCTCCTCTCCTCTCCTCTCCTCTCCTCTCCTCTCCTCTCCTCTCCTCTCCTCTCCTCTCCTCTCCTCTCCTCTCCTCTCCTCTCCTCTCCTCTCCTCTCCTCTCCTCTCCTCTCCTCTCCTCTCCTCTCCTCTCCTCTCCTCTCCTCTCCTCTCCCTCTCCTCTCCTCTCCCTCTCCTCTCCTCTCCTCTCCTCTCCTCTCCTCTCCTCTCCTCTCCTCTCCTCTCCTCTCCTCTCCTCTCCTCTCCCTCTCCTCTCCTCTCCTCTCCTCTCCTCTCCTCTCCTCTCCTCTCCTCTCCTCTCCTCTCCCTCTCCTCTCCCTCTCCTCTCCTCTCCTCTCCTCTCCTCTCCTCTCCTCTCCTCTCCTCTCCTCTCCTCTCCTCTCTCTCTTCCTTCCTTCCTTTAATTTTTTTTCCTGTTAGAAATCTCACACCTGTAACACAGTCAACTATTTTAAAGAAACAAACCCTAATAAGAGAGCATTACACCAGTTCATGTAAACCAGTCATCCAAGGAGAAGCATTCACCACTCTGGTCAATCTGACAACCTGGCACAGATGTGCAATATTCTCTGCCCCACAAGAAACTAAACGAGTATATGCTTAATGGAGTGTGGAGAGAAAGCCTGCAAAACCCCAATGTTAATGCCCTCCATAAAACTCTATCAAAAAGAAGAAAACAGTCCTGCAGCAGACCTGGTGACTGAATCTGACACTAATCCCCAGAATTAACATGTAATGAGACTGCTCTGGAATGCCTTTTTTGTGCTTTCAAGTTGCAATTAGCACAGTGTTAATCTGGTGCCTTTTTGGATTTTTTACATCAGTGTGTGCTTTTGCACAAAGTTACACAGGCCTCCTTAATTTCAGCATTTCTGACTTCTGAAGACTTGGGTTTTCTGCATTGCTTTACTTTGAAAGAGCTTGTGGGGACCAGATTTTTGCAATCTGTGCTCTTTACTTACTTGAGACGGTTCCTAAAAGCATGGTGGTAAATTACTGTAAGCCCAACCACCACTTTAAAACATCCTGGGCAAAACCAAATGGACATATTTGAGAGTGCCAGCCCCATTCAGAATACTTCAAGTAATTACTGAGAGCTGGGAAGCTGAGAAGCCTGAGGAGGGCCAGAAGGGATATTGCTGAACAGCTTTAGGCAGACAAGGCTTCCCAGATGGCTGCTCCCTCTGGATACTGAGCTCAGCAGAACACAAGAAATTATGCAACTGTAGAGGAGGGATCCTGTCCAGCCTGCTGCCATTCTGGGGTATAGGGAAGCCCCTGCTGCAGCCCAAGGCCACCACCTGGCACTAATGCAATACCCGTGTGCGTGCTACCAGCAGCCCCCTCTTCTGACAGCCCCCTGGCTGATCTGCTTGGAAACATCTCACCAGTGTGATCGGTCCTAGTTAAGAGCTCTTACTCACATCTTATGCCAGCAGGAACTATGGGACCTTGGTACAGGAGCAAAGTCTTACCTCTCAGAGAAAGGCAGACCCTTCTGGCTCCCATCTCCCACCAAGCCTTACAAAAACCTGGATAATGAGTCTAGCTGCTACTGAGCTGGAACCATACTCCCAGAAGTCTTCCGCCTCTCACACTGAGCACTTGCCACAGCTTTTGCTCAAACATACATTTCTACATGCTATAATGTCCTCTCATGTCGTATGGCAACTGTCCTTGCAGCATTTCTTCTGCTGTGCTTCTGCTGCTGTGACAGGCCCATGACCAGAATCATCACCATTGCATAGCAATTTTCTTTGATGTTACATCAGAGATTAATTTGTTTCCTAAAGCCTGTGCCATGATTGAGACATTACTCATTAAAAAGCGATGGTCTCCATTTATTTGTCTCCCCTCTACAGGCACTGAACCAAATTGTTTTCAGACTGTTCAGCTGAAATCCGTTCTCCTAAAATTAGGTCATTGCCCTGATAAATCCTTCCTAACTATATATCCAGAGAGCTGATTAAAATCCAATCTATTTGACATTATAATTAAGCCTCACGTCTAGTTTACAGTTTTATAATTACAGCTCTGCATCCTGAGAAAGATCAGAGGTCTCTCCTGTTCAGCTGAGGGATCAGAACAGTTCTGCTGAGAGCATCTGAGGGGAGGTAGTACTGACCTTTACACATACGTAGGAGATAGATAGATATATGCTGCTGAAAGAGGCCCTTGTCAATTAACAGATCTGCCCAGATTTGCAGATGTGCCCTGCAGAAACAGTGTGGCATTTGGAATATGAGGGGGAGACTGATTTTTCAATGTGACTTAGCAAGTGGATGTCAGAGTCCAAGAGCAACAAGGGCTGATTCTTTGTTATCGGTGTGGAATGGTTCACCACTTTACAAACATGGAATGAAACCGCCAAGTGTACTGCTACCCTTATTTTGCTTGATTTTCCTATGCCTGATTTTTCCTGCCAGTTTTTGCTTTTTTAATGTTTCTCCAAAGCAGGTGGGGCACAGGAAAGGGGGAGAGCTGCCCATAAAACCCCAAGGTTTTGTCTCACTCTGAACTTACTTGAAATATGCCCAGAGGAACTGGAAGCTCGTGCCTTTCTTCTTCTGGCTTTAATAACTCTGAAGTTTTTAGAAAGTAAGGGGAGAAGGGTGAGATATGGGGTCACTACTACTGCTACAAATCCCAGCAGAACCAGCACCCATCTTCCAGTAAGAGGCACAAAAATCCCTCACACTTTCCCTGTTAGACAGCCACTTTCATTCCACCGAGGTTTCTCCTCTTCAATCAGAAGTTTCTTTTGTTCAGTTGAGGCATTCTCCTCATCCAGTATGGCCAGTGCTGTGAGCAAACAGAAAGGTGATGCTTTCAACCTTGCCCAGCATTAATACTCTAGAGCTTTTGCTATTATACCATGAGCTGGAGCATGCAGTCCTCCTTCTGCAGAGAGCAGTACAAACCGGTGCACAGGGACAATTCATGCATAGCTTCCATTGGGAAGATGGCAACATCTGCCCTTACATATTTTAAAAATCACTTACATACTTACCTGTTGACTACCTGCATGAAAAGCAGCATTATATTGTTCACCACCATTACGCTGTTCGGAATAAGTGTGAATGAGGGCACATGGGAGGAAAAAAAAAATTATGCCTGGTAGTTATTATTGCATCCAATCAGAAGCAAAGCCATTTTGTCCAAAAAAGTGTCCATTTTAGCTCCTTAGCACTTTAATTCAGCTTTCTTTTCAAAACACACCAGAAAGACTCTGTTTCTAAGTCAGCCTATTGCCCAGGCCCTGTACCAGCCCAGTAGTCAAATTTTTCCCATTGACATATCTTTAAAAGACAAAAAAGTTTTATCAGGTTATTAACTTGAGAAAATTTCTAGTCATTGCAGAAAAATAATTCTCATAGCTGTTACATGGCAGACTGGCCCAGATCCTGGTTACATTTTAGGTGTCCCAAGAATCAGTGGTAGCTTGCATGTATTGCCTGTTCTATTCAGTTGCCTTTACTCACGCTACATAGTGTCATCTTGCTACCAGGACCTTTACCTCTGTATTGCACAGCAGGATGAGGAACATGCACTGATCAAATATTTTTCCCATTCAAACAGATGGTGTGCTACTCTTCATTACACTGGGAAGCTTCCCAATTCATCCTAGTCTAATTTCACTCTTTGCTTTTTCACTGTAAAAAAAAATATACTAAATATCACTATAGTTAGCTCTCCAAATAAACCCATTTGTCAGCTTTTGAAATGATATTGGTTTTAGAAAGTGTAATTCTTCCATACATAACATTTTCATTTGATTTCTGCTGTACTATATGCAGCTTTAAAAAATAATATTAAAATGTTTTCTTATACTTTTGTGATCAATTGCTTCAGTGACTCCAGATCTTTTTTTCAGCGAAGGCAAGGAATTTTATATGGGTATTTTGATATACATCAGAAAATCTCAAACAAGACATTTACTCCTGCTTTATCATGATATTGCTTGCTGTGTTTACCAGAATGCTGTATGTGTTCAGATTTTGCACTGAAGAGATTGAGGAGTATCCTCTTAGCAGGCCTTTCTCCAGCTGAAATCTCATTTCATTTCTTGTACATGTTCCTGTACAGTGATCTCCTTTTGTAAATATATTTCTAAGTATTTGCAATTCTGGAGTTATCTACCCTTTTTATCAGGCAAATATATATTTCAAGATGATACTAAGTGCTTCCTTTTCTGGTAATCTGTCGTATCAATGGGCACCAGTTGCACAGACGTGTATACTTTTTTAAATTGGGCTTTAATTTCTGTAAATGGTTAGTCATGTTCAGACTTTATAACCCAGACTAACCAGAATATAAAATACACCTTGTATTACCTTTGTGATATGTAAAATATTCTGCAGTAAGACAAAGAGGTTTTTTTTCTTTTGCATGCCTTCCTTTCTCTTGCCTATTTTGATTGGTAATGTGCACCTCTTGCTCCATGCGAATCAACCCTACCTGTTTCTGACAGATTGTTTTTCTTTGCTTCAGTCATATAACTCAGCTCGTCTTTACTTATCCACCTTCTCTCTCCCTCTGTCAGCCAGGAATGAATAAAATTCATGCGATCTCTTACCTTCCAACTGCAGACACAGAGGAAAAGCTAATGTAATGTCAGCTAACAAGCCCACATTTGGCAGCACTTGTTGGCTGGGGTAGCTTTCATCCAAAGTCACACTTTCCTCTTGGGAACCCATGAGCCATTCAGTGCTGTTTCTCTCGAATACAGATCTGTGCAGTGAGATGGCAATTACAGTTAACACAAGGAGGTTTGAAACCATTGTTACCATTTGTTCTTCATTTATGCAGACCATTCTCTGAGCCTCTCTTTTTTCCTGCTTCCTCTATGTCTTAGAGCATGTGAAGAAGATTTGCCCTGCAATCAAGCTTGAAAGAATGGAGAAAAATAATATTTAGCTAAGTCAGTAGCGATTCTTTCTGAGCTTTTTTCCCTCCGTGCAATTAACGTAACTGTAGCCACCTGAGACACTCAGACTGAGACAATTGTTCTTACCCGTTGCTTTGTGCAATCAAGAAAACATTTGCAGTTGATTGTTCTGTGTTTGTATAGGCTCTAGGCTTTTTTTCATATCAATACTAACACTATCAAGAAAACAGTTAAACAATTTCCAGCTAGACAACTGTCTAAATCCCTAATTCTATGAGGCACTATGATTTTATTTTTATATATATATAAAAATATATATAAATATATAAATACATAAATATATAAATATAAATATGTATGTGTGTGTGTGTATATATATATAACTTTAAGTAATTTATTAGTCCTTTATAACTTGAAGCTCTAATACAGTTTTCTGCCCTCCTGGCTTAGGTAGCTCACCTTTCCAATCGTTTGACAACAACAGATACTCATATTCACATAATAATAGAGACTAACTATGCTTACTGAAATTCTGTCATTGATTGGCTAGACAAGACTAGCTAGTTAAGTCTAATTCACATCTATTATCAATGCAACAGCATCATGAGGAGAGTAAGTGAACACAATCAGTTCAAAAAATGGAATAAATTGGAAGAAAAAACCTGTGTCAGTAACATTCCCTGTACATTGATTGCTAAATTGAATGGATTCCACTAAAAATTTGGTTATAATAAAAGCACAATGACAACAAGCACTGTGCCTACATTTAACTGTTATAGTTCTTTTTCCTAAATATTAAAGTGCTGCATTTTCAGAAAGAAGATGCAGCAAAAGATGGCAAGAGAATGAATAAATCCACAGTGCTAAACCTTTGTGCAATCCTGACTATCATTTTGAAGATATTTATAGTTAAATTTTCATGGGGAAAGTAATTGCTGTTATATATAGCTTGTGATAGAGAATTAAAAGAAGGAAGTATGCAAAGTTAACATAAAAAGAAGAAAAAAAAAAAAAAGCAAGAAGGTGCTGGTACTATTTTAAACACCCTGTATATAACTTGTTTGCTATTTATTCACTTTCAGAAGTCAAAATATTCATCTAATTAGTTTCTCCACTTACTGATAAGCATTTTTATTTTTTTTGAAATGAAAGACAAACACAAAGGAGGACTAAAAACATTTTATCTAGCTAATGAGAATGACAAATTAAGCATGACTGTCCAAGTGTAAAATAAATCCAGTCACTAGGGTTAAGTGTTCCCTATGTGCACAGGATTGTCGAAGGGGTTATAACTGAGTCATTTCTATTATGATAGATAAACTTTTTAATACAAGCTTTCTTCTTTTGCTGATATTTCTTTATATTCAGGAATCCAAAGTCTTGTGAAATAGAGAACTGTACAAAAGTTAGTGTCATCATGAGCAAAATGAAGCAAGAAAGTGGGAAGAAGGAGAATGAGTAACTATGCGTGAGCAACATCTAGTGGCTAACATCTCATTATGAAGCATGGAGGCACTGGACATTATTTTAAGCCTATTTTTGACACTGAATGCTTCTGGGAGGAAGTGAAGCACATGAAGGAAAGAGGCAGCACTGCATGTTGGTGCAGCTTTTGAACTAAAAGTTCCCAAGAGCTCCTCTCAACTCTTTCTTCACCTTGTGGCCTCAGGTAATAAACTGTGCATTTGAAGGGTAAGTCTGTACCTGCACATGGCTGTGCTTCAGGTTGAATGGACAGGGGATGTGACACAAAGCCCTTTCTGTGGTGTGCATTATGGCTCTGTGTCTCCATTCCTTTGGCAGGTTGGAACTTGTCCATAACAGCCCTTTCCAGCTGTGCAGTAAGAAGAAGGGGTGGGAACTCCACATCCCTGTTTTCTGAGAGTCATTTTCATTCTGCCTGAGCAGTCCCTGAACTCCCAAATGAGCCACAGGTTGTGCAAATGAGGAAAATGGTCCTATTATAGTCCTGTTTCTCATGCCTTCTCTTCATCAAGGACCTAGAACTAAGGATATTTAAAAGATGCATATAGATATTCTAAAAAAAAAAGTTGTTTTAAAGGAATTTCTGATTACTTTGCACTGTCACTGAAACAGGCAACCCAAGTGGTCAAATAAACCATAATCTGGTCACCTCATCCCTTTGGAGAAACAGAGCAGCTCTAGAGAATGGGACCTTAGTGCCTTCATGTTCTTCTACCTTGGGGGGCGGGGGAGGAAGTCAGTACACAACCATGAATATTTTTTACACCTTCCAACAGAAAAGCAATAGATTGCATATCCACGCATGTCCATGGACAATCTTTAAAGCAGAGTTAAAAGAATACAGTGAAAAAAACAGGTCATGCTCTATGCAACTACTTCATGCTATCTCATTTTCAAAACTTTGCAGATGTACTAAATTGTTAATTCTCTGTGTGAATCTGTGGCAAATATGAAATAGGAACACAGTCTTTCCAGACATATACGCTAATAAAAAATCTTGAAAAAAATTACATACATCACTGCATGATTGTACCTTATAAGATGACACAGTGCATAATTTACTCCAAAGAGTTATAGTTTTTTTCATCAAGAATATTAGTTTTTCCTGCATTTCTCCATGACCTCATTCATGATTCCTTCAAACACCTATTTTCTGTTGCTAATTCTACTGAACCAAATCCCGCTCCCTGAGATCTGCTTTAATTTTTCCCAGTTACATGCTAGAAATGGATAACAGCATGCCTTCCTTTAGCAAGATTTATTTAAAATTGCCATATAAAACATGTAACTTCACTGCTTAAAATATTTTGTGTTTAAACTGTATTTCCTGCTACCATGGTTTGAGACAGAATACTGCTCTGGGTGGAACGAGGGTTTGAGTACATTTTTTAATGTTCTTAGCTTCTTACTTCTTCACAGGCTTACTGTTGACAGCCTTATCACTGGAGTTCTGCCTTCTTCTGTAGCTAAAGTAGATCCTTTTCCTTCTCTTTTCCAAATCCTAAAAGTCTTCTTAGAAGTTAACAAACAACTATGTGAAGACTATAATCTGGGGAGTCAGCACACAGTCCTCACATGAGAGGTGTGGGTGAAGACAGCAAGTTAAATGATTTCCTTTGACCTATTCCGTATTATGAAGGCCTTCTAAGGTAAAGGAATTATAAGAGGCACTGGCAAAGGATACAACTTGTGCACTAAGATCATCAATCCAGTTCCTGTGCAGTGAGTCTGGAGCCACACGTTCATTTTGCCAGGTTTTGATGTACAGAAACAGATCTGTTTGTAAGAGACTCTTGCTGAATGCCCAGGTAGTATTTCAGTATTTGTACGAGTATTTTTCATAGTTTAGTGGGACAGCTGAACATCGTTACCTATTCTATTCCCTTTGCAAACTCTGAAAGCACAAGAAAAACAAAAGAACTGCCACAGCAGGACAAGTTAGGAAGCCCCTTGTACAAGTCATAGTTCTCTAGCACAAAGTTGGACAGATACCCACAGATCTCTGTCAACCCTCATTATCTGTAGAGACATTATATTTTGTGGAAATGCACACAGTCAATTAAAACCATTCCTTCTCATTTACAATGCAAAGGGCTCTCCCCATGGCTGTTGAGCCCACCACAGTTTGGCAAGAACACACTATGGGGAATACATCTTTTAATTTTACAATACATTGAACACAACATCTTTTCTTCCAGATTACCCTGCTTTTGGGAAAACAGCTCTGCTTGTCTTAAACTAATAAAAGTAATTGAAAAGCTATTTAGAAACTTTCCTTATCCCTTGTTATGTGTCCTCCTGGCAAGCTTCAAGAGGTGACCAACTGCAGAAGTCATTATCAGGTGACTTCATTAAGCAGTTGTCTTTCCCATGACAAAAGTTTTCCTGAGAAAAAGAAAAGGGAAAATACTTCTGTATTAACTCTGAACTGTGAACTGCTACCTTTCAGCATCCCATTGCATCATGGATTTAAAAGGATAACTGAGAAGGCAGCAGACCCACTCTGAATGGGAGGCTGTACAAGATGACCTCCAGACATCCCTTCAGTTTTTTTTAATTCTATGAAACAATCCCACACTGAGTCTCTGGGCTGATGTATCAGCCCATAAAGGAATCTAGTTAGAAACAGAATTCAGAAGCTGAACAGTCTTCCCAAAACAGTAGTTTTCTTCATCTCAGATCCTCAGAATATATCATCTAATTGCCTCCTCTCCTCAGCTGTCATTTTTAGTCCTTCGTACTAAAGCTCTGACTGAACTCAGAAATGTGCTACTCATTTTTCTGCAGGCATCTGTCAGATCATTGGACTTTGTGCCATATTAGAAAGCTTTTTTACAAAGGGTCAACAATCCTCTCAGGCAGGGCTGAGGAAATATAAGCAGGGACCATGCTAAATTGCAATAGGTCCCAAATTACATATTTTGCACTTTCAAAAGGTGATTCACAACTTTCCAGCTCCTCAGCTGTTTTAAATTGGTACTTCAAAATATCCTTGCAAAAGAAAAAAGAAAAAAGAAAAAAGAAAAAAAAAACCAACAGGAGGTAAAAGGAAGTATAAACTCAGGAAAGGATATGGGAAAATAGCAGGGAAAAGGGAGAAACAGCAAAAATGTAGCAATGTTCAAAAAGCAGCACAGGTCAAAAAAGGAAAAAAGTAATTAAAATAGGAGGAAAACTGGGAAAGTGAATGAAAATGCAGAAAAGGTAACACAAGAAAGCACTGCCTTATTGCAAATATTTGTTTACTATAAGAAGTAAATTTTTCTGTGGATATTCATGTTCTGTAGTTATTATCAAAGTGATACTTTGAGACAATATTCAAGCAGTAGCAATATGTCTTAGTTCCCATTGTCAGTGTGTGTTCACTGGTCTTTTTGAAGTTTGAACTGTTTGGGCTATAACAGAACATCCAGGAATTTTTTGTAGGGCAGTTTTTCCTTGGAAATTTTAGAATAAAAGAGTATTGGTACATAACAAGATAAGAAGAAGAACTATTATTTTTATATCTAAAAGATCACAATGTCATGTACTTCAGGAAAGCCCAAGATTTAAGAAGCAAAGGCTTGGGTAATCTTTTTAATGTTTATGAGTACCTGATGGGAAAGACTAAAGAAGATGGAGCCAGACTGTTCTCAGTGGTTCCAGTTAAAGGGCAAAAGAAAATGGGCACAATTTAAAATACAGCAAATTCCATTTAAACCTCAGAATTAATCTTTTTTTTACTGTCAGGCTGGTCAAAGCTCTCTGGTTGCCCAGAGAGGTTGTGAAGTCCCCATTGTTGGAGATATTCAAAACATGACTGTGCAAGGCCAAAGAATAACAAAGCCTAGACTAGACATCTTCAGTGCCCCCTTCCAACCTCAATGATTCTGTGATGCTAAGAGACTGGGAGATGGGTCTTGGGAGAGACCAAGACTGTCTGGAAGCAGATTAGGACTAGAGTTGGCTGGGAAAGCAGCAGGACAGAAGAGGAAAAAGAAGGGAAGAGCAAGGAAACAGACTGCATGAGAAAGGATATTTGGATTCAGATAAATCTTCAGAGAAGTTCTAAGAGGTGACTGAAATTAAGTAAAGCTGCTGTGAAAAACTGTGTGTGATCATACTTGGCAAAGACATAATAGCTAAAAGACACAGAGAATCTCTGATTTTGTTTCGGCTAGCAGCAAGAACATGGTTGTTGCACGAGTGGGGCTGAGCTGGAAAACAAGGGTGACAACATGGGCAGCACGAGAGAAGGCTGGAGACAAGAGCAGAAGCAAGGCTGTAACATGGGACCAAGGTCTATGCAGGAGACAGGGCTGGAGACAACCTACCTACAAACTGTGTTCAAGGTCCATCAGGAAACAAGGCCAGAGAGCGGGATGGAGTCAAGTACACTTACAGCATAATTTAGGCAAGCAAACAAGGCTCAGGTCTGAACTTAAATGGACCAACATGCAGAGTATGTGTGCATGGACATTCCAGCTGAGGCTGGCCAGGGCAATTAAGGCCCATTTGTGCACACAGGGCCCTGACATGCTGAGACTTTCTGGTTTTGATGCTCAGCTTTGAAGCCTTCATTTTCTTTAAATATTGGGTGTGATTTCCCAAATCCATAAAAGAACAACCAAAATGCAGTCATTCTATCATACCGACATCTACCTTGATCATCAGTATGATTAACACCACTAGAATCCTTATGATTACTACCATTTGTGTTACTGACGGTAGATCCTTGAAAGCAATAGAGACAAGGGTCTCTGGCTTTACCCTTACGAATCAGAGTTTATCAGATATAAAACATGGAGTGCCTAGTCAGAATAAAGACCTGTTGAGGGATTAAAGCATATTGCCTGGAACAAAAGTAGAAATTGTACCTACTGTGCTCTATGTAATATCCATGGAGTGTGCATGAACCGGGATTATTTTCAAAATTAACTTTGGGTAGTTTTTCACTGGGCCATCAAAAATCATATCCACCATAATGGCCACCTTTTAGAACTAGTATATTATTTAGTTCCAATATTGGTATAGTTAATATTGCATGTGTTTCTTATCATCCCATTGTCATGACTTACTTGCTTGATTCATTTCCAGAATAAAAACAAGTCTTCTCTTCAGCCTCAGGCAGAACACCAGCACAGAGAATTTCATTCCCAGCCTTTACACTGATAGAGTATGTAGAACTGACCCATAATAAAGGCTATCATAGAAAGGATCTGATAAGATTAAGTACTGTTAACAATGCCCCTCCCCTAATATTTCAATTGAATGTATGGTTTGAAATCCTGAAGCTTCAATTTATTATCTCATTTACGGAGCAGAAACAGCTTGGGTACAATAATACAGTACAGTTCTGCTTATACGGCAGTAGAAGCTTCTCAGTATTAACCCTATCAGGAAATGCTAACCCTGATGTTGGAAACCAAGCCACTCAAAAAGACAGTAACTTAAGACCTTTTTTTTTTCCTGTTTCATTCTCTTTGAGTCTTCTAACAAGGATATAATTCACGACCAGTTTTTCTGATTTGGATAATACCCACCTTATATCAATATGTTTGTCACAACTGTATCTTTTTAGAGAAGTACTAAAAAAACTTTCAAGTCATAATGTTTATCAGTCATTTAGTGCAAATGTCAACTGAAATTGAAAGAATGAGTTGGAGGAAAAACACAGGGATTTTTTGAGCTACCCACTCTCTTTTCTGCCATGAAAATACTAATACAATTAAAAATGATCACACTGAAGCAGGAGTGCGATATCAAAATGAAGACAAAGGTATATTGGCACACTGTTGTGGTAAATCTGTATGTTCTTATTTCATAGTCTGTCTAGAAAATCATTCTTTCATTTTCAGAAGGAAATCCTCCCCACACACATATTGAAACAGATGATAGTGACTTTCAGAAATATTATGTGAAGATCTCAGTCAATTATGTGAAGAACTATTAGCAATGTCATGTTTTTGAAAGATGAACTTTGTGTAGGATTAAATGTTTTACAGCTCTATTGTGCTCCAGATGCATCTGAGATAATAAATGAATCCTAAGAGTTTTATCCCAAATAATGGGCAACGACTGATAACTCATTACCTGACACCACTGAAATTAGCATTAATATTTGTCATGCAAAAGGTGTGGTAACAAACTTTGGTTTTATAATCTATTTATAGTCAATTAAGGTGTCAGCTAATAACAAGAATTAATTATTATACAAGCATGCATCCACTCAAAGGTCACATTCAGTGATTCCTCTTTCTGCCCTTCTCAGGTGTTTCATCCACTGAGATAAAATATTTTGTGGCTCCATCTATTATGAACATGGAACTGCTCTATAATTCTTTCTGTATTTAGATCTGGTTAGTTGAGAAGTTTATTATACTAGTTCACATATTTTATTCAAGTCAAGAAATGACTGTTCAGGGCAAGGGACAGGAAGGGAGGACTAGCTCAAGCTATGTCACTCCTCAAGTAGTTGCTTGGCAGCAGTTAAGTTACCAGTTTTGAATATTTGGTCTCTGTTCCTGACAGCCTACAACAGTATTTAAACCATGAAGGGAAGAAGCCCATGATGCATAACAAAAATCAAAGGAACTATGGCTAGTTTATAAGGGAAGATTCAGGCAGTAAAATAGGACTGGTTCTTCGAAGGAATAAGAATTGAATCTGAGCCCTCTCAAAAGTACCTCAAGTGGTTTTGACATGACCTTTCTTGTAATAGACCAGTGTGGAGGACTTTTTAAAAAAACATTTCTCTAACGCTTTGCCTGTATAAGGAAGAAAAACAAACAGAATTTTTGTTTTGAGAAGACTGTTTTATCCTTAGATTTCGCTTATAACAGTGCAAGAAGAAACACGGTTTGGATCTCCAAGGAGAGAACTGTTATTGCTATAGTCCAGAAGCCAGTCTAGGAACAGGAGAACTGGCAAAATTCCAGCAAGGACCAGGGAAAGGCTGTATCGTGATAGAACATGATACATAGAGAGATAGAACATAGATAGAACATAGAACATAGATAGAACATTCATGTTCTATCATGTAGGAGGACAGCATGGAGACAATAGCTAAAGGTGAATCCAGTCAAATCCTTTCATAGGAACTCTTGACATTTTCTGGATAAAAAAATCACTTATTTTTTAATTTTGAAGTGCTACATTTTCATAAAAGGTATTATTATTCACATTCATTTACACATAGGATTTAACTGTAACTGAGTATTGAATTTTTAAGGACAAATTTCACACTTGCATGGGTGCCAAAACTATGAAACAAAGCCCAGGCCACCCTACTATTTAATTTTCTTCTAGTTTCTTATGCTGCCTTCTACTTTACAGTAGCTCAGCAACTCAGTATGTGTGACATGACTTATATCTGTCTCATATGGGTCTCCCCATATGCAAAATTGAAGAAGAGCACCCCACACTTGGAACAGAGGTTGGGGAAATTAGGTAGCTCCAGTGTCCCCCAACAGTCTGGGACTAACCCTTCTCAATGCTTTGCTTCCCTCACAGGTGACTTCAATCATTACTACAAACAGTACTGTGGTGCCTGAAGGGAGTTACTGACGGTTACCATAAAGCTTACTGACTGCTATCATAAAGCTCTGGGGCATCTCCTTATGTGGAGTCTAGATCACTGGGTGGCTTATAAGTGAAACCTTCAATTTGAGGGTGGGGTGAAATGCAGTAAGTTTGCGGTAGCCTGCAAAACAGAAAAGCTGCAGCATTTTCTGCTGTAGGAATAAAGTGCACTTTCTTTTATTCTTGATAGCAAATCTCAGCAGTAAAGGAAAGTCTATACATGGCAACGTGTTAAAAGCCACAACCGTACATTTTTGTCTCTGGTTTCAGGAGTTATTCTCCACTCTTGATACTCAGTCAGCTCTCTTCTTCCTTTGCTCCTTCTCATCTGGCTGTGGCTTAAAGGCATATAAGGCACAGTTGGTCACGTTCCCCTGTCGCTCAGTTAGAACTTTTCAGTGGTTCCTGTAAATTAATTTATTCAATTCTGAAGGCTGGCTATGTAAAATAAATGTGTACTGTATAAAATGATTATTTCTATTAAAGCAAAATAAGCAATACTGTGTATGAAAATCTTTGCTGCAGTGTTCTGTTCCAACATTGTAAATTACTTGGAATCCATTAAGGCATTTCTCTTTGAAGTTTCATGTACATAAAATGCATTATTAACTTATTAAATGTTATTGAAATGTACAGTTAAAATAATGTGACTAACAGAATACAGACAGTGACTTTAAACTGAAATTGTCCTTGCCACTATGAAGTGGAGTTTTCCCTTTTTTTTACAGACTATAGAGGAGCTTAGTTTACTAACTGAAAATTTTTAGTTTATAAAGGGAATATTTTACTTCTCTCTCTCAGCTGAAAATATTCATTCATGGTAAAACCTTCCAAGCATTTAAGGAATAAAGAATGGATTTGGGACAAAGAGATTAAAATGTGTTTCAGCATTTTTAATCTACTGATGGTAGAAGATAGCTTGTGGAAAATCATATGAGCATGTCACGCCACAGTGACATCCACAATACACAGGGAAAGCAACAGGCCAATAGGGATGTTGGACCTTGCAAAGTTCCAGTTGAATCCTTGCAGTAGAGGGACACTGGCAAGCAAAAATGAGATAGGTTATACAATTGCCTGCTTTTGTAACAGTGCTGAGCAAGCAACTGTTACTCACATTTGTGACTAGAGGTACATGTAGGCTACACCTAAACAGCCTGGCTGTGCTCCAAATCTATTAGGGGCAATATCTTGCACAGACTCTCTTTTGTGTCTTGTTTTTTGAGAGAAGAGAATCTGGTTGAGTGACAAGAAAGGCGCTTTATAACTCTAGACAGGTCCCTTATCAGGACTCTCAAGGTGTTGGTGCTGCGGAAAACATCTTGGCATACAGTCACTCTCTATTCAGTCTAGGAGAGGGTGTAAAGGGTGACCAGAAGCTACAGTTTACATAAGTTTTCTATTACTTGAAGCCAAAATGTTGAGATTCTCTCACAGTCAAAAATGGACCTGATTCCTTGTTTTAATCTACATCATTACTTCTTTTTAATTGGTGAATCAGTGTGTGTCTTTCCATAGTCTTCAGTGTTCTTTAGATCAAGTCTGATAAGGATAAATAAATACAAATCTAAATATACCAAATACATACAATCAAATATAAACAAATACATTGAGTTGGACTGGATGATCCTTATGGGTCCCTTCCAACACGTGATATTCTATGATTCTATGTACAAACAGAAGCTAACTCAGATTTTGATGCTATTACATGACTGCAGAAGTCATAGTGCTAGGTGGATACTTGCCACCTTGATAAATTGACCTGAGTCCTTTCGAATCACCACTGGTATAATTCTATGGGAACAGGACATGAGCTTTCACTACCTGTACCCCTCTCAGATTATCATGTTTGGTCACACTGACAGCTTTCAGACTTTGGGCAAGTAAACAGCCTTCTTTATGAAAACTTGGTCTCGGTTCTTTCTATGTAATCAAATCTTCAAAATCCCCTAACTTCATTTTTCTTTGTAACCATCTTCTGCAAATCCTCTGAAAAACCTCTACTGCCTGCAGAACATCAGGTTTTGGAAAGGATGTAAATATCATTTCTCTGCTGACATATGATCTGAATGTCACCTTTGTATTCATTCTGTTTTGTGTTTATATTGGGGTAGCACTAGAGAGAACCAACCACAGGCCTGTGTGCTCTACCACGTACAATAAAAAAACAGCGCCTGACTCAATGAGCTTACAGTATAATCAGTGAAACTCTTTTCTTTGCCAGTATATGATGATGAGTGTCTGTGTTGAAGAGATACATGCTAATATGTAAAGTCAAAGAGGGAAAGCCTGGCATTACTTGTATATATTTGAATAATTCAAGTAATGCAATTTCAGTGATCTATGAAGTATCAGTTCACAAGGACTTTGAAACAAATCAAGTCTTTTGGGTCACCTGGGAAAATGCACTAAGTTTTACTCTGTTCCCTGCAGTGGAACATGAAATTATGGAAAGAATTATTTACAACTTCAGAGGTCTGCATCTGTTTTTATTTTGCAGTACTAACATTGCATGTACACCTCTTTATAACTCACTTGATGTGGTATTTGTCTTCCATTCTTAATAATTCACTTCCACCTTCATAATCTGTTAATATTACAGCCAGTTCCCAATTTTATGCCTACAAGAGCTCTTCAGTGATCCTTGTATATGTAAACCACTGGCTAACCACACAAATGTTACAATCAGATAAGTAAAGTTGTAAATTTCTAGACAGCTTTGAAATCATTAGTCTTATTTATGGTATTATTGCAGGAGCTGTTATGCATCTGAGACTTGAGAGTTGGTGGCAATTGTATAACACATTAGCCGGGAACATGTTTTTTAAATCAAAACTGGATTGAAAAACAGTTCAGAATATGTACATATTTTTATATTGAGACTTGGAAAGAAATAAAGAAGCTCTTTGTAGTGGTTTTAGTACTAATAATAGTTAATAAGACATCCACAATCTTCAAAGGTTATCTTCTTTAATCTTTTTTAGCAGCTCTAGTTTTCTCACCCTTTCCTGACCATTAAACAGGACACATGTTACCTCAGATCAAAGAAAAAACTAATACTTCCTTCAAGAACAATATATACTATATGGTCACAGAGTTTGACTGCTTAAGTAGAATGTATTCCCAAATGATGCAGAGGAAAGCAAGCAAAAGATTCTTCATCAGAAATAAGAAATGAGGAAAGAAAAATTTCAGGTTTTATATGGAGAAACATTATGTAAGTGACTCATGAGAATGTTTTTAAGATTTCAAATGTGGAAGGTCCTTTTGCCCTAATCCTAGTCAAATGTATACCAAAAGCCTGGGTTTGGGCAGATGTTCAAGCCACTTTACTTCGTCTGAACTCTTTTACTCAAGGAACAATGAACATCTGCTGATACTGTCATGGTCTCCTGGGTCAGCAGGCCACCCTTTGTTGCTCCTGGCTCTCATTGTCAGCAAATGGGTAGCAATACCCTCAAGAAAAAAGGACCTTACATTCTTGGTTTTGTAAATGTATCTTCTGTTCCTTGTGTTGTGTGTTGTGTTTCACTACAGCACTAGTTTCACAAAATGCTTGCTCTCAGTACAGACACAATACTGCATTGTTTGAACCAGACAGTTTTCTACAATATGTCTATTTATTCTAGCATTGTGTTTATGCCTTGGTATGCATTTTTAATTCTATCATCTTTTTTTTCAGATTCTTGTTTAAGGATAACAGTTTTCACTGACTGAAAAATATTTTTGAGTCTTTGCAGTATCCAGGATGTATGTGGACCAAAATAGATTTGACAGCCATTGCTCTCACTGACATTTAATGTTGGTTGTTTTTTTTTTTTTTTTCATTTGTATAACAAGCCATTTACTTTCTATTTAGTGCTTTAGTTACATATAATTCACCATCCTTTTCATTCATACTGTGGCAAGAATAAGAACAGAGATAAATTACAAGCCTTCAAACATTTAGCCCAGAGCCACAAATTCCAAAACCTGGCTGAGACTTTTCAGGGTAGGTAGGTTCAGAGTTATGACCTCTTGGACTGCAGTGAATGAATCAACTCTTCAGATTCACGTAAATGATTCTCATTACAAAGCCCTTCCATGCATTATTTCATTTCCAAACTTGATTGTTGGTTTTTTTTATGTATTGAAGTATGGTTTTTTTTATGTGTTAGAAGAAGCCCTTTCTCAAGAGCTACTTACAAATGGAAGGCACACCATCCAGTGGTGGTTTTTCCCCGTGATCTTTCTCTGTAGCTAAGTCTTGAGTCTTAGGAAGACATATTGTGTATGTGATCATTTTATATTTTTCCAAGAGATATGTTCAAAACTTTCGACAGTGTGGGAGAAGAACAAACATTAATACTTTCCTCTCCACTGTTAAACATATGTTGACACAAAATTATTCCTCCATATGCCTGAATGAAGGGATTGTTTTGCTACATGGCAGATCATATTCTTTCACCTGCAGTGTAAGTATAATTGAAATGTTGTTAATGCTGCATGGCTGAATTCACCTCCAAATGGAACTCCTTCCATACCTTAAAGAGGACACATCATAGGTCTTTTTTTTCTATCATCTGATGAATACCTCTTGATTTCTCTGTTGTATCAGTTACTTTCAAGAAATTTAGGTACATGAAATGACCTTTTCTAATTTTATGTAAGAGTCCAGTCAGCCAGAGAGATACAGTAGCTTTGTCTATTCTATTTTTCCATACTTAATGGAAATTATTTTTCTCTTGGTATTATGTAAGAGCAACACAAAGGATGGGAGTATAGAGAATTTATTTAAATTTCTGTCATACAATAAAGGCCAGATTTATACCTAGTTCCAGTGCCTATCTTTAGTGAATCACTGTACGGAACTGCACGGGGTGCCTTACTGAAAGGGGGAGTCAGCAAGCATCTCGGTGGGCATTTGCAATTAGCCAAGGCTAACCTGCCATAAAAACTGAAAAGGACTTAGGTGTATCAACAGCCTTGAAACTAGTGGTTGTCCCTATAACTACTCACTAGAAACAACTGTTTATAAATGTGCATTGCTAGCACATTTTTTATTGATACTACATTGCTTCAAGCAGGACATCACTGTCAAAGAGAGAGAGACAAACTATTGCTTCCTCCGTTATCAATTATCTAAATTACAGGTACAGCATTTCTGTATCTTTATGGACAACTGTATCTTTACAAGGAGGAAAAAAAATCTGGTGAAAAAGTAAAGATACTCTTCATTCCATATGTCTTTTTTGCTATAGTGAATACAATTACCCCCTCCCATTGTCTTTATTCTTTAATAATTTCAACTTTAATTAATTTACTAATTAAAAGCCCTCACTATCTGTAGACACTGTTCACTTGGAAAGAACAAATGAGAGCAGGCTTAATAGGAATGAATTAGATAACACAGTCATAGAAATTGTAAAGTTAGCTCAAGCTGCTTTGAAAGAGATAGTCACTGTCTCAGTGACTGATGAAGCAATGAGAAGAAAAGATAGAAAAATAAGCACTAAGAAAAAGAAAAGAATATCTGCTTTACATTTATAAACATTGCCTAGCTCTTGACTATTTTATATTAAGCAAGTAAAATTTTTGTCCACTATATACAGCTATTCCAAATGAGTTCACAAAGTATATGAAATACAAAAATAAAAAATGAAAAAATGCAAATAGAAAAGTGAAGAGTGAATAAAAACCCCTAATCTGAAGAAAGGAATTTATTAATCTTTCTTCATAAAGTAAATGCATTTTAATGTTATCTTGGTAGTTTGGATATTTATAGAATGTAATTTCTTTTCTAATTAATAGGTCTTGGAAGTCTAACAAGTGCAAAAGCATTATCCAATGATACTATCTTTTTTATTTGTGAATGAGTCACAAGCAGACAGTGACTTGAACATCATAGTCATTCATCACTTGACAAAATAGACTGGTATGTTTTCAAGGAGTCCACAGAGCTGTTTAAAAAACTCAACACAAAACTTACAGGTTGGAGTGAATCTGAATGGTGGATAAATACCGAAAAATT
Source organism: Nipponia nippon (assembly GCF_047370975.1). Classification (NCBI taxonomy): domain Eukaryota; kingdom Metazoa; phylum Chordata; class Aves; order Pelecaniformes; family Threskiornithidae; genus Nipponia; species Nipponia nippon. Next base: position 78,320,073 of record NW_028262290.1, on the reverse strand, counting down.
GTTATCCTGCTTACATACACCCAGTTAACAGAGGAAGCTAATTTAACTGAGTAAATTATTTACTCATCTTCAGTCTTAAGCGGCCTTGCTAAAATGACATTACTTCCAAATCTACAAATTTTAAAATGATTAGGTTGTTGAAATGATGTTTCTATTCCCATTACACCTGTAATAAACTTCTCTACGCTCAGCAGTTTTGTCTGGCCAAGTTATTACTACAGTCTGTAAATACAGCCCTTACATTTTGCTGTCAAGAACTACATTGAAAACTGCATAGCTAAAAAATTTTTGTACTGTAGCTTTACTGAAATGGAATTATAATGTTACCATAAACCTTCAATATTTAGTATGAAAATGCACTACCATCTTATTTACTGATGGTTTTCACATACTTTTGTCAGAAATGTAATAGGAACAGAAATCTATAAAGTGATCATTTTACAGCTGAGTTTTTTGTGAAGAGCAAAATGTGCAAACTACATGACCCGTAAAACTCCTTTACTCTAAGCATAATTGCTACGTAATAAGAGTGTTCAGCTGCTAATTAATGGTAGTGAAAAATCAGGAATGTAAAAGATCAGGAATTGTGTGAAAACTACTATTCCTATGAGAAATAGCCTTTCAAATCAATAAACAGGAAGACTAGAGACACTGTGAATTATTTTTATAAGGTCAAACTTGATAGGAGGATACACATATTCAAAATTATGAAAACTCAGAAGACTGTAAGAAAATTTTAAAAACCTTGAAAGTACAGCACATAGTGAGATCTATGCCTAAACTGTCTAAAATGCTTAGGCGTGTCCACATAACTAAAACATAATAACAACTTGATAACTTTTTTTACTTGAGTGGGATGCCAAAATATATCATCTTTTGGGATGTCCCACAGTCCTTCTTGGAGAGAGTAGTAGAGGCAGTGCATTTGTCTGATGTAATACATTAGTTTACAAAAACTGCTTTGGTTTTTACATCAGTTTTTCAGCATAGGGCCACACAAGATAGTTGATGTGTCTCTAATATATATGGTAAAACTAAATATTCACAAAAATATACATCCTTTTCCCTGTAGCAATATATAAATTAGGCAGCATAACACAAAAATAGTTTAAAATTTTGTGACCTAATAGGAACTGTATGCTATTGTTTTATTTTAACTTAGTTGATTTGAAATAATTTCACTTTGAATGAGCAAATCTATTTCAACTCTTCCTTTCAGAAAAAAGATGAAAACTTAGGAAAAAAAAAATATTAAATCTAGTGGGAAAAATGAACTTTTTTTCTCATTACATATATGCATAAATAGAAATAATTCATATGCATCAAGACACAGATAACTTCAGTGTTTCTTTTGTCATGAAACGGAAGAAAGAATAGTGATATATCTGTGCCATGACTTTGATTTTCAAGAAACCACAGACCTCCATGAGCTGTTGAAGAAACATCATTTGTGAGACAGGTGAAAGATAAAGTTTTCCCAGATTCTACCTTGGACAAAAGTCCTATTCTCATGAATATAAGAAACATCCATGTGAAGGAGTACTGGTCTTTTCCTACTTTTAAATGCAGAACTGACTCACATTATCACATGAAAATATTAGTTAAGGAAAATCAAGAATGTAACATATACATACACAAAAAGAAACACACTGGCAATATGCAAGGAGTTTCAATACTGCATTAAATCCAAGCTAAAAATCTCTATCTTGAGAGTAGGTTCTAATTTCAGAGCAAATTCTTTTGCTAAGGCATAACATTTTTCTGCCTACGGCTTCTATAACAAAGTAGTGTTTCTTTCCAATGCTGCGCTATAAACACTTCTTTAAAATATTCTTCTGCCAAGTATGCCAAGGTACAGGGCAGAAGAACTTGCCCAAGTTCATACAGCAGGTTAGAAGTAGAACAAACAGTGGAATCTGGTTTCTGAACTTCAAAGATATTGCACAACCCTATGGGCTACCCTTCTATGCCAGCAGGACACACGGAAAAAGGATTGGTGGCACTATCATGTCGTTAATATTTTTATCTCACGTCACCGTCATCCAGCAATAGAGAAAGATATTTTAAACAAAGTTAAGTCTTAGGTTCCTCTCAGAAACCTGTGAACCTGCAGGGAAAAATTCAGTATGTGTTATGTTCAATTGCTTCTCCCTGTTTAGCAGTTTGTAAGTCTGCCATTTCAAGTAGAAACAGAATGACAATTTCACAAAGCTGAAAGTTCCTTTCATCTGTTCTCCATTTTACTTCAGTGGACTATAAAAAAACTATTCATAAGCCAAGGTGTACAAATCCATGTGACCAAAATCTGGGGCCCACAGGAACAACTCTGTCTCCTGTGCTTGTTGACTGTTGGTCAACAGCTGTTCCAGACAGTGAACGACTGTGATATATTTCTCCTTTTCAGAGGGAAACAAAATAAACCATAATTGTACTTTCAATATAAAGTCAGGATTCTTACCTTAGTGGCCTACATTTAAAAATAATTCATTTTTATGCCAGTCAGAAGTTTCAGAAGATAAATATGCATTAATTTATTCCGTTGATAGTCTAAGATCATCAGATAGGGAGCCTAAACTCCTTTTGTGCTTCTAGACTGTCTTTGTATTCCTGAATAATTTGTGCAGATATAATTTTGAACTTTCTTTTGCTACCTGTAGATTGTGTTTAAAATACTTTATTTCACTCTTGCATTTCAAGATCAGAAGTAATATAATTTTTCATTAAAAATAGATTGAACCTACTTGGATATAAAATCAGCAAAAGAGGAAACTATCACACATAAGAAACATATATAATTAGGAGGCTAAGAATTTTGAATTAAGAGCTTGATAAATTGTTGCACATATTAGGCATCGTGTGCATGTTATTTACTAAAGTAGACTGAATTATCCTCAGAGGCTATTTGCATTTAAATTCAGCTTAATGCTTCAGTTTACCACAGGGATAAGTAAAGAGGCTTGTCTAAAACAAGAAATGGCCCAAGACAAGAGTGCTTCTTAAAGTTTTAAAAGATTTGATTAGTCTTTTCTTATCCTCATTATTTTTGTGTATTTGTCCTAATTTTTAAAGGGTTGCAAATGGATGAGAAAAATACAATGAAAAATAGGAAAAAATGTCAGAGAATCTAAAACAATGCAAATGAGTGTACCTTATTGAAACCAAAGGGAATTACAGATGTTTACCTTGACTTGGAACCTTGCCTATTGTTTTTATAATGGAGCCTAAACAAGCAGTATTTGTAGTTTATCAAGACAATTCATCCTTACCTATTCCCTAGTGGAAAAAAACAAACAACAGAATACATATATATTTCTGTTATTACATACCACCTTATCCAGTACCTTAAGACAACTTTAGGAAAAAAGAGAGGAAACAAATAAGATGAACACCAGCGTGCAGACCCAAAACAGAGGCACAGAATGTCAACTTCGCTTGCACCTGGATGGTGTCATTCATCCCGTTTGCTAGCAGTCTTTTCAAATCAGAGGAAAAATATGAGACAATTGTAATGATTATAAGTTACATGGATTTCCCATTCTCAGGAGCTAGCTCTGGTTTGGATATTAAATCCACAGCCCATACAAAGGTTTCTTTCTATAAATATCAACCTTTCTGCTGATGATGCATGGAACATACCTAGCAACATAAGATATTAAGACCATCCATCAGTAGCCTTACAGTAATCAAAAAGGTTTCATCACTCTTTTTCTGTTGGTTGGCTTTCCTAAAGGCCAAATAGAACTTAGCTGGATATTAATATCTCAGAGGAACTGTGGGTCATTAAGCATGTCTCTGTACATAACAATTAATGTGAGAAAATGTTGACATTTGCACTGGCAGGAATAGCACTGATTAAAGCATTTTGCTTTCATTCCTAATATTTCTTTGACCAAGAAAGGCTAGATTTTAGAAACAGAGAATTTTCTCTCAAACTCCCCGTGCTGTTGAAGTTCTTTGCTTCTCCAGGCAAGTATGCAGATCTACCGTTGTTTAACTGTGTAACAGGGAAGAGAAATATTGCCTTGTTAGCATGCCTCTCTGACTAATAAGTTAATGTATTTTGATGGGTGTTAAAAGAACTGTGAGACAGAAGGCGTATGTAGGTGTATAGTCACGTACTCTTAAAATGAATGTTTTCTCATGAAATAAAATGGAGGAAATGCAGAAGTTAAACACAAGGAACTGCAAAGTTTTAAATTTTATTTTAATAATAAAATATTTATTCATTCTCTGCTAGTATTTCACTCTTCTCTTTCTATAGTTCAGAACTGAAAGGTCAACACATTGTTCACTGTGTCACAGTCTTTTCTACATAATAATTTATCAGACCAGTAACTAAAAATATACTAGATCAAAGTATTTTAAGATAATCACAATTATCTTGTTCCTGTGGTTGCTCATGTTTGACCAAGCTAATTATGCCTTGCTTCTTTCCAGATTTATACAGTAATTGCCAAAGAGTGCTTTTAGAAGGATGGCTGCCAGAAGGGCAGAAGAAATGGCTTAAAGAATGCTAATGGGACTTATAAACAGCAGCTTTTAAAGGGCTGTGACCTATCATACCAGAGTATCTTACTGCTGCATCTTAAATAAGGGAAGGGGGGTGGGGACAGTAGTTCAGTTTTGTGACTTGACTTGAAACTGATGACACTGCTTCAGTTCACAGAATAACAAAATTTATATGTCAGACCTCATGTTATTTATGATTCACAGCAAGGAGAAGGTGTTTCCCTAAAGCTCATTCTAATACTTCACCAGCAATGAATATCTTTATGTATAGCCAGATCAATAAGTTAAAAAAAAATATGGACTCATTTTCAATTTAATATGTTTGTTTGTGCCCAGTGGGCACCGGATTTCAAAAACAAACCAACCAGTATAGTTTTGTATAGATACTGGAAAAAGTTAGAGGCTTGCACAGCTGAATCACGGAGAAAGTGACATAGAACTGCAATTGCTAGAAGTTTTGGTTGGGAGACTAATTAATAGCTTACTTCTTTCCAGTTGTGGAATAAACACAATTCCAAATTTCTTATTCGATCAGCTACAGCACATTGCAGTGTCTTGACTTTTTAATATCAGGTTATTGATATTCATGTGGAAAAGTGCTTGCAGTCAAACCTTAATCAAAGAATACTTGTTAAAAAGTAAGAGTGTAAATTTAAACTTCAACTAAAATCAAAGATATTACCCTCTGCTTAGATATCCCAGGCAAAAAAAGGAAGTTAAAGTTGAGAAGCACATTATTTATAATATGTTTGTTTTGTTCTTTAAACACACAGAGATGCAGCTGAAAGCTGCAACAACATAACTGTGCTAACCTAGGTTTTTTCTTTCCCAGCAGTGCTGAGTAAATGACTGGTGTGTCATGGTGGAAAAGGTAATTTTTTAGAACTGAATATTTTAATATCATCATTAGTACAAGTCTCATAGCTGTTAAGCTACTGCTATTTCCTAGGCAAAGCAGGCTCTTAGAAACAGATCCAGAATGTAAACCAAAACCAAATATGGGTCTAACCATGACAGAGATTTAGAGTTGCAAAGGTGATCCGTCTTAATGCAATAATTTGCACTAGGAAAATCCTGACTAATCCATGGTTATGGGAGACTGAGATCCAGCTCCACCTGCAACTTGGTACAGTTTAAATTCACTCTTTGAATATCCTGCAGGGTGCTAGGCTGTTGGCCATTCTGGGTGAAAGCACTGAAATTGATGATTTTTATTAATATATTCAAAATGCTGTAGACCAGAGAAAGGAATTGAGAACAGCAGTGCGCATGACTTCAAAGACTAATGATTAAACAGAATCAAGGGAATCATTACTGTCAAACCGCATTTGAAGAACTGGTAATGTGCTCTGTATAGTGACTTCATCTGAGAATGATGCTCAGATTTACCATTGAGGACATCGCCTTTGTCATGCTTGGACCACCCTGTTTCAGATATCATTGAGCCAAAGACAAAAGGAAATTAAGGATGTGCTCTGAAGACCAAACAGCTGACTAGCAAAAGCCCAATGAAAGTATGGTTCTTGTGTACACTATACAGTGATATTCTTGTGATTAGTTGGTTGCTTATATGCCCATTTTTGTTCTTAAAATTCCAATATTTTGTCCATCAGCAGAGCACATAAGATCTTTTGCTTTACTTGTCTATTTATGTGATAATTTTTACAGTACTTCTGATTCTGCAGGATACACCTAAGATCGGAATCTACTGTTATAAACATCTAGCTTGTATTGACTGCACTTTGTAGAAAGGTTATGGAATTTTATGACACTAACACATTTAGTTAAACATCAGCACTCAGCCTCCCAGCACTGTCTTACAAGTAATATGAATGACTTTCTTCTGACACATCACTGATTTTATTCCATTTTCTTGGATATCATTAACACTTCTAAGTATTAAAGCTAATAATGAAATCCCAAGATTGTGGCTTTCGCTAAGCCACTGGAAGTACTGATCAATCAGTATCTAGGCAGCAATGAAGCCAGTTTACTTTAATATCATTGAAAATGGTCTGCCTATACAAGATGTATGAGCTATAATTTAACAGCTTACATACCCCCTCTATTGAATTACTGTATTTTACCTATTTTGTACAGAAGATGCAGTGTAGTAGTGTCTGAGAAATCATGTATGATATTTTGTAATATTTTAATACCTTCAGGCTACTCATCTACCAGAAATTCAAATTCTGGTCTAATTAGTTATGGGAATAAGCTAAATGTGAGAATGACTTTCCTTTCTCAGTACACTGAGCTCAGTGAAAGAGCAACAGTAAGGGTAATGGGGTGAGATTGTGCACATTGTTGTTTTCAGAGCATTCCTTCAATATGACCCTTTTTAGCTAGACCATGCAAGCCTTGTTGATAGCATTATATTAGTGTGACTTTGTTGCAGAACCAAACAACAAATGCTTAGATTTTTGAAAATTTCTTCCTTACCAAGAAAAAATGCTTGCTATGAACGAACAAAATATTGAGACTATTCATCATCTAACAGCTACAAAATGTGTGGCTTGTTCCAGGGAGGTTTGAACTTGTTCTAAGTTTGATGTTATTAGTTGTTAGAAAAACCCTTCAGGAGTCGTGCACTTGCACACAGTGCTGGAAGTGCTCTCTTCTACTAAATTGTCATTTTGAGCAGGTCCTTCCAGAGGTGCCTGGACTACTTACTGTCTCTGGGATTTGAACAGAATGGCAAAAGGCTATTCCTTTTAACACAGAGATAAAATAAATCAGTCCCCAAATGAGGACAGTTTAAGTTAGCTTTTTAATTCTTGGAGTGAAAGTTGCATGAGAGAATTTTTTCAGTCATATGCACTTGGTGATTTAATGTAAGAGTTTGAAAATGCTGGATGAGCATCTCTTTGCAGTGTTGATGTTGATGTTGATTTTGAATAGCACCTGGAACACAGGTAAAGATCCAAAAGACTGAAATAAAACAAATATTGTGCCCAAATTTTGAAAGAGATATAGGCTAGAGAAATGGTCTGACTGGAACATAATGCAGTTCAAGAAAGAAAAGTGACAAGTCCTGCACCTGGGGAGGAACAACCCCATGCACCAATATATGTTGGGGTCCACCCAGCTGGAAAGCAGCTTTGCAGAAAAGGTCTTGGTGGTCCTGGTGGACACTGAGTTGAACATGAGCAAGCAATGTGCCCTTGCCGCAAAAAAGGCTGATGATATCCCGGGCTGCCTTAGACAAGGCATTGCCAGCAGGTGGAAGGAGATTATCCTTCTCCTTTATTCAGCACTGGTGAGTCCATGCCTGGAGTACTGAGTCCAGTTCTGGGCTCCCCGGTACAAGAGAGGCATGGTGCTACTGCAGAGAGGGCCACAGAGATGATTAAGGAGCTGGAATATGTCTCATATGAGGAGAAGCTGAGAGAGCTGGGACTGCTCAGCCTGGAGAAGAGAAAGCTCAGGGGAGTTCTTAACATCATGTACAAATACCAGATGGGAGGGGATGAAGAAGGCGGAGACAGGCTCTTTTCAGTGGTGCCCTGTGACAGGACCAGAGACAATGGGTACAAACTGAAACACAGGAGGTTCCCTCTGAACATTAGGAAACACTTTTTTACTGAAGGGGTGACTGAGCACTGGCACAGGTCGTCCCGAGAGGTTGTGGAGTCTCCATCCTTGGAAATATTCCAAAGCCTTCTGGACATGGTCCTGGTCAACTGGCTCCAGGTGGGCCTGCTTGAGCAGGGCTTGACCAGATGACCTTCAGAGGTCCCTGCCAGCCTCAACAGTTCTGTGATTCTGAAGTGGACAAGATTTTTGTAGTTCTATCCTCAGTCAAGAGCTGAAGGAGTGGAATATAAATGAAGAACAATGTGACAGTTCATGTGTGTTTTAGGTGTTCATTTCACATTGTAATGCCCAGTCCTTGAAGATGAGTGTGACCAGATCATGTAGATTTTTATGGAGGGAGGCAGACATGGCTTTTTCTCCTCAAATCATCTGACCATTCTAACGGGAAGAAGATTTAAGCGTGCAATGGAGAAAGCAGAATTGTTGAAGCTGATTTTTAGCACAACGTTGTTCACCCCTTTTAGCAATGATCAGAAAAGAAGTTACTGATACAGTTTGCAGATGACACAAAAACTGGGGGAACAGTAAATAAAGAAGAGAACGAATCAGCAAGACAAAACATTCTGAGTGTTAATATGGCCAAATATAAAGTCAGACCTATTTAAAAGAAGAAGGTTGACCACTCATAGCTGGCAGAAAACATTGGCCTGAGAAAGCCTTGTCAGAAAAAGTCTGTATGACACTGTTATATAAAGCTGCTCATTGCGATTGAAAAAAATAAAGATGGACTAACTGAATTAGATTGAAAAAAAAAAAAAAAACCAAACTACTGATGACATTCCTGAAAGGTGCCAAGAGCACCAAGGGCAAAATAAAAACCTAGAGTCAAATAGAAACAGACTAAAAATAGTCAAATGAGTGAAAAACTCAGTGACAGAATTTCTCACATTACACTGTTTGGGCTGTTAAAAAGGGAGACTTCACAGTGGGTCCGTGTTGCCTGGAAAAAGCACAGATTTACATCAGTTCCAGCCAGTGTTGACTAAGTTGACAGAAACAAGTCTTGTTTCACAGTTGCCAAACCAACTACCTGAACTCTAGGCTACACCGGTCAGAGTGAGAAAAAAAGACAACAACCCCAAAACCAGTATACTACACTGCCTTCGCCCAACTCCACACATAAAGGGAGCCTTGGCTCCTGCTGTCACTCCATTCTTTGCAGGTCCTTCTGCTTCTCCTCCTTATTTCTTTCAGTTTTCTTGGTCTCACACTTTTTGCACCCTATTGTAAAAACCCTAGCTCAGATAGTAAAAAACTTCATTCCTTAGAGAACTTTTTTGTGCAGGCATAGAGACAAAGAGAAGATCTTGAAAAGCACAACATTTGTACAAATGTGTCAGGTCTCAGAAGGTCTTTGTTTGAGAACAAAAGTTGTAGGTGACGGTTAGACCACTTTACATATTTAATTTAGGGTTCACTGTTTTCTCCTTTTATATGCATGGGGTTTTGTATTGTAAAAGAGACAGGATCAGAATTTAACAATGATAATGACAATTATATCTAGCTTATTTTTAAGTGACTTTCACATTATTCAGAAAGATTATTTATAGCTACCCTTAATATAATTAAAAAGGCTGCCAAACCCTTGGTTTCCTTGAAAAGTAATAAAAAGAAGTCTTAAAAAGAAATCTTTACTTAATATTTTGCATTTTGATATTATAAAGGTTTCTTTATCTGTATCTTTACTGAAGAGGATTCTAAAAAAAAAATAGTCTTAAATGTTGCCATAGGACTAAGCAAATTGAGTTATGTGCATTTGAAATGCCAAATGTTATTCAACTATTTAATATAAATGTTATTTAACTATTTAATATTGTACATGAGTAGGTTAAACTGGTTTTGTTACCATTCTAGGCCAATTTATTTCATCAGAAATACTACAACAGCTCCAAGTGCAATGATTATCCCAAAGGAATAAAGTAATACTCTGATCTATAAACATGGAAATCTCAAATGGCAGCAGGTTGACTCCCTTACCTCTGAAACTGGCACTGCAGCAAATGCTGAGCACAGTCATGGTGTCACAGCAAAAGACGAATGTTAAGACATGGGAGCTGGATAAGAAAAGAAAAAATGAGAAAGATTAAAGATCTGGGAAATATTTACAGAAAGATATCTTCCAATTCTATGTAATGAAAAGAAGGGTAATAGTTTTCTTTATGATAGTCCTTACATACATAGAAAGAGAAATAATCTTTTAATTAGTGAAAGAATTACAGCAGCCCATGGCTGAAAAATGACACTGGGAAAGTACAGACCAGAAAACAGTTTCTCTATTGTAGCAGTTATGATATTTAACCATTAAACCATTTTTTTTTTCAAAAGTGGTGTTAGATCCTTCTTTCTGTAGTGTGTTTAAATTGGAATAGAAACACAAGTATACTCTTATCTTAGACATGAAATCAGACTACTTTGTCACAAAATTCCACCCCAGTTTTCCAACCTGTGACCTGAGCAGTGCCCATTGTGGTATGCAGATGAGACGAGATTCAGAATCCAAAGTAGTTACATGGTTTTTGTTCAATTTCGTCTCCCAGCCCTTTGTTGGAAATAGGCAAATTACTCCAGAGCTTCAGCTTCATAACATAACACTCCCTTTAGGCTGCTGGATGTAATTGGACTATGGTAGAATCCAGGTAAATTACAGCACAGAATCTTTCTGTGGATTCCACAGAAGACCTTGTAATGTTCCTGGAAAAATTGAGTGAATTTTCCCAAAAATATCACCTGAGTTACTTATGCTCCCGTATGGGTCTGTCTTTTTTTTATCTTTTTTTTTTTTTCCACCCACTACCTAATCTTCAGGATTACACATTCTAGACTATAACTTCATGAAGATCTGATGAAGATCAATGCTTTTAGTTAAATAAGAAAACTAATCTTTTATATCTAACCTCATGCGATTTTCTTTGGTGCATAACAGCTATAATTCACCTCAACCTAAGGGACTACAAAATCAAAAGATTCATTACAGATAGTTTTCAGACCTGCATGTAACAGCATAAACATATCTGTATTATACTCATTGATCATTTAGATGATGCTACTCAAATAGCACATTGCACGTTGTCATAGTTTAAACTCGAAAGGATTTATACAGAATAGTGGACAGTGTATATTTCTGTTTAGGAGGTAGTAGTCTCATTTGTATAACTTGAACACATATATACACCACTAATGTAATATTTCTGGTGTGTACACATTTCTGCATAGAAAGATACATTTTCCAAAATCTTTGTACATACAAACATTTATTTCAGCTCATGATTTGGGGATATGCACAGCATTATATGCATGATCTGAAGAATGAGGCAACAGGCAAGGTGGGGCTAGAGGGGTGTAAACACCATATCAAAGATGTATAGGGCTAACTCAGAGAACTGTAAAATATTTTTCTGTTATCTGCTGTTTCTATATAATCTTTACTTTAGCATCTAGACCTCTGATTCCATACAACTTAGTCAGGCCTGATGTACGAGCTACCCAGCATTGCTGACTCAGCAGCTGCCAATTTACTCTAGCCAGACAATTACTCTCTACACAAAACTTAATTTGCTTTCCTGTAAAGGTCCTGCATCCTCTATAGGACTACAAACAGCGTTGGTCTTAACATGTATTTCTCTCCATCTTCTTGTCTTTCTGAACAAAATGCCCCATCCACATGCATCAGCAGTTTTCAGCTTGCATGTGTGGGCTGAATATGTGATAGGTGCTTATAAAATCTCTGTGAACAGGGCTGGTAGGTCAATGGGAATCTCCTTGCCTAGCACCAGTGTATCAAAGTAACTGTACTTGCTCCACAAACATCTGCTGAAAATATTTGATTAAGACATGTTTAGGGCACATCCCTGCTTTCATCCATTCAGCTTTCCTACTTATGAGGCTACATAGTGTTTATATAGCTGTTGGCTGATGGGGTTCAGCTAGTTGGTGTACTAGAAAATAAACTTAGTAGCAAGAAAAGGTCTCCGCCAAACCTAGATCTGACCCAACAAGAGTCCAGGAACTCGTAGCTAGTATAGGGGAAGAGGGAGAATAGACCAGGACTACCCTCGTCCAAGACAGTTTTCTGTTATATTTTCTTAATCTTTACATCAAGATACATCAGTACCCAGAGGTATGATATTACCCAAGGCTAAGAGAAATTTTGAGTTATATTCCCAAGTTTGATTTAGAGCAACAAGCTAACTAGATTTGTGTAGGAGGTTTATGATGCGGCTATTAATCATCACATTATTCAAGTTCTGCCCACTGAAAGTCAATAGTGATGTTTCTGTTCGTTATTTAGGGGCTGGGAGGGTGCTAAAGATGGCACAGGGTTAGATTTCTGGTTTTGTTGAATTTATTATGCTTATTTTGCAAGGTCAGTTCGGGTAACTGGGGGAGGCTTGCATATCAGGCTCCAACTTTGTAAAATAGATGTTAATATTTAAACTAGCTATCGATGTCACAGCTGGAGAATATGTTTAACACTGAACTTGCTGCTAGCACTTAATGACCAACAGTGAATTTGCCTAAATATATAATTTTGTATTATTATTAATACAGTTTGCTTCCTGTGGAGTGTTAACATACTGAATGTAGGTAACCATAGGCTATTTTCCTAGTTATTAAATAAAACATCTTAAAGAATTGAAAGAATAGATAACATTCTATTTTACTCATAAATGTTAGACAAACATTTCAGGTTTTAATAGGAAATGCCCTTCTCCTTATCCTATCTGCACAGATAAATCCACCTTTTACATATTTTGATCCTGTCAGAATTTGTAATGGATAGCAGAGAACATATATATTCAGCTGGTTAGGCATAGCTATTAGTAACTTAAGAATTAGTAATACCTGAAAGAAAATTTTGAAAAATCCACTGAATTTTTAATCCTACAGCTGAATCCAAATGAAACAGAACTGCAGGGGATATTCTGGTCTGGCACAGGCTGCACAGGCAAATAAACAATGAGGAGAAGAACTCTTCAGCTTTTTAATAGTAGGTAATACAGTTCAATATTTGTCTTTTCCTATCTGTGCAACCTTGCTGATTTCCCTACAGAAAATTCAGGTGCACGCAATTTAAGTAAGAAATTTTTTAGCACACAGTCGACAATTCCGTTTGCTGATGCTCCTTTTCGTGGCTTTTATTTCAAGTGCAAATAGAAGGTGTATTCTCCACTGACCCTTGTCCAGTCTCATGTGAATATTTACTGAACATCAAAGGAAAAGAGTGATGTTTCCCGAAGCTGTGGTCTCAAAGGACATGAACCCTCTAAACTGTCATGCTTAGGATGCCATCGCAGCTTCTGCAAACGCTGCCATGAATCCTTCTCCTGCATCTGCAGACTTATGCCTTAATCCATTGCTGACTTAGTAATAAAAATAAGACACAGTGATATGCCTGTAAATATAAAGCTAGCACAACTTCTAACCTTTTTTTTTCAGCTGGCTTAGGGCATTTTTTTAAGCAGCGAATTCTCAGAGTGAAAATGGAGTTCAGCAGTGACCTGGACACTGGAGTTGAGTGCACACTAAATAAGTTTGCCAATGATACTAAATTAGGAGTAGCCGTTGATTCACTCAAGGGTAGAGAGGCCTTACAGAGAGATCTTGATAGATTAGAGTACTGGGCAATCACCAACCCTATGAAATTTAACAAGGACAAATGCTGGATGTTGCACCTGCAACGGTGTATTCCTGAATGGATGTATGTACTGGGGAATAAGAGGCTGGAGTACAGCCCTGCAGAAAAGGGATCTGGGGGTTTTGGTTGATGGTAAGCTCAATATGACTCAACAATTCACGCTGGTGGCCAAAAGGACCAACCGTATCCTGGGGTGCATTAGGCACAGTGTAGCTAACTGGTTGAATGATGTAATTGTCCCACTATACTCAGCACTGGTGCAGCCTCATTGTGAATGCTGTGTGCAGTTTTGGGCTCTCCAATATAAGAAGAACATAAAATTACTAGAATGTGTCCAAAGGAGGGCAACAAAGATGGTGAAAAGACTAGAGGGCATGGCTTATGAGGAGTGGCTAAGCATACTAGGTTTGTTCAGCTTAGAGGAGACTGAGCGGTGCCCTCATTGCTGTTTACAACTTCGTCATGAAGCGGTGTGGAGAGCGAGGTGCTGATCTCTTCTCTGTGGTGGCTGGTGATAGGACACAAGGCTTAGAGTTGCATCAGAGGAAGTTCAGATGGGATATTAGGAAAAGTTCTTCACTTAGAAGGTGGTCAAGCACTGGAACAAGGTCCCCAGGGAAGTGGTCACGACCCCAAGCCTGACAATGTTCAAGAACCATTAGGACAATGCTCTTAGATATATGGTTTAACTTTTAGGTTGCCCTGTGTGGAGACAGGATTTGGATTCCTGTTTGTACAACAACAATTGTTTGTCTTATAAACTAAGACAAATCATTCTACTTTAGCCTTGAGTCATCTATCTAGTTCTAATTAAGCACAAGCAGTTTTGTTTCTTATACACAGTCCATTTACATGTCTGAACAACAGATTAACATGTTTTTCACATTCTGTTTTTGTGCTCGCACAGCATCCTTGCCCTTGAAATCTTTAACTACTTTTCTGGTTCCTTGCAAAGGTCTTAGCTAGTTATGAGGCTTTTGCAGCCATGGGACTTCTTGCTTACAGTAACACAAATCACAGGCTGGATCCTCAGAAATTTTTGGGGATTTCTGCTGTGTGACTGTAAGCAGAGATCAGTATTTCTCAGCAGTAAACCGTAGTATTAAGAATATATGTGCTATGCTAAACCAGTAGTTTAAGACTATACATGCCGTGCAATTTTGTATTGTGGTTTTTTTTTTAATTGTTTTTTTTTTTTTACAGGGACAACACCCTGTAATGAGAGAGATTATGAACAATTTTCTACATCCTTTCCCTGGATCAGCTCCCTCAGTAAGTGGGGGTTAAAAAACCCCACAAACATGTAGGCAATTCCCAGATTCTAGAGCATTCATCCCATAGATTGCTCTTCTCTCATTGGCTACAAATCTTTTTGAAGTTTCAGATGAAACGCAATAGACATTTTTGTACAACGAATGACACATACACTGTTATGATAGCAGAAGCTTCTCTTACCCTTCTTCAGTTTCTTCCATTCTCCTTTCATTTTTGACAGCTCTTCAACCAGGTGCAACTAGAGAACTGATACAGCTTCCCCACACATCTGTAAGAAAGAAACTTTCCAATGAAAGTTTCAAACTCTGGGGTTTTTTTGATTATTCAGAACTTTGGTTGAGAAATTTAGCCCTCTCTGTCCCCTCAACTAACTAACTGTATGGAATATTGAATAAGATCTTACTGCACTACATTTTCTGCAATGAATCCTATGCAGAAGACTGAGACAGTGCTTCTGCTCTCACAGTGATCCGTAGTTGCTCCACTATTAAGCTATGTTGGCAGTGCACTGAGGAAAAACCTTTCCCAGCCTCCCTATAAGTGAGGGGAAGGATTTCTTAGGACTTTCCATGTTTTTCTACTTCTTGATAGGTCTAATTCCTTTGTTAACAGTTCAGCCTTAATACACTTATACATATAAACATAGTCAGTGTCTTTCAGCTGTACCCAAAGCAACAGGAGTCATGTATTATGTCCAAGCTTTGACTATACCACAGTCCAGTTCTAAATGATCTGCTCATGGCCACATTGAAATTTTACAGTAGTGTGCAGAACAGAACCAAGCAAGACTGCCAGGCATGCTAACCATGGCACACTTCCTACCCCTCGGTTCAGTACAGTTTGGTACCATTTAAATTACCAACATCTTAAGTACAAATTTTACAGTTTTTTGTGATTCTTAATATCAAGAAATCACTTTCCTTCTCTGATGTAGAGTCTATTGATAAAACATCATGCTTCAGAAAATCTGCTCTATCCCCTAAAAAAAATGTTTTTAAAGCTGAAAGCAACCTTAGTAGCCCTGTTGCTGTCTTAGGGGTGAGAATATGGAATAACTTTTCTTACCGTTAATGGATTGGGAATATTCAATGAGGTCGTTTTAACAATGAGGATTAAATTACATGTTTTTGAAAAAAATATTTACTAAAGAAGAGCATAGAACATAGCATATTAGAGAGCTAAACTAAGCATTCAACTGCTTTCATTTCCAGTGTCTTCATTTAATAATAATGGGAAACCAGAACAGTATGACTTTCAACTAACATTCACTAAGTTTCATATTAGTCTCACTCTAAGTGAGAGACAGTATAGTGGTGCCCTGACTTGAGATAATAGCTGACCGTATGTTGTAACTGAGACATTTTATCTGTAGGAGTCTACTGTAATCAAAAACCCAATAAGAACTTCATCATTTACCTTACTGGGAACAAGGCTATGCTTACATTTCCAGTTTTATACCTTTGGTGCATCACTGACTTCGTCTCTGTTTGTTTGCATTGCCTTTTACAGTTGTTTTAAAATTCGTTCAAGAGCATATTTAACACTTCAGCATTACAAGGAACATTTCCCAGAGTATTTACTGATCACTGAACTATAGTACTGTGATTACAAACCCGTTTTCATACAATTTCATGTCACTTGAAAAGATTGATGTGAGTGTGTAATATGTCTCTCCTGCCTCCAGTCATACAGATCTGCAAGTTCTCCTTCACTTGTGACCTCTTTCTTCAAATACATCAATTTCCTAGACTTAATACTAAAAGTCTAGTCATAAAATGCTCTGAAAGAATTTTCCTCTGGAGCTATTCTGAGATTTTTCCAATTAAGTTAAAAAATGACTGATGCTATAAAGGTCACATATTCCATCTCCTCTTCTGTAACACCACAATGTCAGAGAAGTGTTTGTAATAGTCATATACCATAGGATCTTTTTTGTCCTAGCATTTTTTTAAAGATTCTTTTAATTATGATGTAAAAAGATTCCAGTGCATGAAAGGAACAACAGTAAAATATTAAAAAACAAAAAAAAACCAACCAAACAAACAACAACAAAAAACCCCAAAACCCTTCCACAAAATCTTTATAAAAAAGATTTTCTCTTTGAAGACACCTAGATTACTGATATCAGCCTAACTTCCTAAGCAATTACAGTCTATAACTGCAGGTGCACATATGTCCCTAGTACTTTTTGAATTGATTTAAGATACTAAACCCGAAGTCTTCCTATAGATGTTATGGAGATAGGTGGTGTGGATAGCTCTCATCACAAGAAAGGCTGTCTTATTCATATCAGACATTAGAGAATCCAACTACAGGAGACTTACACAGTGAGCAGGCCTTCATTATTGCAGTTATACATTTAATTAATTTTTTTATTTAAATGTTTTAGCTTGATTAAAAGACTCTGAAAAATATAGAAAAAATCAGCAGAATTTTCTTCAGAAAAAAAACATTGGTTCCTGCCAGAAAAGGCAAGAATGGAGAGGTATGTAGGTTTTAATTAAAATCTGTCTTTGATATCAAATTGTAATGGTATTTACATGTTTCAGTATGGTTGCTTTTCAGATTTACAGCTAATTTGTGTGAAGACCTTCACATAAATTAAGCTTCATAAAATGGCCAAAGCATTTAATAACAAAGAAAGAACTTCTTGGATTTATTTTAGCTTAAAGAAGGTCCTTGTCATGGTTTAACCCCAGCCAGCAACTAAGCACCACACAGCCGCTCGCTCATTCCCCCACCAGTGGGATGGGGGAGAGAATCGGAAGGGTAAAAGTGAGAGAACTCATGGGTTGAAATAAAGACAATTTAATAAGTAAAGCAAAAGCCATGCACACAAGCAAAGCAAAACAAGGAATTCATTCACTACTTCCCATCAGCAGGCAGGTGTTTGGCCATCCCCAGGAAAGCAGGGCTCCATCACGCGTAACGGTTACTTGGGAAGACAAACGCCATCACTCCAAACATCCCCCCCTTCCTTCTTCCCCCAGCTTTATATACTCAGCATGATGCCATACGGTATGGCATAGCCCTTTGGCCAGTCTGGGTCAGCTGTCCTGGCTGTGCCCCCTCCCAGCTTCTTGTGCACCTGGCAGAGCATGGGAAGCTGAAAAGTCCTTGACTGGTGTAAACTCTGCTCAGCAAGATCCAAAACATCAGTGTGTTATCAACATTATTCTCACCCTAAATCCAAAACACAGCACTATACCAGCTACTAAGAAGAAAATTAACTCTATCCCAGCTGAAACCAGGACACTCCTTTAAAAACTGAATATTTCTGCAGTTGTTGCTTAAGTATTATTTTAGGTAAGCGATGCAACACTTCATCTCTGCTTTGCTTTTTCTTGCAATAGGATACTTTTAATGTAGCTGTATTTTATCTCCTTATCCAGTCATTCTCACTTAACCTGGATATACTTCTTTGGCAGGAAACAACACAAAATCTCATTGGATAATAACTTTATTGCTAGTGACCTCCATTATTATCTTCTCAAAGATGGAGGAGTTGAAATCTCATTTTTTGGTTGATGGTGACCCCAATTAACATTTTTTTCAACAAAGTTTTAGATCTGCTTCAGAGCTGAGATAAGAAGAAAATGTGGTGGAAGTATCTCTGGAGGAAACCTACCAGTTTCCATCATGTCTCCTCAGCACATTTACTGAGACCTTGTCACTAGATCAAGCTCTCTTAGTAATGAAAGCAAAATGTGGCTTCCCTGACACATATCAAAGGTCTGCTATAAAAGCAATCTCACTGGGAACATGGGATGCATTTTGTAAGGCTGGTATAAGCTTCTTTTGAAGCCTGGCTATTGGAAAAGCAAGGAAGTTAACACAGAATGGTGTCCATGTGTAACACTACCTTATACCTTCAGTGTGACCCTGGGAGTGGTTAAGGATTCAGTGAGATTTATAGAAATTATAGTCAATATTTGACAGGTTGACACAACACTCAGAATGATAATAAAACACATAGAAACAGCATTCTTTTTCCCTCATTTTTAAAATAAAGATTGTTGAGATGAAGTGTTAGTGTATTGACTGGAAGGCATTCTATCAAAAACAGCAGGAGGAAGGATTCTGTCACCCACTGGAGAGGGTCATGTTGTTACTGCTCTCTCGTATCACTAAATACAAGGTGCCACACATTGTGTGAAAAAAGCCAACCAAACGAACTCATAAGAAATGGAAAAGAAAACTGGGAAAAGCTTCTATTGAAAGAAAGAACAAAGTACAGTAACTGCTCAGGGGATCAGTAAAGCATATTGCTTCACTGATGGCTCCAATTCACCTCTGGATGCTACATGGTTATAAGAATTCCAAGGTTCAGATAAACACAAGAGGCCCATGCAAGGCTGTGGAAGAACAGAGAAAATCTAGAGAAAGCAAAGAGGAATTCATAAAGAGGCTTTACATCTCTGAAGACAGAAAAGAAGAAAGACTGAAGTACTTTGTGTAGGACACTTGCAAAAAGAAAGATGTTCCTGTGTTGGGTTTTTTTCACTGTGCTGATGATGGAGGAATTAAAACTTAAAAGAAATACATTTTTATAGGGAAAAAATATTATTCTGAGAAAACACCTTAACTGTTTGTACCTGCAGTGAAGCATACCACAAAACCGCAAAGCCTGCTTCAGTGATCATTTCCAAACCCTTTTTGGTTGTGGTGAGGAGAATACTAATCAGTTCAGGTTGCCTGTATCTTGCCCCGGGTACAAAAAAAATTGCAGGCAGTGTCAGAAAACATATGTCAAGCCTTATCCTGGAAAAAATGACTGCCTGCTTTCAGATTTGACTATCAAAATGCTGTGGTTGCTACATTGTATGTCCACCAAAGCATCTGTCACTGTATTAAAGCATGCCCAGAACAATTCTGTTATTTTCAAGAGCAAGAACACAATCTGCACTCAGTGAGAGGAAGGCTGGGACTGACAATTACATTGAATTGCCACTTCCTAAGAAAGTGCACCATGAAAGAAATGGATTTTTTTTTCCTCAGACTTTTAAAATTACTTTAGTGAGAACTTTTCTGAAATCTCCACATTCTTCTCATCAGTTTTACAGGTAACTATTCCTCTGATTAAACACTAGTTTCACCTTATCTTCCTTTTAATCACTGCAGATCATCCCATTTCTTGTGAAATGATTTTGATGTTTTTCCCTCAACATGTATTGACAGAAGATGCTATCTATTAGCTCATCAATAGGGTATGACAGAGTCATTTCTTTAACTGAACACATCATGATGTGCTGGAAGCAGTTTTTCAACTTAACACTGATTGAATTTAATATTAATAACATTAACATTCTAGCTATGCAAGGAAATATAATGACACAGGTTATTAAACTTCATACTGGAGGGAGGAAGCTAATTGTCTGTAGAGGTCAGGAAGGAAGTCCCCTTTACTACAGTCTATCATCTCACAATAGGTTGTTGTATTACCCAAGAGTTCACTTTCATCTAAAGTATCAGCTTCTACCTACCTCTCAAGGGAGAATACCAGCTAAAGCAAGCCTATGTTCTGCTCTTTTATAGGCAGTCTTATATTTGTCTTATGACAATTTATTTCTTATCAGTTACTTTTAATATTAGATGCCTCATGTTCAATACCCTACATGTTATGACCCTTTGCCCCACTCAGTTACACAGGAAACATGTCTCCTATGATCTCCTCATTTTGGTTGAGAATGTTGTTTAATTTAATGTCCTACACTCCCAAAATCATGTGCTGAGAAACTACAAAGTTCCCTTAGTAAAGCAGAAAAAAGTATTAAATATTAAACAAAGTATTTGTCAGTGCTTTTTCAGTGTACACTTGTGTATTGTGCCATTTACAGTGTTTAATTTCTGATGGCACAAAGCATTGCTCTATAAATACTAATCACATATTCAAACATGCAAAGCAGTTCATTCTATATTCCAAAAAAATACATTAATTATAAAAATCAATTTACTTTCTTGTTACATGTGCAGACAACTGCTAACAATATTCTAAATTCTGATAAGGAAATGAACTGATGCAGAGGTATATTTATAAAAAAACATGTAGAAATGTCTACCTCCCTCATGAGAGTATTTGAAATACAAATACTCTGTAAACAGTTGATATTCCTTTGTGAAATAATTTCTGTTCCGTTTAATGTAATGGTAATAGCGCTTGCTGTTATTTGTAAGCTGTTTTACGTACCTAATGTTTATGGGTGTTGCAGAGATATAAGGCACCAGCTGTGTCCATGTACTCTAAGACCAAACTGTCCGCTAGACATAGTTGAATATGGTGGACTTTGGGATGCTGCCTGGTTCACTAGAGTTAAACATGGTGGAGTCTAAGATCTAGTGAACTCCTCTTGTCCCAGTCCCACAGAAGGGAGGCTGCTGCTGTTGTGTGTTCCCAGGTCCAGCCAGGAGCGAGGCTAAGCATGTACTCCCAGTAGAGACAGACATACATAAGAAATGTACACACAGCCAGCCATGCAGACCAGCGCAGTTGGAGAGCAGTGACTTTTACATGCAACTTTGCACGGCACACATTCAAAGTTCTTGGCAAAGTCATGCCTGAGACATTCATGAGTAAAATTAAAATTCTTTATGTGCGTACCAAAAAATTACTATGAGTTTCCTTCTATATGAAAAATAATGCTTGGTACTTTACATCTAGGAAGGCTTCAAGAATTGGCTAGTTAGAATGATAGCAAATAGATAATGAAGTAGCATCACACATACGGTTGCAACCAGAGATGTAATAGCAACTTTGCAGTACTAGGACAAAGTAGGAAGCAAAAGCCCAATGATGTTGTCGTGGTTTAACCCCAGACGGCAACTAAGCACCACACACCCACTTGCTCACTCCCCCACACCAGTGGGATGGGGGAGAGAATCGGAAGGGTAAAAGGGAGAGAACTCGTGGGTTGAGATAAGAACAGTTTAATAATTGAAGTAAAATAAAATAGAATAGTAGTAATAGTAGTAGTAGTAGTAGTAATAACAATAACAATAACAATAACAATAATAAATACAATAATAATATACAAAGGAAGTGATAACTGTATAATTGCTCACCACCCGCTGACCAATGCCCAGCATGTCCCTGAGCAACAATCACTGCCCCCCGGCCAACTCTCCCAGTTTATATACTGAGCATGACATCATGTGGTATGGCATAGCTCTTTGGCCACTCTGGGTCAGCTGTCCTGGCTGTGCCCTCTCCCAGCTTCTTGTGCACCTGGCAGAGCATGGGAAGCTGAAAAGTCCTTGACTAGTGTAAGCACTACTTAGCAACAAGTAAAACATCAGTGTGTTATCAACATTATTCTCATAGTAAATCCAAAACACACCGTTATACCAGCTACTAGGAAGAAAATTAACTTTATCCCAGCTGAAACTAGGACAGATGTTATGATGTCATTGCAATGTGAAACCATGTTTGAAACTGAACTCTACCTCAGTCTGTCTTAAATCCCACAAAGAGACAGGAAATCTATAGAGATCTTAATTTGGGAAGCCATAATGTCAAATGAGGCTTAGCTTTATGTATCTCATGTAACACAGTATTAGGTTATTCAAGTGTCTCTGTTATGCAGCACTTCCTTTTGGACTCAGAATTTGTTAGAACAACTCATAACAAACAGCTTGAGACGCGAAAACATGGGAGAAAAACGCTGAAGTGACCTATCAGACAGCTCTTGGAAAGGAGCAT
Organism: Nipponia nippon; assembly: GCF_047370975.1. Classification (NCBI taxonomy): domain Eukaryota; kingdom Metazoa; phylum Chordata; class Aves; order Pelecaniformes; family Threskiornithidae; genus Nipponia; species Nipponia nippon. Next base: position 78,297,361 of record NW_028262290.1, on the reverse strand, counting down.
GGTGGCTTTCCATACCCAGCAGGAGATATCTTTTTTCTTTATTGATGATCTCTTCATTCACATATGTATATCCTTCTTTTCCTGACGACCTCACTCTCCCTGCAAGTTTTCAGTGATTATAGCAGAGCTCATCCCTCCCATCTTGCCAATACACCTGGTCTTTGTGAAGTGAGTCTTGAACAATGAAGAGCTGCTACCCTTACTTGCTGCTGGATGAATGCAAGACTTTGGGGCAGAAAATGTATGTATCTGCTGTCAAAGTCTACTGGTGACATCTCTTAGCCTTCCTTTGAGTTTGACTAGGTGAGGAGTCAGCATATCCTGCAAAGCGTCAATAACAAAAGCTGAGCTCTGATGATTCGGACATAATTTAGAGATAAATTGTTCAAACAGCCACATGAATCCTGTGAGCAAGCTGGAATACAAAGAAGGGAAGCCTGGCTTCTCCTCGAAGTACTTCTGAGACACTTTAAAAGCAGATTTTCAATAAGTTCAGCTAAAAAGAATGTCCTGCGTTTTAAGTGACAAATAAGTAAGTAAGGAGTACCGTGATGAGAATGAACATAGATCTCTTTCCAAAGGAATCTGTAAGATTCTGAGAGATGCATAATATGAAGGACTGAACAGACTGGCTTACGTGATGGATGCAGCTGTGAACTACAGGATGAAAGGCACTTACTGTGACAGCCTAGGGTAAAAGAGCAAGAAATGTGCATGGCATACACACACCACCAAGTCTGACTCCTATCCTGCCATTATCTTATAGAATCATAAAATCATAGAAGAGCCCAGCTTGGGACAAAAAATCATCTAGTCCAACCTTTCATGGGAAAGGGAGCCTAGATAAGATTATCTAGCACCCTGTCCAATTGCATCTTGAAAATCTCCAATAATGGGGACTCAACCACATCCCTGGGGATGTTGTTCCAGTGAGTGAGTGTTCTCACTATAAAATATTTCTTTCTTATGTTGAGATAAAACATCCCTTAGTGCAACTTGTAGCCATTGTCCCTTTTCTTCTCCATATGATGTCTTGTGAAAAAAGAGCCTCCATCTTCTTTGTAGCCACCCTTTAAGCACTGGAATACTGTGATGAAGTCCCCCCTGAGCCTTCTCTTCTCCAGGGAGAAAAGATCTACCTCTTTCATTCTTGCCCCATAGGGCAGGTTCTCCAGCCCTTTTACCATCTTTGTGGCCCTCTTTTGGACCCTCTCCATTCTGTCCACATCTTTCTTGAATTGTGGGGACCAGAACTGGACAAAGTACTCCAGATGTGGCCTGAAAAACACTGAGTAAAGTGGGAAGATCATGTGTCTATCTCTGCTGGTGATTCCCTCATGGATGCAGCCCTGGATCTGATTTGCCTGTGTTGCTGCAGCAACACACTGCTGACTCATGTTCAGCTTGTTGTCTCCCAAGACTTCCAGTTCCCTTTCAGCAAGGCTGCTCCCCTGGCACACAGATCCTAGCCTGTACAGGGTTCTTTGGTTATTCTGTCCCAGATACAGGACTTTGCATTTGTCTGTCTTAAACCTCATACTGTTCTTGCTAGCCCACTCTTCCAGCCTGTCCAAGTCTCTCTGTAAGATGGCTCACCCTTCTGATGTGATCACCTCACCACCCAGTTTGTTGTCATCAGTAAACTTAGTGAGAGTACTTTCAATCCCATCGTCCAAGTCATTTTTGAAGATGTTGAACAGTGTGAGGTCCAGTATCGATCCCTGGGGGACCCTACTAGTGACAGGCTTCCAGCCTGAGTAAAATCCATTGATTACCACTCTCTGAGTGCAACCTGTTAGCCAATTTCCTACCTATCTCACAAACCACCCATCCAATCTGTATCTTGTCAGTTTGTCCAGGAGAAGGCTGTGGGAAAGTGTCGAACACTTTGCTCAGATCCAGGTAAATAACATCCACTGCTCTCCCTGTGTTAACAGAAGATGTTATTTTGTTGTAGAAGGGGATTGTGTGAGTCTGGCTTGGTTTATCTTTTGGGACACTGTTCACCAGTGTGTCTGAATACTTCTTTCAGTAGCTGCCATTTGTATGTTAGTCACTAATTTGTTCAGGGCTTAGAAACCTTATTCTGAATGTTGTTCTTTCCTTCTTTAGGTGACTGTTTGAGGTTAACTTTCTGATTACGGAGCACAGGTAATGAAAGTGAGTGAGCCTGACACCAGAAGGGAACGGATTTCTTGTTGTAATCTAATTCCAGAATTACTTTATCTCCAGGGCAATCAGTTCCTTTTTCAGTCCTTCTTTCTCATGTATCAACTATATTGGGCAGAAACTGGAGGCAGGATACTATTAATTACTGCTTAATAGCTGAGTCAGAATTGTGTTGCACTTATCTGCTCTGCTTCTGCAAAGAAGAGAAAGTTGCATACACCTTCCCTGCTGACAAATCCTTCAGGATTTGTATCCAGAAATAATCCAGAAATTTTTCAGTATCCAGAAATAAAATAAAGTGGATTGTTAATTAATAATTCTCCCCACCCCATGAGCTTTCAGTGTTGGGAGAAGTGACTGGTTGCTTGCTAATAGCTTTTAATTCCTAATAAGATCATTGCCCTCTCCAGCCAATTAGAGTTATCACAGGCTGGTTGAATTTTCACTGAGATCAGGCATTCACAACACACTCCTGACAATCTTTACCTGTTCTTTTCTGCTTGGTAGGTGACAGAGCAAAGACCTACTAAATGTATTAGCAGTGTATATTATTTGGCACCCTCCTGTAGACCATCTTTTCAAAGACTCCAGTAGACCAAGAGGAAGCAGAACATTTTTGTGTTCAATACTATGATTTAAAATGTACTGCTATAATCAGGAGAGATGGAAAATTTCCTCACTGAAGAAGCGCTTTTGTCTGTTACATTAACTAGTTTTCAGTGATGCAATGCGCTCAGTGGGGCAGTACAATGTAGACAGATTAACAACTCATCTTGCTACAGCTGACAAGACTTTATATAGGTGAGCTTATTACTCTGAACAATTTCATAGCCTTTTCTTGACAATTTATTTAGTAATTCAAAAGGCTTTCCTGTATGCAGTGACATAATTTGTTTTGTCACAGTGCTACCTTTCTGTTAGTGCAAAGAACATTATATAAGCAGTAAGACTGACCAGACCTGGAGCTATACGGCAGTTACATTGTCAGTAGTGAAACTGTACGTATCAGTACACTCAGAAGAATTACAACATTTTGATTGTTCTGAAATCTAATGGAGAGCTTAGTTGCTATCTCAGATGTTGTAATTACAGTCTTGAATAGGAAACTGCATCTAAGCAATCTTTGCTAGCGACTTTTTACAGCGGAGTCAGGCTTTGCTGGTGACTGTAGTGCTTCTTTTTCTATATGTATGAGAAAAAAAATCTCTTCAGAAGTCTGTTTTTCCTCCCTTATATAAGGGTCCTCAAATACACAGACTGGATTTGCAATAATTTATTTGAAAACTTCAGAAGTAGGAGACAATGTTACACAACTGAGACTGTTTCTCAGCTGAAGGTAACTTATGCCTTCACTAACCAGGTTTTTCACTGAAAACACACAATCATGGAAGGATTTACTTTGGAAGGTAACTCTGGAGATCTCTAGTTCAAACTCCTACTCCACAAATGGCTAACTTCAAAGCTATATCTGGTTGCTCACGACCTTGCCCAGTAGAGTTTGAAGATCTCCAAGGATGGAGACAGTGTTTCCCAGTGTTAAACCATTCAACATATGAACAACTTGCCAATTATTTATTTGTGTTGCAGAATCATATCCAAAGGCTAACTGGCACTAAACAGACATGTAAGAAAGAAACATTTACTACCCCAGTGAAGAAAGACAACTACTTAAGGAACTAACTTCTTGATAAAGGTATTTGTATGGGGAAGCAGCTGGTTGCTTCTTAATGGCCTTCCTCCTTAAAGGGAGACACAATACTATTGCCTCTTTTGACATGGCTAGCTAATTCTTGATTCTGACAGTGTTTGCCTTCAAAGCAGCAAATCTGATCACAAATGAACACTGTAAGGTCATTGGCATGAAATTAAGTCAACAGACCACAACATCCAGTTCCCGTCTCAATCATACCTGTAATTTGTCTTGTAACAGTGTAGATGATTTCACATGGTGTTGATTTCCATAAGTCACCTTCAGCATCAGGTCTTGTCTTTTTCTGTTCCAGTGATATGCTTGGCTTCCCAGTTAATGCCCAAAATGTGAAAAATTTGTCATTCTTAACTGTCCCCACTCTGCCAGCATGTAACAGATTCATCAATGTTTTTGATTATCTGTGGTCGGCCTGTTTCCTATTTTGGTGCCCCTTCCAGCATTGCGTTAAACCACCCAAATATTGAAAAGAATATTAAGCAACCAGTGATATGACCTTATCAAAGAAATATCTCATCAGGAACTTGAATCTAGCAGCAGCCACAATCCTACTTTGTTGTTGTAAGCATGTGCTTGGAGCCTCAAGGTTTATTGCCAAGTCATATGAAGTATCGCACAGAACGTAATCATAGGCCAATTCCATTCATTTATTGCTGTATCCCAAGGGTGTGAAAGCTGGCAGAACATCCTAATTTTATCTAGCATTGATGTAGTTCATTGGTTTTTTAACGTGCTGTTCTCACAGGAAAGGTTTACATCTGCTTAATTAACAACTGCCTGAAGCCACCTTCCTCAATAACATTTTATATGTTCTTTTTTTTCCAGAACTGTTATTGATTTCAAATGTGAAGCAGTGACAGGTCTCCTTGATACCATTGTAAGGAATGTGAAAACACCTCTAGAAAATATTCAGCAGCTTGTCTTAGTGAGGGCCCTCAACTCCTGCAAAGTGATTAGAGGAAGGTTCTGGCCATCAGTCCAACTTTGCCCTTTGTACTGAAATCAGTGCTTCTTTCTTATTTTCTCGAACAACTTGTTTATTGCCCTAAACATCTTTTCCCCCTACCTATGACCTAACAGGATCTAAAAGATGCCACTCACCACTCCAACTACGACCTACATTTCAAAAAGGAAAAGAAATGGAGCTGCTTCTTCTCACATTGCTACATGCTGATAGGAACCCTACCGTTCAATGTGGCCTGTCCTGGTGTGTTTTTCCACGGTCTTCACCATCAGCTGCAAGTCCATGTCCTTCCTCACCTTTCCTCCTTTCATCCTTGTATAACAACTATCTCCTAACTAAATTCCCTGCTCTACCTAAGCCATCCAGCTCCTCAGAAGAGTGATGAATTTTCACAAGTATGACTATTTTACAATAACGCTGACATCAACAAATTACTTCCTTACTGATACAACTGTAAAAAAAAAGGAAAACAACCATCCACTTTACAATGGCTTCCAGCATGATGAGTTATCTGATTACTCCCCAAAAGGGGAAAACATTGTGTCTATCGTCCACCCCTTTCTGCCAATCAGAATAATCGTCCACCCCTTTCTACTGATCAGAATAATCTTCCATGGTTCTTCCAGGCCCCTGCTGGAACCCTGCCTTGGCAACAGGATTCATTTCAGGCTGTTTGTGCTGAGCCCTTGCTGATGGGAATCTGGTTTCTGCATTTCTATTGATAAAACACTGGGCCCTACTTAAGGTCCAGATTCCTGATTTGTTTTTATTCTTTTTGTTACCATTAGGATCTTCCTCTCATGTGGCACAGGGGACACAACAGTCTTCCATGTGGACCAGCCCCATCCACCTTTATCCTGACAAACCAAAACCACCACCTGAGTGCATTGTTGTCAGAGGCATCACAAGCGATTAGGTACAATGTTTTTTATTTACAAACTAAGATATTAAAAATTCACTTTCCTTGTGTCTATGAGGCAGAAAGTGGGTATTCAGGTTTCCAAACCTCTGTTGAGACATGCTCTCAGTTTTTCTCAGGGTCACCTTTCAGTTTTCAGATGTCTGCCACATGTATCTCAGTTTTTCAGTGTTTCTGCTGCTATACCCACCACACCAAACCATGCTGTTACTCTGGGTTCATTATTAAGAATAATGCAGGCATTATTCCTCGCAGGTATCTAGTCCCTGACCAATGGTTTCCTACTTTCTTGCCTGGTAATAAACATATGGACAATTAACTGTTTCCTCATTCCACCTGACAATTCCAATGAAATAACTCTGTTTGTTTGTTGTTTGTTCCCCAGTGTATTATACTACTTAAATCTTATATTAATTGCGAATGCCGCAGGCAAATGATCAGGTTGCTGACTAAGCCCTGGCTTCAGGTTAACTGAAGAGAACATGGACGACTACCACATATGATATTAGAAGCTGTTGGATGTGTCAGATAACAGTGTAAAAAGCTGGCAAAAGTTGAAGAAAACACTGTCAAGGATGGCTGGACTTCACAGGTGGCTAAGGGAATGTCAAGTGAGAAACATGGCCAGACTTTGCAGATCATGAAAAGGGAGTATTGGGGACCTTTTGGTGAGTGGAGCCTTGCAAGGCAAACAATACCCACATAACCGTATCATTAATATCATGTATGGCTAGGATCAAGGTCAAAGTATCAGAAATACAGAATTTGGGTGTAACAAAATCAAAATCAATGGGGAGGAAGTAATTAGGAGTGGGTTGTTTATTTGGGAGGAAGCTGGAGTGGAGAAAGGGTGGTACAAGAGCAGTGAATAGAAGAGTCCAAAAAATAGAAAAAGGATTAAAAAAAACCCAACCAAACATGTTATTGGTGCTGTCTGGGGTTACCTGCAGGACAGCCCCATGCTTGATCACTGCAGCTAGAGTGGGATAACAAACAAAATCTGTTGTTCTGACCATGCCACAGTTGTCAAAAATGCTTCCACAGTCAGAAGGAATGGGCAGGAACTTTACCTATCTGTTTGGAAAACACCTGGATGAACACTTTGAGCATTCTGGTATTATTATGTCAGTGCCCATGCTAGACCTGATGGCATCAGCATCTTCCCAATCACTTATTAACAGTGTATTATATCCTTTACATTTTCATACTAGTTTCTCAAGGAATCTTGGATGATTGTTTCAGACCACATGAACCTCTGCTTGGAAATCCTTCGGGAATTGAGCTAAGGAACCATGAAAAACATAAGTGAAATTGAAGAATCACTGCTATGTTTTCATGTTATCAACCTGGAGTAACATTAAGCTCTGACATTTTCCCAGATGTTTACTGGAGAGACACAGAAAATGTAACTTTCCCAATTTGCATAACACAGTATCTGTAAAGCCAAACTTTTCAGTGTTCACTTTCAGTAAAAATTTACACAGAATAAATACTCACAAATTTGATATAACATCCCACTTTAAAAAATCACTACCAATTTGCAGTACACCCATGGTCTTTTTTTTTTTTTTTTTGTAGAATTGCTTTTACTTGTTTGTGAATGTAACATGATTACCCTATAACTTGACATTCATAAAACACTTTTCCAGAGTTCAACTGCATTTCTCCTAGGCAAGATGGAGACTTTGCTTACATGGACAGCTTTGCTTTGGGGAGTTTGCTGCTTAGTGCAGTTGGCTGCGAACATTCAGAAGTGTAGGTCAAAGATACACGACCTGATCTATGCAACACCAAGATTCCATTGTTATTGTTCATGTAGAGGGATCTGATAGCACTACCTACAATTTAACTTTCTCAGCACCTCCAGTGATAAGACTGTTTCCAATTTTTTCTTTAAATATGAGAAACTACCAATGAAATTTAGAAAATGTGAAACCAAAGCTAAGAAATGCCAGAACACTGTTTATTTAACATTGTCTTATCTTTTTCTCCACATATGATTTACGATCTCTGATTACATGATCACCTAGTATTTCTTCTGTAGAATCCTGTCTTACACCGTACACAAAGTAGTGTTGCTCTATTGATTCTTTGTCTTTGTATTTGGTTTGGCTGAGACGGAGTTAATTTTCCCCATAGGAGCCCTCATAGTGCTGTGCTTTGTATTGGTAGCTAGAAAGGTGTTGATAACACACCAGTGTTTTGGCTACTGCTGAGCAGTGCTCGCACAGCATCAAGGCTGTCTCTCCAACATTCCCACCCTCACCCAGTAGGCTCGGGTGGGCAAGATCTTGGGAGGGGACATAGCCAAGGCAGCTGACCCAAACTGACGAAAGGGGTATTCCGTACCATATGACATCTGCTCAGCAATAAAAGCTAAGAGAAAAGAGGGGGGCATTTGTTATTGCAATGTTTGTCTTCCAGAGCAACTGCTAAATGTACTGAAGCCCTGCTTCTGGGAAGTGGCTGGACATCGCCTGCTGATGGGAAGTAAAGAATAAATCTTTTATTTTCCTTTGCTTCCATGCATGGCTTTTGCTTTATTAAACTGCCTTTATCTTGATCCACTAGTTTTTTTTCCATCTTATTTTCTCCCCGCCCTGTCCTGCTGAGAAGGGGAGTGATAGAGCGACTTGGTGGGCACCTGGTGTCCAGCCAAGGTCAACACACCACAGTCTTTTTCTAAAGGAAATGTCTATCAGAAGAATCTTTGTCTCTTTTGTTGCAGAAGCTAAAGATATGATAACAAATGAGAGAGGAACTGCAGGAGCATAAAAGATGGTTAAAGCCATTCAATAGTCTATAAAAGTGCCATAATATTCTTATACCGTGCCAAGGTTATCCTTTTTTGCCTAATAAGCTAAAATATTCTTAAAACCTGGGACCTACGCAGCCCACGTTGGCAGTCAATCTAGCATGATACTAGAGGTCGTATTCTTTCTTGGCCCACTACACGAAGTGGAGATTATGGCATTTCCTCATCTACTTGAGCAAATGCATTGTTTGTGAAGTATTCAAGTCTCTAAATTATCTTATTTGTTCCCATTTTAGGTTCAGATAAGCACCTCATCATGCTGATTTCCTGGCAAAAATGTGAGAGCTTTCCCCACAATATTGTCCTGTCAGCACTTCCTTATTTGGATACATACACTTGGGGTGGGCCCCCTTCTGCCTTGTTTTGATTTTTTTGAAGTGTCCCTTGTCCACCTCTGCAGAAACAGTTCTTACTGACTACTTACAGCTATTTTCTCTATGTATAATATCATCACTTCTGCAACAGGAAAAGGAATCTCTGGGACAGCCAGATTTTCTACCCAGGATGTTAATCAATAGTTAAATATAAAAAATGGTCTGGGCTCAGCAAGAACTTCCTGGGAAAATCTCTTGAACTGTCCAAAATTCTCTCTGAGATCTCCTGTAACAATCTGTCAAATATTTCATTGTGAAGGCGGCTATATGTTCAATCACCTAGTTTCCATCACTTAGTTAGTCATCTAGAGACAAAGTTTTACATTCCTTTGAGTGGTAAATTGAATGAGGTCATTCTAACGAACCATATTTTTAATTGTAAAGCACCATGATGCTTTGGTTCCTTGTGGCTGTCTTCCAGAGTGGGACAGTCTGTCAGACCCCCAGGATCCAATGTAAGCCTGGTTCCACTTCATATTTTCATGAATTACTTCAGCAACACATGAGAGAACACATAAGTGTGTAGAGGGAGAGCAGCAAAACTCTGCTTTCTGGTTGAGATACTAAATAAAATTCATTGAAAACCAGTCCTCATCTCCACCACTGCTGTATCCTTTTAATACAAGGCCTTTCCTCCAGTCCAGCAGACTTCAGTGGGTTGAGCAAGCTTTGCACATGCCCACTCTTTCCTAAGAAAAAATCTTCTGCCTGTCACCTCTGTCCTTGGCTGTGTGTGCCTTCTCTGCCCCTCCCAGAGCCTGCCAGCTTGCAGACTCCACTGATTTCCAGCTGTCTGCATCATACCCCTGCTTGCTCCACCCTGCAGCTTCTTCCACTTGTGTGGGCCCAGGGGCCCTCAGGGGAGGTCTATCCTCCCCTCTCTCCACAGAGTTATGTGTAAACCAAGGTGTAATATATAAGACGAAGGAAATAAAGAGACTACAATAAAAGAAAACCAGAGTTCGACCAACTTTTATGATGTTAAGCACCATAACTTAAAAATATAAACTATGTCTAAGAATCATTTCAGGCAAAGGGCCATTTAGTCCTCCAGCCTCTTTTCTAGGGCAGCTGTCCCCTTGGGCATTAGGGCCCAGAGAGTGCTCAGAGGGTCCAAGAACAAGAGAGTCCTTATGGCTAGGAGGCAAAACCCCAGGGGTCAGTTGCACAGCACAGGGAATGTAGGGACCTACTCTGCTCTTCCCTGCTAAGGCCTCAGCTGAAGCTCTGTCCAGTTTTGGGTAGCTTTATGTCCAGTTTTGGGTAGCTTTATGTCCAGTTTTGGGTAATGTAGGTTGTAATGTAGGTGTGACAGGAAAAAATGAGCTTAATCTACAAAAAGACTTGATAGCAGGGTGATGGGAAAAACACTGAAACTGTAGGGTGGCAGAGGAGTGAAAGAGAAAACCTAGGAAAAAACAGAGAAAGTGTTCCTCAGTGTTTGGGATAGACTAGTGTCTGTTGAGGATGGTCCGTCTCCTTCCTCAGTGCATGGGGTTAAGACTAGATGATCTCTAGTGGACAAGGCCACTTCTGGATCTCCATTTCTGTGACTTCTATTAATGAATATGTAGGAAGTGATCCCTGCAAAACTGAAAAAAAAAAAAACGGAGCGGCAGCTGAATATCCATACATCTCAACACACATACTGAACATAGAGCTGTTTTCAGTTGGCGACTGCAGCAAATATAGGGTAAAAACGACGTGTGGAATAAACCCCCTTGATATACAGCATATTTAAGTTTCATTCACCTACAGGATATGCTTATATAAATTATCATTTCCAATAAGAGGTGAAAATAATTGTAATAAGTTTTATCTACCCCAGAGATGTTTATGCTATTAAGCTTGTATCATGTGCAATTACTGTTACAGCAGGCTGCAGTAGGATAGACAAGCACCAATGGAAGATAACAAATAAACTCTCAGTGGGAATAACAATGTTTCTCAATGGGAACCAATAAGAACTCTTGTTTAACTCATTTCAAATTAATTTATGCATTCATATATTCATTTATGCTCTTGTAGTTATTGCTTAACCTTGAGTAATCTTGGTAACATGTTTTTTATTTAGTAAGTGTGCATGGAAGAGTGAAAGTTAATGAGGTATTAATATGATTTATCCACTTTAAAAATATTTAGCTCAAACTATTCTTCTTGGGGTGCATCAGGCTTATCTGTTTGGTGGCACTAAACATTTCAACAGGTATAGCATACCTGAGTCGCATAAAACCTAATTACAACATCAGTGCAATAAACCCATTGTTTCTGTAAAACTAATACATAAAGATGTTATCCTAAAAGATATAAACAGCCCTGAAAATGGTTGCACCATTGCTTCAGAAACTGTTAATTGCTTTTTGAAATACAGCTCCTCATAAGGCGGTTTTAATTGATTTTGTAAGCACTTCCAATTAAAACACCAGCAGAGAAGAATGAATGTTGAACTCCATTTCTTTAGGTAAGCAAGTATCTTAGAATTATTTATACAGCATATTGCTATTAGAAGTACTTCATCCATAGTGGTTCATGGGCCATGACTTCCACATACAGGGGCATTTCCTCAGATGGTGCAAACTGTTGTAGTATCGGTGACTTCACAAGCATTATGACAGTGCGCAGGGGCCCTTTCCCCATGGGGTTCTGATGCCTTGTAATTCCTGCTAATTGTCATCCCGCATGCAGTGTGCAGAATTGAGGAGTTTGGGCCCAAAGGTGCGCTCAGTCCACAAGCTAACATAACAGCACATAGGACATGGCTCTCCATACTCCTCCGTTATCAAGCAATGTTGTCAAAGAAGCCAGGTTGTATCAACCATGGGCACACTTCAGGGGCTCTGCACTCTGAATGGTGACATCCTAAACCCTTTTCCAGCTCACAGAGAAGGTCTCACAGTAGCAGGAATGCCTACTTTCCTTACAGCCAAAGTTGCATCGGTTATGTCACCCTATTTGCATTACCTGGGCCAGGAAACAAGTCTTCAAACACTTTTCCCAAACCTCTAGTAAGCAGCCTTGCTCCTCATTGTCTAATGATTATGAGATCCCAAGCTTTCTGCCTTGCACTGAGTGAAGTAGGTATTGCCACCAAATTCTCACTCTGTGTGTGCAGTTATTAACATCTGTACATATTTCTCTTTTTGAAGGACTGACCTAGTGTCATGGTTTCAGCTGGGATAGAGTTAATTTTCTTCATAGTAGCTGGTATTGTGCTGTGTTTTGGGTTTAGGATGAGAATAATGTTGATACACTGATGTTTTGGTTCTTGTTAAGTAGTGCTAAGCTGTTGCTCAATAGTTGCTAAGTAGCGCTTACACTGGTCAAGGACTTTTCAGCTTTCCATGCTCTGCCTGGTGCATGGGGGGCTGGGAGGGAGCACAGCCAGGACAGCTGACCCAGAGTGGCCAAAGGGCTATTCTGTACCAGATGATGTCATGCTCAGTATATAAGATGAGGGAAGAAGAAGGAAGGGGGGGACATTTGGCATAATGGTATTTGTCTTCCCAAGTAACTGTTACGCGTGATGGAGCCCTGCTTTCCTGGAGATGGCTAAACACCTGCCTGCCGATGGGAAGTAGTGAATGAATTCCTTGTTTTGCTTTGTTTGCGTCCGCAGCTTTTGCTTTACCTATTTAACTGTTCTATTTTATTTTACTGCAATTATTAAACTGTTCTTATCTCAACCCACGAGTTTTCTCCCTTTTACCCTTCCCATTCTCTCCCTCATCCCACCGCGGGGGGGGGGGGGGAGTGAGTGAGCAGCTGTGTGGTGCCTAGTTGCCGGCTGGGGTTAAACCATGACACCCAGAGCACTGTAATCTGGAAACTGCAAATGAACTGTCGGTTATATTACTAAACCTATCAAAACTGGTACTGTCACACGTCATAATTCTAAGAGCGATAGCAAATGTTCTAAGTAGAATTGAGCATAGTGATGAAAATCAATGAATAGAACAAGAATATGGGATGTTAAGAGAGTTACCAATTTACAATGTGAAAATGATGTACCTGCATGAGTTTCGCTTATATCTCATGGGGTTGTTATTTTTTTTCCCATGCTTGCTACATGTTCGTTTCAGAAATAGTTTGCACTAGATTTGAACCTATTAATTGCCCTTTGCAATCTCAAATAACACTGAATTGACCTATTATTGCAATAATCTTTGTCCGAGTTAGGTCTTGCATCAGATATTCCCATAACTTTACATCGTGCAACCGCATTAGAAAAGTTATGTTCAATGACCTTGCCTGTTTTCCTTTGAAGAGAAAAAAAATATTCTTCTGTTTTGTGCGAACTTCTCATTTTTGAACAATTCATTTAATTGACTGTAATTCCCATCACATCCCAAGAAGAGTGGATCTTGATGCCGCTACATTTGATTCAGGCTGGTTTTGTAAGATTGATTTCTCTGCTCTAACAGTTGATGCCAAGAACCTTTTAAAAATGCCACCAGTGTGTCTTCTCTGTCAGGTCCCATCCAGACTTAGGAGTCCTTTGGCTTCCGATTTATGAGAAGTTAAAGTTGGCTTGAAGGTTGCTGCAGTTATCAAACACAGAAACACTGCTTAGATATTAGACTTCATTTCATGACCTCACACCCACTGTTCTGAGTCAAAATAAGAAAGATCTTTCTGCATCAGATGGTTCAGATCAGTATTCAAAGACTATCATGACTACCATTACAGCAGAAATCTCAGGAATTTAGTAGCTTTCTGAAATAATTTCAATCAACTTATCTTGTTTTTCCTTCTAATGTGTTACAAGAGGCCTAAGAAAAGTGTATTAAACTATTAATTATCATCTTTGTCATACTTGTCTTAGTATTCATTAATATATGATGATTTTCATTCAATGATATCAGCAGTAATAATCTTGATCCAGCCTTGCTAAATCAAGATAATTGCAATTCCCTTTGAACAACATGAGAGCAGCCCTGCATAAGCATACAGTCTCTTTCTCCCTCTGTCTCATATACAAGCCATAAAGGGACAGAAAAAACATTTTATTTTTAGTAGCCATTTACTCCATGCATTTGCAAGTCTGTAGAGGCCATGGACTGATCCAAGGCAAAATTACATTTTCTCTGAGGAAGAGCAAGTATTTCTAATCAAAATGTTTGTCTTTTTCCCTGCGGTTATTTATTATTGACCATCCTCTGTTTGTTGTAAAATTTTGATTTGTGGCACAGTTGAGTGGAACCTTTCCCATGTGACTGTATATTACTGGAAAAGAGGCCTCAAAAGAACTTTTTTACCTTTTCCTTTACCAGTGGTCAGTCTGCTCATGATTATTCTCTGAAGATCAAATATATCTTATATAGACATATTGGAGTTCAGAGATCAGGGAGGAAGTAGGCTGATGTACAGGAGTTTTGCTTGGTACACACAGAAGAAATATTTGGAAGATTTTAAACAACATATTGTAGAACGCTTGATAGTAATATTTACAGAAGAAGAATTGTGGCTCTTTTGTGCCTAAAATATGTAATGTTTGGTTCTTTCAGAAATAAATAAAACCAGGAAGAGGCCTCCTCGGTTTCTTCTTTTCTTGTCACAAGCAACTACATTAAAAATGCCTCTTCATAAAAGTAATAAGATTATCTCAAAATAACCTTCTAATTTCCAAACTACATTTGCTTCTAGTTACTTCATATCCATTGTTCAATACTTTTAATAACTGGGGAGTCTATCTATTCAGTACAAAAGTATTTACCCATTTTTCATTGTGCTGTGCTAAATAAATGAATTGGTTATTGTGCTACTGAATTTCACATGGATTCTTTAAATCTAACCCTCAAAATTATTCATTTTATTATGTGCCTCATTCCAACCCTCCTGTGTATTGTCCTCCAGATTTTGCCTCACCATCTTCATGCATCATGGAGCTTGGACTGTAGATCGATGGTACCAAGAATTTAGAGGTGACGATCGTTTTTAGCAGTTCACCAACAGCTATTGGATTCCATTAAGTCAGTGAAGTTAATCAGGGCATTTAATGCCACTTCTAGTAAATTAGCATATACAAGAGCAGTTGCTCTCTGGAAAAATTTCATGACAGTGAAAAGGATAGAGTAAATGCAACATACCAATGCAATCACTATTTCACATTAATACAATTTCCCAAACAGTGCATAACATCTCTGATAAAAGTTTAAATAATTTCAGAAGTTTCTGTAACCAGTGAATACTTTCTGGCACACAATAAAAGACTGCCCTGGAGTATCTTCATGGTGTTTCAAATTTCACATATACCAAGATTTATTACAATAATTATTTGAAATGGCTCAAAAACTGGGTTGTCTTAGCCAGATATCAGATGTTGTTACTGATCCCTTGAGTAAAAGAAAAAAAAAATGTTATTAGACATTGTACAAGGTGAACGGCTTAAGTCTCTGTCAGAACCACAGGATACATAAAAATGTTTTCAGATAGAATATTATAGGATTACATACAGTTTAGTCAATAAAATATAGGATTAAATATATGAAAAGGCCAAATACTTAGATTCCGGGCATTATTTTACTTTTTCTCATCTATCTAGAGAAAAACCATAAAGAATGTCAAGATTTAACCTTATTTCCAAGGCAGACATACAACAAGTCTAATACTAATGTTTGTATACAGAACAAAAGCATTGCAGAAACAATTCTCAGAAAATGCACGCTTTGGGAAGTTCTCCATAACTCAATATGAAATATTTAACTATACCCAGCTGTGGGTATTTTACCCCAGGTCTTTATTAGGATACAAAATTAGAAAGAAAGCCTGAGGAAGCAAAGGTGTTCTCAACAGGTTCACCACACACAATCAGAATAACACGCAATTTTAAGAAGGATTTTGTAATTCCTGTTGCTACTTTTCTGGAAAGCCAATAAATGTAAAGAAATTTCATTCTTTAAAAACAACCCCAGTAGAATACACAAAAGTTAGAAGTATCACAGTGAAGCAACGTATTTTATTAGACTATTTTGCAGTAACATTTTTTTCAATGAGCTGGAGGCGTAGACTGCTTTTGCAGCAACCACTGAAAGCAATTCAATCATATATTTACAGCAGTATTTACCAGCAAACTCTCTGTTGCTCAACAAAGTTTTGTTTAGAAACACAACTGCTTCCTTTCAAAGGGTATCAGATAGGTGCGCAATTTGGTTGCTGCCTGCTCTCTGTTATACTGATGTCAATGATGTTGGGACTGAGATATGAGTGGCTGAATTGGCAAAGGCCTTGTATTCTAGTTACTCATATATTCTTATTCTAATTTTAGAATAACTCTAGAAGTAGAATATGCTTGCTCTCAAATTGACAAGGGAGGGTGGAAAAGCCTTTTAAAAATCTTGCTCAATTTCCTGCAAACACAGGACTGTTCTGTGGGAAACAATTTTCCTGATGTTTATATCTACAGTCAGTGAGAAGTGTGGGAACTCCATAGCCAGTTTGCATCTTGCCAGTCCTTAATGTCTTGTGGAAATTTAAGCTATCATATCATCACACCTTTATTGCATTCTCATGGAATACCTTCACTTAACCTTCTCACTCCATGCCAATCTTCTGCAAAAGTTTTGTGACTGATTTATTATCTCCCCCATAGCAGAACTGCATTCTTTCACTTACTTAATAATTCGCCACAGGCTGCTTCTTCAGCATCTTGACATTTTGATCATTTTTCTGTCTATTTATGTTCAGATTTTGCTGAAGTAGAGCCTAGAACTGTTGCAGATAACATTCGCAACAGCCATGAACAGTAGGGGCTGATACCCTCCTGTTGCGCGCAACTCACAACAGCTTTGGCCTTTACCTAGGCGTTTTACATAGCAAAATCATGAATCACTTGCTATTTAGTATCACCTGTCCTTGGCTCTGTATTGCTGATTTCCTTTTCGTCTTCCTTGTCAAAGGACCTCAAGCCAGCCAGAGATCTGAGGGAATTTTGCCAGTGCTCTTTGATCCAATCCAGCTTTAGATGCTAAAATGAGATTTTATAACAACTCAGACCAGAACAACAAAATCCTTAAACAGAGAAAACACAGCTCTGCTGTCTGAGAGATAAATAAGAGGGTTTGTAAACAAGATTCCTGCCTGTCTAAACTATCCTTGCACAGTCCTTCAGTCCTGCCCTAAGTCCAGTAATTTCCTGAGGCTTCCCGAGTTCTAGCAAACTGGACAGATCTAACAGGTCCCTATGAATTGTTTTTCAGACCCACCCTTCCAAGTCCTAGCTGCCTAACTACTTCCTGTGCTTCACAGGAGTTGTCTCTGTTGAGTCCCTTCACATCCATTGTTCATCCCATTCTGCACTACGTGAGCATTACTCACCTCTGAATACTCAGGGAAGGACCCCACCTTGAGAAAAGCTTATAAAATCAAGTGCAAACCAACCATGACAAATCAAATGGACAATTCCAGAAGAATATCCACACCTAGTAAAGCACAAACTGACACCATCTAGTGCAGCAAGCATCAAATTGCCTCCCCAGCAGAAAAGTACACCATTGAATTGTGCCCATTTGACTAACTAGTGAAAAAAAAATCTAATTTCTGTCATCATGGTCAGTTTCTCTTCACATCTTTCCACATCAATGGTTTTCCCTTGCATTTCAAATGCAGTTCAAACTATTGCTCCCTGATTTGTGGGCTTCTCTATCTACCTTAGCCTTCTGCTGCCTTGCCTTTGCAATTTCTCCCTCCCCTTGTTCAGTCCATACTGCCTGATAAGCAATCTGCTTGGCCTTTTAGGCTTTTGAAAGTATTTCCCACTATTTTTCAGGAGATTCCTTCCTTGTACCTGACTATAACTAAAGCAGCACCACAACAAATCCATTCATTTCTCCTCCATAAAATTTGTTTCCTGTAAAAGTCCAAGATCACCGTCTCCTGAAAGTGTTCAGAAACCAAGTAGCAGAAGATATCTACTAAAGGGAAGAAGAATCATTGAATCATAAAATCATAGAATGGTTTGGGTTGGAAGGGACCTTAAAGATCATTTGGTTCCGACCCCCCTGCCATGGGCAGGGACACCTTTCACTAGACCAGGTTGCTCAAAGGCCCATCCAACCTGGCCTTGAACACTTCCAGGGATGGGGCATCCACAGCTTCTCTGGGCAACCTGTTCCAGTGCCTCACTACCCTCATAGTGAAGAATTTCTTCCTTACATCTAATCTAAATCTGCCCTCTTCCAGTTTAAAGCCATTAACAGTTTGGATCTCACAGACAGTGAAGTGATATCACTATTTAGGATGTTGGCTGCCTTTCTTATCTCTTCTCAGCTCTGTTGACTCTGTAGAAAGAGAGAGGATGGCTTGTTAGATTCATGCAACAAGTAGTCTAGGTAAAAATGCTGAATAGAGAAGAAGATATGTTGTGCAGTGGGAATAAGCATTTGAGGGACAGAGATTGAAGCAAATTTTGCAAATATTAGCAATTAGGATCAGAAAGGATCTTTCAGATTATGCCAAAATTTTTTGTAAAGTGTATATATTTTGAGCCTTGAAATGTTTTGTTTGAAACTTCTTGGCTTTAACTAAATTTCTGTGTATCCAGGGTAGAGTCCTTATGGGTTCCATTGTGATGATCCAATGCACTGGTGGAAAATGTGTGCTCCCATGTCTTCTAGACCTTGGTACGCCAGGTAAACTCATGTAAAACTCTGGACTTTGCCTTGCAGACAAACCTTACTTTTTGTTTATTTTAATGTTGAATCCTACTCCAATGTAGAAACTCCAGGGCTTCCTTGCAGATATCAGTTTCACTGTATAAAGAGGAATTTCCACTTCCTGGGTAACAAACAAAAAGACAATTACTTATGGATAAAAAGCGTTGTTTTTTTCAGTCAGCTCTGCTAACAAAAGCAACTTAAGTGGCAATGATTTGTGCTAGCAAGGTACATTATTTGTGAAAGATTTATCAGAAAATCTCACTCCTCATAGAAACGTGGAATGCCCAGGAACATGCTAATTAAACTACATATGAACTGGGTGACCTCGCATGAACGATTCTTATGCTCATTTTCTTCCCAGTGCACAGCTGATCAGCAATGAGTTTTATTTTGTGTTTACCATTGAAAGGTACCTAAGAAAACCAATGAGTTCTGAAGTCTGAAACCAGCTTTTTGAATTTCCTTTCTTTATTCCCCCTGCCTTTTGTTCTTCCTCCTAGTTTGTTTTAGAAACATCTCATTAGTGTTCATTTGGCACGAAAGAGTAAGACATTACGGAACACAGAACAATTGGAACAATGATTGACTGATTATTTCATTTTGCTGCATAAATTGTAGCACTCTGCTCTGTTTCAAGGAGATGTGCATACTGTCATGTCTCCTCTTGTGGGTTCTATTTTAATAAGAAAGGGTTAGCATTAAAAGCTTTCTATATGAAATCACAGATTGGCCAGTGTAGCTGGACCTCACTCCAAACCTTAGTGTGTTTTACATAATTTAGCAACTAAGGAATCACACTTCCTTTGTTTAAACAACAATAATTAATCTTTGGCTTCGTGCAGTATTTGAAAACTGTAGCAGAAGGGGCAAATGGCAGCCCTTAATGTTGTTATACCCCAGTGGGATGGGGGAGAGAATGGGAAGGTTAAAAGTTACAGAACTCATGGGTTAAGAACAGTTTAATAGGTAAAGCAAAAGCAGTGCATGCAAGCAAAGCAAAACAAGGAATTCATTCACTACTTCCCATCAGCACGCAGGTGTTCAGCCATCTCCAGGAAAGCAGGGCTCCATCGTGTGTTAACGGTTACTGGGAAAGATGAACGCCGTAACCCTGAATGTCCCCCATTCCTCCTTCTTCCTTCAGCTTTGATTGCTGAGCATGACATCATATGGTATGGAATATCCCTTTGGTCAGCTGGGGTCAGCTTCCCCAGTTGTGTCCTCCTCCAACTTCTTGGCCACCCCAGCCTATTCATTGGTGGAGAGGTGTGAGAAGCTGAAAAGGCCTTGACACATTGTAAGTTCTGCTCAGCAATAACTAAAACATGTTTGTCTTATCAACACTGTTTTCATCACAAATCCAAAATGTAGCACCACACAAGCTACTATGAAGAAGATTAACTCTATCCCAGTCAAAACCAGTACATTATTAAAATAATTAGACTTACTAGTAGGCTTTAAGGTAAGCATGAATTTACCTGCTTTGCTAAGACTTTTTAAGTGAGGGCTTTTCCCATTTTTCTCTCAGCTGTAGTTTAATAAGCAACATGTTGCAAAGTATTTGCATACAATACCATTTTAAAGCAGCACTTGGACACACACTCAGCTCAGTTGCATTTGTCATTGTGGCTGGAAAATATGGTAAGTGAAATCTTCTACTATGGCTTCTATCCAAACAGCATATCAGGCTCAGAAGTATGGTGTGGTTTACAATAAATATATATACATACATCTGCCTGTACCAAGTCACCTGTTTTTTGTGTGCCTCCCTGTGATACTCTTCAATAAGAATTTTTCCTGAATCTTTGGAAAGATTCTCTGGTCAAAGAAGAGCTCAGGCTCTGAATGTTCCTAATGTTTTATATGACAACAAAACTCTCTGTTTAAATGAAACATGAAGAAACCTTCACAGCAGGAGATTGCTGTGAAACACTGATGTATTCATCTGACATTTTCAGATATGTTGCCTGGGGTTACATCCAAATACTTCCCACATAGTTGTACTGAGTGCTTGCTCCTGTATGACAAAACAGAGATAACATTCAAAATGCACATAATTATATTTCTATTATCTTCTGCTTTCAAGTGAGAGTGTAAGAGCAAGGCATATAATGATGATGCAAATCAATGGAAAATTAAAGAAAAATCTTTACACTGGAAAACAAAAATCGAAGTAAAGTAATTCATAACTCAGCTTTTTACCCGTAAAAGTGTTGAAAAGTCTGATGAATAAGGAAAGATCAGGAGATTGCCAATCTCTTAAAACATTGGGTGGAATAAGCATGTCTTATTTCCTCCTATGTTATCTACAGCATTAAGTCTTTTAATTTGTAAATATTCAAGCTCTACTGATACCTTTCTTGGTACTGTTTGCTGGTATATTCTGGAATTTGATTGATACTTTGAGACTTGGAGCCATATCTCTAATACCTATTTTCAAACATATTTCATGTGAGTTTTCTATGTTTAGTGTCTTGCAGTTGCTCCATCATTAGGCAATATTTTGTATCAATGTCAATTTCAAGGAAATTTCCATCTACATGTACTTATACAAGTTTAGGCATAATCTAATACATGGGTAGCAGGTTACACAGGCTTACAAGGCTTAAGACATATAGTGTCTCATAAGAACATGTCATCCTAATTCTTCTAAGTTTGCTTTGCCTTTGCCAGCTACTTCTCATGTATTTCTCCATACGTTGATATGAAAAACTAAGCCTGTTTAAATATACCAAGAAACAAAAGAAGAATCTGGGTGTTTAGTTATCCTCCAGGCCCCTTCAGATATGCATATCTCTGCAAACTTTGTTTTCTTTAGAGGTGGAAATGTATCCAAACAATCCCATATCTGTTTCTCAGTCTCTAAAACTGTTAAAATAAAATGTAATCTTGACTAATGAGGACTACAGTATTTCCCATTAGTAAGAAATATGACAGCGTTGGATAATGTTGTAAGAAGCTAAAAATAATTAGCACTACTGAGATATTTAAGGAAGCCATGTTTGCCTCAGCTGGGAAAAAAAAAAGAAAAAAAGAACCCAGACAGTTTATACATTGGATTTAGATGAACACAGAAAGAATACAAAAGCCCACTTGAGATTGTTAAAGATGTCCTGGAAATTTTAGTGTTTGTTTTCTAAAACTGTTCTACCAGGAGCTGTGGATTCATAAGTAAACATCCAAAAGCATCAACAGCAGACTGAAGGATACCCAGTGGCTCCTTGTACATGATAGAAAAGGACCAAGGACTGTGTATACACCCCTGAAAACTGAGGAAATAGACATTTTTTGACAAAAGAGAATTGCTGGAACCAAAAAATTAAACATGTGGTTTGAATCCCTGAGTATTTGACATGTTAGCATCGCCAATGAGATCAAAAAGGGAACAGAATTGTGAATTTTTGCACTGTATTTATATCGGAATTTATCTTATGTGAGGGTTCCTCTGGTTGCTGACGAGAGATAAGAAAGCATTGTTCTGCTTCCCTCTGAAACACACATGATTATGAGAACTAGACGTATGCTGTAAAGTGGCACAAAGTGGCCTTATAATCTCTGATCTCACATCTCCTGCATGCTCAAGACTAATCCATTCACCAATGGGCAGGGAATGGCAGGGAATTTTCCCCACAGGTAACACCTTATGAAACATCCTTTTGGGAGTGTTAAGGGAGTCTGTTTCTTAGGAGTAAGTAGGAGTCACTATTGCAGGGTCCAGAGATGCCTAAGGTTGCTCCTGATTCTCTTCCAACCATAATCGCCGACTGCCTGTGGACCTATGGGTCCATCGATGTTTGACATGCGTGGGCAAGCCTGTGGAGTAGCTGTCCTGTGGAGGTTTCTGGATTGCACAACTCAAGGTGACAGCAGTCTGTGGGAGGAGCGGACTCTGCGGTGTCTGCTGATATCACTTTCTTCTCTTCCACCTGTGAAATGAACCCATGACTTGCTCCTGAACTCAGCTGACTAGTTTCTAGAAGCAGTCTAGTATGAGGGAGAAGGGTTGAGCTTGAAGTAGGCGTAAGGAAGTTCTAAGAGGACCATAATTCTTGTGCTTTGCTCCATGGTCTTTATTTCCTGCATGTATTTGTATTCATTTCAGTGAACAATGTTTCCTGTACCAGCTGGAAAGGGTAAGAGAGAGCAGGTGCAAAGTCCCTACCACAAATCTGGGCCTATTCATCTGTAACACAGGAGCCTCAGAGAGGTGTGATGCAGTCAATATCTCTCAATGAGATATTCTCAGTTGAAGAAGACCATGCAATGAATACTGTTTGAATGTGAGACATACAGATGGTCCCCTTGCGGATATATACAATTCCCCTTGCATGGAAATAGTATTATAATTTATACATGGAAAGGCAGAAGAAAAGGTTCAGATCTTACACAGCATATCTCTAAAGGTGCAACGCCCCGCAACAGATGCTTGTCCTTGCATAC
Source organism: Nipponia nippon (assembly GCF_047370975.1). NCBI lineage: Eukaryota > Metazoa > Chordata > Aves > Pelecaniformes > Threskiornithidae > Nipponia > Nipponia nippon. Next base: position 78,274,319 of record NW_028262290.1, on the reverse strand, counting down.
AAGGAAGGGAGAAGGACCAGCTGCTCCCCCACTCAATGCATATGTTCTCTTCTTTTAAATCTGATATGATGCACTCGATCTTTATTCCCTGCTTGCACCAGTCAAACATCTAGTGTCACTGGATTTCCCCCACCATCACTGCTCCAGCCTGCTATATTCCTTAGCTCCTTATCAAAAATGTATAAGCACCTAAATAATTGCAAATATTCGCAATTGCACTTGTTATGGGTATGTATCAGGAATCTCTTGACAAAACAGCCTAGCTGTGAGCACTGCTTTAATTACCCTCAGTGAGTCTTCAAGAAACTTGATTTACATTGTAGCTTTTGCCTGCCCTCTGTTTTATCAGTGTTCATTCTCAGGCTAAATCCGTTCAACTGTAGTGTGCGTGCGACTTTGAGAGCACCCAGAGAACTCCACCTTTAAAGGAAAATCGTGTTTGGCCTAACTGCAACCATGCTGATATTGTGCTATAATCTGGCTTTGGCTCTGCAGGATAGTGATGAATAATAAATTCTATACAGAGTCAATTAACCAACAGACAAATTTCTGGTATTCTTCTCTTGGTACAAAGCCTTGCATTTTCATGTTAATGTCAGTTAGTGCGCCTGCGAGGATCAAGGCTATAATCATGATGTGCTGAAGTAGTAGCCTGTTCTGCCTCTGAGTACAAATATTTAATACTGTGTATTTCTGTCTTCCCCTTATCTGCAGTGCTGGTGGTTTGCTGGATTTCATATTACCAGTTTTCTTTAAACTCTAAAATCTTAACTGAAAAAGCTATGTATCTCTCTCTGTAGGTCTCTATATATTTATCTAGCTATATCTATTAAACTCAGCTGCAGAAAGCTGAATGCTAGCAGGTAATTTAACTAAAAAGTTAAAATAAAAGATTATGAGAATACCATGAAGGGAATGCATCAGTAATTTAAACAAAAGCTCATAAGAATCACATTGGGGAAAAAAAAAGTTCTTATGAAATATATCAAATTACTTACAAACACCAAATAACTATTCCATGTATTCTTGCTGTGACTCAGAGTAACTTTTTTTATTAGATAAACTTTCCTTTTATCTAAATGCTATTTAAAGTAAGAATGGATGGCATGTGTTTTATTTCTTTGTTTGAACTTCAATATGAAACATGTCATGTTCTAAGAAGAGAAGGACTGGGTCAGGCAACCCTCTGGAGGAAGGAGAGAAAGACTGCTTGTTCCCCTAGGAGTAACCAAGGGTTCTCCAGAAGAGAAGGTGAACAGTATGGAGTAAGGCAGTCTAAAGGGGAGAATTCCTTGAGGAGCAGGGACCGAGGAGCACCAGCAGAAGAGAACAGGAGGAATGGGTGCAGTCACACCCCTGAGATGAAAAGCATCTCCCTGCAGACCAAAGAGGACCACACAGCATCTGTTCCTTTCCAGGAAGACTCTGAGTTAACTGAAACCAAGAACAAGAACAAGAGCACATCCTCTGAGGGTACAGCAGGAGGAGGAGACTGATTTATCAAACCTGCTTTTCTGTCCTGACTTACTCTGTCATTTTGAGTGTTCTCTATTTTAAAAGTTAACTATTCTGTTTTATAGTCTAACAAAATCTGACTTGGATTTAAAGCTTTCTTGGTCCTATAGAGAGATCTTGCTCCCACTACTAGCAGAAGGTTTAGGCAGGTCCACCTCATAGCTCTGGTTGATTTGCATCCCCATGAAAGAGACCATCATGGTTTATTAAATAATTAAAAAAGAAAGTGTGTGTGTGTGTGCACGCGCACGCATATGTGTGTATGGTTTCTTTATATTTCACTAGAAATAAGTTGTAAATCTGAAAGCTTAAGGACAAAAATTGGCTTAATATTATCAATGACTGCATTTGTGATTTTACAACTTCAGAATTATTCGTTTTTCATCAAAACCCACATATTCATTTTCTGTTCTTTTCCATAGAATTAATGGTCTTGACCTCCTTCTAGAAAGCCCTTGAAAGTCCATTGACGTAATATGTAAGGATAAGGAATTATTACTTGCAACTACTGTTAATACACTCCTAGCACTACCATGATACCAGAGCCACTGAAACTATGTTGTGATTAAGTGAGCAGCTATTTGGTGTGATAAACACATGGGCTTGTGTTTGATAAAAGGGCTTAACAAATAGAATGTCCCTGTCTCTTTGCAAACTTCCTCTTTTTTCCAAACATCTGTTATACACTAGCAATGTTATATTGGTGGACTTTATAAAATGGTGTCAAGTCCTTTGTTTCCTCATGTACGGAATTAATTTTTCCACTCACTTTAATTATTTTCTAATTATTTCATTATTATTTCCTCCCTTCCCCTTCACCTCTATTTTAAGGTCTTTATGCAGGTCTGGCATTTAAAGAAGGCAAATTCCCAGGCTGATTTAAACTACTTGAATTGAAATAGTAGGATTTGAATATTTTCCACAACTCCACAGGATGTCTAAAACACAATCAGACTTTGGAGATTTGTATAACAATAACAGATAAAAATCAATTTTTTAGCTGTGTGAACATTTTTTTTTTTTTTCAATGATAAATGCATTTGCCCCCCATTTGCTGAGAACTGTAAATTTATGTCAGGGAAACAGTTAACTAATTTTCCTCATCTTTTTCCCAGAGCCATTTCTTAGCATGGGGGTGTGTGTATATTTACATCTTTAGAAAATCGCTACTTTTATTTTGCCTTTCTTGTGATTAAAGAAAATGTCTTTTGTCCATCTCTTTCTTCCTATATCTTTGTTACTGTTGCACTAGGGATGTCTAAGTCACAATCATGATCCAGGTATTAGTTTAATGAGAGGCTTTCCACTGGATTATTTTTTCATAGGTGCTGTGAATGGAGGGTCCACATTGTGCTATTACATTATTTAAACAACAGTGTATAACTTATGAATACCTCCCTTACAGAAAACTACATTTTAGTTTTTTCCTTTCTAATGATTCTGACCAATTAAGTTTTAGATGTTCTTGATTTACATTTTCCAGTTTCAAATGCTTCCTAAGTTATTTATCTTATAATTAAAAGTTGCTGATGGTATAGTCTCTTTATACAAAATCACAATAAGTCTTCGAAGAACAATTAACAGAAGGAATAAAAGCTAATTACTTTTTCTCACAGTTAGGAGCAGAAAACTTGGCAGCAAGTATTTTGGGCTAATTGGAGATCAACATAGAAAAAGGAGGCTCAGAAAAATCAGGACCTTGCACAGATACTAAATCAGTTCTCTGTCTGTGTTCACCACGGAGGAATTTAGGAAAATTCCCATGCTTGATCCCTTCTTTCTGAGGGAATAAACAGGTCATTTGGTGAAAATGGAAGAGAGTGTAAAAGAGGGCAAGAAACAAACTCATGAAATGAACAATAATAAATCACCAGAGCCAGATGGCATTTATGCAAGAGTTATAAAAAATGAATGGAGGCAACTGTAGAACTATAAAGGTTGGCATAGTGTATCTTACTTGAAATTGTCTTGGTCTGACGTCAACTTTTAAAGAGGCTTCCAGTGTCACTCTGGGAACTACAGATCTAGTAGTAGGTAAACCTGGTGTCTCTAAGGACCAAACAGCAGGAACTTGAATAAAGAAGAGAACTGGTAAGCACTGGTAAACATGATATAGTTAAGAAAAGTTAACATGGCTTTTTTTAAAAAAATAAGGCAGGACTAGACAGAATCATTGCTGTTCTTTGAATTGATAAACAAACAGGTGGATAAATGAGTCAAACTGGATTTCTAAAAGGCTTCTGACAAAGTTCCTCACCTACAGGCTTTTAAGGAAACTAAGCAGCCATGGAATAAGATGGAAGGTCCTTGTTTGGATAAATAACTGTTTAAAAGAAAGAAAACAAAGGAAAAGAACAAACAGATAGTTCTTAAAATGAAGAAAAATAATCAGAGAAGTTCTGCAGGATTTGCTTAACTGTCTGGGTACTGATGTCCTGCTCATCTCTTATATGACATCATATCTGTATGGCCATTTGTTGCTGCTATATAATTCCTCTTCTTTGAAATCACTCTCTGCTTACAGTCATTGGTTGATTCTTTCTTCTCTGTAGAGTCCTTTGTCATCAGTCTTCTATTTAATTTGGTCATGGAGGAATCTTTACCTTGATTCTTATCCCTAACTTCTGTATTCTTCCATCATTCCTCCTTTCTGTCCATTCAGGTCTTCAGGTTCAGGACAATTCCCCATTGAAACATACTGAGTGTTCTCAGTGCTTTGCCTCAGTCTTCACAATGACATGGAAGATGACAATGCCTATTAGCTGATGATGTCAAAGCACTGGTGTAACATCTCCCACCATACGACAAGTCAGCGACTGGCTGTTACCATTGTATCTTCATCCTTCCCCGAACTGGAGAATGGCAGCCTCAATTCCACTTCAACTTCCAGTTTCAAATATTTACACCTTTGGGATCATTAGTTACACTTGTTAGGTTTTATTGATCTACCTGGAGGATTTGGTGCTTTTCCCTGCTGCCATGGCCTAGAACCAACACTATGATTCTTTTCTGTGCTCTATGTTCCCACCTGGATGCAAATTCCTTTATTATTTACGGACCCATGAAGCAGTCCCTATGCCTAGCTAGTGGTAAAGATAAATCCTATTATGTTCCATGTTCCTCTCACAGGTATTTTAAAATTTCTTACTTAAAAAAAAAAAATCCTTCAAAAAAGCCCAGGTGCTTTTTCTTCTTTAGAATTAGACGCCTGGCTGCTCTGCTTAGTGGCAGCAGAAAGCAGTCCTTTGGTTATGTAAATCATTTGAAACATGGATTATTGGAGCATTAAAATCTCAACTTCTTCTGATGTTAGGAATTAAGTATGATGTCTACCAATCTATCCAAGGTAGGTAATTTCTGGTGTATAGCTGTATAAGCACGAGAAATTGCTGCCAAAAATATTTCCATGAGAAAAGTACACTAAATTAAAATATGATTGCTGTTTAAAAATTACGTCCCTATCTGAAACGCAGTGTTGAAATACTGATATTCTATATGGAAGACACTTTAAATTATATCCTGCCACTTTATCTTTTTAACAAAGCAACACTGATAGAAAAGTGATGTTAACAATTGATTCGAAAACTAAGGGTAAAGAACTTTTTATTTCTAATACATTAAAATAAAGACAGTTTCTTATATGGGAAATGCATTATTTTTTATGATGGGATGATTTAATGGAGATCTATGTTTTTAGTTGTTTGGTTTTAGATTCATATGGTTCATCAGGTTTTGCCCAAAAAGCTGTTAAAATTACTGCAGGGGAAAGGTGCTTGCATAAAACCAAGTGGAATCTGAATCTATTCTATTTCATCAATGAAAATAGTTGATTTTATGAAACAATGATAGAACTCTGGCACAGGATGAATGGCAAGCACTGTTTGCATCTTGGATCTAGGTTCAGGAAGCAATTCATTAACAGCTTCATCTTCATTTTAATTTATTCACATATTTCATTTATATTTACATTTCAATGACATTTAATCACTATGTTACTTAACCCCGTCCAAATTCTCTAATATCAAACCAGCTAGTCTTTCACCAGATCTCCTCTGCTAAGAATAGCTGTTTTGTCTCTTTCTTCTGTAGCAGAGCTGTTGTACCACAAGGCAATGAAAATATTCTCCAGCCCCTTCAACCTGGTACTTCACAAGATTAATGACCCAACTCCTCAACTGGTGAAAAACAAATGCTATGTCAAAAGTAAATCACACTTTTTCTACATCCACTATCAAAGCTTTACTTTACTAAACTTCTGTTTTATAAAGCCAGGCTCTTTTCTTGGTTATGTCTAACTAAAATCATCTATATGAATAGCAAGTAAAGATAAAAATCCAAACAAAGATGAAGCAGTTACATGAGAAATTAAAATCCTACTTTTAGGCTGTAAGCATTTCAAATCACATTACTAGTCCATATGTGAGGTTTTAAGGACACAAGGTATTAGTGTGATCTGTCCACAAGTTAGTGTGAACCTGGGAAGTCCTTCCAGCATCTCTGCAAAAATCCAAATCTCCTTCAGAGTTTTACTGTTATTGTCTTGACACCTTTGTTGCACCCCAAGAAATGCACAGAATCACTAGATTTCCAAGAGCACACATATATATATAAAATATAATTTTAGATTTTCTTAATGGAAACACAGGTTCATCTTTTGCAGCATCTGCTAGAAACAAATTACTAAGATGAGGGGGTTTCTTTGCTGAATTAAGAGTAATCCTGGGTTTGTGAAACTGATAGTTCTTTCCTGCATTCTCTGGGCAGTAAGTTTCCCTGGAGGACGTACCTAAGAGACTGCAGTTTTAGCACTAACTTGGTAGCTCAGGATTTTGTTCTCCAACTATGTCACTGTGGAACAACTGGGCATATGACTTTCACAGAGGCTCCACATAAGTGTGATAATCTTTCTGCTTCTTTGTCAGTTTGGGATCACAACTAGAAGAACATTGTATTAATGAAAAAGAAATGGAAAAATGAAATCAATTACAAAATTACTCAAATTTCTTTTGCCAAATAATAGAAAGAAGCAATCTCTATACATGGTGAAAAATCTCACCAGTTTAGAAATTGCTTCTGGTTTTGATTATAAGCTGACAGACTACCTTGTAACAAATGTTTTGTCTTAGTTTTTCCTCAGTTTTTCAAAATAAACTTGCATTCTCATATCTTTGAATATCTTTGAATATGTTAAACAAACAAAACATCTAGTTTATTTGGAGAGTATTTACAGGTGGTTGATCTTTGAGAAGTTAAAGTTTTACTGTCTTTGAACACATGGAAGCACATGACAGCATTTCTTTTACCTATGTGAGAATTAAGCAACATTTTCTACTGACATTGTCTAAAATTTAAGATTCATTTAAGATATCTAAAAACCATAACGATGCATGACTGTGATATTGTCTCCTTTTAAGCAGTCATACTGGTTAAAATAAAGTTAAGTACTTTAAGTACTGCTGGCAGTGATTTCATTGTGGTGTCTTCAAGGGGTCTCATACATTATGCACAGTACCATGAGTGCTCATAGAAACCATGTGTGAAAGGTGATATACAAACATAGCAGAAGTGAATACATTCAGAAATTCAGACAAATATGACCGGCAGATTCTGTAATGTTCACCAACGTCTGTTGCTAATGTCAGGTGCTGTTAGTGAAAAAGTAAAATATCTCCATTCAGTATAAAGAAATATTGAAGAAAAGTGGTATTTAGACTCTATCTGTGATGTCCTGTGACAAGAGTGAGATCTTACTTATTTCTCCAGACTTCAGATATGGCTTTATTGTTACTAAGATCTACAGAGAAATATTTTTTTTTTTTTTTTAACTGGAATGTAAAGATACTTTCCCTACAACTTTAAGTTTCTACCAAGGTAACAGCATAGTTAATATTTAATGGAGATGTAATGCACATTTAGCAACACTTTTCAGCCACCATAGTGCTGTGATATGAATAAACCTGGCTATTATCAGCAATAAATTTAATTTACAGGAATAAGTATAGTGATGGGCAAGTAAATATAAAATTGAGACAAGAATACTCCAGATGACAGAATCATAGCATAATTTAAATTAGATGGGGCCTCTGGAGTCATCTGGTCCAAATCCCAGCTCAAAGCAGGGCTAAATTCAAAGTCAGATCAGGTGGCTCAGGGCCTATATTTCCCATTTTTGAGTATCAATTTAAACTTTTGTAATTATACTGATTACATGCATTTGTACTGAAATTGTAGATTGGAGCTCATCTAGCCATACACAGAATGATAATGTCTGGCCCAAAAGACATATATCCAAAGTCAACACAGGAAACTGAGTAACAACCCAGGTCAACAGATGGAGGCAACTCAAACCGTGCTAAGACTGTCAGCAACAGTAAGCAATGATCAGTGTGTCAGCTTTTTAATTTTTGAACACAGCATCAAAAAGTTTAGCACCATCGGTTTTCAGTCTTGGCCAGAACCAGACTGACAGATGGTTCTTCCAGGAAAGGTATTACAGCAGATCAAGTCCTGCCAGTTACAATCTAGCGATTGAAAGAGGTTGGCATTGCAAGTAGTAATGCTGAGTAGTGTGGTGAAGCAAGGAAGCAAACCTGGGATACACCTGTAATGCAATAAGATCTAATTGTGGCTTGGTGGGGTTATCCAAGCTAGCATTGATTTAGCTACATAAAATCATAACTGCAGTGGAAATAACTTACACACTACAGACATTGTGTTGGACCTTCAGATTTCCTAGTGCAATATGAAAGCTATTCATTTAATGTTGTCTAGTAACGTCTTTTAAAATGTGAAACAAATGCTTCTTTTTTCAGCCAACTGCGGCTATGTGTATCCTGGTCTGGTGGGACTGACAACAAGTGTGAATGTTGTTCACTGCTGTAAAATTAATAGCTTCAAAGGTATTCAACTGTGATTTATTTTACTAGGACAATTAATTAGCTGAACTCAAGAGGTTCAATGCAATTTAGTATTGATTATTTTATACATATAATTTATTTTTGCTCATGGATCTATTAGTATAGTTCCATAATAATCTGCTGACCATATTTTAAAACTCTAAGTCTAAAATACCATTTATGTTTTAGGAAAGCTCTGGGGAAAGAAAAAAAATACCTGCAATTTTCTTTTCCTGAAATACAGGGCACATACTAAAATTAAAGGTAATTTTAAATTCGAATTATCCACTGCTGGATTGCTGCTTTTTTATGTATTTGACTCCTCTATTCTACAGAAAATTTATTTCTAAGTTTGCCCCAAACGTAGGGTTTTTTTCACAGCCTAACTATAAGGTAATCAATGCTGTATTTGAAGGTCATCTTAAGAAATTAACTAGGAACAGTCAGCAACTTTGTGAATTTGCTATACCGTGGCTTTACCCTACACATCTTGATGAATAATTCAACCTCTTGATACAAGCAGCACAATGAGTTTCAAGAGTAATACTGGTGAATAAACGAAGATTATGAAGATGTTAGCACACAGAGAGGACGCAGGGAGCTCACTGGTGTGATGAACCAGAGACAAGAGGCATTTTTTTTCTGCACAGGACTGCGTGAGCTCTAAGTCATCTCTGATATTCATGGAGGTTAAACATAGCCACCAGAGGTGGGACACCATCACACTTCTTTACATCTTCTGAGCAGCAATATAATGTAGATACATGTTCAAATTTCCTTTTTGCTGGACCGTTAAGGTTCTGTCTGTACAGGACATTCGCAATAATCTTGTCTAGCACCAGGAGTAGGTCACATAAGAGAAGCATACCTATTGATTTTAAAGGGAGCTAGACTGTCCTTTTTGGGCAACTGTCAAAAACATGACTGAAGCATGCTTGCCTTGATCTCTTTACAAATTCATTAATAATGGCATTCAAATCTGTCTCTCCTTCCCTAATGGCCCCAAACCAGTGAAACAGAAGGAGAAATGAAGCCCATCTTTCCTTTGCTCCAGCTGGGAGACCAAAACATTACAAGTGGCATTTACTACCCTCACTATCCACCTCTAACAGTTTCTTCACTCTACTCTTCAAAAAACATTTCCCAATTAAAAATATGCTGTGAACTTAAGCTAGATTTGAAGGGGGAAGGGGATAAAACCAGTCTTGCTTGGGATGAGCCTAGGGGTGGCATGCCTGTGCTGGTGAAGAGATCAATAGCCCAGCTGAAGTGCATTCACACCAATGCACGCAGCATGGGCAATAAGCAGGAGGAGCTGGAAGCCATTGCGTGGCAGGAAAACTATGATGTGGTCGCCATCACGGAAACATGGTGGGATGACTCACATAAGTGGAGTGCTGCAATGGATGGCTACAAGCTCTTTAGAAGGGACAGGCAAGGAATGAGAGGTGGTGGGGTAGCCTTGTATGTTAGAGAGTGTTTTGACTGTCTAGAGCTTAATGACAGTAATGATAAGGTTGAGTGCTTATGAGTAAAGATCAGGGGGAAGGCTAACAAGGCAGATATCCTGGTGGGAGTCTGTTATAGACCACCCAACCAAGATGAGGAAACAGATGAAGTATTCTACAAGCAGTTAGCTGAAGTCTCACAATCCCTAGCCCTTGTTCTTGTGGGAGACTTCAACTTACCAGATATCTGCTGGAAATACAACACAGCAGAGAGAAAGCAGTCTCGGAGGTTCCTGGAGTGTGTGGGAGATAACTTCCTGATGCAGCTGGTAAGCGAGCCAACCAGGGGAGGTGCCCCGCTGGATCTGCTGTTTACGAACAGAGAAGGCCTGGTGGGCGATGTGGTGGTTGGAGGCTGTCTTGGGCTCAGTGACCATGAAATGATAGAGTTTTCACTTCTTGGAGAAGTAAGGAAGGGAGTCAGCAAAAGCGCTACCCTGAACTTTAGAAGGGCTGACTTTGGATTGTTTAGGAGTCTGGTTAACAGAGTCCCTTGGGAGTCAGTCCTGAAGGGCAAAGGAGTCCAGGAAGACTGGATGTTATTCAAGAACGAAATCTCAAAGCACAGGAGCAGGCCATCCCCATGTGCCGTAAGTCAAGCAGGCAGGGGAGAAGACCGGCCTGGCTGAACAGGGAGCTTTGGCTGGAACTCAGGAAAAAAAGGAGAGCCTACCACCTTTGGAAGAAGTGGCAGGCGACTCAGGGGGACTACAAGGATATTGTTAGGTTATGCAGGGAGAAAATTAGAAAAGCAAAGGCTCAGCTAGGACTTACACTGGCCACTGACATTAAAGATAACAAAAAATGTTTTTACAAATATATCAGTGACAAAAGGAAAGCCAAGGAGAATCTCCCTCCTTTGTTGGATGCAAAGGGATACATTACCATGAAGGATGAGGAGAAGGCTGAGGTACTTAATGCCTTCTTTGCCTCAGTCTTTAATAGTCAGACTGGTCATCTTCAGGGTTTTCAGGCCCCTGAGCTGGGAAATGGAGATAGGATGCAGAATGAAGCTCCAGTTGTCGAAGAGGTGGCAGTCACTGACCTGCTACTCCACCTGGATGTTCACAAGTCCATGGGGCCAGACGGGATCCACCCGAGGATACTGAGGGAGCTGGCAGAGGAGCTTGCCAAACCACTCTCCATTATTTATCAGCAGTCATGGTCAACCAGGGAGGTCCCAGATGACTGGAAGTTAGCAAATGTGATGCCCATCTACAAGAAGGGTCGGAAGGAGGACCCAGGGAACTACAGCCTGTCAGCCTGACCTCGGTGCTGGGAAAGGTCATGGAGCAGATCATCTTGAGTGTCATTACATGGCACGTGCAGGACAACCAGGGGATCAGGCTCAACCACCATGGGTTTATGAAAGAGAGGTCCTGCTTCACTAACCTGGTCTCCTTTTATGACAAGGTGACCCGCTTAGTGGATGAGGGGAAGGCTGTGGCTGTTGTCTACTTGGACTTTAGTAAGGCCTTTGACACTGTCTCCCATGGCATTCTCCTGGAGAAGCTGGCTGCTGACGGCTTGGATAAGTACACTCTGTGCTGGGTTAAAAACTGGCTGGACGGCCGAGCCCAGAGAGTGGTGGTGAATGGAGTCAAATCCAGTTGGCGGCTGGTCACGAGTGGTGTTCCCCAGGGCTCAGTACTGGGGCCGGTCCTGTTCAATACCTTCATTGATGATCTGGATGAGGGGATTGCGTGCACCCTCAGTAAGTCTGCAGATGACACCAAGCTGGGTGGAAGTGTTGATCTTCTGGAGGGTAGGAAGGCCCTACAGAGGGACCTGGACGGGCTGGATCATTGGGCCAGGGCCAACTGTATGAGGTTCAACAAGGCTAAGTGTCGAGTCCTGCACTTGGGTCACAACAACCCCATGCAACGCTGCAGGCTTGGGGAGGAGTGGTTGGAGAGCTGTCTGGCTGAAAAGGACCTGGGGGTGTTGATTGACAGCCACCTGGACATGAGCCAGCAGTGTGCTCAGGTGGCCAAGAGGACCAACAGCATCCTGGCTTGCATCAGGAATAGTATGGCGAGCCGGACTAGGGAGGTGATCGTTCCCCTGTACTCGGCACTGGTGAGACCGCACCTTGAGTACTGTGTTCAGTTTTGGGCCCCTCACTACAAGAAGGACATCGAGGTGCTGGAGTGTGTCCAAAGAAGGGCAACGAAGTTGGTGAAGGGTCTAGAGAGCAAGTCTTACGAGGAGCAGCTGAGGAACTGGGGTTGTTTAGTCTGGAGAAGAGGAGGCTGAGGGGAGACCTTATTGCTCTCTACAACTACCTGAAAGGAGGTTGTAGCGAGGTGGGGGTCAGTCTCTTCTCCCAAGTAAAAAGTGATAGGACGAGAGGAAATGGCCTCAAGCTGTGCCAGAGGAAGTTTAGGTTGGATATTAGGGAAAATTTCTTCATTGAAAGGGTAGTCAGGCATTGGAACAGGCTTCCCAGGGAAGTGGTTGCGTCCCCATCCCTGGAGGTATTTAAAAGATGGGTAGACGTGGTACTTGAGGACATGGTTTAGCGGTGGACTTGGCAGTGCTAGGTTAACGGTTGGACTTGATGATCTTAAGGGTCTTTTCCAACCTTAACGATTCTATGATTCTGTGATTCTATGAACTTGGCTTAAACTTACTAAAAGCTTGGGGTATGACAGAAGAAAGTATTATAATGAAATTTACTATTTGTCAAGGGAGAAGAGAAAGTCCAGTCAGAATAATTGGCAGGTTCATTTGATTCTGATATCCAAACTAAAAATAGTATCAGCATAAGTAATCTCAGGTCTCAGACCTTTTCTTATTGTTTTCTCCTGAAACAGCAAATTAATTCAATTAGTTGGAATAGGTCATACGTATTTAATATGACAGTTTGAAATGGGAGTACTACCTTTTAGCCTTGAGAATTCTAATGACATCATTAAGGTTGTTTATAGAAATCTACAAAATTAAATGATTACTATTAAACATCCTCATCTCTGAGATGGAGGCTGAATGACTCCTGGGTCTGATAAGAGGAAACAGTCTTTCATTTCTAGATCACTGCTTTGAATTCAAGCCAGGATCGCAACAATGAGAAGTTATTATCAACAAAAGACAGGCAGCATGCTCTATGAAAGGAGTTTATGGTGTCAGGCAGTTTCCTAGGGTGCTGGTACCTTCCTCGGAAATGTGCTTTGCATGCAGTACAGCTCTACAAGGACATTAAGATCAAGCTACTGCCTAGCCAAGAGTACAGTCCCTACTCTGCAGAGACAACTTAGTTCCAAATATCATCAAATACCCAACTTCCACCAAAATTAAAGTCATTTTGTAAAAACAGAAAGTGATGGCCTCTATAATACAAATCGTTTATCCTTCTGAGAAAAAGTAACCTACAACTACAGATAAAACAGCCTCTGTGAGGGGAGGAATCTTGAAGAACATCCCTGGGTGTGACTGGCCATGTACACTCTTGATCTGGACCCTAATGCTACTCATAGACTTGACTTTCTGGCTTGATCTTGGACTTGCCTCATCACTTTCCTGGAGATCACTGAGCTATGGCTGACCCTGGTTACTGTCTCTGGACCTGAACCTGACCATGTCTGTGGCTTGCTGACTTGACTTCCCTGTTTGACCTCAGACCTGCCTCATCACTGCAGACTTGTCAGGTGATCTGGACTCATGGCTGGACCTGATGAGTGTCACCAGACTTGCTCTGCTCACCTTGATCAGGTCTGTGGGACTGTTCCCTTGCTAACGAGGTCTATGTCTTTGCCTGCTTTGTTATTGTGCATGCTTCTGGCTACCGGTTCCTGGCAGAGGAGGAACCTGCCCTTGCTACTCCCTGACCCTGTGTTTTGGGCGTAATCAGCAGGGTTTGGGTAGCAGGGTGATGAACCACCCTGTGCCAGTCACAGTCAGCTCCAGCTGGCTTGGCAAAAGCCAACACCATACCACTGCATGCCAAAACTTCAGCTAGAGGAGAACAGAGTGACTCTGCTGAAATATATTTAAGGAAGGGCTAGGGGTAGGAGACACAGAAAGGGCTCCTGCTAGTTGCAGGAGACACAGGAGATGTGAAGGCACCCACAGGAGGGGACACAGAGGAAGACAGAGGAGGAGGGATGTGGAAGATGACATTCTGGGGAACACAGCTGGAGACCCTGCCTTGGAAGGAGGCACTCCTTGCTGGAGCAGGTACAGACTGAAGGTACTACAGCCTGTGGAGGATCCACAGTAGAGCACAGGAAATTGGTAAGAAGGAAGAAGCAGCAGAAAAAAAGGAGTAAGAAGAAAGGAGCAACAGAAAGAAACCACTGTTTAAATTGTCTTTGTTTCTCAATACCTGAATTAGTAGTTAAAAGTTTATGTTATTTAGCAATAAAATAAATTCCATTAAATTCCCTGAGTTGAGGTTTGTTTTGCTTATGACACCCTGGCAAACTGAATGACATCAAGTTACCCAGACTTGTTCTCAAAAAAGCTAGTGCAGTATTCAGACTCCTAAAGTCCAGGTGTGAAAGGCTATGTTTAGAAGAACAGCATGCTTCAAGATACTCCAGAGACTTCTCTTTAATTACAGTGTTAAGGTATAGCTGGATGAAATCTTTTGCATGCAGGAGAGGTGGGCAAAGAGGTTACCGCTTCAGAGCTTCTTTTTGGAGCTCACCTCTCAGTTCTGCTTGTTTAACTGTTGGTCTAACTAGTCTCTAACCTGGTTCTGCAAGACACAGCAAATCCCTACCATAAACATTTAAAAATATGTAACATGTTACCAAGCCTTTAAAGATCAAAGAGTATCTCCTGGAGTAACAGTTGGCAAAAAGTCACATTTCCTTACAATATTAATACATGTTCTAGAAAAATGAGTGGATGACAAATGACTCCACAATATCGTTATTAAAGAGCGCATCTCTTCACACAGTTTGGTACTTTTAAGCTCTGACATGCCATTTCTAAAAATACAGTATTTTCATTCAAGTGATTATTTATAGAATTTGGCTTTAATTTTTGGCATAAACATTAAGAAATTATTGTTTATATGAAGAGTTCTGTATTTATGACTCTGAAATTAGCTGAACAAATGGCACTGAGCTAGTTTAAACTGTTGTGTGCTAGCTGTTCCCAGGGAGACTTTTGAAGTGCATAGTGTGTCCTTACTTACATTTTTAACAGTTTCTCTGAGTTATAGCAATCATTCTTAGATTGACACAGCCTCTGAAAAGACTGAATGGGTTAATGGTTTTGTTTCTCTTTATAGAATACTTCCAGCGTAATGTTTTTTAAACTATTCTTTTTCTTTTCTGCTTCCAGAGCAGAGTTAGAAAATTGCAGTGGTTATAAATCCTTCACTATGGCTTTTCAAGCTGGAAATGCCAAGGTGCATTCACCATTTACTTCAATAGGCCTGCTCATGGCAGCTATTACAAATGAGGTGAAATATATGTCAATGTCATGCAGCATTATTCTGACTTATCATTGCAGTTATCTTTGTAAATAACCTTTACAACATCAAAAATATGATCTTTTACCATTTCTAGTATTTAAACACTTGTTTAATTCTCAAACTTCCTTGTCCAGAGAAAAATTTTAAATGGCATTTCAAAAAATTGCTGGTAACCTTCAATTGCAAACAAAGGTTAAATACAGACTACTGCCTGGAACCAAATGCAAACACACAACTCCTAGTTATTCACACTGTTAGATTGCTCCTGAATCTGCTCTGGACTGATCTAACCATTTCCCGGTGGGACCAAACTTGGGAGAGTTGTGGGGAAAGGAGCTTCAGAGATCCCATCATAGAGGTGGTGGAGTTGAGACTGACCAAGTTTATCTTGCTCCACTTGGCACAGTCCTCTCAAACTATGCCAGCAGGCCTTCCGTGCTTATTTGTCCTCACACTATGCTCCAGGGAGTGCTACACCACTCCAGCATCACATCATAAAAAACAGTACTTTGAGACATTAGGTAATATCCAGCCACGCGTGGAAGCTGCATGGGGAGTTGAGGGGACTATGACAGAGGTTTCTATCCACAGACAAGTCGCCCAAGACCTTTATGGGTTTGCTGGCACACAGGTTTGCCGCCTCATTGTATGCAGCTTCCCACAGTACCAAGCAGAGCTGCTCTAGTTAAAAGATGAAGGCAGCTACACCAGAGCTTTTGCAAGACCATACAGTCAAACACTGAGCAATACCAAAAGAGCAGTGCTCCTGTTGTGTAAGGAGCTCGACTGCCTGGATGCCACCTCTGCTGCCTGAATTGCTTTTGGTTCCAACTTAAAGCTGTTTAGCTCCCCACGTTTGTGACCCTCCTGGAGTTCCTGGGATGGCATCACATGCTCCACCAGGCACTGCCCCTCTGAGGCTATCTGGTCCTGCCCCAGCTGGACCTGCTTTGAGCAGGGGGCTTGGCCTGGATGATCTCTGGGGTTCCCTCCCAACCTCAACGATGTTGTGATTCTGAGATCGGTGCTGGAGCAGCAGCTCAACTCACAGATGCTGTGGTGGTTCTTAAAGGATGTTAGGAATGATGCTCCCTCGGGTGGACTTCCAGACCCAAGAATTCCTCCTTCCTGGCCACCCAAACCCAGTGAGTGCACACTGAAACCCCTGTGGTCTCCCTGTCCCATTCCCATAGCTGTGGACGCTGCTGTTCCTTTTTGCAGATTTGACCAGAAGGGAGGCTAAGTGTGTATCCCAGACAGACACACACGCATACACATACACACACAGAGCACACTCACACAGCTGCCACAGCCTATCTGCCCTTAGCAGCATTTGGTACAATGACCAAAACTCACACAAAACATAAATAGGGAAGTACAGAGAGCCCAGTCCTGTTCTTCCTCTCTGGCTGATCAGGGTTGGAGTTCATTTGTGAAATCACACACACCATCACTCTCTAGACTTACAAGCACACTCATGTTCATGGATCCCTTAGGTATCAGTCTATCTAATATCCATGCCCAGACCCTGGGCCCCCTTGCCCAGTATATAGGTCTCCTGGACACTGCCTAGTCCAGCTTGATGTTCACTAGCAAAGCAGATGCATGCACACACACATACTCATCTCACAATCACCTCAACAATCACACATCTCTCAAATACTGTCACAGGCTCTCTCACCCTGCCTAATATCTGTTCTTGGACCCAGCATTCACTTACGGCCTGCTGGCTCTGACCTTGAGATATACACGGGGTTAGATTCACTGGGAAAAAAATAACCACACTTAATTCTTGCCAGTTCCTGGCATTTAGACCTCTCACATATACACATACGTTGGTGTCCCTCCGGTTGCTGATCACAGAGCTACGGGCCCTGTGGCCTGAGGTTTTTTCTTCAGTTGCAGGCATCCAGAACTCTCTTGCATGTGGGTCTCTCCAGATACTGACATATAGACCCTACAGCACTCACACATAGGATAGAGAGAGGGTTTACATAGGAAAAATTGTTCAGAAAAATGATTTAATAGGAAGATAGGATAGACTGAGGTGATCAGGCACAGGGCTCAGTCAGATGAGCTGACTGGCAGCCTATTTACACGTCACCGGCCTCTTTTCTCACCTTTTTCTCTATTTTCTCAAGTTTATTCCTCATGGATCCACCCTGGACTCAATTTCTGTGCCTTCAGCCCTTCCCTTAGGCTTTCCATAATAAGTTTCACAAAGTCCACAGGGACCCTCAAGCATCCCATAATACTCAGTCTTGCTTCCATCTTCTTATCAGTTACAAGGTTCAGGCTGACCTCTTCAAGACTGTGCCTGAGTAGTTTTTCAGTGGCCTATCACCCACTGTCTGAGCAGTTCTGGTTTTTGTTCCTGTCTCCATTATCACTTACCCATCAGATTTGTGTATCTGTGTGTTCAATTTATCACCTTTCTTGTTACTTGTTATTTAATCTATAATGAATAGTTCTTAACCAGGAACCATTAATCTTAATGAAGTGGATGCTCTCACATTCCCCATACACTTAAAATGATCAATCAACCTGAATGGTCTGCAAGTGAAGTCCAGGATGCATCATGTGAAATAATAGGGTTTTTTCTTTGTGTGTCCTTTGACTTCTAGAGTGTGAATGGTACATTTTTCTACATGAAAGTGTTGTGTTATGTGCTTTGTGGGGACTGGATGGACCCGCTGTATGGCCTCTGAAGACGCTGCTATGAAAATGAGTGAACAGGCTCCTATAGCCACATAACCATAAATGGAGAACTTTTATGTTTGTCTATCATCTTCCCTGCTCCACATCCAACTGTGTCAGCAGTTTCAGGCTGGACAAACAAAAGCTGGAAGGCCCAATCCTACAGCAACTGGTCTGTAAGGAAAGGCAATAACATCCTCACACAGGTTTTTCCAAATGTAGCCAGCACTTTGTACGATCCTGGAGATCTTGGTGGACAGCCTCTCCTCAGCCTTTGCCATCTTGCAGGCAGATAGACATATGCACATGCCAGTTTTCAGAGCCCAACCTGTATTCCACGACTAGAAATTTCCACTTATGCTGTGCACAAGGTCTCCTCAGTGGTTTGCAGGATGTCACAGGTGGTACCGCTTGCAGTTAATGTCACAGGAATATTGTGGGCAACACGGCCATGGTTGAAGTGGACAAAGGCTCTTACCATCTCAGGAAGGTAAGCGTCATGGATGACTTGTGAAAAGATGGTCTTGGCAAAGGCTTCATAGTCTTCTGTCGTTATCAGACCTACTGTGTACTGACTGGAAAGAGGGAGGTCAATCCAGACTCTTATATTGAGCACAGCTTCTCTCCTCCCTAGGTATGAATGAACATTCTCACAAAAACAGTGACTGGTGTGGGGTGCTGGAGGTGACAGGTCCTTGCAAGGAGCTCAGAGGGATCCTCAGAGCACTTCTAGCCTATCCCACGTGCAGAACAATGGAGACTGGTTTTCTGGTTCCCAAATCTCTCCCCACTGTGGGAAGACCATTGGCTACAGCAACTCAAGGAGCCCACTAGACTGATGCTACTGACCAGGAGTGGCACACTGCATTTCTAGCAGTCATTCTGGTGGCCGGCCTACATCTCCTGGATGTCTTGCTCGTATGGCATGCTAGTGAACAGCAAGAAACTTGCCAGATGCCATTGCAGACAGTGAGAGTTCTGCCAATGGCCTGCAAAGGTGCCAAATATGTCTGGCAAAATGCAGCAGTGGCCAAAGATAAGAGTTACTAGCAGCCTGCAGAGAAACAGAAGAGGCAACAGGCAGCCTGGTTTTACTGTAGGCAGCAGATATAGACTGCCTGGCTGCACCCCTTTATGGAGACTACTGAAGCAGCCACGTGTCACATAGGGAGCTAATAAGCAGTGAGCATATTGTGTGTTATGCTAGAGAGGCATCTCAATGAATAGACACAAAGCTCTTTGTGATGTGGTACAGAGAAAGATATCCCTTCATGTGCAATGCAATATGGACATAGAACTTCTCTCTATAGAGCTTTGAGCAATATAGACATGAATGAATCTACATGACCAGTCCTGAAGGGCAGGGAAAACTCTCAAAGCTGAATGCTGTCAACAGCATAGACACAGAAATATTGTATTTGAGATGGTAAGGAACAAAGAAATATCCCTATTTTTTTCTTCTTTTTTTTTTTAAAGGACCAAGCAGATCATATACTTTTTTCTTAATCAGGTCAAGACACTGTACAGAAATAAAAATGCCCCATGTAGGTGGAAAATAAACTAGATATTAAATAATACCCTCGTTATTTTCTGTGCTAAATTGCAAAACCAGAGTATTGTTGTAACAGCATGATTTAACTCAGTATAATACTCCCAGTTGTCTTATTTTCCTGTTAACAATGTTTGTTTCTCTCCACGGCTGAAGTAACTCTTCAAGGTTCTGCAAGAGTGATGTACAGAAACTTCTGTTAGTCAGCAGTGACTGCTAGTGGGGGAAACACTAAGGAACTGTTCTTCATCCACACTATTATCTAGGACATAAACCAACATTTCCTGGTGAAAGGGAGCAGATCAAAAACATAAGAGAAAGACAGGGAATTGCTGAGACAGTTGTTCACATTCTCTGCAATATTTTCAGTGCTAAAACACGAATATGAAGAAGTTACATTAATGTCTGTCATTAGGCAAGTCAACCTTCAGACATTTTCCAAATTAAGTGTAGAGATTGAGGTGCTTGCATTTCCGCTAGCCTTGGATTAGCACTTGGGCTGTGCTGTGATATGGCCATGATCTGAAAGTTAAGGCTTTAAAACAAATGCATGTGGTTAATACCCCCTTGCTTTTTTTGAGTTAAAACAGAAGGCTTCTACTGCAATAACCTCTGCAATGGAAGCAGACCTGGATTTACTTGGAGTTGGAGCAGGAGGAATTTGGGGAGATCTAGTTCCCCCCAGCTACTGGGGAGCACATGCTTGAGTCTGCTTCCTCTCCCCCTCTTCTTCCCTCTCCTCTGCCATGTTTAGACTGGAGCTGCCTGCCCTTAATTTATGAAATCTGACCCCATGAAAATCAATATTTTTGCCATTGATTTAAATTTTTCTTTTCCACAGGTGTCCTCTTGTGCTTCTCTGACACAAACATTTCAGGATCATACTTCTGAGCCACAGCAGGAGGTACTCTTGTCTGCTCTTTGATGAAATAAGCAAGGCAAAAATGTCTGTATAGGCATACAGGTGTATGCGTGTGTGAAAAGAGAGACACAGACTTTTCCGTTTGCCCATGGTCTTCGCAAGAATTTGATTTGAGCCACAAATATCTCCAAATATCTCTGAGTTCTCCAGTGTTTAAAATTGAGATGTGACTTCAGTTTGAAACAGAATTTAATATTTTGAACATCACTCTACCTTGCATAAATCTTTCAGCTAAACCTAAAAACAAAATATCACTTTTCAGACTATCATGACAATGGCTTGTTCTCCCATACCTTTGTTTCTCAGTGATATTGGCTGAAAAAGAAAGGAGAAATCATGAAACTAACAACTTTTTGAACACCACATCTAGAGAGGATTGCTTAATATGCAGCATTAGGAGAGAGCACTTTGATATGTGGCACTGTTTCAGACTTCTATACCTCACAAATTGAGTGAAAAAATATGCTCTTCCTTTTGCAGGGTTCTATTCTTTTAACCTCTGACCCACTAAGATGAAGAATGTTAATTTAACAAAAAATCCAAGAATAATTCCACTTTAGCTACTTGAAATATAATGGATTTTCTGTAGCTTTCAGAGTGTCACTCGCAGATCTTCCTGTGCTAGTTAACAAAAGGCTAAAACAATTTCAAAGACGAGGTAATTAGTGAAATGGCACAGCCTTTCTAAGTGAAACCATTTTATAACATTTCTGTACTCTACTGGAAAAGAGACAGATGTGCCTTACAGTGCATATCCTGGGATTAGATATGGCATTCATTGCCAAGGCTGCTTATCTTAACTTGATGGACTCAAGACTCAAGCCCACAATCAGTAGGGGCTTTGAGCAGATACTTTATACATGAAAGTTGTCCTGTTGTCTTCAGCACATCCCATCTGTAAAAATGAGAAACAATGCTGCTATTCCCTGTGACAGTATAAAGATGTCACTTAAAGCTTATAAAGATTAATTCATCAAGCATTTGAATATCGTAGTGATAAGTGCACAAAAAAACATGAAGACATTATTATTACTGTCAGGGAGGGATTTGGATGTGATTCAGTAAACAAAGCATGCAGCCACATGCTGAATGAGTATAAAAAGACATATAGGACAGCTGGTTCCTCCCTTGAGCACCATCTATTTTGTGTTACAAGGCCCTGATCCAAAGCCAGTGATTGCCACAAAAAGGTTCCAGCTAACAGCAGTCAGCTGTGGACTAGCGCTTAGCAAAGAAGGCATCTGCTCTAAAATAAGCAGAGAACCGTGTCTAAAGACTTACAGCATATACTCAAACAGGCAGGAAGGATCCTGGAATCACAGAATAATGTATGTTGGAAGGGACCTCTGGAGGTCTGTAGCCCAACCTCCTGCTCAAAGCAGGGCCAACTTCAACAGTAGAACAAGTTGCTCAGGACCCTATCCTCTTGAGTTTTTAAAATGAACATCTTTAAAGTCACCGGGCAGCCTGTTCCAGTGCCCAAACACTCTTGCTATGAAACTTACATAAGGAATCACCCTTCAGACACTTCCTAGCTTTTTGGTGTTAGACTTTGAAGGTATGCTTTTAGAATAGCTACTTTTTCAGGTTCATATCCAAGGTCATATGCATATATGGGTAAGCTCTTTGAGACGGAGTGGCATTTCGTACGAAGCTTTTATACTGTCCATTCTTGATTGGTGAGTTTGGTAATGAGTGTAACAGCGGCCATAAAATTAGGACTTAAAGTAAGCGGGATGCAGTCATGTTTTATATTCAGCAGTACTTTTGGTGTTTCAAACCTCTGTTCCTTGCTGCATTAAAAGGTTCTTTGCTCTGGAGGCAGGAGTGGTATGTCCCCTCCAAGAAATCACTGACATAATGGAGAAACATTTTGCAAAGACCCTTTGTTCTCTAATGCAAACATGAAGGTTTTCCTATGCTATGACACTTAGAGAGGTGAGATTGCACAGTTTTTTAATTTCATAACACATAAAGATAAAAACTTCGTGGGGAAGAAAGGCAGCTCTGGGATTTAACTTTTCTGTCATTTAGGTCTCCCTAATATTGCTGGGTGGTGCAGCACCTGTAGTGACACAGCTCTCTCCGTTCAGAAGAGAGCTGTAGTCTGCCTTCAATGTACACACAAAATAACAGTGCATTTTTTCCTCTTATAGAATCTATTTTATAGATTTAACATTCTTCGCTTGTTATAAAGAACAAATCTATTTCTTGTTGCCTGTTTGATTTATAATTAAGTTTAATTTCATATTCTGTTTTCCACTGTAATGCTTATCCATGATTCTTGACTTGGTAAAAGTTGTTGGCCATTTTCAAAAAACAGACTTGATCTAAGGACTGTAACCAGCACATAGTATCAGACAGGTTGCATAAAGTCTCATTTTCTGGGGTGTTTGCTTTTTGTGGACCATTTCATTATCATGTAAATGGAGTTGGACCATTTTGCAGACAATCTAATTGTTAGCATAATATGTCCTCTTTATTTGTACAGTGCAGCAGTTTGCATTAGGCTATTATCAAGTGTAACAGAAACCCCTATAACAGCATGAGTTTTGAGAAATGGAGGCTATTTTTTATCAAAGGCTGTACGTACTGGGTACCAACTCCAGTCTAGAATCACCAACAAACCTCAGCGAGCCTAAACTGCACAGCTCTTCTGGAGTCTGAACATGAACTGTTTGTGTCAACAGGAGCAACATCAGTTTTCTAGCCCATACATGTTGAGCTTTAGCTCTTAAACCTTGAAGACAGTATTATGTTATGCCTACGTAGTTGCAGCAAAGGAACTAAGATAAATAAAGCACTACTAAAATAGCAAACAGAAACCAAACAGATCTCCTTTTAGCTAGTAATAGGAATGCAAAAGCTTAAACTTTCATCCTGTTTCCAAACAGTAAATCTTATCTTTTCAGAGAATGCTGCCAATTTAGCACTGTTGAACTTTGGAATACAGCCATCCACACATAAACACATTTGCACATTATTTTGGTTGGCTCTTGCTAAAGCCATATGCTGGGGTTTTTTTTAATTAAAAAGGCACCTCAGAGAAACTTCCAGTGTTCACACAGGGTAAAACATCTTTCAAGGTTCTAAAATGTCAACAAAATAGTAAAGTAGAAAGAATAGTTTTCTCTCCCTCTCCGATGTTGTAAGTAATGCTTGCAGAGTGGATTTTAACAGCCATTTTTACTTGTTTATGAAGACACTTTTCAGTGTTATGCAGTAGTTTGAAGTGGAAAAGAAGACATGGGCAAGTGACAATCAAGGTTTTGATGCAGCAAGGATCAATCACTTCTAAGCCACGTTGACAGGAAATAAGCAGTCCATGCTCCTTTGCCAGTTACCAGGGTCGTAATCCTCATCTAGGTAGCACAGAGTGACAAAGCAGCTAAAGATCAAGGGTTATTTTTCATTTTCTGACAATATGCAAAATTATTTAATGTAATTGAGTAGAACAGATCTGAAGTATCAGAAGAGGGTTTATATTTTTTCACTGTCAGCTTCCAGCTCAAAAATGTACCCTGTAAATGTATATATTGTGCTAACTAGGAATGGATTGGACTGCAAGTACCACTGTACTTCAAACATGAAGGAATTTGTTTCCTTGTCTCCTTTCACTTTTGGCACTAAACTTGTGGTTTATTGAACAATATTGGATTCTGAGTGTGGATTTGCCTCTTCCAGTCATTAGGAAGTGATCAGTCACTGTCGAACTGCATATATAACTGCAGAGTATTGAGCTGCCATCACTAGTGCCACTGTTTCTCAGCCAAAAGAGGGGGCAGCCCAGGTTCCATTGTCTTGCTTGCACAAAAACTTTTAAACTGACTTCTTAAATCTTCCAACAGCTTCCAGTTGCCAGGCTCTTAGTTTTCTGGAAAAGGCTCAAAAACCTTTTCTTGAATCAAACCAAATATTTATTCCTTAAACAGGACAGAGAAAAGGAGCAGATAAATGAGCCAGCCAGGTGGTGGGCCTCCATTTTGAGTCCCTGCTTCCCGCAGCACCTCTACTGCTGATACTGCTGGGGGGGCTTGCAAGGAACCATGGCCCTGCTGCCTAAACACTTTCATGCTTCAATAAACTTTTATTACTGTAGTTATACAGAGTGCAATAGTGTCAACAAAAAAATTTATCACCTCCCCTCTCCTCTTATCAAGACTAACACATAGCCTAGTAGTAATGGCATTCCCAATAGAGGTGGAAGATATGACCTGATTTGACTCACTTGGTTGATAGCTACAGTTCAATTTGACAGCTATAACCAAGAGCTGAATCTTCAGATCTTAACCAGTGGTTACTAGGTGGAAGCAGACTGAATATACATGAACAGCATTAGCTATTGCTCCTTTTGGTTTTGTCATGAATGCTCTGTTTTTGCTTTCCTTATATGTGTTACTGCCTTTGTTACAAATGCCTGAACTAGTAAAAAAATAAAATATTTATATTTTGATTCAACAATTACATGTATTCATGTATAACATGTATTCAACAATATATGCTTTTATTTTTTCAGTTGGAAGGTCACACCATTATATCATCTGCTCCTACAATCCCAATAGCATGCTGTACTTTACAAAATGTATAGTATTACCACTTGTAATCTAATCTTAGGATTGAATCTGTTTTTTGTCTCCCTCCAAACTCCTTCAGTTCTATGCTTACAATATTTTTAATATAGTTTTCTGCCAGATAAGTAAATTACTGCCTAACCATTAAAGGTATCGTCATGGTCTTTAGCAACATTTTTTTCCCCCCTCTTTTCTTAGTCATTTGTAATAAGCATTGATTATGTGTAAAGCTTCTGGTTGATCTCTGGCAGCAAAATGACTCGTTCCTGTCCCACAGTTCTTCCTGCTTCTCCAGCTGAAGAGGTTAGGGGTTCAGGATGACAATGAAACAGAAGCAATGTGACTCAGAGTTCTCTAACAAACTGCACAAATTTGTACAAGCTTCAGCACTTAATCTAACAGCCTCACGAGCCTGATGCAGCTTGTTATGAAGTGAGGAAGAACATCTCTCCATTCCATACAGATCAGTGCTGACTCTCCTGAGCATTAATCAGACAATGATTATTCTAAGTGGAGACTTATGTCTACAGCAAACCTTGGCAGCACAGAAATCTAGACGCTTTGGGGAGTGACAGATACATTGTCAAGAGCATGCGTGCATAAACACTGATACAACTATGGTAAAGGCTTTTGTAGTATCAGCGGGAGCAGTACTTCACTGTTCTTTTCTCCTTTGCAGAGACTTCTGTATCCCCTTTTCTCCCTGGTGCCAGTAATGGAAATGCTTGTAGCCTCCTAATCTTGTCTCAAGGTGTGGGTGGGTTTGGATGTGTCAGTTTCTAGAGAGCAGTGGCAGCTGGAACCGGTGAGAGGCTTCAGACTGCTATTGCCTGCCTCTGCCTTAGTGGACACCTTTGTGCTATCATGCCTGCTACCTCACCTTCACTGTATTCAGTTCAGCCCTGGCTCAGATCTGGCAGTGTTTCTCCAAATACCCCTCTGAGCCTCTTCCTCTTCCCTCCCAAAGCTTCCTGTAGAAATACTGACTGATTGCAGCGGTTTTATATGAGACAAGAAATACATTGCTATAGAACCTTCCAGCAATTTGATTTATAGCAGTGCAAACACTCTGGTAATTGCGTGTAATAAGTTACTGGTTCAGACTACAATATCTTGCACTTGTTAATGTTGGGGAAAACTCTTTTTGCTTGTAAAGCTTTTCTGAGTCTTGCCCACTCTTCTAGGTTCACTTTTGATACATTTTTAAAAGAATGCTTTGTCACATTGGGAAAACTGTCTGATGGGAAAGTCCCTCTTAATGTACCTTGTGTTTGTGCCCTGAGACAGTAGATTTATAAACAATATTTTAGATATATTTCAGCCTTTTCCCACCACACATGTTCTCATCAAAAAGGTTAATGAATGTTCCTTGTAAACTTTTGGACTAAATTATGGTATAAAATATTAAGATTCACAGTTATAAAGAATTCTATTCATCGCTATTAAACATGTTGTGATCACATCATGTGAATTAGTCCCCTCTTCCTGATGTGTGAAAAAGAGTGGACGCTGTACATTTTTCAATCTTTCTGTTTCTGATTGGATCTATTATTCATCTTGCATCCCTTTTTTGGAAATCATGTTGCCACAGGGAAGAATCTGAAAGTATTCTGTCGAAGTACCTAATAGTTTTATGTTGTTTTAACCTTTTTGGGTTTACTTCTCTCTTTATTCTTTCCCATGTTCTGTCTTTGTTTTTGCACTGAGCTAAGAGGTTCTATTTGCTGTCTATAGCAACCCACAGCTCTTTCCACCTGTTACAATTAATCTAGAGTCCAGGAATACATTTGGTGGTCAATATTCCTCTGGAACTTGTATTTGTCAACAATGAATCCTGCCTGATGTCATGTTTCCTTCTTACCCGACCTGTTACTTTGGGTCTCATAAATGCCTCCAACTGCCTTAGTCTAAATAACATCCTGTCATCTGCAAACATTTGCCTCTTCTTATTTATTGGCCTTTCAGGCTTGCTAACACATTTTATAGTGATCCAGAAATCCATAATGTTTTCCCCTGTGAAAAGATTAGAATTTTCAAAGAAGCCTTGAATCCCAAGTCTTAACAAAAGATCACATGGAAGGAATGGATGTCGATCTTGATTTGGAAGATGTGAAAGAGCTTGAAACTGAATTGTCCAATTTATCAGACAGAGGCACAGGATAACTAAAAATTGTTTCTGCTAGAGAAACTGGGAAATGAACAGATATTTTCCTGTTTGAACAGTGATTACTGTTCACTGTGCCCAGGCAGGTACCTTTGCACTCTGCTAAGCTCCACAGAGTACAGTGGCAATCTGCAAGCAATATCAAACTAGGAAGAACAGAATGAGCACTGGATGGATAGGTGACCTTGATGAAATGGAGAAATAGACTGAAAAAAAATGTAATTAAATCGCATCTAGATACAATTAAACAACTGCACGTATACATGGTAAGGACCAGAAGAAAAGCTGAAGGTTACTATACCAAAAAGCCAGTCAGTTCCTGTTGTGGAAGACGCAAATGTACAAATAGGAGTATAACCTGCAAGAACAGTAAGCCGTCCTCCTGCTTTACTTGGTAAGGCTTTAGCCAGAACAATGTTCATGTTGCAGTGCTGTTTTTTCCTGGAAGGTCTTCATAAAGTTGAGAAAGAGGGAGACCAATCAGAATGAAGTCTAGAACTGCCTTTGTTTAACCTGATGAAGAAAAGCCAGAGGGAAAAAGGACAACAGTTTGCAAATGCATAAAAAGCTGTTGCTAAACAGAAGGAAATAATGGCTTTCACGCCCATGTGACTAGTTGAACAAAATAAGTCTAACATTACAGCAAGGGAGAAGCAAGTTGTATGTTAGGAAAAAAGAATGCCTTCTAACAGTGAGGACCAGGTGGGATTGCTGGAGAGGCTGTGAAGCCGTATAAAACAAATGTCTGCTGTGAACTTCTTGGGACATGACATAGTTGCCATTCGTCTTGCTCAATTTTATCTGTCAAAAAGCATTCCCTGTTCAGTTTGTCATCTGGGAAGCCTTCACAGTCACTGGAGACAGACTCCACACCAGCAGCAATTTATCTTATCCTAAATGAGGTATCTGGACTAGTTAGTGTGAGAGGGTGTGCCCTTGGTTAACACAAAAGGAGTCTGGAGGTGTCATACAGTTTTGGCCGTATGACTGGCTTCTATGGTATTTTCTTAATGGTTGTGAGCTGAAGGAAACGTGTGATACTCTTTAAAAAGCATTATGTCCTGCTTGTTCAAAATGTCTACATCTTTAGAGCTGCATCAGTGACATGTGGAAAGGTTGTTAAATTTTCCCGTAAGTGATTGGAAAGAATGCATGAGACTATGGTTTGAACCAGTTGTTGTTCATTTAAATGATGGTTCATCCACTTATCGAAATAACTGAGGAGCTCCTGATTTTTCAAAATCTTTAGCATACAGCTTTCTCTGAAAGACACAATTGTAACAGCAATGTTTCATTACCTGCTACTTGCTCCTGTTTTGGAAAGCTTAACTTGCGCAGGCAGAGACAAAAGCTCCAGTGGAATTATTGTGACTGTCTACACACCAAAGAAAATGAATAGTTTAGGAGAACAACTTACAAGCACTCCATGAAAAGATATTAAGTCACGTACGGTGCACTATCTGCATTCAAAAATGCAAACAAAGGCTAGCTTCCTTGAATGGTTTATTCTTCATGAAAGATTTGACTGCCTTTAATAATTAGTGCAGAAAAAAACCCAACACTGTAAGAGAGATACAGTATGAAGGAACATTGATCCTGAGCAAGGAACAATAAATCCAGAAACAATTTTCTCACTGTGAGTTGACTTTGTAATGTTAGTGTAAATATAATTATGACATCTTAACTGACACTCATATTAAGCAACTTCCATTTGCAAGCAGTTCAGGTAGGAGATTAAACCAGGAAGCATTAAATGTATATGACCATTGCATATGAAATTTCTTACCTGGAGAAATACAAACACTTTGGAAAGAAAAGGCCATATATGTGGCCATGTTATCCTTCCAACTGGCATCATGTGAATTATTATTGATAGATTCACTGGGAATAAATCTGGACCCAAGATATAAGGGAAAAACATAAATAATAGAGCACAAGTGCACTTTTCTTTCCCTTTTTCCTCCCTAAGCCAGGCTGCTCAAACAGGTTTGCAGTCCAACAGCTACAGTGTATGTTAATGAGTGCTGAATCCATCCAGCAGTTACTTTTATATCCCATTTCAGGTTAATAACATAGAAAAAAAAATCCTTTTTACCAGTAGTAAGTTCACACGTGGCTGATGTGGGAGTAGAGGCAATACATACTACCTTCCGAACTGCCAATGCACAGAAGCTATAAGCTGTCAACTCTCTTTCATATCATCCAGCTACAACAAGAAAACCTTTGAAACTATGAAGCTTTGATTAAAGCATTGATCTAAGCCAGTAGAAATAGAAGATGAATTAAGTGTACCTGAAAATAATTACTTTAGAATTAGCTTGACATTTGTGCAGCTAAACTGGAAAGACATACTTTCTTCAGTACAAAAGTGAAACAGAAAATTAGATTTCACCCAGGCAGAAAAACTTACAGATTCTAATCCAGGAAAACATATGCTTACAAAATTGACCATGGGTATAGTGAACGATCTTGGACAATTGCAGTGTAATTGGCTGTCATCCCTTGAGGACTTTGTCCTAAAGTTACAGGCAAAATCCTACTAGACCAGTGACTTGGAAAAATTAGGGCTCATATTTATGGTGATAAGGTTTGTGTAAGATTACGGCTAAAGTAGGATAGGATATGTACATTACATAACGGCATAAAAACTTCCTGGGATGGTGAACCTCTAACAAATTACAAGGGACATGCTCCTTGGAAAATCACTGTGGAAATTTTGTCTACTGACACATAAAACCAGCTGTAAATCAATATGAAGTGGATTTTTCTTTTTTTTTAATTAGGGAAAGAATCAAATCATAAACATCAACATCATAGAGTGACCTACACATGACATCATTGATATAGTAATAGGTGGAAGAGAGCATGTAGGCGAAACACATGCTATGTGTTGGCCTTTGTAATGTACAACACATTATGCAAAGGATGGGAAAGACGAACTACAACTGCATCTACCTGCACTTGAAAGATGCTTTTGTTTTTCTTTTAGCAATACATTCAACAGGAAAAGAGCAACGCACTAAAAAGTCATGTTTGACTACAAAACACTTCTGTGGTGTCTCACACAGTTTAATACAGGGAAATTACAAGATGTCACAAAGCCATGGAAATTTAAATTATGATAAAATAATGCCAGTCACACCATTCGAAATAAAATCAAATCATGTATAGTATAAACTAACATCCTGTGAACATTAGGGTTGAGATTCATCTGCTATAACTTTGCACAGCTTTTCAGAACTATCTGATCTATATTAGATACCCACATTCAGACAATAAGAATCTAACTCTGAGATTCTCTCTTTCTCTACCCAGCAATAAAAGGAGTCTAGACAACTAACAGTACGTTAGACACCTACAGTGCAATGTCTACAACTGCATTATTGCAATGTACATTGCAATGTTGCAAAAGTCTACATACAATCAGGTGAATGTCAGTCTAAGAAAGTTTCTCTGAATCTGGTAATTTTAGAATTGCTTGCATTCCATTAATGTTAGCAGAATGTCTAGGGAAACCAGTGTGAAAGCAGACCTCTTCCATCTCAAAAGTTTGTATGCATCAATGTCAAAAGAAAACAGAATATCTTTATCTTTGATTCTCAGCACACCATACAATCTGTAAGGGTGTATCTGTGGGAAGGAACAATAGCAGAACACTGCAGGAAAGCATAGGACTTATGGGGCTGCCCAAAGCAGTAGCCCTAAAGATGCGATATTGCCTTCCACATATGTAGTTTGAACCAGTGTTACCTCTGCAGATTTTACTTTATGTTGTATTAGAGCAGCATAAGCAAGTACTGGTTTTCAGAACTTAGTACCTGGGAGATACCTCAACTGTTTCAGAAATACATTCTCAATTTCAGAAGTGAATAAAAGAAGAAAAAGGCAGGGTTCCCCACAATCATGTGGAGTAAATCCGTGAGTGAGCTTTCTTACATCTGCTGTGTCAGTACATCAGGATCACAGAGCAACAGCATCAACACCAAGCTGAACCAGAATACTGCTTATGAGACACAGAATTACTATGGCCTGTACAGATAATTTGGCATTCCAGACCCTGAGGAAGCTGTTGCACAGCATGAAAGAGCCCTTCCAACCAGAGATTCTCTGGTGACCTAAAAGAATTAATTTTAACTATTAATTAACTAATAGTAAGTAATTAAATGACATTAATAATTCTTCATTCTTATATCTTTCCTGTGAAACAATGTCTTACATAAACTACAGTTTGCTCATTTAAACTTAATCTATATGGAGAAAGGTCAAACAGGTCTGTGTGGACCAGAGGTCATAATCCACTGGATCAAGTCATCACCACTGTTTCATCCTCTGCGTGTAGGCAGGCCAAGCGTGTCGTGGTATTAGCATCCAAAGATAGTTGTACAATCTACGTTCTCAGAAGGTATTAGCATCAAGTCCAGATGTTTATATAACACCACAGAGGCTGCTCTTATGTGCTTATTTTGATACATCTGCCAGGCAATTTTTAGGTAGTGTTTTGCATGAATAAAAATATTTGTGCCAAACATGTAACACTACCAAGAACTGTGGCTTATTCTCCACTTTGACTCTTGACTTACAGTTAATATTTTTTCTGTATGTCAAGGTGTGTTATTTCCATGCCTTGCAGATCTGAAGGTGAAATGGTGTCCGGTTGTCGATGGTTGTCAAGTCATAGCATTTCTTGCATTTTGCCTCAAGCTCAGTAAAGCTGTTAGAGGGTCACAGCAATGCTTGCTAAGTGACAGTTCTGCAATCTGCTCTTTTATATTCACACAGAAAAAAAAAAAAAGCCTATTGCAAATGCAGTAGCCAGTAATCCTTGGTAATAATTTGGGTGACATGAAAGCTCAGGATATACATGAAACAGGACCTTGATCTTACAGTAGGTAAATTCCTAATCCATTCCAGGATCCCTTTGTGTGAATGATGACTAAGCTTCTGGAAACATATATCCTGACTAATTAGGAGACTTGCTTGTGTTTGTTACTGCATTTTTTGTGACTGCTATCCAAGCTGCATTGCTACAAAACAATCAGTTCTATAAAGCAGCCCAGGCTTCTTCTAAAAGTATGTACCACATCAAAACTTTAATCAATCCAAGTATCTACAGAAATGTTATGTTCTTGTTGCTTACGTTAGTGGTGAATGGTTTATGTTGGCCATGATTTCAGTTTTGCTGTCATCTAGCTGTGTTCCTTCTGAAGACAGAAGGGATTTCATGTGATTAACTTAGATTTCTGCAGGCTGGATAATATCTTGCTCGAACTTCACATAGTCTGTTTGGGTCCTTGCCGTCACTCACATTTCTGATCGTGTTCTGCCTGAGTTGATGCTGCTTTTATCATACCATCAGCTCTTTAAGACAGAGTACCTCCAAAAGTTTTATTGTTCTTTTGCTGAAACTTTTCTTTAACTGGCCCTAATGGAAAATGTAGACAAAAATGTTTACAGCACCTGGGTACTTGAGATAATTTCTCGTCTAAACCAAATTGCATATATCTGAATTTCTTACCCATAAGAATATTTTCAACTTCCTAGTTGGCTCCAAATATATGTTGATCCAGAAACAGAATAATTCCAACTGAGTATAGCCTTGATAAAAACTAGTGGGATCCAAACAAATACTAAAAATGTAATCTCTCTAAGCATAACAACCCCTAAAAACATAAGACTAATAATAAACCCTAATGACTGACCAAATCCAAACAGTAATCCTAATCCTTCAGCCTAACCCTAATCCTAAAACTAAACCAAGCTTTAAGTATAACCCTAACCCAAACCCTAAAACTAACCCATATTTTAAACCTAACCCTAATCCTACACATAAATGTAAGCCTAACTGCATTCTAACTAAAACACAAAATCTAAACCTAAAGCATAACAACAGACTTACCCTAATCCTAAACCCTAACCTTAAAAGCTATCCCTAACCCTAAACTCAACCATAATGCTAAAGCCAAACCTAAATCCTAACCCAAACCCAATCACTGAACTCTAGCCCAATATCTAAATCTGAACACTAGCAGTAAACCATAGCTCCAACTGTAAATGCCCCTAAGTCAAACCCTGTCCCTGAACTCTAAACATAAAGGCAAACCATAACCCAAATCATTGGCTGCAAGCATAGTCATAACTCCTAAACCTAATCCTGACCTGAACCCTAGTTCTACTCTGCCAAAACCCATAATCATAATTGCAAGCCTTAATGCTAAAGCTGGCAATAATCTTTATCCATACCCTGTTACTCTCACCCCAACACTAAATCAAATCCTCAAATTAACATTAAACACAAACACAAACTCTTACACTGAACCCTAACCCTAATGCTATTCCTAATTTTAGACTTAGGGCTTTGGGGTTACAGCATGCATTAGGGGATGGGGTTTAGAGTTTAAGGGTTTGGCTTTGGTTTGGGATTAGGGATTTAGGGTTTTAATTATGGGTTGAGTTTTGCTCAGGATGGGGTTTGTAATAGGGTTAGTGGTTGGAGTTTGTGATAGGGTTTGGGCCTTGTGCTAGGGCTTAGGGGGTTGATGTTAAGACTGGCATTACGGAGCGATTTTCCATGGCATGGGAGATGCCATGGAAGAATAAATTTTAAATTGAAATGTAAATAGAATATTCAAAGAAAAAAATTACAGTAATATCAAATCACTGGCACAAGACAATTTTCACCCAGGCATTCCTAAGAAACTTCAGGGTAAAGTAGCTGAACTAGTAACTCGGGTTTGTAACCTCTTACATAAAACTGCCAGAAAACCAGAATACAGTGCTAATTTTTAATGATATTAGTGGGATCCAATAACTACAGACCAATACATCTGATGCTTACACAGACAAATCAGTGGCGATCATGATAAAAAATAGAATTAGAGAAGTCATAGATAGTTGTCAGGCACTGGGAAAGTCAAGAAAACTTTTGTAGAGTTACATTATGTATCATATATCTCTAAAAAAGCATATAAAGTGTTAGGATAGTGTTGTAGTTTAACCCTAGCTGGCAACTAAGCACCACACAGCCACTCGCTCACTCCCCCTCAGTGGGATGGGGAAGACAAACGCCATCACTCTGAACGTCCCCCCCTTCCTTCTTCTTCCCCCAGCTTTATACACTGAGCATGACATCATATAGTATGGCATAGCCTATTGGCCAGTCTGGGTCAGCTGTCCTGGCTGTGCTCCCTCCCAGCTTCTTGTGCACCTGGCAGAGCATGGGAAGCTGAAAAGTCCTTGATCAGTGTACGCGCTACTTAGCAACAACTAAAACATCAGTGTGTTATCAACATTATTCTCATCCTAAATCCAAAACACAGCACTATACCAGCTACTAGGAAGAAAATTAACTCTATCCCAGCCAAAACCAGGACAGATAGACATCCTATTCATAAACTCTATTTAGACTTTCAAAAGGCAGTCAACAAGTGATCTCAGAGGTCCCTTCCAACCTTAACGATTCTATAATTCTATAAGGTTGGTCATCAAATGCTGTTCAAGAAATTATACTATGATAGTATAAGAAGTAAGTCCTTCACATGACTGAATAACAATTAAAAGGTTGGAATTAATGATCAGTTTTCTGCATATATGCAAACTGCAAGTGGAGTACAATCTGCTCACCACATTCAAAAAAGATGTGGAAAGTCTTGATGGATATTGAGGCAGCAGAATTTGACACCTCAAGTTACTTGGAATATTTGTGATGGATGCACTCAACCCCTTGACCAGACTGGTGGTGGTTTGCTACAGGCTCCAGAAGAGGTAAAGGCCTGAGCTGTAGCTGGTCTGTGAACTTCTCTAGTTTCAATCTGTTCTCTGGAAACCCACAACAGAGCAGAGTGACACAGTGAGCATCGATGCATATGAGCTTGGAACACCAATCATGAGATTAACACATGAATAGTGGGGTGGCTTTTCCAAGACTCATTTATCAAGGAACAAAGAAAGTTGTGGGTACAAGAAGTCTCCTGCATACTTTTTCCATTGCATGTGATTTGATTACAAGCCAAGCACTTTATCGTATAATGAAACATTATATAAACTTTGCATACACAGTTGATTAGACATAAAACGTTTCCATGGCTTTAATTTTTTACTATGCCATTCTCCATGAGGTTAGAAATCACCTCAGGAACTGATATTTTCTGCCTGTGAAAGTACTTATACAATACAATCAAGTTAACTCAAATCTTCTTGAAAAGATAAAAAAGACTGAGCTAAGCCATTTGTTGTAAGTCATTTCCTCTAGCACACAAATAATTCTTGTGTATCTCTTCTAACTTTTGGTATTTTTTCAACAATCTTCTTGAAATCTGGATACCAGATTCATTTGCACAATTTCAGGACCAGCTTCATGTGATGGAGTTTATATGTTGGAATCATAGGTCTTTCAACGACAGATATATTGACAAGTTATGTATTATTAACCTACAAAAATATGGCAAAATACTGTTATCTCAAGGTATCCTTGCTATATGCATTTGTTTTTGTTGGCTCACTGAGTGATGATTTTTGGAGAAACCACTGCGAAGATGGAATTACTGTGAGTCATTATTGTAAATGAAGAACATCCACCTGTGGAAATTTCTACATTAAAGAGTCATAAAAGGTAAGTCAACATGTGTAAAGAGAAATCAAATACAGGATATACATACTGGCAGTGAAGCCAAGCCTGGAATGCAGACCTGACAAACCTGTAACAGTGTCAGAGTCCAATATTCTGACCAATTTGCTTTAGCTATTCTATACATGGAGGATTTGAAGTTTAACACCAAATTTACTTATTTGAAGCTCTTTTGACATTACATTGGATCTTGATTTTGCAGGGGGGATACAGCAACATACTTAAATCACAACACAAGTACAAATTAAGAGAGTATAGCAATTGCAATATATAGTTGAATCACAGTACTAACATAATTGTCTATAGTATGTTCACCATCACAACACTGGATAGCCTCAGCTGCTGAGGATATGGGAAGGAATATGTGGGCTGAATCCAGATCAAGTCCGTCTCTCTCTTCAAAGTCCTTTTTGTTTGTTGTTCAGTTTTTATACTCTGTTGGTCACGCTCTATGTTGGGTACTCTATTACAAGTTGTGCGACTGTTTCCACTCTTGATTAACTGAGGGGCAAACATTTATACAACTGGTTGATCCATTCAGCTGATATGATTGGTTGATTCACCCAGCTAGTATAGCCAGTTGATCCGGTCCACCAATATAGCTGGCTGATCGACTCAACTAATGTAGTCATTTATCTAGAAGAAAGACAACCCTCTGGTGCCCCTAGCTTTAAGTTCAGCTATCTTTGCAACAACCATGACCATTCCCTACATCCCTCCCCGAGCTTCATGAACATGTCACCCTTCTCATCTCCTCTGAGCCTTCTGCCATTGTAGTGGTTCATTGATCAGTCACAGTCAGACAGGGCCTGGACCAAATGCTGATAAGGTTAGGAACATACGGACTGCCTATTGTTTAATATTGTTTTCTGCTACATGAACCACATCTGCATTGCAAAAACTAGTCAGTCACTAGCTAATTAAGTTATTGCTTCAAAAAAAAAGGTGAGTTGCATGTGCAGACCAAAACTTGGACCTGAGGAGATGGCAGATGGACTGGAGTCATAATGCTGGTCTTGCGGGACAAGAACATTAATTCAATCAAGAAAGGTAAAAGGTAGGACACTGTGATATGAATCACTTAAGGCAGCCTCAAGTCCAAAGTAAAAGTATGTCTTTTATACTTGCGCCATGCAGAGGTAAGTCATCAGTGTTCTTTCCTCATGCAACCAAGGACTGTGTTAGCCTTAAATTGCCACAATACAACATTGGACCTCATACTGAGTTGTCTGTCAGTAGTGCTCCTTAAATCCTTTTCAGAGATGCTGCTTTCCAAGCTACTGCCTTCCATTTATTCAAGTAGTCCTACTTATCATGTTCTTTACCTGAAAAGATATATAAATAGAGTAGTCCAAATTGTTCCTATCTGGAAAGCTGCTTTCCAATACTCTCCCTGCACTAAAGAGAGATATTGCACTGCAGGATAGCTGCGCTGGCATGGCAGGGACACCAAGGAGCCCACACTGTCACACAGCGCAGTCTGGCTGTACTTCTATAGGCCATGAGGAGCTCTAATGCCCTTGAAAGCTGCACCGACTTGTGCCAGACTGCTACACCACAATCCAACGGTGGAAAAGGACACTTGTCTTTGGCTGGTAACAGGACATCTGAACCTTTATGTAAATTGCTAGGTGCTAGCAAAGAATATCATAACAGCCAAAAAGCAAGAGGGAAAAAGATAGATTACTGGAGATAGCCCTGATTTGAAAGTCATTAACAAAGTAATGAGAAGCTGAAGAAGGAAGATCTAGGATAACAGGAAAAATATACCCCCACCCCCAAAGGTATCTTTTTACATTGTGGAACTGCTGACAAAGGAAGAGGTTGGAAGAGTGATCAAAGACTTCCTTGCCAACAGAAGAGGAACAAGAGATACACTCTTCTGTGTATCATATTTTTGTTCCTATGGTTCTGTTCAATACATTCATGTCACATGTGACTGTGTTATATATAAACTGGAATGCAATGACAAAACCAGGTGTCTCTAATTTCACAAAATATATCAGACTCATAACACATTAAGAACATTTTTGCAGAACTTCACATTCCAGTTTACCTGAATGTATTACAGAGTTATAACCAAAACATATGATTTGATTTAAAAGTTCAGGTTTTTCTTCATCTTGCTGTATTTTTAGAAGACCTGCTTATTTTATTTGTTGTTCAAATAAAATAATAAAATCAAATAGGGAGTAAATTCTGCATAATGGATAAAAACTTATCTATGGAAGAATATCACATGCTAAAATAGTATCAGAAACTCAGCCCAAAGATGGTTGAAATGTGTTTTTCTCTGAATATGTGACTATGGAAATAGATGTAATCCATATACCAGGTGTTCAATTAGAAAAAAAAATCCTTGAGCTTGATTCTACTTCTGCTTTAGTAAATATGTGTTTTTTCTTTACTTGAATTGGGACAGATAGCTAGACAACTTCTTAAATATAGTAAACTAAAATAAATAAATCAGTAAACAAACATGCATACATTTAACTTAAAAGAAAATTAACCAGATGATAATATAGTCCATTTCTAGGTGTGCAGTTTTATACAACATAAAGATTTTAACATTTTACGAAGAAGTATGCACGTGGCTCACTCACAGAATATCAAATCTGCTGAATGGAAAATTGGCTAAAATTACTACATCAGACTCAAAATATATTGTTCGTCTGTTGTGTAACTGAATCCATGGAAGAAATACAGTTTAGTGATTTGTTTGGTGTATTTAACAAGCTGGTAGAAAACTACTGCTGCAAAATGCACTGGACTCGTGAAAGCACAGCAATATTGAGTAGTGCTGGATACATGGACTAATCTCAGTTCTCCTATAACACTGAGCCCCAATTCAGGAAAGCAGGATTTTCTGTCTAGAAAGTACTGCGGTGTTTGTATCAATCAGCATAATAGGTTTCTCACTCATAAATCATCCACTAAATATAGAAATATAAACAACCCAAAATGGTGAATTGTTAAGAACCTGGAGCAATTCTAATAACAGAGAGAGGCTGGAAATGCTGTTGTCTTGTACAGTAGCTAGATAAGGGGCCTGTGAGGGACATTTACAGAAAAAAAAAATAGTTTTTTGTCTTTAAGCAAAATATTCCTCTCCTTCTGACCTTTTTCTCACTCTGGTCACCTTTACTCATTTTCTTAAGCAGTTTGCTCTGGTGGCACGAGGAGCTGGATTTATTTCCAGTTCCCTGAACCGAGCCAGCTCACTGCATAGCTACGCAAGCACCAGCAACAGCAGCATGGAGGGGGAGGAAATGAGCAGCCGTAAGGAGGAGGAAGGTGGCGTCACTCCTTGACTGTAGCTCATGCTGTCAGCTATCACACATGTACGTGCGCATACACAGCTGTCCAGGTGTCTGCGAACCAAACATCCAAGGCCCTGCTCTGATATGGTACAGCTGCATAACCTGGACTCAGACTGCTCAGAAAGAGCTGTCTACAGACAGGTAAGAAAGTAAATGTTACAGACAGAGATAGGATTGTTGAGACAGAATCAGAAGTAGCTCAAAGTTTCAAGGTTGAAATCGACAGCATGGAAAGATGCAAG
Source organism: Nipponia nippon (assembly GCF_047370975.1). Lineage (NCBI taxonomy): Eukaryota > Metazoa > Chordata > Aves > Pelecaniformes > Threskiornithidae > Nipponia > Nipponia nippon. The sequence goes on along the minus strand of NW_028262290.1, from coordinate 78,234,887 downwards.
ATCCAAAAGAAGAAAACAAAACAAAACAAGGCTAATCAGGATGGTCAGTCTAGTTGGGACCTCACTGGGAATCATCAAGTCATCAAGTGGAGTTCTCAGGGTCACCAGTTTTGGCTGGAGCTGGTGTAAGACAGCAAGTCAGGAGCTACTGCTTTCCAGTGAGAAAACTCTTCCCCTCCTGTCTGGCCAGCAAGGACTCTTCAGACACCTCATCACGGTGGTGAACATGCTCATGTTTAGCCTAATAGCTCATCACACCCTGCCTATCTTTGGTGTGTGTGTTAGCCAGTAAATAACTGCTTTATATTTTTGTCCTGCTTGCAGAGTCTCTTTGCACTGAGCTAAGGATCCTGAACAAACCAACTCAAAGAGGGGCCATAACAAAGGGTGAGAAACATGTTTTGGCGGCAGTGGAGACTGCACCATATCAAGTGGCTGCATAGCTATGGCTCAGTCTGTGACATTGCTTAATCAAATGCCTGTTTACTAGAAGACATAAGGAATTCATTACTGTGGCGCAACATGAATACCAGCGTGGAGATGTGGCTCTGCATATAAACCAGAATTCCAAGTAAAGGAATTATATAAGGTAAAGACATTACTATATTTCTTGCTTCAACATCAGAGAACATATTTCCTAACATCAGATCTGTTTTCTCCACCTTGTATTAATGTCTTAGTGCTTTGCCCTGCCAAATTCTAACTGTTGAAGATAAAGAGCATTGAATGCATATATATGTCAACTCTGTCATTGGATCGGGTCTCTTTCAGTGTTCTAAGCCCACAGGTGTTAGTAGAAGTGTTTCTTCCACATCTTAAGGAAAGATTTTACCTGTTTAACCTCCCTGTACAGTCTGAATCTGATTCTAATGCATTGGGCTGTGCAAATATACTTATGTTTTTTTAAAAAAAAGAACTCAGAAAGGACATAAACTTTAGAAAATAGCCCAGCTGGCTCCTTCTGCCTGGGACAGACCTGTGTCTAACAAACTACAGAAGCCAGATAGATAAAAGCTAAGAGTACACAGCTATGCAATAGGAAGTGAAATATCTAGGACCATTATATGATATTCTTTGATTAGAACATGTAAGTGGAGGATAGAAAAAAAAATGAAATATGGTAACAAAAGCAGCATGAATAAATGTCTTTATATTTTCTCGCACTTCACAAAAAAAGTAAAAATCCTGCTTCTTCTCAGTCTGAGAGGAATTTTATTTTTTGAGTTCTGAGAATCCACTAGGAAGTGGTAGGGAAATATTTTGATGTTAGGTAAATACTTTCTTTTACCTGAAATGAAATATTTTTCTTCAGTTCTGAGCATGCTTTGATATGTAAAACATTCAGAGACAAATTAATAAGCAAAATAATTTTCGATCAAGTTAACAAAACATTTTGTGGCTTGTTTTTTTTCCTTCACTGAACATGCTTAGATACAAAGAATGTTTCCACTCTTCCCTGGAAGGCATCAGATACCTTTAGAATATTTCAGAAAGAATGAAGCAACTTTGCCCTTTTGTTGGCTGTGTATTAGGCAGTGCTCTAACCACTACCTTATTCTGAGATAAGCAGCTTTCTCTTTAAATAGAGATATAGGATATGTTTATATGAAACACTTCACAGGATTAATAACAGAAAACACAAATGGAAAAAAAAGGAGAATATGAATAATCTGATTACTGACCTTTTGTATGCAGGTAAGAGTTCAGGCCACAGACGAAATGTTACATTAATCCAAGCTCTTCTACCCAATGTATTTCAGAAGCTATTTTTGAATGTTACCTAGAAGTTTGATATACAATTCACAATAGAACTAATGGAAACTATGCCTCCACTTCTGCTGCATTGCTTTGAAGGTCTTGGTTACCGAATTGTGAAAAAAACCAAAACAAAACAGAAGATTTGAGTCGCATTTGCAAAGAAACTACAATTACCATCCCAGGCTTAGTTTCAAAGTTGAGAACAAAGACAGGACTAAGTCTTTGGGTAAAATTTTCAATTAAACCTAATCTTTAATAAGACAAGTTTCTAACAAAATTTTGGGATTTTTGTAAAATTAATCTTTGTGGATTTCAAAATATGCATCAAAAACCCACAAACGTTAGAGACCAGTGACTTCAACAGCTATTTCCCTATAGATACTGGTCTCCGCACATTGCAATGATTCTTATGTCAGTTCTGCATAACATTTTTTCACAGCATGTAATTATTTTGCAAAAAAACCACACTCAAAATGTCTAGGGAACAAATATAATTTCAGCAGAATAAAACCTCACAAAAAAATGCTCCAGAAACTAAAACATTGGCATATGAGCAACACCTGAGAAAATTCTCTCTTCATCATAAACAGGTACCAGAGAAAGATTTGAGCAAACTTTGTCATTTACCCAGTGTTCAGGTCCTTGACCTCAACAATTTTTATAATGACTTGGCATTAAGTTACAACATTTCAATTAATTTGGTTAGTCCACTCAACTAGATAAAACATATGAGGACAATTAATGTGTCATTTCTCTTAAAGTGAAAATTTACATTTCTTTCATGACGATTATTGCTCTTTTAGATTAATATAACTTCTTGCACGTGAAAGTACTACTTGTGTTTTCTCAGATGAGTAATTCAAGTTTCCTATCTTATTCTCTTCTTTTACTGACCTTTGCCACACCTCTTTCTACATTATGCCTGACATCCCTCCCCTAATGAAAAAAATTAATAATTTGAAGGAGTTTGGATTTGTCAGCTCAGGAAGTCAGATTTTTTTGCTGAGTTAGCATAATGTATGCTGAATTAGTATTTTCACATGCTCACTGGAATCAAGACAAATTAACAGAAGCACATTATGAACATTCATCATTTTTCTAGCAAGCTTCAGCCACATGAGAATCTGTTTAGTATGCACAGAACAGTTACAATTAATTTTTATATATTTGGTTAAGCTTAATAAGCCCTTGTTTCATAGCATAGTGTGACTGCCTCCGGAATTAAGAAATATTTAAATGTACTTACAAGATGGATGTCAAATATGAAAACAGTAAACCTTTCATCTTTGCCTAGTATTGTCATCTACTGCAAGTTATAGCAAGGGTTTACCTGCCCTTGAAAGCATTAATGTCCCCTCCACTAGACATGCTGCACTTTTGAAACTACAATGAAGAGCATGATCGGATGAACCATAACATAGCAAGGAAATATTTGCTAACATAAAGATCCAGTATGGTAGACTATTTTCCTTGGCTGAAACTCCAAAACCACTGTTTGTTTTATTGTACTTCTATATGTTTTTCTTTCTGAAAATGTATGTATCTTCCTTATATTTGTAGCTTCAGTCATATAGTTTGAAAAAAATGCAGTGCGTCTTTGTCAGGGCATGATCTATTGCTTGCCTCTGTAGTTGCTTCCATAAATATGACTGTAAATGTTTGTCAACTTTGCACCTTAACAATAATTATGAACAAATTTCACAGCGGTACATGAAATGAGCAAAACTCATCTGATGAGTTGTAGTGGGTTCTGGTGGAAATGACACATGTTCAATTTTAGCTCAAACTGCAATATGAGGAGTAAAGAAGTAGAAGGTGGAAAAGAGAAGTAAGCCTGAAAGTCATTGTATTGCCCATTTTAGACAATAATTAGACCATCCAAAGCTTACAGGTGCTAGCTGAACCAAGCTACCTGGGTGGGTGCTTGGTTCTCAGCAGAACCATTCTTTCTAGATGCTGCAGTAATGGACAATAAACCATGAAGCCAACAGTTATTACATACTGAATATTCCAATGTGGTCTTTAAACTTCTAAACAGTCATCAATTAGAAATTGCTTTAAAGTCACGAGGAGGTATACCGTATCTCCCAGACGCTACTGAATTCTAGATTGTACCTTCCTAGAGTAATCAATTTTTTGTACCACACTGTCTCTTTAGCCAATGAAATTAATGTATTGTCAGGGAAAAAGGGGGACACAAATCAAAACATATACAGCTAGTGCTTAGGGTCCTCATTGCTATGGCTGTGCACTATCAAGATCAATTAGTTTCCTTTCTTCTGGCCAGAAGCCTCTGTGTGATTTATAAAGCAGTTTACTAACAGGTTGAGAAGAAAAGATTTACAAAATATGACACCACAAATGAAAAATGGCTATGAATAATGGAATTCCTTTAAAGTGATTTTTTTTATTATTATCATCTTGTTCTTAAGTACATTCATATGGAACTAAAATTTCAGTCTCTGCCCATTAACTCCATAAACCACATTAATATCCAGGTGTATATTTCAAAGATAAACATCTGTGTAGTATTATAAATTAGGTCACTATTACAGTGATATGTGTCAAACATTTGGATGCCTTAAATAAATCAACACGCCAATGGCAATTTTTTTTCTGCCACAAAAGAAATGATGCAAAGTCAGATGTTTTCTTCATTTACATTGGACTTCCAGTTTATCTGAATGCAAACAGGTCTCCAAACTTGCCAGTTGTTCTTGCAGTTCCCTTGTTCCCATTCACTCATGCTGTAGGTTTCCCATAGACCCCAAAAGCAAGATCCACATACCACTTAGATCTTGTTGCACTATAGCCAGCCCTACAGCTTTCTTTTCTACACATCTCATAACATCATCAGGGGTGGCGTGCTGGCATAATTCCTTCTCAGTTTCCCAACTCACTGCATTGATGCAGCATCAGACGAACCTCTCCACAGACAGGATCTGTGCAGCATGCTGTGGGAAAATCCATCCAGGGTGCATCCGATGCTGCACAAATGTGGGGTTCCCAGGATCTGGAGTGATGTAAGCTTTAGTTGCTATTTATATTCCTTTTTTTATTCTATCGTCTTATTAAAAGAGCTGTTTTATTAAGCCATTTTTTGTCAGACCTTTATCATTGAGATCAAGAAAGAACCTGCACCATCTCTCTCTTTCTCACACACACCCTTGCCCCAGCGCAGAGCAATAGCAATCTCTGCATGAGCGTTTGTGAAAGTGGCTGAAGAAGGGGTTCTGCTTCAGAGCAGTGCTTGTGAGTGGCCCTATTTCCTTCCCTCTTCCCTCCTAGTGTGCACACAGTGCACAGCCAAACCAGTCATGTTTGTAATTTATAAAAGACTGAGAAAAGGGCAAATTTCAAGCCTCGTTTGGATTTTCTAGTGATATGAGTCCTCTTCCCAGCCTTATGCTGAAAATAAACAGGGTCCTTACTCATTAAGGCTGAAAATGGAATTTAAAAACACCTATAATCTTCAGCTAGCTATTGGAGGGTTCTCTTTTTTTATGATGACAGAAAACAGGAGATGTCTAACTGGAGTTTACAGCCCAGAACTCTTTGAAGTACTTAAACAATTAAAATAGTGTAGGCTGACTTCCACAGTTTTATAGGGAAGTGCATCCAGATGGACTGTAGCTTGGCAGGAGAAAACAGCAGACAAAATGAAAAATAAAAATGGAGGCTGAGAAGAAGCAAATAACATCTCCAAACCAAAGACGGGGCCTTTTTTTTTAGTAGCTTCAAATTATTTTCTCAGGTAGAGAGCATTATTTCTAGCACGCTTCCTAATTAACTTCCTTCTTGGGAATATTCCTCCAAGGATACAATTGTGCAATGCTCATTAGCCTGAAACGCAGCACAGAGCATGGTGTAACCCAGACAACAGAAATAAAATCCCTACACAGTGCAAGGCTTTGCTCTTTCTGACAGTAGGGACTATGCTGTAGTTGTGGGGTAGGACACCAGTGAAAAGAAAGTACAGGTGTTTCATACTCTTACCCACCAGGCTGGGTGTGATTTTGGCCAAGAAGGATAGGAAAGAGGCAAAAAGTGAGACGGACTCAGCAAAACTCAGTAATGTATGTTTTCTCTCCATAAGTTGCCTCTTTTAATCTCCACCACTCCAGGCCAGTTCTTGACATGAACCATAACCTCCCTGTAAATCTTTGCATCCTCAGAACATCTCCTGTCACAGCTGCCAAAGACTTTGCACCACCTTCCCATAGGCTGGTGTACTCCAGTTGCTCTTTTATTACCACTATGGGTAGCACAGCAGAACCCCAAATGGAACTAGGAGAAGGCAGTGGCCCCTTTCCAAGTCACTGCCATGTTGCTAAGTGGTTATAACACTGCCAATTTTAACAGCATGAAATGTAGCAAAAAATGAATTCTACATATACACAAATTTGGCTTTTGTTGTCCATACCTTACAGCCTACTTCTTCTTAAAAATAACTGGGGTTTTTAGTGTTGCTAAGGGTCAATACACCTTTCTTTTTGCAAAACAATTGTCCAGGCCATCCTTGCAATCTGCTTTCAATCTTCCCAGAATCCACATATCTCAAAATACCACAGAATTTATAAGCAATGTAAAATTCTGAACAATTTCAGAACATTGAATACTCCTTATTATAAATTACATAAGGGAGATGAGGTTCCCTTACCTAAGGCCAAGTGTATCAGTTCCTTAGAGACTAAATAAATGACACAGACCAGGCTAGACAGATCCCTTGTCAGGATGAATACATGGGCTTGATTCTTCTTTCATGATATAATTATACAGCCTCTATTCATTGCAGTTCTTAACTATTTGCCCTCGCACCTGTTAAAATGCACATTGACATAAGAGCTCAATGGCAATTGTATTTAGGGGAGCAGGGAGGGAAAAAAGAGGAGAATTATTCTGAGCTCAGCAAGAGCCAGGAGCCACTATCTCCCATGGGGCAAGATTCTGTTACCAGCTCTGCAGTGACACCTTGTATGTCTAAAAATGGTGTCCCACAGCTCAAGGAGATCCTATAGCAGATAAAAAACAACCATATGGCTATGAGGTGTGCTGTGGATATTGTTCAACATGCTGTCAGTGCGTTGTGTGCACTAATAGTTCTCAATGGCCCTGACCAGCCCCACTGGGGCCTCCACCCCCATGTGTCTGGCTCCATTTCAATTCGGCTCTGTTTGTGCCTGGCCATGGATCCTGTTGATCCAGATCCTGACCCGTGGCCTGACTTCCCAGGTTGACCTTGGACCTGCATCATCACTATGGGGTTACCTGATTATCACTGGCCTGACCCTGGTTACCATTACTGGACCTGATCCTGGCTTCTGTTCCCAGCTTGACCTTGGACTTGCCTTTTCACCATGGACTTACCTAGCGATCTGGACCTTTGGCTGACCCTGGCTGCCTTTTTCAGTCCAGGACTGCTTGTCTCAACATGGTGCTGTGGGGCTGAACCTCAGCTATCAAGGTCCCTCCCTTGCCCTGGTATCACGTTTGGTTCACCACCTGTTGGAGAGCAGCTGGGCCTTTCTGCTCCCCAACACAACATCGTGACAGTCTGCCACGCAGCTGTGTACTACTCTGATCACCATACATGGTATTGGTTACTGAGCATCTCAAAGGACAAAATTAAAACTGATGTATTGTCTGTGCAAACCTTCTGGATCAGGAGAGAAAAAAAACAGATGTAAAATAAAATGGAAGCTCAGATGAGTGGTTCATCTAATATCTTTAGAAAGGCAAGAAGACGTAAAAGTGAAGGAGAAAATTAATAAATACCAGAAACAAAGGTGACGGTATTTGAATGCATCTCAAACTTTAAATAATTGCTAGATGCTCCTAGGATGATTTTCAATGAATACTAACAAAAAAGCTTGTAGACCTTAAGTAAATAAATCCATGGCTGTAGAGGGTGGTGCTGGTCTGACATAATTCAATATACATAGTATAAAAAAATGTGTAAACTGTCCAGCTCACACCTCACAAAATAATAGATGTTGCCAGACAAACACTGAAGTCAGGATGTTATTGGTTCTCAATAAGGAAATGTTACTTCCAGAACTCATCTCATACTCATTCTTCAAGACCTCTGCAGGGCACTGTTTTGTAACTATATATATATTTCTTCTTTGGCATTTTATAATATTTGAAAAACATGATTCAGATCACAGGAGACAGATCACAAGACACATCACAAGATAGACAGGAGAAGGCTGGAGTAGCTCTGTGAAAAAATGAGGGTGCAAGGCCTTTATCTTCTAGAAATTAAATATCAGTGAGGAAAACAGACTTTAAGACATTCACTGTGAGTCCTGCACCACCTTACCTCTGACATCAGGATACTTCAGGAACCGTGCCGTTATTGTTCTTTCCACGTTTTTCTCCTAGGTCTTAAATCAGAAGATGAAGGGTGAAAGTTAATGACACTGAAAGTGAGATTAATTTACATTTATTTTTCCAACTTTCATTTCAGTAGTGTGTTAGAAGCCAGAATCTAATGTCAAATCCTGCATATCTGCCCCTAACCAGCAGACGAAAAGAGTGCATGGGGGTCTTATCTACACTTAGTTACTCGTGCTTTGCTACTGTTCATGTTGCCCTGTGCAATAGCAGGCACAGTCAGGACCAGGTCTTACTGTGTTGTGTGCTGTAAAATCCAAAAGGCAGAGTTTCTGCTCTGGAATTGATATATTCAAAAGCTAAAATCTGACAAGGACACAACGCACACATGCAAAATAAGACTAGAGTTAGAAGTATTAAAGTTCCACGTATCTTTCACTGAAATTGTGTTTAATTAACAGCAATTCAGTTATTTGCTAGAAATCACCTTGCAAATTAAGACAAGGGGTATGAAATGCTAACAGAAATACTAATTATATATGCAGTTCATATCACTTTTCCAGACTATAAATCTTCATGGTGGTGTTTGCTCCCAACTTCAGCTCTCGTAGGTCTTTTTTTTTAATGTCTTTATTAATTTTGCCTTGTTTATTGTTGTAAATGTAACGCCATTTTACTGCTCACTGAGATGAAACTACATTTTTTTTTGTTGCTGCTGCTTCCCAGGAGTATGAAACACAAATGAGTTACACCTCATCAAACCTCACATTTTTCTTCTGTGATATAACTAGTCATGTTTTCTTGCTGGTACATAATTCAACTTGCAGATGCCTCATCAGCCTCCCTCTCTCCTTGACACCTGTCAACTGTTTGTCCTCTTAGTGAAGGTGTTCAGTGCATTATTATTCCAATCTGAGGCAAGTCCTTGGGAAGTGTCTGTCAATAGGGTGTCTAAGATCATTGAAATACAAACTTATACCTTTCTCTAAGCTACTATTCAGGAATGATGACACGAGTCAGAATGCTAAGGCTATACTAGAAATAGTCACTAAATCCCTTATGCATTGAACAGTAAAATCATATTGCAACATGTTCTGAGGATCCTGATCCTGCAGTGAGCTCAAAGCATGTATGGAGAACCTTGGATCAGTAAATTTGCATAGGTGGCTGTAAGATTTAAATTTGAATTACCTAAACTCAGTTAAACTATTTAGAAAGTGGCTAAAATGTTTTTTATTTCAGTCCCTGAAGTAGGGCCTCCAAAAAACATTCTTCACCATATTTATTTAAAGGGCAGAAGTAGGCAATGTGAACAAACAGTAAAGGTTAAAAAAAGTAAAGTTAAGATATGTTACTGATAAGGATTGATGGCTTAAGCAGAGATGTCACTGATTCTCACAAGTAAGCAAAGGACAAATGCTGACAGGTGAGATCATCACATTTTTGTCAGAAAATTATGATCTTCAGGATTAGTGCAGTAACTTTTTCTAGGCAGGTGAGATACTAGAGACACCACCATCAGCATGAGATTAGAAAATTCATAAATCAGCACAGAGCAGATGTGTATGGATGAACTGTCAGAAATAATGTACTTAGTGGGAGAAACAGAGAGCAAAGAATAGCATTTTGGAGTACCTCAGAGACAATAGGAGAATAGATGCCATCAAAATAGCTGATAAAAGAACAGTTAAAAGAAAACAAAGTGAATGGACTGAAATCCATTCAATTTCAATCCTGAAAGCAAATGGCCCACAAGCACCAGCAACATTGCTAACAGCTCTCAAAGAGAAGAAATAAAGCCAATTTCCCCAAATGCAATAGTAACTAACATATTACTGGGTTCTGCTTTAGCTTAGGGCAGTACTCAGAAACTCAGTAACAGGAGGGCAGCAGAAAATCAGCAATATCCATCTCATGTATGCAAAGAGACTAAACAATAATGTGAAAGAGAAATACTTTAGAGTTCATAGAAGAGAGTCTGGAGTTTTAAAATGAAGGATGCTTGTGGACTTTAAGCATGTGTGGTCAAGAAGTAGTAGAGCGGGGACTGTTTCTTATCCTCACCCACTAGGTAGAGTTACACATCTGAATTCTACCAAAATTACACTTTATTCTCTTACTACATATACTGAATCTAAGCCTTAGGATTTCATCGAATTGCCTAAATATTGGTCCTCTCTGAAATCTGTGATTCCTTAGGAAGTCCCACCTGATCTCTTGCTTGTTTTCCAGTCTAGGTGCATCTATGAACATAAACTTGAGGTCACCCTCACTCCAGTCCTTGAGTCATTTTGACTGTTTTCCATCATTCTTAAAAACCTTCCAAGTTTTAAGCAAGATACTAGGTAGCAAGAAATTCACTTTCTGGACTTCAAAGTTTTTGTGCAGGGAATTTTAACTACAGTAGGCCACATAGTTAAACTCTTGCATTTCACTCTGCTTGGTGCAGAACATTACTAACAGAAGCCCTATTTACTCCAGAAATGTTTGACAACCACCTTGCCTGAATTCTGCATGGCTCTAGGGCCTTCACAAAGGAGCACTGGTTTTGAAAAAAAGAAAAATATTTTTGGAGGCAACTTCTGTTATTATAGAAAATGAATGCTAAAGGCCATCTGTGACACAAACACAGCTTTCTGTAGTAGTGTGATTAGAGCTAATTTTGTGCTGGAAAAATCCAGAACAGTCTGTGTACCAGAAACAGTTCCACCTGTCAGCTGTCCTGACATATTATTTGCAACTTCTTATGTATTTATGTTCCAAGTGCCTCTCTCCATATAAATTAGTTCTACATGTATTACATTAAAATCAATTTCTTTTTATCTCAAAAAGTATTCCAAGACTACTCTGTCTAAAAATAAATATTTAGTGTCTTTTCCATGCTAACAGAAAATAATGATGATAAAAAGATATCATTCTTTTTCTTAACTGAAAAATAAATGGACTAAGGAGCAGCTTCACAGGGCCCTCAGTGTTGAACCTTTTCCATTTAAATGAGCTCTGCCAGTAACTTCAGCTGGAGCTACAAAAAGCCTGCAGTTATTTGTTCTCAGTTAAGCTTTCAATAAACTTTGATTGACGTATGTATACTTTGCTGAATTCAGCAATACAGCATAGTAATCAATGCATTGTGTAAGTAAGCTGCTATTTTAAAGGCCCCTGCCTCTCATAACAAATTTGAAAAATTCTTAAGAAACAGGCTATTTATTTCATATGACTCTGGAAACAGATAGTCAAGTTGCATCTATCTGTTCATTTGTATTTAATGTGAAATCCTTGAACAAAATCATTTCCATAAACTATACAATCTCCTATTCCTTATTTTCATTATACTAAAATTAACCTTCACGTTTCAAGATAAGTTAATTCTTAGAGAATGCAAGCAGTTGTTATTTTATCAAAATCACTGAGCAAAACTAGGTTTGAGTGTTAGGTCTAGAATACAAAGCTGAGGGAAGATCAACATAAATCTGTCCCACAGGGATTTTGCACAGAATGCTGAGCTCCAACACACTCCATGGAAATTGCTATGCAAGAGACGTACTGTGAATTGTAAACACCGTATCACAAAGCTGCTAGCTTCAGGCTGCAGGCTTGCTTTCTTTTTTGATAGGCCTTTCATTGGTGGTTTCAGAGGACAACATGGATATTATTCTCTCATATCTAGCCCAGTTGAAAAGTTAGCCAAGACACAGGATTCCTGCATTATTTGTTTTTGAGTCAGTTCATTCAGTAAAGCTACCAAAGTCATTTAACAAGCAAATAAACCTCGGTATGCATGGCATTGTCCTCCCAGTACTCAAAAGGCTGCTGTGGCTTGGGTGAAAAAGACAGTGTTACCCCTGAATGAAGAAAGGGGCAACATTCTTCTCAATTGATCTACCGCAAAGCATTTATAAAGAATAATTATCTTTTGCTGTAACACCTAGGCAATAATGACAACTTTAGGTCAACCCCCAAATAAGCTAGAATCTGCTCCAAGCATTAAGATTTTGAGTCTAAAGCTCAAATAAGTAATGAGATTTAAAATATGGATTGGGATTTTTTTTCTTCTAAATATTCTTTTGCAGCTATCTACTTCTGTCATGTAGATAACGATAAGAAGAATGAGGAGAACACTGAAAACATCACAAGAAATCTTCTTTCCTAAATATTGTCAATAAGGTCATAAACAATACTCACATCTGGTTGCAGGTCCAGGCAAAAAAGAAAAAGATAACATAGGTCAAGATAAATCACCAGAAACTCCTCCTCTTGAGCATTTCATACAGGAATGGACTGACAGCTTAGTTTGCCAAGACTTGCTTGAATCTAGTAACCCCATCCACCTATCAATGCTTGACTCAGCCAGGCATCCTAAGGCCCTCTTGAGACAGATGAATCCAGGAAAAATTTTTCTTGGGAACCAGACAAGCTGGCATGAACATGTTTTCACCAGTTGCTTAGCATCAGTAAATGGGGAACATTTCTTTCAGTAATTACCACGTAATTAATTCCAAGTTGGTATGCTAACTAACGTCAATCCCAAAAAGACCTTCTACTTTAGTGTAAGTGGATTGCTAAGGGCTAACCATCAAAGAAAAATGCAAGATTGTAAAACGCCGGATGCTTGTCAAGTGCTAGTGTTCAGCAATGAGTTTTGGAACTCTGAGTTTTGGAAAAGAGAGCAGAGATCTTTGGATTTCTTACTTTTTTACACAATATGATCTTTAAGTAAACCAAAAGATTTTTATATCATCCCATTAGTAGTTATAGGGAAGCTCCATATAACCACCTATGCACTGGACAAAGTGTGTGCATAAGTATCTATAGGCCACCTGAGCCTATGAATGTCAAATTTTGCCCATTCAGTTCTGTGGTCAGAAGTGTTTTAGATGCATAGGCAAATTCTTAAATAGATTGCCATTTTAGGATGTAATTGTGACCACAGTGAATGCTTTCAAATCAGATTTATATGGGGAGTAAACATGGAGAATCAGGGTCACTAATTATACCTAAAGAGAGCCTAACACTGATACCATGAATTTTAACTTAATAAGGTCATAATCCAGAGGCAACAGGTGCAGTCTTATAAATTTGAGATTCAGCATTCTCTGGCATGTAATATCTTAATGTATTATTTTAAATAAAATATCCCAATTACATTTGACTATCCATTCCTATTATGTTTAATGAGGCAGGGGAAACGAACACAGGCTAAAAGCTAATCTTGAAATACATGGTTGTATATATTGTATGTGTTACATTGATTTTAAACTTCTATATACGTGAGTTCAGCCTGAAGCAGAATGTTTTTAAGTACATGATCTTTTCCAGAACAAGTATTAATAATAAATATTTTCGTTAACTATATACATTGAAAGTAAGTGTGCTATCAAATATTATTTTTGGTATTGGTGTTCTGAATTACCTTAATACTCACTATCTGATTCCCAGCCATCCACTGGTTTACTTTTCCTTTTTTTTTTAATTTCAAGTTAGTTGCTTGCAAATTAAGTTGATATGTGAGTAAATGTTAGTCTCGCTATTTGGCAACCATTTATTCCAGGATGCAGATTTTTATCATTTATTTGTGAAAAAATAACATAAATGAAATCAGATTCATGCTGCCTTCCAAAATAAAGCACAAACAGTTTTATTTTAGAACAAGTGCTCATTAACTTCCCAAATTAGAGGAAATTTTAGTGAATGCATTTTTTGCCATAGAAGTATTTTTGGCCATTCCAGAAAACATGTCTAATGTTTTTCTGTCTCTTTTTTTGTTTTGTTTTGTTTTAAATCTATCTGTTGGTTATAGGTGGATACATGAAATAGCAATTATGCAAAGTTATTAGCAATATGAGCTTTTTGTCCCAGGCATATTCCCCCTAATTGCTAATGGGCAATTTCCATCAGCTTTGGTGTGAAATGGATCAGACAAAGTGAATATATATATCTAGGAATGACTCACCCACTGTTGACTGTTTGCAGCTGAGAATGGCCACATGTCCCCAGAACTGCTGACAGTCATTATGGACCTTCCTTTAGGTAAGGGAGTAGGAGCTTGAGGTATGACCAGCAACTATTTTGCAGTCGTTTTTACACTTCTCCCTTCTTCAAAGTACAATTCAGAAGAGCAGCTTTGGGGCTTTAAACTCAAATAACTGCAAAATCTTATAAAACAGTACATAATCCTTCACTAGGAATTGCTATATGCTGAAGAAGGCTACAGACATTTAGAAAAATCTATATTAAATTTGCATATCAGAATCTTGTTTCCTCTCCCTTCTACCACAGACTTTATGAAACTTGGTCCTTGGGTATATTCCTCAAATACATTTCAACAGATTTTCTGGCAGATTTCACCTGATGGTTTCTATGATGATATTGAAGAATGGGACAGCCTGAATTACTTTAATTTTTCAAATGTGGTGTTAATAAAATTGCCTACTACTGATCGCTATAAAATGTCTCTAGATTTTCCTTTTTAATTTGCTTAGCTAAATTAATAGCAGCTAAGTTCATGTCCTGATTCATTTTTTCTGTGCTCATAATTTAATACATTTGCATAAAGCAAAGAGGGAAACTGACTAAACTTTCAGCAATTTTAATAACCCCTAAGGACACATATGCTAAGAGACTCAGGGGCAGATGTTAATATTAAATAATCATATTCATACTATATGGGCAATGGATTCATGTTTGGATTAACCTGACACAGGAAACCCAAGGCACAGATTTGTGTGATTTTTTTTTTCATTTTTATAATACAGATTCAGTTTTTAAAGCATTCTCAGCTACCAGTGAAAGAACTCTTGCTTCCTTTCGTATCCTTAAAAGCTTTAAAATATTCAGTTCTCAAGTTAAGTACAAACAATTTGGTGAAGATAAAAAATGTTATCTGCCTTTAGAGAACTCCATTCTGGAAGATTTATTTTCATTGATCAGCCAGCTGAACTAAGAGAACACAGGCAGGAATATTGCATTGGTTTCTTAGTTTGCCCAGTTCAGGTCTCTCCTGCACTCACAGATGCTTCTCATATCTGCCTAACCTCCTTCCTAGCCTCTTTCCCACATATCCATTCTCTGTGCCAGTCTCATGCCGGCTAGTCCCAGTCTTCTCCTTAACCTATTTCCCACCAACAGGGGAAATCTTTCCTCTCTTTACATCTTTGCACCAATTTTTCTTTCATAAGATCAGTTGTCTTGTTAACTCCCTCACTTTAGTAATGGGCCTGAACTAAAGCACCTGATTAAAAACTTTAAAACATTTCTGTAGGTGATCATCCATTAAAGTTAATAAATGAACATGATTTTTCTAAGCTCATTAGAGCAATTTAATTTCTTGCAGCAAATGTCACTTTTCTGGTACTAGCAGAAAAGGTAAACTATATTGCATACTGTATTTTGGAAGTCATTAGCAGAGAACATGCTCTGTAAGACAGTCATTGACCTGATGAAAGTCCTCATTTTTTTCACAACATTTTAGGGTTAGGATCTTATGCAGTAGACCAAAGCAAATCCAGTTCTATTCAGATAGAAACAAATAATTACCATTATGATTTTTCCTTTAAGGAACGATGTTTCTGTTATGTTATCCCAATACGCAAGTGCTGCAAGAGTCTAGGGGAGGAAGAATAGGAAGAGTGACCTTGTGTCTTTTCTTCTGGTTGATTTCAGCATATCCTTGTGCTAAGTAAGTAATTAGTTTCCCATTGCCCATCACATTATCTTCTCACTCATTCGGAGGTGTGCCCTCACATTCACTGAAGTATTGTGTCATCTTCTCAGTGTTGTCCTTCTGCTTTCTCCTGATCACTTTTCCTACAGTTTTGTTACCCTTTCACTGCCTTTCTTTTCAAGAAGGGTCTGTCCAGCTGAACCTATCATATGAACCTATCATATATATACCAATCACATGCTTAAGTTAAAGCTTCTCACCAAAGTGAGGACATCTGTGTTGTCAGAGAGCCTGACATAGGAATCTATAAAAAGTAAAACCCCTGTGCTGTAAGTACTGTTTAGTTCTTTCAAATTTACACTATCTGTAGCTCGCTCTTTGTCCTTTTGGTTAGGGTTTAGGACAGTCTGTTCACAAAATGACAATTTATATGTACCTTTGGCTTTCAGTGAAGACACTAAATGCAAATTAGCCTGTTCTTGCAGAACTGCATTTCTTTGTTTGGCTTAGAAAGGATGTATGAATATTACTGATTATAAAGATGTTATGTTTGTTATCTTCCCTCTCTCTCATGTTTCATTAATTGTTCTTTTCCCGATTTTTACTATCTTCTATATATGCAGGCAGCTTAATGCAGATTGCAGCCTGTAAGTACCACTTCCCTTCTGCTGGTCTCACTCCTTAGTTTGGGTGCCATGCCTATACTGTTATATTACACAGTCCCAAGAAATTTTCTTAGGTGTTGGAATCAAATTTCTGTAGAGCTACCTTGCTGGAGTGGTCCCTGGCATAGTTTTGGTCTGGGCCAACTAGCACACTCCTGAACAATTTCCGCATACGGTTCAGGAATTAATATGGGCAAGTGGCTATTCTTAGTAGAGAGTGAAAAAGTGGTCATCTTGTTTCAGAGACTAGATTTCATTAGTACAGTTGTGGGCCAGGCAGTGTTCACATTTAATTCACTGCCATAGACATTGCAGATCTACAGAAAAGTTCAGCTCAACCACCAGTGGCAAGTAGTGAAATGTTTTTAGCTGAAGGGTGGAAATGCTGATTATTCCTCAAATTTTCAGTTTAGCTGATGACTCTGATGTCTATGAAGTACTGGCTATAGATTTGTTACTGCTCATTGTGGTATTTGTACCTTTCCTGGACATCACTTTTCTTCAGTGTAACTACATGGTCAGTCTTTTTCTAAAATCTGAGTAGGCTCCTTTATCTTTGGAAGTCCTTTATATTTTTACCTTTATCACCTTTATATAACTTTTTAATCATCTTTTTATAGTAGGCTATGCAACACTCCTCTTTCCATGTCATTTCAGTAAGAGCTGGTTGACAAGATGGTGGCAGTGAATAATACCATAAGTAACAGAAAGATGTACAGTGTACAGTACATTGCTGTTTAGGATGAGTAAAAGAGGTGGAATCACTTTTCACCTAGGCTTATATGACAATATGTTTTTGTATAAGACATGAGATTTGCCCTCACCCACCAGTCTGGGCTTTCTGCCTCAGAGAGCAAAGCAAACCAGGGAGTCAGAGACTGTGTATCTGTCACTTTCTCTTTATGTGAAGACCTTTCCCATGCAGTCAGCTAGCTTTGGGGGTCGATGCTTAGATACGTGTCTGTAATTCTTCCTATCCATGCCTTCTTTTACATGTTCAGAGTACTAGAAAGAGCAGGAGAGACAACAGCTATGCATCAAGAAAAAGCTTTGCCCTCTCCACCTGGCAATTGCATACTTGAATAATACATAGAATCCAGCAATGATTTGTATAGTATAGCTACTAGGTTTCCCTTCATTAAAGTCTTGTACTGCAGCAGGTCATGGATTCTTCTGTTGCATTGGGAAAAAATGTCTCCAGTTTCATATTTTCTCATCATTGACTTCCAGAGTTAGGGACTACGATCTAGCTGACAACAGAAATTTCCACTGTTTTGCCATTTCTTCTCACTCAGGTATGCAGAGATTCTGATTGCTCAAGCTGGTGAGCTGATTCATGGTTCCCTGGTTGCTTGTTTGTCTGTTTTGTTTTGTTGTGTGGGGGTTTTTTTGGGGGGGAAAAGCAGTATGGGAAGGAGCAGGCTATCTACACAGTCTCATTTGTCAAGTTTTCCTTCTTGGACTTTCTGAACTTCTTGTTTTATTAGTTCAACAGTTTTCCTAGTTTTGACTATTTTCAATATTCATCTGAATGTCTTCCATCATTTAACTTACAGCAGTCCTTCAAAACATCAGAGAAACTGTCATACTCTGCCTGAATGCCACAATTTATTTAATCCATCGCATGCATTTTAAAACTGTTTTTCAGTGCACATTCACATTCTCTACCTTACTTGTTGGACACTTCATAATTTGTCTTAATTCCAGCATATGCTATTAGTTTAAATTAGAGCTGCTGTAAGCAATTCATCAACAGGCTGATGTCTGATGAAGAAAGCTTCCTCACATTTTTGCATAATATGACTATAGCAGCTCTGAAAGAATAAGTTAGAAATAAGCTAGAATCATACCAAACAACATTGGTCAATGCATCAGCACAGAAAGTCTTCACAGAAAATAGTTGCTGAGCTGGTAACTCCATCATCCGTTCTCCATCATTCTGTCTGGGGAAGAATAGGACTCACTTCTTCCATGGATCACTACTGATGCATTTAGAAATGTAGCCGTGCTTGACTCAATAAATATATGGATATCTATAAGTTTCTCACTGTCTTCTCTACGGCTACCATGTTACCAGTCTGACCAGTGCTGGACCTTTCCTTAAGGGTTGGTACATGTGATACACAAACTCTCAGATTTCTTGCAGACATTTTATTTCATGGTGAGCACAGTTCTATCTGTATCCCTCATTCTGGGCTGAAAACAAATCACAGAACTGGGCACATCTCCCAGAAGAGCTCTAGAAATATACACAGCTTTCACAAAAACTGCCTCAACTACACCCATGATTGTATGTCGATTGCCACACAGTTCTGGAAAACAATGACTTCTGAAGCTCCCAACACACTTGTTTAGGCAAGCTGTAAATAAAATCAGGGTGAAAAGTTGATGCAAAAGTAAAATAGCATATAAACCTTCTGTTTCCTTTTCAAGCAGTACAGAAGACTTCTCTGTAGCTCAGTTATCAGTAGGCACAGGGTTAAGTCTACGCTAAATGTTTCTGCAGTCAGAGGACCCTAGGGACTTGAAGCCATGGGCCAAAGTTCACCTTTCTGCTTCCTGATATTTCAGAGATTCCCACATTCTCCCAACGTGTTTCACAAGCAGGAGACACTGCAGAAAGTAGAGTTAGAAGAAAGGGAGGCCTCTCTAAAGTTTGCTGAGACAGCGTTACTGGAGCTGAAGACCAAACAGCCTGGGATCAGCCAGTTCCACAGTGCTGTACTGAAGCAGGTCCAATGCCTAATCCCCTCGTTCTAGACCTGTTTATCATAGCATAGTCTATTTCCCATTTCAGACTCACTGGAATATACCTGCAAAGTAGAAGGGACTATTCTGCAGCCATCTTGATGAGACTTCTGTTTCCTTTAGCTCAGCACAAAGTATTCTACAAATGTCTAACACTAGTTAGCTCCACTTTACAGACTGGTTACAGAGCTTGAAGGACGAAGCAGCAATCCGAAATCCATTCTTAGCCTAAAATTCCTTGACTGTGAGAATGAAAGTCTGTGACATTAAGATGAAAGAACTAACACTGTGAATTATATAGTGTCTTCAAGGAAGTTTGATGTTGATGGTAGATTTCACCAGAATCATATTCAGCTAAGTGTTCTTACAATCAATATAAAGAATTTGCTTTCTGACAGCTGAACTTCTGAACAAAAGGAGAAGAGCGTCTATTACAATCCAGGTGTTGACAGCCAGCTACCCAAAGCCTCAACAAAGGCATTAGAAATTCCAATAAATTCCAAAATTGTATTCTCCGCTGCCTTTCCTCCCTGAACAGTTTGGTTGTGTTAGACAATAGTCATTGTTTCCTGACTACTTACTCAAGAATGTGTTTGAATACAGTCAATTTCCATAAAATTCCTTGCTTGCAGTTTCTGAGCAGCAGTTCTTTTTGATTTTTTTTTAACTTTATTTTTTTGCCTTGTGTGTGTAAAATTTGGAAATGACTAGTTGGAGATAAAAAGGAATAAAAAATGTTTAGGATTCATCTCAGAGGACTATATTTACTTCTGTGTTTTAAATTAATGAGTTTAATGACAGTGCCTGTAAGACCGTTATACAAAACTCCTACATTTACAGGAAAAAATTTCATGCATGTCGCAGAAGATGAATAATTTCCTCACTTCAAGTTCACTGCTATTTTGGAATTTGTAGAGGAATTTATTTGGCCAAGTTCCCCTCTGTTCAAATGGCTAATTTATTGGCAGAGGCCCAGGTAATAGGATCTGTCTGTCTCATCTATTTTAAGACATCTGCAATGTAGACATCTCCATGTGAACTACCTTCCTAGATCTCTTCCATAACAAGTGGGGAGAAAGATGTACTGCTAGTAAATGATTTATCTCATCTCAAGGTAGGCATCTGAAGTATATCAGATGAATCATGCACCACAAGTCTTACTCTCTTCACAAAAGTAATATAGGGAACTGACTCAGACACAGATGTCCAAAATTAGATAAGTCAAATTCTTCCTTAGGATTGTTCTCTTACAACATCAAAATGGAGACGAAGAATAGTCCTTCTGTCTTTGGATCATTAAATACACTTTAGCACTCTAACAGGCCTTTGAGAGATGAAATTCTTGGAACAAGCAGATCCATGGAACAGAAGTGAGAAAAAACAGGGCTTAAGCTGCTGTAGGAAGGACATCAGCAGGACATCATCATTAAAGACAAGTCATAAAAGAGGCCAGGCAATATCTGGGCACAGAAGTAAACAAGGGACCACATAAAGCAACTACATGCTCCTTCTGGTAGACAAACTGCATGAAGTACAGGAGTTCTTATTTTACTGCATATGGTTATCGTTCTGATGGGCAGGAGATATATGTGCACACATTTCTCAAACAAAAGGACTTTTTCCTGAACTATAGGACCAGAGAAACTCTGTGGAGGCAGGGAAGTTCAGTGACTTCTATGTAGATTCCTGCCTCCAGCCTAGCAGCTCCAGTTTTGCTGAAAAAGAGGAAACTGGAGAGGTTTATCAGTACAGCTTCCAGGAAAATCAAAAAACAGTGTCACTGTCAGGCTAGCAGCTTCAATGAACTCGTGCACACCTGAGAGATTCATTTGTGGTACAGGTAAAGGCATAGGTATGAGCACTATAATGGGTCCAACAGCCTATGAACCTATGAGCTATGTTCAAGAAGGGTTTTAAAATAACAGTACCAAAAAGTCTAAGATACACAGGTCTCACCTTTATCACCTGGCTCAAAGATTTGGACTTATTTACTGTTTTCCCCACAAGTTCAATTATTTACACCCTTCTGTCAAATTATCTCCAAAATACTATTATACTGATCTCACTTTTCTAAACAGTACAGTCAGCATAAACAATGTCAACCTACAAATTATGATACATAAAAAACCTGCATGCCAGAATACCTATCTATATAAACTAGCTACTTGCTGAAACATACAACAAAAGCTAAAAGATAGAGGTGAACCCTCTTATACTTTTTGGTTTGGGATAACCAACTCAGTAAATAAAAGAGGACTTTTATCCAACAAAGTAGAGAAACAAATCATATTTCTAAGATTCCCCTGAACAACACATGAATAATTACCCAGCTATAAGGAAAAAAAAATCCCACTTAGTACATATTATTCTATCCTGGAACTTGCATAGAAAGTCATTAAACAGAACCTCTATTGGAAGAAAATCCTGGAAAGCAATCTTCCCACAACCACATTCCTGAGCCTTTAAACAGCTTCTCAGCCGCATGAAATCAATCAACAGAAGCAAATTCTTCATAACACAGAATATAGGCTGTACCTATGCAGCAAAAGTGAGACTCACCAACATGTCTGTACTACTCACTATGAATACTCCCTACAGAAGAACCATGAGCATCTCTGGATGCTACACTTGCACTTGGACAAATGTAGAACATTTCATCCAGTGCACCAGATGTCAAGGCATAGATGTAGTTGATACTAGGCAACTATTGTGCACCAGCATGAACTCATATATCCAGGCTATGCATGACAGAAATATCCAGCTGTCAAGGAAAGGCATTTACCAGAAAACAACCACTCCATTTCCCTCCTGGTGGAGATGTTTTCATTTCCACAAAGGAAACATAACAAACAGCTTCTAAAGACAAACCTAAGAACTCTCTTTATAGCATATTATAATGTCTCACCCCAGCATTGACCTCTTCATATTCCACAGACTATACACTACGTGTTTCTTTCCCCTAAGTGATCACTGTCTATTCATCTCTCTCAGTTTCTCTTGTTCTTGCTTTCCCTCTCTGTTTTTCTCTCCCTTCAGTTCTTTTCACCCTCCCAATGTTCCCTCTGCTCCCTACATAACAAGACCTATTTTT
The DNA here is from genome assembly GCF_047370975.1 of Nipponia nippon. Lineage (NCBI taxonomy): Eukaryota > Metazoa > Chordata > Aves > Pelecaniformes > Threskiornithidae > Nipponia > Nipponia nippon. Next base: position 78,212,629 of record NW_028262290.1, on the reverse strand, counting down.
TCCAGAGATAGTTTAACTGATATATAATTATGTAAATTCTAACTAATTGTTTGTAACATTTATTTTGTTTTGAAAGCTGCTACTTCTATTTTGAGACCTGGCAGAGACCTTGGGTGCAGGCCCAAGATTATTTTTTTTTCCGCAAGCATATTAGTAGGTCTAATAAAGAACACTACCTCTGCCTGCAAAAACCTCTCCTGCCTATGGGTTCTTAGAAAATCATGGCAAAAGGGTAAAACACTCTCATGATTAGTTTTCCTAAATAGTTAAATTTCCTAAATAAATTTCCTAAATAGTTTTCATAATACACAATTTATGAAGTTATCATTTGTTCTTGCTTGTGTTGTGTAATGTATTCATGATGGAGTAGCAAAGAGATGAATAGTCAAGTTAGAAATTTTTGCTGGCAGTATTAAGTTATTCAAGATAATAAAGATGGGGACTGATTATGAAGAAGAACTTGATACTGAGTAACCGGACAATAAAATAGTAGATGAAATTCAATGTAGATAAATGAAAAATTATGCATATTGGGAAAAACAACTCCAATTTTCTTTATGGAGTGCTGTGCTCTGATCTGATGAGATTGTGGGGCTGTGATAGATAGTTGGATTGAAAAAGGTCACTCGATAGTTGTCAAGACAGGAAATTAAATGTTAAGAATTATTAAGAAAGTAACAGAGAACAAAACAGAAACTATCATTATGGTGTAAATCCATGGTGCACCGCCTTCTGAGATACTGTGTGGGATTTGGATCTCTCCATAAAAAAAGGTAAATAGAATTTGAAAGGCAAAAAACTGGTATGAACAACTACAGATTTGGAAGCGATTTTGTATGAGGAATGATTAAACAGCTTCTTCAGGCTAAAGAGATGACAGAGAGGAGAATGGTGTGGCTATAAAATCATATGTGACATGGAGAAGGTGAACAGGAAAAAGTTCATTCCATCTTCCGTTATAAGAACCAAGGGCAACAAATATGCTTTACAACACAAGCCAAAGGGAAGGCCTTCTCTTTGCACACAATGCACAGCTGAGCTGTGAAACTCCTTCCTTGTGGATATTGTAGGTGACAAAAATTGACATTGTCTCTAAACAGGATTGACCGATGGTAGAAAAATCCATTGAGGGCTATGAAAAACAAGAGTGACTTCCAGCCCAGTAAGTCTCAGGGCCACAACAGGCTGAGGGTCAGGAGAACAATTTGGGGAAGTATCACTGCATGCTGTCAGAAACAGGATCTTGGTCTAAATGAACCTTTCACATGAGTCCACACAGACACTCAACAGCTTTTGCTGGGGCTGAATTGCCAAAAAGTTCTTAAGGAGAGTCCCTGCTGTCCCATAATTGATAGGGGTTGGGTGACTTCTTCATCAGAGTTAACTCAGAACAACTCTCCACTGGGCAAGTTGTTTGCCAAGGTGAACAGTTTTAACGATCCAGTCTTCTTTGATGGCAGCTAGGATGTCAGCCAGAATGATCACATTTTACAGGTGGAGCCCTTAAACAGAACCTTGGGCTGGTAGTTTTATACTGCCTGGCTCTAAACCTCCAATGCTCTAAATCTCTCAGGAGTTTTAGCCCAAAAAGTTTTTGCCAAAGAGAGAGCAGAGTGGTGCTTGCCTTCTAGCAAGATACATACATACCAACCATTTTGAACCAGTATGTATGAAGCATGTGTAAAGAGTTTCCACAAACTGTCACAACCCAGCATCCCTAACACCTTTAAAAATGATGGATGAGCTACTGAAAGGTGATGTCAGCTTTCTTTTCCTAGTATTTGCTATGTCTTAAGAAGGCAAAACATCCCACGTGCATTTTAGTTGATTAAACACTCCGTAAAGGCTTCAAATTATAATTCTCAACTTGCATTAATTCTTAAAATTATTAATGCTATTCATGGGCTCCAAAAATGTTATTCTTAAAAAAAAAATCCCAACACTTGCAAGCTCACCTAAATTAGAATACACTATTTGCATTATTCATGTTGAAAACTTCATTTTATTTCAGTGGGATTATTCATTACAGGAAAGATTGTAGGTAAGTACAGTCAGCGGACCCTAACTGCAGTTATTGTTCTCCAGTTTGAGCTGATTCTTCTCCATCTGCTTACCTGCTCATAGTTCTTTAATATTAACTATGATATCTGAAGACCTCCTTCTTTGTTACTTGCTATTACTTTTTTTTTTTTTTTGTGAAAGACCAGCGTGCAAAAAAAAAAAAAAAAAGATAGAAAAAAGTAAGGTTACAGAGAGTAATTTTGAGCATTTGTTGGCTTCTGAAAATTTTGAACATCCTGGTAGCACACACTCAGGGTATCAAGGCTGGATGTATATTCATGTCCTTTAGGGTCATTAAGAGTGCACTCAACAAGTCTGTTAGGTGCCTTTTCTGGTCCACGGCTGAAAAGTGTAATTTTCCCAGTCCTGAAAGAGACTTTGACTGCAGTACCTGCACATATTTACATGTATATATATATACATGTAAATGCACACATGCACATATCTCTGGGATTGTCCGCTGTTCACCCTAAGCTAACTATAATAAGTTTAGGCGCCTCTGGGTTTATGCTTCAGAAGTCTTCGGTGGACACAATTACCAGGCATTCTTCTTAAAGCTAAACATTGTGAATCTTTAAGCAAAGTATTAGGTTATAAAGGACTTCTGAAGCAACAACTAATTTATCCTATCTGAATCTCCATTGTCCTGTGACCTGAAGTGTCCTACAACATCCTATGCCTCTACCTCTTCTCCTTAACTACCTCTCCACTTTTTCCAGAGACAGTCCTTCTCAAATTTCTTTTAACTTCTTTCAGGGCTTGTGTACTGTAGTGCTGGGCTTTTTTTAAATTTGTGTAAGGAGGGTTTGCACCTTCTCTGGTACAGGAGGAAAGATGTAGGACGAAAGGAAACAGCCTCAAGCTGCGCCAGGGGAAGCTTAGGTTGGATATTAGGAAAAACTGCTTCACCGAAAGGGTAGTCAGGCATCGGAACAGGCTGCCCAGGGAAGGGGTTGAGTCTCCATCCATGGAGGTATTTAAAAGACGGGTAGATGTGGTGCTTAGGGACATGGTTTAGTGGTGGACTTGGCAGTGATAGGTTAACAGTGGGACTCAATGACCTTAAGGGTCTTTTCCAACCTTAACAATTCTATGATTCTATGATTCTATGATTCTATGATTCTATGATTCTATGATTCTATGTCAGTGACAGGTTAGTCAGAGGCAAAAAAACCATTTTCATTTTAGAGACCAAATGGATGAATTCTGCAAAGTCACATACATCTTCTAGCCTCTTCCGAGACCATCTGAATGATGGTCTATAGTACTCCTTAATTCAAGGAAAAACTTAGCTCCCATATATTTCTGTCCATTCTCTCTGCCCCAGTTTAGGGACCAGGTTCTTGGCCAGTGTACTCTGAAAATATCTATTAACACTGAAGCTGCACCTATGAGTAGCTGAGAATTGGGTCTCCAACACTCATCTGTAATTCCACTTCAGCCTCCTCTTTTCAGTTCATGGTAAGGTTCACCTTTTTATTTCTTGGCTTCTGATCAAAAACTAGGTAATTACCAAAGCAGCGTGGAGCTTGCATGATTGACAGCTAACATCCCATGAGAGAATAAAAAGCTGCATTTTGAAAAGATAAGACAATAAAGATATTTCAACAAGAAGTCAAACAGCAGGCTTCCAACCAGGAGTGCTGAAACACTCCCAGATCATCACACCAGAATGGGTCTTTGTCAGCTGCCTTCATCAGAAGTGACAATCTCAGCTCAGAGTGTTTGATTGGCTCTAGCTCATTCATTGAACGCGTGAGGGAACTAAGTTCAGTTACTAGGCTTATCAGAATGAATAAACACATCTCTAGATCACTGCAGGAGAAGGGCACTGCAGTTGCCTTCCAGAATTGCTTCAAAAAATTGTTGTAAGTTTCCTGGAGGCTGTTGGAGACAGGAGACATGGAGCAGAATTAAGTGTTCAGCGTACCTCGTCTTTGTAACTACTTGGGAGTGGGTAAGGAACAGATTCGAACTGAGTTAACACAGCCACACAGAAAACACTCTAATTCTTAAACCAGCATACAGAAATAACATATTGTTACAATGAACCATTACATCCATCAAGCATGGCTTTTTGTATAGTTACTTTTAAGGCAATTCTAATAAGCCCTCTTGTTTCAAAGTTATATTTTAAATTATATTAGATGCAGTACCCTATGATAGTTTTTATTTGTCTGGAACATTGATATTATCAGGAGTTTCTTCATAGTGATACAATTATAGTTACTCATCTCCCTAACAGTCAAAGTGAGCTGGATTTACTAATTCTACAAATTCAAGATGGCAAAGTCATCACAAGTTACAAGTTGCCACTCCATTCAAAATTACATCTACAGGACTGCAGTAGTCCTCCTTAGTTATATGACAAAGAGCAAATTTCAAATAAATCATTAAATCTAAAACCAGGTTCTACCATTACAGTCAGTTTATTAATAAAACAGTCTGTCCTTAATAATCTGCTGTGCATAATGCCTATAAAAATCTTTGGGAGACAAGCCTATTTCTCTCAGTGATGTCTGGGTCTGAGAAAGAACATAATTCAAAGCAAAACTTCTGCAGTCTTCATTGTTAGGGGCCCATTACAAATATATATACTTTTGTATCATAATGTATTAGAAGTATTAGAACTATTTTCTACTAAGGCCGTTATGTAACTGGAAAGTAAATAAACATGAGCAGAATACTCATACTCTTTCTATCTGGTACTAGTGGAAGAAATGTTCTGTGATATTTTGTGAGTGGGCATTAATACAGAAATAAATTTCTATATGTGTTATTATTTGTCTTAGGAGATTTTAATCATGTTTTGGTCTGACACAAAATCTGTGTGATACATCAATAATGAATGTTCTGTGGTTTGCAGGACAGCCTCCTGTATCAAGCAGTAATAGGATCAGAAGATCCATCTTGGTTCATGAAATTATATTAAATAATTGCAGCAGATTAGAATTATGCAGTGTATTAGTAATCATATTAAATCACAGTATGGGTTCTGTTTTAGCAGATAATTTTCTGATTTTTAAAATATGTCACAGAAAAAACACAGATCGGGAAATATGGGACCAAATACAGCTCTGGGAAAATAAACACACTTTAGAAGCCTAGTGTTTTATTTAAACCAATATTAAATTTCTATTTAACTTATATCTCAGTGAATACCCAAAATTAGTTTGATACTTCCCAGAGGACTGCTAGTAGTGTTTCAAACACTAATGTAAAACATATGTGAAATTGAGGTAAAAAAACCCAAAATGATAAGAAATGGAAAATATCTTCTGCGAGTCATAAAAAATTATATATTGGTATACTGTTATAAAAACTGTGTACACAGGGCTGAGGAAAAAATGCTCAACTAGGTTTCTTCACATTTAGGATAATTTTGGGAAAAAAGTTAATAGGTTGCCCTGGTATCCCAAACCCCATTTGCTATTAAATTTAGATTTCCTGTTTTGAGGATCAGCCAAGTGCAAGTATTTGCTTCTCCAAGTGCTTTGAAATGCTATGACACATTAATTCTACATATGGATACAGAAAAGAATTTTGCTTAAGCACTTTGTTTTTCTAATCAGAGAAGAAAAATACTGGATTCATACACACTACATAGCCCTAAGAGCAGGTCAAATCCCAAACTATATTTGACGTGAACTCTTAGTATTATTTCATGTTCTCTGTATTGTGCCAGCACACCTAAGCGGAATGAAAAAACACTACATCTCTCACACTTTATTTATAAATTGGAGTAATAATTTAACTTGTTAAGAGCCAAGTGCTATTCCTTATCCAAAGTATCAGTCTCCTAAATCTTAGGCAGTCTTCATGCTGTTCCATAGGTTTTCTGCCCAACCTTCCAGTTAAAAGCCTTGGCTGAGTATTCTGCATAACAAATTGCTTCTTTTCACTCACAAGGGAAAAATGCCAGGAAATGGCTCTTGCACTTCATATTATCTGAGAAAAAAATACATCTTTTGCTAAGAGATGTCCAAGTTCAGGGATGAGGAACCTCTCAAAACAAGCACACTTGGATAAGAAAGGAATCTTTACTCTACTTAGAGTTCATAATACTGGAAGGGCCGTAACTTCTCTTCTCAATGTTGCCATCCATATAGTGCTGAAATAGGCATCCAAGAGAACCAAACTAGAAATAGAAGAATAGAAATAGAAAAAGTAGAGTTTGAAATAGGAATGTAGACCCGATATATGTATTGCTTTGTAACAACTAGACCCATCGGCACTACTAACAATGATGGGGTCTGTTTGTCAATGTAGTTCTGAATGCAAATACAGGCAGCCTAAGATTTTATTCCTATTTCCCAATATTTTCTTGTCAAACATAAAGAGCCTTCAGGTATACTCATTTTCAGTCTTTGAATAAAATAAATGTGAATATTATATGCCTAGCTTCACATGGTGTCTTGGATTGCAGAAGTATTATTTTACTTGCACATACGCAACCATGGAACCATAACTTAATGTAAATGATAGATTGTTTTTTAAAATTGTGAAATAGGTAACATTTAGAGTAAGGTGAAAAAACAGATTTCAACATCTACTTTGTCTATAGAAAAACACAATACAATTTTACCACTATTTTATTCCTCAGCATAGTCACTCTAACCACTGCCACTGAATCTAAAGAAAGTTTCGGTATGTCTGTCTGTCACATTCAGTTCCTGGTTAGGATAAAATTTGAAACAATAAATGAAATCAAGTCAACTTTTCCCCACCCCCCAAAAAAAAGTTATGTTGAACTATGTTCATATCATTCAGTTTTATTATGTTCTCTCACATTAGTCCTAGGAGTCCAAAGAAGATTTTGGAAGATCTAAATAAGATTTAACATATATTAAAAGATTTTCACTTTTAAAATAGGAGTCCTTATTTCACCTTCCACAGTATTAAGTTTGGCCACAGAAACCTCACAGTGGTCATCAGACCATAAATCACTCTCTTTGCCAGTAGAGTTCACATTAGCTAGGTTCAAGACTTCATCAGCATGTCTTTTCAATTCTGCCTAGCTCAAAGATTTCTGATAGATTATTAATAGCCTTTGCATGAGTAAGTAATTACAAAGTAGAAACATGTGAATTATTATAAGGAACATAATTGCCTATGTCTTAATAATATGCTTAAAACAAACATGAAGACATGCACACAATTACAGTTCTCCATAATACACTCTATAACTCTCAGATTTCCACCTGAGATCCTCCTTCCCAAGTCAGCAACTCTATCATATTTCAGATTTCTTCTAATTGCTGCTGACAACCAACAATTCCAAAGCTTCATCCCAGCTCTACATCTATAAATCACCAACCCAACCAATAGTCATTACATCATTGGAAATACTCTACATATTCTGACACAGGAAGTTACATTGGAATATGAGTATAGAGGTAGTTCTTTGAGAATGTCTTATGTGCAATCAGTAAGTCTTCATCTGCTCCTTGTGGTGGTTCTTCGCAAATGGAAGATTATCCTAGAATCATAGAATCATATAATGGTTTGGGTTGGAAGGGACCTTAAAAATCATCTAGTTCCACCCCCCCGCATGGGCAGGGGTACCCTCCAATAGATAAAGCTTTATTTTTCTACAAAATCAATCATCTAGGATAGCCAACAGAAATTTATTGTTGCAGTCCTGTTTTTCCTTTTAAGAGCTATTTGTCATCCCCTTGTGAAACTGCTTACCATTAAATTCTTTCTTTCTACTGTATCTTTCATTATTCAAAAACTTCCTTTCCTTAGTACTATTTTATATATTTATCCTGAACACAAATCTTAATGCAACTGGTGTATAGACAATCTTGGTTTGTGATACAATATTAAAAGTCAAACTTTTCATTTCCTTTTTCTCCTTTTTTCTTTCAATCTTGCTCACAATGATTTTTCTCAATTGACTTTGTAAATTCTCATATCCACTCCAGTAAAGATCCAAAGACTATGCTGCACAGTCTTCAAAGAGATTATTATATTTCATATCATCTGTAACTTATTTTTCAAAAAGGCTATTTTTAAATAAAAATTAAAATTGAACCTTCTTCAAGTAAACAAAGTTGCTGAACCTTCTATGTGTTTGTTCCTTCAAGAATGGCTTATGTGGAAACTACTTTTGTTTTTCTCTTTGCCTTTTTATGTACACTTTTACATTTTTTAAAGTGTTTACAAAGTGAACACTTTACTTCTCAACTGATACCAGACAAGATTTCAACTAGGAATATGATGGCTTGAGGAAGTTATAAGAAACCAAAAATAGGGTTAAAGAGGAAAATGCCAACTCACGTATAAACTGTAGCTAGCTGCCATGATGTTACATTAGAGCAATACTATTTCTGCTGTGACGAGTACTGTACTTTCTGTCATGACTGGTTTTTACAGCAGTTAAACATTATGAATTCCAAAGTAGGCTCTCATTGTCTGTAAAGCTGTGCTGCAGTCCCATTTAAAAATAAAAAATTAAATAATACCGCAGTTAGCCTATTCATTAAGGGCTAATAGCAATAGTGGCATCAACATCAATAGAAATTATTGGCACCATTGAAGCATTTCACTACTCTTAGGAATTTTTCTTTGAGATAGCTTTGTACCAAAAAAGATAATTCCTTAAGGAATACTACTTTGTTGAACACACTGCAATAATAAAGGCTTCTAAGGAGGTTGTTTCTAAGGAATCAGGAGCCTATCTTCATTTGAAGACATAAGAACTTGTAGCTCTACATATATGAAACATCACTGCCAGAGAAGCTAGGGTCATGTTAGCTAGAGTTTGTTACTTCACAATGAATTTAAAACTACTTTCATTCTTAAGACTTCATGTCAAAGGGACAATAGAAAAACATATTAAATGATAATTTTAATATAAAACTATTGAACTTCTTTGATTGAAACTTGGCACTGGTGAGGCCGCACCTTGAATACTGTGTTCAGTTTTGGGCCCCTCACTACAAGAAGGACATCGAGGTGCTGGAGCATGTCCAGAGAAGGGCAACGAAGTTGGTGAAGGGTCTAGAGCACAAGTCTTATGAGGAGTGGCTGAGGGAACTGGGGTTGTTTAGTCTGGAGAAGAGGAGGCTGAGGGGAGACCTTATTGCTCTCTACAACTACCTGAAAAGAGGCTGTAGCAAGGCGGGCGTCAGTCTCTTCTCCCAAGTAACAAGCGATAGGATGAGAGGAAATGGCCTCAAGTTACACTAGGGGAAGTTTGGGTTGGATATTAGGAAAAATTTCTTCACTGAAAGGGTAGTCAGGCATTGGAACAGGCTGCCCAGGGAAGTGGTTGAGTCTCCATCCCTGGAGGTATTTAAAAGACGGGTAAATGTAGTGCTTGAGGACATGGTTTAGTGGTGGACTTGGCAGTGCTAGGTTAACGGTTGGACTCAATGATCTTAAAGGTCTTTTCCAACCCAAATGATTCTATGATTCTAGAGAGCCGTCCAGCAGAAGTCATTAACAGGAGAGTACAGCTTCAGCTTCAGTGATTAAAGGACTATTAAATACAGCTTATACTCTGTGCCACAGATATTGCTCAGTCAAAAGCAGAAACTATAGCATATGCATAAAGAAAATATCTCCTTTCAGAAAAAAGTGCTTTGGTTGTGCAATTCCACATAATGTTCATGTTAGCAATTCAGTGGCTCTAAGGGATGCTTGTGAGAAGCTCTGAAGCAATGCCTTATAACATACTTTTAATTCAAATCTTGCTTTGTTCCCAAACCAATTCACAATACCAAATTTATATAAAGCTGTCATGAGAAAAGGTTGAATAAATGAAAACTTAACTGGTAAATAAAAGGAACAAAGTATGGTTCATAATTACTCAAGGAATCATCATCTACCCATGTGTATACATTTTGCAGCATATTCATAAAAATGTTTACTATTTTTTGAAAGACAGCACTTGCATAACAGTTTATTCTGATACGTTTCATTGAAAGACTGGCTGGGTAGCACAAGGAAAGCTACGGCTCTTCCAGTATTCACTACTACACTTTGGGGAAAGTGGACCCTTCAGAAAGGAAGGGGAAAACATGTTTTCTCTGGGAACATACGAGTGTCCTTCAGCAAACAGAAGCTTTTAGAGTGCAGGGAGAAAATGAGAGCTCCTGGAAGTGGAGGTTGCAGGGCAACAGATGTGGATTGCTTCAAAGGAGAAAGGACCAGACGTGCCATGAGACCTCCAAAGGGGTGGAAGGACAGAATGCCTGCAAAGAGACTGCGCTCTGCTGCTGCCTAGAAAGACACTTTAACAATTTAAAAATAAATCCAGGAGGTAGGATATGTCCTGAAAAGACAAAACAGACAGAGAAGATTTGTCTGTGATGACTTTTTTTTGTCTCCTTCAAGTGACTTTTTGCTTTCTCTGTTTTAAAAAACTCCATGGTCTGCTGCTGAGTAACCCCTGAGTTTTAAAATCTCTTCAGTGTTTTGATGTGCACACTGTAAAAGAAGAATTTAGAGAGACTCAGCTTGAAGTGCTGTCACAAAACCACTCTTGAAAATATAATAAATGCCAGCACACATTATTTTTTTCTGAAAAGCTTCCCTCAGAACTGTGTCATTCATTGTATATAGGATCACATAATTATCAGAGGCCATCTAGGTCTCTAGTTCTCCACCTCCTCCTTCCCCCAAAGTTTGTAGGGAATGATACAGTAAGAGAGCCCAGAGAACATGTCATCCACATGTAAGAAATGGGAAACATTTCCCATATCACTATAACAAACTCAATAAATCTTAGCACAAAAGGCAAATCTACAAAGAGCTAACATACCCTAGGAAAATACCTGAGAGATCAGAGGCAGCTAGTATGTTCTAGGGTAACTGTTTGTTAAGTGACAGTTCTGCAACTACATTTCTGATAATGGCACTTCTGTGCCTGTTCAGGACCTGACAAGACCCACAGCTCCTACAGAGCACTGTGTCAGCCGAGTTAACATTTCTCAGGTAGGAAGCATGCCTGATGCCTGCACATAGGAAAGGCACAGGGAAGCACCTGGTAGTGCTAACAGCAGTCCCAGTAATGCCCCATGACAAGCAGGTCCACAGCCTGCCCAAATAATGTCACAGCAAGGACAGCAATCTGCCTCTACTCTCTCCCCCAGTGCTTTTCCTCCCAGTTATACCTCCCACCCACCCACCCGGCCTCTGAGTCTCAGCTGCTGAGCCATCCAGTCTGAAGTGTGTCTCCAAGAAGTCCTTCCAGGATGTAATCTGTAAAAAATGGGCAGGTGAAAAATTTGTGCCTGTGAAACATAGATGTCTGCAGCATTAATAGATATAGGCAACCATGCACTGAATTATGTCTCCAACTCTACGAAAGAGTATTCATTTACTTTTTTTTTTTTTTTTTTTTTTCCTTTTGAGGAACATCCAAAAGGGAGACTTCTATGTCCGAGCCCTGTCCATGGTTGCCCCAGCTTGGATTATGAGCTCCCTGAAGATGAGAGATGGGAAGCAGAAGCTCATCCACATAGAGGCACAATCAATATCGGCAGGACAAATGGTCTGTTCTGACCTGGGAAGTAATGGCTTGATATGACTTCTCTACCACACACTTTTTCAAAGCCATTTTTTTTTAATGGCTGGTTATTTATAAGTGCTGGCTATTTCTTTGAAGTCATAAATATAAGAATTGTTATCAAAAGATGGGCACATCAGCCCAGCTCTCACTTTTTATCATTTCTCATAAAAAAACCCAGGGTAACAGTGGTTTTTACTAACTTTAAGTAAAAACTAATTGCTAAATGGTGGAAGAGGCTACCACTTTAAGAATAAAATTATTAGGAAAACAGTGTTCATGAGTTCACACTGACACAAATTCAAAAGATAATACATTCATTTATTTGGCACCTGGCAATAAGAAGCTAACAGGGGCAGACAGATAGCAAAGATCAGTTTATAGATAATCTCATTACAAGGTGTCCTTCAAAAGAGAAAATGAAATTTACATTTATATCTATATTAACCTAATCAAGGCAAATAGTACAGAATTTAAAATCTGGCTTAGGCCAAGAAATGAGTCTATGTAAATAAATATATTCAAACAAAAAGTCTGCAAATTTGGTACCCTCCTTTGTAAGTTCCTTTTTCTTGTCAGAAAACCAGAAATCTTGTAAGAGCCAGATCTGTGTTTCTTCAAACCTCCTCCTGTGTGCCAGGGAGGAATTAAAGGATGGGTGCTGAAGGAAATCCCAGGGTGATCATGACTTCCTAATGGGAAGGTTGAAGAAGAAACTACCATTTATTTTCTCTATTGGCAGCACTATATGGTGCAGATGCTAGTAGAAGTCCATCTTTGTAACATGAATCTTGACTTTTTCTTTCCAGAAGGTGAGTCCCTTGTGAGTGTTGACTGTGAGATGGGTCACTGTGCTTTGCATGGGAGGTGAAGAAAAAGCAGCTGACCATGTTTTAGCTATAACTCAATTTTTTTGGCAACTCAGTTTCAAAATTATTGAAGGAAGACAGGAAAATGTACTGTGTATTTCCCTGTAAAATATCTTTACAAGAAGATAAATAAATATCCCCCAAGTTGGGCACATAAAGTTCAGTCTTAAAAATCATCCTGAAATAATGAGGATTTTGAAGACTAAGGGGTTACAGACCTCTTTGATTATTTATCTTTTATCCTCAAAAGCCATCTGATTTTTGCTCAGGATCAATTTCCAGGTTAATCTGCAGCATGCTGCACCCCTGATTTCTGGCAAACACCTTTGATATGTCTGGTGTTCTGTCACTATCAGAAAAAAGTAATGTAGCTTTAGGCATATTTCAAATCTGGAATTTGTTTTAACTAATTAAATCTACAGCTCACTAACTAAATCAGCACAAACTTACTCATATTAAAGCCTGATATTAGATTCAATTTATTTTATGCTTCTTACAATATTTTTTTTTGTTACATAATTTTGTGCTGAGAACATACAACTGCATTGGATGTTGTCTGGGCAGATGTACGGGGTTTAACTGTTATTTTGGATTGGGCTTCCCAGACTGTATGTATAAAACAATATATGTATAAGCAAAATGATTTGAAATTATATGTTTTTAAAATGCTATTGACGTATCCATGTCTTCAGTTGCTGGGAAACTCAGTAGAAGAGCTATGGTAGACACACTAGGTTTTTGTGTGTCTTTTTAAATTTGGGGTTTACTAAAAATTCTTTGACAGGTTTTACTTAAAATTATAGCAAATCAGATTTCTACAAGACTGTTGAAGAAACATATGCTCCTCAAAAATGTATGGGAGAGTGACTGTGAGAAAAAGAGTTCCTGTGGAATATGGATTATATTGTTAATAATTACATTATATTATAAATAATATTTATATGATAAATCTTATGTATTTATATTTCATTAATTCATTTATTCAATATCAGTGACACTACAGCTGGCATAACTGCAAAATCTAATATCAGCTATCTACTGAGTCACAAGGCTCAGCTGTGGCCACTTGTGCTCCAGCCGCACTAATTCAATAAGGATGAGACCATAAACACAAGCAACTGCAATCAACAAACCCTGATAATCTGAATGCATAAAATACAATGCTAAGTATTCATAACAGAAATTTAATTCCAAGTCTAATACCCACCTACTTATAGCATATATGCTGTTAAAGAGGAAGCCAGTTTTCTACCAGTTTCTGTGAAATGTAGTTGGGTGTCTCCTTCTTTCCAAGCAACTGTGTTCTCTTCCAAAAATGTATTTATCTATAAAAAGACCTTCCTCGGGAGCAGCAGTTAAGAGAACTTCCCTCTTTTCTAACTTGTGCAAAGTCTTGCAGGACAAAAAACAGGTATCAACAAAGAAAGAACTGAATCTTGTGGCTCTCAAGAATTCAGAGCACTGTGTTTGGCACTCAAGCTGCTTACATAGTGCCTGGGCAGGGTTAAGCATTTCACAGTAGAAATCGAAATAGCCTAGGTTTTCAGCTGTTCATTCCTAAAACACTGGAAAATACTTGGAGGTAGAGGTGGCCACTGTAAGGAAGGACTTTCATCCATCCATGATGATTGAAAATTAAAGAGATAATAAAATTCAGTGGGAGAATAATTTATCTGTATAACAATGTTCTGTCTCCTGAAATGTTTACCTTTGTGTGGCACATAGGACCGTAAGAAGAAGCCTTTAGATGCAACTACTGTTGCTAACTCATATTTACTGAGTAGCTTTCATCTTTAAGTATCCCAAAATGCTTTACATAATTTTTTGCATAGATGCTTTCATTCATCAACAAAATGCTGCCATTTTTTGCAGTACAATATGATATTTTGTTCCATGAGCCTTATAGATAATATTTAAGAAAGGATGTTTGCAAAGACTAATTACAAAAAGGCTTAGCTTAACTACAGTGAACATTTCATTAATAGCACTGAGGCAATTATTCTAGCAGGTTCAAGGAGGAATGAGAATCATTTCCAGTAACACCCAAGTTTGCCTAAATGGATTCATTTGATCTTGATCATATTCAACATGAGACTGCACTCCAAGGGGGTGTGTCCATAAGCATTAGATGCTAAAAATCTAACATAGCATAATGTCATAATGTTCTGTACAAAAATCGTAAAGTCATCACACTCCATAACTAACCAAAAGTAAGGCCTTTGACACTGTCTCCCATGGCATTCTCCTGGAGAAGCTGGCTGCTGACGGCTTGGATAAGTACACTCTGTGCCGGGTTAAAAACTGGCTGGACGGCCGAGCCCAGAGAGTGGTGGTGAATGGAGTCAAATCCAGTTGGCGGCCGGTCACGAGTGGTATTCCCCAGGGCTCAGTACTGGGGCCGGTCCTGTTCAATACCTTCATTGATGATCCGGATGAGGGGATTGAATGCACCCTCAGTAACTTTGCAGATGACACCAAGTTGGATGGAAGTGACGATCTTCTGGAGGGTAGGAAGGCCGTACAGAGAGACGTGGACGGGCTGGATCATTGGGTCAGGGCCGGCTGTATGAGATTCAACAGGGCTGAGTGCCGGGTCCTGCACTTCGGTCACGACAGCCCCATGCGGCGCTGCAGGCTTGGGGAGGAGCGGCTGGAGAGCTGCCTGGCTGAAAAGGACCTGGGGGTGTTGGTTGACAGTCGCCTGAACGTGAGCCAGCAGTGTGCTCAGGTGGCCAAGAGGACCAACAGCATCCTGGCTTGTATCAGGAATAGCGTGGCCAGCAGGACCAGGGAGGTCATAGTGCCCCTGTACTCATTACTGGTGAGGCAGCACCTCGAGTACTGTGTTCAGTTTTGGGCCCCTCACTACAAGAAGGACATCGAGGTGCTGGAGCATGTCCAGAGAAGGGCAACGAAGTTGGTGAAGGGTCTAGAGCACAAGTCTTATGAGGAGTGGCTGAGGGAACTGGGGTTGTTTAGTCTGGAGAAGAGGAGGCTGAGGGGAGACCTTATTGCTCTCTACAACTACCTGAAAGGAGGTTGTAGCGAGGTGGGGGTCGGTCTCTTCTCCCAAGTAACAAGTGATAGGACGAGAGGAAATGGCCTCAAGCTGCTCCAGGGAAAGTGTAGGTTGGATATTAGGAAAAACTTCTTCATCGAAAGGGTAGTCAGGCATTGGAACAGGCTGCCCAGGGAAGTGGTTGAGTCCTCATCCCTGGAGGTATTTAAAAGACGGGTAAATGTAGTGCTTGAGGACATGGTTTAGTGGTGGACTTGGCAGTGATAGGTTAATGGTTGGACTCGATGGTCTCGGAGGTCTTTTCCAACCTTAACGATTCTATGATTCTATGAAAAATCAGTTCTATGAGAACTGGATGGGAATTTAAAAAAAAAAAATGTTTTTTCTCACAGAGTGGAAAATACTGATCCATCAGAAACAGGACAAGAGTTAATGGTTGTACAATTTAGGGTTCAGATCATTCACCTGAATTGAAATAGAACTAGATTAGACTCTGTGCTTTGGTTAACATTATATTTAATGTTAAAAAAAAAAAAATAGAAAGACATAAAAGATACTAGAAAGCAGACATCCCTGGCTAGCCAATACCTACATGATTGAATCTTTTTCATGGAAGAGAAATACCTAGAGTTCAGACTAAAGGCTGAATTTGCCAAACCAGAAATCTGAACCAGCAGATCATATTCCAAGTGGCATTTCTCTTATGAAGCTCATTGGGTCTTCTATGCTGTCACTCTCACTTTTGCTGTCCTCGCCAGATTTTGGGCTGGCTTACTCCACAATGGGAAAATCCTTGAAACTTCAGTAAAGTTACATAAAATGGTAAAAATTGTTTCTTTTACAGCTCTAGTTCCAAACATTTTCTTATAATCCCATCAGGAATTAGTAAATGGTAAAATGGATTAGGTAAATCATATTTTACACTACCCATTATCAAGACATGTTTTTGCCAGCATTCATATAAGAGTATATTCTCCACTAAAAGGGAGAAGCCCTCAATATCAATAAACTTCTCACTTACAAATCATATAAATTTATTTTACATCAGAGAATGAGTCACTGGGGATTGAAAAATTAAATTTAATTCCACTTTTCTCATAAAAAGAAAAATAAAGTGCTTTAGCATTTCCCCTGGTGACTTAAAATGGTATAATTGATTAGCTTTGAGAGGGAATACTTACTGAAATTAAACTTTAAGTTGTCAAAGATCAAAATATTAAAAAAACCCACATAAAATGCCTCAAAATTTAAGCTTCAGTTTTACAGATTGTTACTGCATCTCCGAGCAGGTGGGTAATTGCTTAAAACTGAGCTGATCCACTGCTTTCTCATCAGATGTACTTATTTCCTTGAAAAAAGTTCTAAAGACATGACAGACAGGAATGCCTTCAGAAAGCTAAGTTTTACAAAATCATAGTTCCTGTGATTTTTAAAAGCACAAACTTCTGAACCATTTATTTGAAACTTAGTTTTATCTTATGAAGGTATTAATACAGATGTTGATTAATATAAAAGGCTTTATCAAAATGGCAGTTCAGTGCAGTTCTAGTGTTGGAAAAAATTGCGTTATGTTTGATGAATTGACAGAGCTGATTAAGGCAGGAGAAAAAAATGATTAAAGTTATATTTAATTTGGTAAAGCTATTAACCTTTTTTTTAAGCTTGTAAACCAGAATGGTTTATTACATTTTCTTTTCCAAATGGTCTACACAGCAATAATTTGGTCACTACTAGCTTGTTTCTAACTACAACCTTGAGAAGGGTATTAAGTCACTCATCAGTTTAAACCCAGTCATTCTATAATATGCCTTCTTTTCTAAGACTGACATTTACTTTAAAGAAATGTATGTCTAGTGTCACAACATAGTTTCCTTCTTGCGATCACGGCCTTTCTGAGGTAGTGGGAATGATGATGTAATGACATATACACTAAAACAGACAAGAAAGAAGACCAAGTCAAGATAAAAAAAACTCATTACTTAAAAAAAAAAAATCATTGTTATCCTGATGTATGTGAAAGGCTTGGTTTTGTCTTTTATATTTCCCGTGGCAGACTGTTGGGCTGAAAGATCAGAGGATGAACTGACCATAGTCAGCAGTACCCAAGAGATTGCTTTTGTAAAATCTTTCCCTTTCCTCTTCTCCCATCCTTCCAGAAACAATCCTGTTATTTTCACTTTCAATCTCATTCCTCAGAAGAGATTCTGTATTGGCTCCAGGTTAAATTTGCCTTTCATCTTTTCTCTCTCTTCTGCCAGTGTCTTGTGAAAGGTCGTGCCTTTCCAGACCAACAACTCTGAGATTTTTCTAATATAAGATAGAGTTTCTGTAGCCATTGATGGCCATGTGGCAGCCAGGGATTTTGCCTGCAACTTCTGGTTTTGCAGTGCCTCCCTGGAGGAGGAGAAAATTTATTTCTGTAAAGAGAAAAAAAGGTTAGCTGTGGAATAACTTCTGCATGGTAATGGTGTCTTCTAGATAAAGTAAGGCTGAACTGGGGTCTGCATACAGCTGGAATTTTAGGCCCTCTGTTTCTGCTGATACTTCAGTTATGGGGAAGATGACATAAGCACAAATCAAGACTAACATTTTCAATAATGACTAACATGACTGGAGGTTCAATGAGTATGCATTCCTGCAAACTACCAGGCTTGCAGGTCAACTACTTGTTCTTCCCTTTGGCATCTCCAACGGCTGTGACAAAGAATGTGAAATAGCCACTGAAGCACTTGCCAGTAACCAATATCTGTCTCAGTCCCACTCTCAGAAAAGAGTAAAATGTTGCCAAAAAAAACTGCTTTAGAATTTTGCTGAGGCTTTTGGAACAATTTTGTGCCCCTCTGCTCCTTTCAAACCAGAACCATTCCCTGTTCAGCCTCGATGCTTCAACAGCTTCTTCTAGAGTATTAGTCTGGAGACACTCACTGAGAAAACCATGCAATCCACCACATATTTAGATCACTTAGTTTGTATAAAGCTAAGTCAGGAGCAAGGCAGAGATTTCTGTGCTTTCCTCCTGTCCTCTCCCCTGCCCAGCTTTCTGCAACAGGAGAGTATTCCCCCCTTTGCTCTTCTCAACCTTCCAGTCAATCTACATTTCCACAAGGAAGGTAAATCATTTAAATTAAAGATTACATCTTCTCTCGTGTTTCCAAAACCGTGATGTCTCTATAAGTTCCTTCTCCACTTCAGTTCTCCAGGAAATATTTATTCTCACAAGACAGAACAACAGGTTCGAGGAAAGCTCTGGGGGGCTCCAGTGTCCCAGTGCCTGACCAGCTTCATGCAGATATTTTGAACTAAGTGTTTTTAATATTCAAGTAAAGTGAAAAGGATGGATTTTTGAAAATATATAGGAGGCATCCACTAGAAAAGATGAAATATCATAAATTTATTCATGCATAAATTGAATAACTTCTTTTGCTTTGTCTAGAAGTATTCTAGGATTATATTTTAAAAGACTGCAAAAAAATGGAAAAGGATAGCAGAAATTACAAAAGAAATTCACTGTAGACAGAAATATAAAAGTGAAAAGCAGTCAGGAGCATGCTTATTTTTAGAGGTGAATCCAAAATCCTGCACACGAATACTCCTCATCTCTCACAGGATTTGTCTTTTCAATCCACCTAATCTTTGTAACAAATGGAACTAGCACCTACTCCCTAAATAAAGCAAAGCTCTCCAGCTTTTACAGCTCTTGCTAAGTTACTGCAGTTTGTCACAGCACACTCTTTTATCCAACACAAACTTTTAGATCCCACGTCCCACCTGGGCCTGTGGTGGAAGCAGTCATTGATTTTGTCTCTGGTCGTTACTCTAAAATGCAGTTCTTCGCCTGCATTTCTGTATTTGAGATATCAGACTCCAAACTCAAAGTGCCAGTCATCACTGAGGGCTGACATACATAAATTATTTTAATCCTCTAAAAGCCAGTTTGGGTGAACTTGGAAGGCAAAGGAAGGCATCTTGTAACATGGGGTCAGGAAATCAGCATCTGAGACACTTTGGGGGACTGCTTTTTTAAAAATATATAGAAACTGAAAGATAGAAAAAGTTAAAAGAGGCCTTCAAGTACACAATACAAGGTCATTTTCTGGGGAAAACTGCTGAATGTTGCATGGGTAATAACCCTGAACATGTGACTTCAATGTCATCACTTTGGATTTCCACCTGTTTGAGCATGACCTAACTCTGAATTCATATCCAGGAAAATTAATATTAGCCCAGTTTTGGTATGGTTTACACTGATTGGAATAACTGTTTTAGCAGAGCCTTCAACTTCTCAAATTTCTCAGTATATGCTTCTGGCATTATTAAGACTATTGGAAACTCCACTTTGGCATCCCATTTCTCTATAGCTTGTAGGGCAGACTCTAGAGAAATTTCAGATGTGTTTTGTTAAATAATTTTCATTGAGCTACAGAGATAAAACCTACAGGCTAAAATCTAAAACCTACAGACTAAAACCTACACTAACCTCTGTTCTTTTGGGTACCAAATATAGAGAAAACATGACATTTTGACACTATGGCTTCTTTTAGGACTCTAACTGGTCTCATCAGAACCTGTGAGAAGAAACTTCTGAGGTCTTCTGTGGGGACATCACTGAAGTAAGAGGAGAAAGATTTGCTTTTCTCTTTCTCCTATCTCTCCCTGAGCATACATGCATAAATATAAACTTACCTATGTATACCTATGCATACATTAGTGAACAAAATATAGAAAAGCTGCTGCTGTATGGCATACAAAATATGTAACTCCTGGGAAAATTGCTGGCAGACATAAAACTGGGGTGAGCAATGTTACTTCTAGAATCCACATCTAAGAGAACATAAGCTTCAAAATGAAGCTGAGATAAGCTTCAAAATGAAGTCACCCAGAAAGCAGGCAACAATAAACTGGTGCTACTGCATATTGGGGAATTTCAAAAGACACCAAGGAGCTGCTCCTTATTTTTATCAATGACACTGAGATTAGGACTCTCTTCAGGGTGTTAATTTCCAGTTTCTCTTCTCCTCCAGGAATTTTTTGAGCATACAGAACGCATACGGCAACAGCAAAGGAGCTCTGTACACAGCTGTCTCTACACAATGGGCTGGATGGAGCCAGAGTCACAAAGGTTCACCACGTGAGGAACATGTTTATGTATAAGTTTATTCCTGTACTGGAGGTGTGTATTCTTCAGTTAGTGGCAGGGGCAGTTTTATTGGTGCGAGTTTTAGTGCACAAAAAGGGCATGCAGTGGTTCGTAGTGGGAACAAAACAACACTCCATCTTATTCTTGGTCTAACTTCTTGTTTCAGAGTGAACTATATATGTATCCAGTATATATTTATCTTTCCATCTGGGGGAATTCTTTCAGCTGTGCCACAGGGCTTATAGACAAGGCCGCAGAATATGCTATGCATCTCCCCTTTTTCTAGCCACAGATAAACACAATCTGCTCAATGTGACTGTTCAAGTAACTTAATAATGCTGCAAGTACTCCTGTTGGCATTTAGACACTGAATGAATCATAGAATCCTAGAATGCTTTGGGATGGAAGGGACCTTTAAAGGTCATCTAGTCCATCCCCCCTGCAACTGGCAGGGACATCTACAACTAGATCAGGTTGCTCAGAGCCCCATCCAGCCTGCCCTTGAATGTTTCCAAGGATGGGGCATCTACCACCTCTCTGGGCAACCTGTTCCAGTGTTTCACTACCCTCATTGTATAAAATTTCTTCCTTATATCCAGTCTGAACCTACCCTCTTTTGGTTTAAAACCATTACCCCTTGTCTTATTGCTACTGGCCCTGCTAAAAAGTCTGTCAAGATCTTTCTTATAAGCCTCCTTTAAGTACTGAAAGGCTGCAATAAGGCCACCCCACAGCCTTCTCTTCTCCAGGCTGAACAACCCCAGCTCTCAGCCTTTCCTTGTAAGAGAGGTGCTCCATCCCTCTGATCATTTTTGTGGCCCTTCTCTGGACCCGCTCCAACAGGTCTCTGTCCTTTTACTGAGGACCCCAGAGCTGGACCTAGTACTCCAGGTGGGGTCTCACCAGAGCAGAGTAGAGGGACAGAGTCACCTCCCTCGACCTGCTGGCCACGCTGCTTTTGATGCAGCCCAGGATATGGTTGGCTTTCTGGGCTGCGAGAGCACATTGATGACTCATGTCCAGCTTTTTGTCTATCAGTACCCCCAAGTCCTTCTCGGCAGGGCTGCACATAATCCCTTCATCCCCCAGAATGAAGGGATCGAATACTCCAAACACTTTTCAGTGAGCCCATTAGCTTCTTAGGGCCAAACAAGAATGCCCTCAAAACAGAAAGAAAATCCTCCTTCCATTCATTTCTTCAGCTTTTTTTTTTTTTCTTGGGGGGGTGGGGGAAGCAGAGGGGTTGTTTTGGTTTGTTTTTTTTTCCTGCAGGTTCCATTAGAAACAGTAGGAAAACTGTAGAATACACTATTGAACATCAGTGCAAAGATATAGTTTTGTTTTATTTTCATACCTTTGCCATTGGTCATTGTTTTTTCTACCACATTTGAAAGCTGCTCAGAATTACTCACAGCAGGCAACTGTCTGGGCTTCACTGACTGCAATTCATTTGATGCAGGGACCAGATCGCTAACTGATGGTGTTTTTTCCTCATTACATTTGTGTTTAAACATGACTTAGGGAGAATAAAGACAATCTGAAAATCAAAATTTCAAGGGATTAAAAGAAAGATTTTTCCAATTATGATTTTATTGAGAGCTCTTAGAGGTTTTATTACACAAAGAGCCAGAACTTGTTAAAATCCAGATTAACTATAGTGAAACATATATAATTAGACTGGGAAATGGCCTTAAGCTTTTAATCATAGAAATATCATTCAAGCATCTTTTAATTATAATAGAAAACATACTATAAATTGGATAAGGAAAATATGAAACCCTTAATGCTCACTATTCTTTTCCACTCATAAAACAAAAATTCATGTTTCTTAAATTTCTGGGTGCACTGTTCTTTGTTTTTTTGGCTTGGTTGGTTGTTTGCGTTTGGTTTTTTTATCTGTGTTGTCTCTTTCCTGTTAGTTCTGTATTCTGGTTAGGTTTTTATTCTGAAATTCTTTTGTCATTACTGCAATTATCTTTTCTGTCATCAAACCTAGTTTCAAAGAATATGCACAGCATCACATGCTGCTATTATGTATGTTTCATGACTGGCAAAGCTACATCACCAGCATTCCCGAGGTAGACTGTATGGGTCATCTCTGAGATAATTGCATTCTTAGCTTTCCATTTATCTTTTTTAAAATAAAATATAATCTATTAACATGATTTCTTCCTAAAAGATTCCATTTTTTTCTGAAGGACTGTGCGTGGAAATAAATGTGAACAATTAAGAACTTTGCTTGATATACTTCAAATTAAACATCATTGATAATTCAGTGAAAATATTCCACTGATTAATAGACATGAGAAGAGGCTAAAAGAAATGGATTTGCTTAATCTGGAGAAGAGGCGGTTGATGGCAGCTGTACATAAGATGAAGCCAGACTTTTATCAGAAGTATACAGAGACAGGACGAGTCAGCAGCTGCAACTGAAGTATTTCAATTGGAAATAAGTGTGGTTAAGCACTGGAAAAGGCTGCCTGTAGAGGCTGTAGAATCCCGATCCTTGAGGATTTTCAAAACTCTCCTGGACAAGGCCATAAGCCACCTGATCTAGCTTTGGAGTTAGCACCGCTTGGAGCAGGAGGTTTGACTTGATGGCCTTCAGAGGTCTCACAGGGCTACAAATAAGCTAACATACACTGGAGAGAATAGTTTTTGTTACAGAAAACATAGCTGCAAATAATATTAACTTCATACATTGCTGAAGTACAAGTTACATTAAACAAGTCTAATATTTTCAGATCCATAGGCCCATGAAATCATTCTGGATCACCTGTCAGTAGCATTTGCTGTTAATCTTGTGCACCTGACATATTCTGGCCTGTTTTAAGAATTTTTGTAAAACCTTTTCTAATACATATAATAATTCTTCAATGAAGAGAGAGAATACACTTCTGGAAGGAAAGGGCAACCTGAGGAATAAAGCATAAAAAACAGTTTAACTTAAAAAAAAAAAAGGTTCAACAAAAATGAAAGCGTGTCCTAAAGATAGATCTTGACCATTCTTCCTTTGTTCCACTTGTGTTTGGGGTCCTGGCAATAATTTGCTTTTGCTCCAGCAGTCCAGCTAAAAGTGTGTGGGCATTTTTAGAGACACATCAGAGATGTTCAGAAATTTTTGGGATACCCTACAGTATTCATGACCAAAGCACAGACCTTTAGAAAACTGTTTTGCCTTAGCATCTCTGTACCATCATCAGAAGTGGGAAGATGCTGCTGACAAAATACAACTAGTTCTGTACAACACCTTGAACCCCATTTCTTCTCTTTGCCTAAATTCCTGCAATTTTGATGTAGTGATTTTTCATGTGTCAAAAACTGAATGTAACAGTTTGGGAATGTAATTGACATTAGCTAATAAGTCCATAACTCACTTTTAGTTACAATATCACTTTTGACCTAAAAGTCCAATAAGCGAAGACACCTTTAAATTCTTCATCACCTTCTTAAATTCCTTATTCGCTGATGTGGTGGCTCATTTGATATATTTGTTTATATATTTGTCTTACACAGGCGTCTCTTGTGCACAGAATATTTATGCCAATGGAGAAAAACAGTTACAGGCATGGCTCCGGGTCTCAAAATGCTGCTCTTCAGATTGTATGTGCAAGACTTAAACACCCAATATTCTGAAAATCAAAGCAGGTTTGTAGCAGTATTATTGCAGATGTGGCAATTGTAAATGAGAATCACCTTTTTATGTTAAATTTATAAAGTAGATACAGTTGGGAGACATCTGGAAAGCAGGAACTACATAAACATTTTAAGTTATCTGAGTCTGTGCCACTGCGACTTGCAAAAAATGTAATCAAAACTGCAGTGCCACCTTCTGGAGTATGATCATGATTCTGACCTTTAAAGAAATATCATTCTGCTCTTAGGTGATGTCACAAAGGACCCTAAACTATAATGGGAGTGCTAAAGACTGTGGTTTCTGGTTTTTTTTTTTCTTTTTTTTTTCCGAAGTATTTCATGTTCTGCTAGAATATGACCCACTTCTGAATTCTCCACATCCATGCAGTTGCTTCAGAAGTACATGCTTTCAACAGTCCATTGAAAATCAGTTCAAGCTTTATCCTTTCCCCGTGACACACTACCTAAAAAGTGAAAGTTTTGAAATTGTGAAAAAGTATGGTTTGATACTAGATGAAAGGAACAACATAAAAATAATTTCTAAACAGTCTAACATGCCTTGGAATCACAAATTCACCTTCCAGCATGTGCAACATGGGTTAATACCTAATGTTTTCTTTCATGGCTCTAAGTGATTCCCAGTGAAAAAATACTCATTGAAAATGCTTATTTTAGCAGAATAACTTAATATCTCCTTGTATTTTCTTGTATATCTGAAATTTCCTGGGGTGAAATCCTAACTACTTGTAATTTTGGAGGCTCTGACAAGATATTGGAGAATTGCCCTCCCTTTTATTTATCACTTTTTTCTCTTTTGTTTCAATGCTGATAGTCCCTCTGCAAAAAGCTGGCTTTACAACACATTAGTTCAGTCACAGTAAAAAGCATAAATGGAGTGGACTACGAGCAACTCAGGTACACTTTGAGAAGTATACATCATTGAAATGATCCAGGAGAAAGTTAATTATGGTAGAGCGATGAAGATTAGCTTTTTATTTCATGAATTCAGAAATTCAACACCTAACAGCAAGGTCCACTTGCATTCACATTTGACAAGAAAATAACATCTATATAATTTCATTTATACCAAATAACTTCCAAACCGATGAAGGGAACACAGCAGTTTCCACATCCCTTTTCTAAGTAATGATTATCATAACCAACTCTGCAATAGTAAGAAAACAGAGACATGTGGGTCCAGTGCCAGTCTGTGTTCTGGGAAGTCCTAAAGAAAGTGCCTCGTATGTACAGAACAAGGAGTAGAGGTTGGAAAAGCCCGCCCTGGCCCAGAGAATCCCAAAAGAGATGGTTAGATGGGAATTGTGGAGGTCTCTAGTTCAACCTTCTGCTAAAAGCAAGATTAACACCAAACTACACCAGGTTAGCTGTGGCTTTGCCTAGCCAAGTCTTGAAAACCTCCAAGAATGGAGATTCGACCACTTCTCTGGGTGTCCTGGTTTCAGCTGGGATAGAGTTAATTTTCTTCTTAGTAGCTGGTATAGTGCTGTGTTTTGGATTTAGGGTGAGAATAATGTTGATAACACATTGACGTTTTAGTTGTTCCTAAGTAGTGCTTACACTAAGCCGAGGACTTTTCAGCTTCTCATGTCCTGCTAGCGAGAAGCTGGGAGGGAGCACAGCCAGGACAGCTGACCCAGAGTGGCCAAAGGGCTATGCCATACCATATGACATCATGCTCAGTCTATAAACTGAGGGGAGCTGGCCGGGGGGCGGCGATGGCAGCTCGGAAACTGGCTGGGTATTGGTTGGCGAGTGGTGAGTAATTGCATTGTGCATCACTTATTTTATATATTCTTTTATCATCATCATCATCATCAACATCATTATTATTATTATTATTTTCCCTTGTTTTTCTGTCCTATTAAACTGTCTTTATCTCAACCTATGCATTTTACTTTTCCTTTTACCGATTCTCTCCCCCATCCCACTGTGGGGTGGGAGGAGTGATCGAATGGCTTTGTGGTGTTTGGCTGCCTGCTGGGCAAAACCACAACACTGGGTGACTGAAGAAATGTCCAATCTAAGTTTCTCAGCTTGCAACTTGTGGTTGTTAGCACTTACATTGTCTGCCACAAACAAGATCTTCTTTGCAACTCCCCTTCAAGCAGCTGTAGACTGCTGTGAGTTTCCTTACCAATTAGCCTCTTGTTTTCCAGACTAAACAAGCCCAGCTCTGTCAACCACTCCTCATAACTTGTGCTCTGGGCCCTGACCATCTTGGTAGTCTTTTGCTGGACCCTCTGCAGCTTACTGACATCCTCTTGAAATGGGTTACCAAGTGCCATGCCCTTGCATTGCAAATCACCATGCAGTAGATAACCAGTTCAGAAGGTGCTAAAGAAAACCTTTTAAATGCACCTGACACCACAGGCTCAGTTACTGTTTACCAAGGAAATGTAACTTCGGGAGTGGGGTAGAACTGATTTCAGTACATGACAGAGGCAAAATGGAATATATATGCAACATACTGTATATGGTGAAAACACAGAGAAGATAACAGAAAGGGGTAAAAGACAGTCACAGCCGCTATAAGAATAGGAACAAAGGAAGAACAAGTAGACAGGAATTGCTCCAGTATTGTGACCCCCAGTTAAGGACACTGCTACAGATTATCACTAATTAAGCCCCAACAAGTTCCTTTCCCTTTGGTAGAGTGGTAGACTGAAACTTTTTGAGTTGCTGTTTACTACATTTTGTTACTGCAGTCTCAGCAATCCTATTATCTTTTACTGTATAATTGGGTTTAGTAAATGAGATTTTTAAAGAGCAGCTTATGTGTCTGTGGGTTTTCTGTTCCAACCTTTTTCCATGACAAAGTAATTGATACTGCAGCACTGAGTCAGAGTAAACTCAGTGGCAACACCAGGAACCCTTTTTTAGCATTCAGTGTGAAAATATCCAGTCTGTTAGCACTGCTGTTGTGCCTTCAAATGCCACTGCTTCTGACTCATGCTGCTATGTGAGAACCAAAAAATCACCAAAGGCCCATCACTGGGCTTCATTCTTCGCCGCTAGCAGGCTAGGTGTCATGATTCTGATATTTGACTTTCCCAACAGTCAGTGGAAGGCTTCCCAAAGTCCTACATTATGTTGAGAAATGCCTTACACTGTTAACATCAAACTTTCCTTGGGAATTGTAGTCTAGCTAAAGACAGACACAGAATGCAAATTAGAGATAGAAAGAAAACTTAATTTCCCAGAAAGCTAAATAAAGTGGGTAACAAAATCAACCATATCCTAAAACATATAGTTGCAAATAAATAATAGTACACGAAACACATCTCTGATGTAGTCCTTTGTAAGTCTCATCATTACAGGTCATTAGCAGAAATCACCACTTCTGCATGTGAACAGCACATTAAAACGATTTTACTTGTTAATGTTTATATTAACTATGCAGGTATGGGAAAGAGATGCTGTATCACACAAATCATCCCTCTTGGCTTCTAAACTGCACTTTTTTCCCCAAGTTTTTTCTCTACATTAACACCTTCAGATTATTCTGCTTTCTTATGTCTTGTCAGGGAATTGCATAATTAGTTTTTGTAAACTAATTGTACAATTTATTTCTGGACATAAGTACTGTATGTTGAACTCACTTAACTTAAATGAAGCACTGACAATGCACCTTATCTAAGGATTTATCATCTCTGTCTTTTGAAATCATAATTCTTGTATAGCATGCCTAGTTTTCAAACTGTTATCATTCCTGTCATATACTGTTTCTTTAGCAAACTGCATAATAGTGTAAAATACTTAAAAGAGCTTTATGGCTCCTCTTTCAAAGCAACAGACATTGGTCTTGAATATATACAGCATTTTCTATATTAGATGATAGATGATGGATGGCAGGCTCTTTTATAGAACACGTCCCGTTACATGACTCACTACAGAGGGTGTAATGTAATATATATATTTCTGATGCATTTCTCAATTAGAACAAAAGGATTAAGGCTAAAAGCGTGTTCAAAGCAAATGAAGTAGAAAGTTTCTTTCGTATTAGTTCATAGCTATTTGGAAATTCTGTGTTCTGTGGAGCTCATACCTGATTCAAATGCTGTGAAGATGTGAGTTTCTTTTATTCAAGACCGAAAAAACCATTTTTGTACAAGTACATATAAATAATTCAAGTAATGAAATAAAATAATATTTCTGTGGATGTTTTTATATGATACTATTATACATACCTATGCTGTATTGTTCTAGCAACAGTTTGGGGAGGAAAGGGTAGCAACAGGAATGACAGGAATGTCAAGAAAATCAGAGTAACTGCATTGAGTTTGTCTTTCTAATCAGCTCCTGATGCTGAGTCAGTTTTCTGGGACTGTGGCTTGTGCGTTTCTTTGTGATGCAAGGTCTAAAAGAGCATTATATTGACTATTCCTTATCAAAGGCTTGCTTACCTATTATGAATACAGAAAGAACAGTTAGATGTTACTCATTTTCAAAGTCACTATCTTCTTTCCAGGTAGGAAACTGGCATGAAAAAGCTGGGCAAGCAAACAGCTGCTTTAATTCTGAAGGCAGCGACACATCAAAATGCTGTACAACAGGTGCAGTTATGCTGTCCTCGCCAAACATGTGGATGTGGTGCTTAGCGACATGGTTTAGAGGTGGACCAGGCAGTTAGTTAGGTTCATGGTTGGATTCAATGATCTCAGAGGTCTTTTCCAACCTTAATGATTCTATGATTCTATGATATTGAAGTCTTGTATGTCATGGTTGTCTTTTAGACTGACTCACTAATCTTGAACTTTTGTTTTGACAAGAAATGTGTAGTAGTTTTATACATGCTCCTTAGGAAGGACACAGACCGTCTGAGGAGGAGGAGTTGCCCTTTGTAGCAGAGAGCAGCTGGAACAGATGGAGCTCTGCCTGGGGACAGATGATGAGGGCTTCCACACAAATATCAGCAGCAAAGGGAAAACTAGGGAATGCTAGGAATGCCCCAGTGCCAAATGGGGCAGAAGACATGGTGACAAGAGGCATGGAAAACACTGAGGTACAGAATATCTTCTTCACCTCTTTATTTTTCTGGCAAGAATTGCCCTCAGGAATACCAGGACCCTCAGACCCATGGGAAAGTCTGGAGGAATGCAGACTTACCCTCAATAGAGCAGGATCAACTTAGGAAACATTTAAATGAACTGGACATGCTCAAGTCCATGGAACCTGACAGGATGCACCCTTGAGTACTAAGGGAGCTGGCATTGTGAGGCTGCTCATTATCATCTTTGAAAGGTCGTGGCGATGGGGGAAGGTTCCTGAGTACTGAAAAAAAGAAAATGTCACTCCTGTCTTCAAGAAGAGCAAGAAGGAAGATCCAGAGAACTACAGCCCAGTCAGCCTCACTGCGTTCCCTTGAAAGGTAATAGATCAAATCCTCCTGGAAGCTGTTTCCAACTATATTAAGCACAAGTCGTTCACTGGAATTAGTCAGCACAGATTTATGAAGGAAAAATGCCTGACCAACTGCCCTTCTGTGATGAGATGACTGGCTCAGTGGACAAGGGGAGAGCAGCAGATGTTGTTTATCTTGACTTTAGCAAGACTTTTGACACCATCTCCCATGACATCCGTAACAGATCCTTCCTTCTTCTCTAATGTAATTTCTTCTCCCTCTCTCAAAGATACATGTATTGATGTGCTGAGATTTTATCCACAAATTGTGGAAATTATTTCCTGTCAAAGTGATTTTGCTTATTTTGTTCAGATTACCCCTTGGCCTCAAAACTGAATATTAATCTATGAACATATTCATACTGGAAATTGACAGACATGATTATGTATTTATTTTGTCCATAGCTTCAGTGTGGCTTTTAGCTCATATTTATATTTGCTGTTAGCACATGGAACACACGTCAGAAGATATGAGAATTAGAATGGCATAATAAAGTCGACAACAGAAAGATAATAAAGAAAACAGATATTTTTCAGCAGGCATTAGTGTACTATGAGCTTGCCAATAAAGCCCAAAGTCAGAACCATACTGACATATCATACAGAATTACTGATACTGAAACATCAGTAAGACAGCAGCAATGTTTTAAGAAATACACCAGAATGTTTTTAAATTAATATCTAATACGCTTTTATCTGTAAAAGCTGCATTAATTTTGATAATTAAGGAAGAGTCATCTATGTTCAAACACTACAGTTCTTTGTTTCTTGTCATAAAAACTGGCTTGTAGTCTTTCACATCACAGATGTTGTGTTCATATAATGATCCCACATGCCATATTATGCAGACGACTTTGTTACACTTAACATACTGACTGAATGATGCACATCTCAGAAAACCTCAGAAGAAACATTTTTTTCATTTAGAAACTTCTGAAAGTGACATTATAACCAATGGAGTGAAAAATATGGAGGAAGCACAGAAAATTGGAAAGTTTTAAGAGGTTGGTGCTTTTGAGATAGTATAAAATAGTCTAGCTCTCCTGACCTTTATCTTAAAAGTTATAAGGAGATCAGCAGTGTGGAAAAGCAGAGAGTGCAAGCAGACATGAGTTTAGATGACAGACAAGAGAAAGAAGCAATAATTGGAATCAGTAACGGACCTGGAAACAGAGGACGGATTCTACAGAATGGCATGATTATTGATGTAAAAACACACTATTATTTGCATTTGGTTTTGTGAGTGGGTGTCCAAGATATTTCCACTTGTTTCACCAAGACTAGATTAGTCATCTGTACAATTAAATGTTACTTTGGGGAAAGAAAATATGGTATAATGGAGGAGAGTCAGGAATCTTTATTCTAGCAAATATCAAATTTCAATTTAAAATTGAACTTGAAAATTGAAACTGAACCTTCCAATATCAAATATCAAATTTACCAGCTCTTAGAAAGAAGTGGAATACAGTGAAAGGAATATAGTGACATTCTAGCTTCCATCCATGTCATTTTTCAATAATTTATATAATTCATATAAATAATCATCAGTCATTTATATACTCTATAATCCTGTTAAAAAGCAACACATTTTTACTTTGTTAACCATTACAAGCACACAGTCTACTAGGCATCTGAAAGCCAACTTGAACATAGAGTCAACAACTGAAGCTACAACTCTTCATAGCCTAGTTCAGGCTATACTTTCAAATGCTTTTCTGATGTAAGACCCCTGCTTTCAACATGCAGCAGAGAAATCTGCAGATATAAGTAGCTGAAACAAAAATGTCCAATAAGATTTAAAAACTAACAATGTTGTGCTTTTTGCATCTCATGTTCAGTACACTTTGGAACCTGTAATGTTCAGTAAGGAGGTCTTAGGTTTACAAAGAATTTGGAGTGTCTGTCTTTTATTGGACCAACAGAAAAGCTTAGAAAGATGGGTCAGATTTATGCAATAATTTTTTGGAGTAGAACTACAATTCTGGCTCTTCTGAGACATAACTGAGGCATTTAGTACATAACAAGGAGTGGCAGCTATTTCATACCGCTCACACTGCTCAATATGGTGTCTATATTGTACATTTATGGTATCATAGGATGTGCCATGGCCCTAAACTCTTTCTCCAGTTTAGACAATAGGTCCAGCCCTGCAATCTGCATGCTTTTTTGTGCATGTATAACAAGATGGTAAAAGAGATGACAAAGA
This sequence comes from Nipponia nippon, assembly GCF_047370975.1. Lineage (NCBI taxonomy): Eukaryota > Metazoa > Chordata > Aves > Pelecaniformes > Threskiornithidae > Nipponia > Nipponia nippon. The sequence continues at coordinate 78,180,763 of NW_028262290.1, read as the reverse complement.
TTTTGCTATATAAAGTACACTTCTGGCTAAGAAATTACATAGCAGGTTCTCAATTCTCAAAAATTAAATAACATTAAGTTAAACTAAAGTTACAAAAACAGAAGTTCAAGTTAAACAAAAAGTGCTTAGTGTCAAGCTTCAAAGCATTAAGGTTTTTTTTACAAATAACATACACAAGTGCAAGCATTTTTATGAAATACAGTGTGGCTACTTAAGGCACAAAACTGAGGCTCATTTTTCTCTAGAACTGAAAAACACATTCTGCATGAGAATCAGCCTGATGTTCGTGAGACATAGAGCTGAATACCGTAGGCCTGCCTGAGGTGGCTAAATTTCTAATCACCTTGGAAAATTCATCTCTTATGTATATTTTTATTAGCACATTATATTACTGCGAGTCCCAGAGAATGTAAAAGGATAAATGCATTAAAGTGACTCAGGATAGTCACAGTCTGAAGACCATTAGACCATTCTGAAGACCAGCCTTGATAATCAGGCAATTCCTTGCTTTTTAGGCACCAGTAGCCTGGACTCTATTCAGGTCAAAGCTCAGTTGGTAATAAAATAGGAGTTTATTTCAATTATACTTTTAATTTCAGTTTGCTGTCATTTCTGCTGCACGTTCCTTCTGTCATCACTGCAGCTACTGAAGTGCAAAAGCACCTGAAATACCACTCAGTTTAGGCCGAAGTTGTGATTTTCACTGGAAACTTGAACACCAAGGCAGACATAATGTCCTGCTTCAAATAGGGGCCTAAACCCCATAGGTTTCCACATTAAAGTGCCCTGAAAAGGTACAGCATCTCAAAAGGAGAATGCAAAATTGCTATTCTTATTACTCTGTTCTACCCTAGACTAGGTTTTATTCTGTCAGTTCTATTTGGGTTCATAATGTGGAAAAGAAATGAGAAATTAAGAACAGGTTATATCAAAAAAAGGCATCAGAAGAGAGTGATAGTGTTATAAGCCATTGTACCCATGACACACCAGGCCATCATTTTATTTAAGCACAAAAATATCTGTCCAAAACAGTCTTATGAGTCATTGCTAGTAATTATTTAACCAGTTAAATTCCTTTATAGCTCATTTTGAAACAGTTTTCCTATTATTGCAAGCTCTTTTATCAATATGGGTGCATCTGCTTTAATAAATAATCAAAAAGCAAGAACTCAACTTTCAAAGCATATATGTTCCTTATTTAAACTTTGCACTTACTTTGAAAGAATTATTTCATTGTGCAGAGTGCATCAGTGAAGCAGATGTCATTTAGAATCACAGAATCATAGAATCATTAAGGTTGGAAAAGACCTCTGAGATCATCGAGTCCAACTATTAACCTAACTGCCTGGTCCACCTCTAAACCATGTCCCTAAGCACCACATCCACACGTTTTCATGTTTTTTGAACTCTTCCAGGGACTGTGATTGCACCACTTCCCTGGCCAGCCTATTCCAATGCCTAACCACTCTCTCCATGAAGAAATTTTTCCTAATATCTAATTTAAATCTCCCCTGGCACAACTTGAGTCCATTTCCTCTTGTCCTGTTGCTTGCTACTTGGGAGAAGAGGCTATTCCCCACCTTGCTACAACCTCCTTTCAGGTAGTTGTACAGAGCAATAAGGTCTCCCCTCAGCCTCCTCTCCTCCAGACTAAACAACCCCAGTTCCCTCAGCCACTCCTCATAAGACTTGTGCTCCAGACCCTTCACCAGCTTCGTTGCCCTTCTCTGGGCATGCTCCAGCACCTCAATGTCTTTCTTGTAGTGGGGGGCCCAAAACTGAACACAGTATTCGGCATGCAGCCTCACCAGTAATGAGTACAAGGGGAACTATCGCCTCCCTGGTCCTGCTGGCCACACTATTCCTGATACAAGCCAGGATGCTGTTGGTCCTCTTGGCCACCTGAGCACACTGCTGGCTCATGTTCAGGTGGCTGTCAACCAACACCCCCAGGTCCTTTTCAGCCAGGCAGCTCTCCAGCCACTCTTCCCCAAGCCTGTAGCATTGCATGGGGTTGTTGTGACCCAAGTGCAGGACCTGACACTGAGCCTTGTTGAACCTCATACAGTTGGCCTCAGCCCATCGATTTAGCCTGTCCAGATCCCTCCCTACCTTCAGGCAGATTAACACTCCCACCCAACTTGGTGTTGCCTGCAAACTTACTGAGGGTGCACTCAATCCCCTCATCCAGATCATTGATAAAGATATTAAACAGGACCGGCCCCAGTACTGAGCCCTGGGGAACACCACTTGTGACCGGCTGCCAACTGGATTTGACTCCGTTAACTACCACTCTCTGGGCTCGGCCAGCCAGCCAGTTTTTAACCCAGCACAGAGTGTACTTATCCAAGCCGTCAGCAGCCAGCTTCTCTAGGAGAATGCTGTGGGAAACAGTGACAAAGGCCTTACTAAAGTCCAAGTAGACAACAGCCACAGCCTTCCGCTCATCCACCAAGTGGGTCATCTTGTCATAGAAGGAGATCAGGTTGGTCAAGCAGGACCTTCCCTTCATGAACCTATGCTGGCTGGGTCTGATCCCCTGATTGTCCTGCATGTGCTACGTAATGGCACTCAGGATGATCTGCTCCATGACCTTCCCCGGCACCGAGGTCAGGCTGACAGGCCTGTAGTTCCCCGGATCCTCCTTCTGACCTTTCTTGTAGATGGGTGTCACAATTGCTACCTTCCAGTTATCTGGGACCTCCCTGGTTGACCAGGACTGCTGATAAATGATGGAGAGTGGTTTGGCAAGCTCCTCTGCCAGCTCCCTCAGTACCCTCGGGTGGATCCCATCTGGCCCCATAGATTTGTGGGCATCCAGGTGGAGTAGCAGGTGGCTAGCTGTTACCTCTTGCATTATTGGGGCTTTATTCTGCTTCCCATCTCCATCTCCCAGCTCAGGGGCCTGAAAACCCTGAGGATAACTAGTCTGACTATTAAAGACTGAGGCAAAGAAGGCATTAAGTATCTCAGCCTTCTCCTCATCCTTTGTGACAATGTTTCCCTCCGCATCCAATAAAGGATGGAGAATCTCCTTGGCCCTCCTTTTGTTCCTGATATATTTGTAAAAACATTTTTTGCTATCTTTAACTGCAATGGCCAGTTTAAGTTCTAGCTGGGTTTTTGCCTTTCCAATTTTCTCCCTCCGTAACCTAGCAATATCCTTGTAGTCTTCCTGAGTTGCCTGCCCCTTCTTCCAAAGATGGTAAACTCTCTTTTTTTTTATGAGTTCCTGCCAAAGCTCTCTGTTCAGACAGGCTGGTCTTCTTCTCCGCCTGCCCGTCTTTCTTTCTATCCTAAAATTAGCACTTTTAAGTCAGAAATCCAAAAAGCTAATCTTCACACAGCATTCAGTCTGAAGAATCAAGTACTCAAAATTCAAAAGAACATATTCCTATGGCATTGCCTCAGTCATATGGTACACAATACCACGAAGCAAGTGGGGTATGGAAAATCCCCTTAGAGGTTTTCAAGATTCATCTGAAAAAAGCCATGGCTGACCTGACCTTGTATTGGCAGTAGCCTTGCTGCAAGTCAAAAATTGGACGAGCCATTTACAGCGGTCTCTTCTAACCATACAATGTCTGTGATTCAGCGAAATATGCCTGAGCACTGTCAGCTGCTGCTGACATTGCTGTTATCCAGGAAAAAAGAAATGAACAGCGGCAGTGATTGGAAGGAGCCCAAGGGTGGGAATGGGACATCCAATGCTTCAAATATCTCTCCGTATTTTTTTTGTTGTCACACTATGGCTCAGACTTCTGTCTTTTTAAATCAGAGAGGAAAATGTCTGCAATTAGTAAGTGCTTAACTTAACCCAATTACCAAATCCAACAGAAACAAAGTAATTTTCCCTTGGAGAACTGAGCCACCTATAGCCCATTGCCCTCGGTTAAAGGAAAGGAAAAAATGCGTTTGGGTGATACTGGATAGCCAACTAGTCTTTAACTTCTTGTGCTCCAGTCTACTACTGCAGGATAAAAACCATGGCAAATATAAACTATAGCATACCTTGGATTGCATTTTCAACAGGGTCTTCTGAACAAAACTTTGAGTTTTGTAAGAGGTATTAATCAAATTCAGCTCAGTAACAACACAAATCCCTTTTGGAAAACTTGATAACACACAATATATACACCAGGGTGATTTTTGTACAAATAAAGTGGTGTTTAAAAATATGATCAACTCTGCTGTTATGAAGGAGACTAGTACTTATTTACCTAAATTTACCTTAGTTGCTGTTGAAAAGCAGAGACTGCAGCCATTCAGGAATGCTTAATACTCCAGATAACCAGCAAAGCATGACTGCTGGCAGCATTGCCACTTTTAGAACAACCTTTATAAAAAGGCATGCCTGTTAATACTTTCAGTACCTGATGTACCCAATGAAATGCAAATGCTCTGGTTTCTGGTCTCCTCTGCCTGTCAGCCATGACCTTTAAAGGTGAAATTTAAATAACAATGTTTTTCAATAAAATTATCAATATTATCTTACATTATCCTAAAAGATCAAGAACTGTTACATCTCTTAATTTATAGAAGTGTAGCTTGTCAGATAGAAACATTACAAGACCTGATGCAGAAAAAAATAAATGTTTAAAGCAGGATCCCAAGCCTACTGAAGTCAACAGAAGTATCTAGAAAAGTTTTTACTTGTGTGCCTAATTTGCGTACAACTGACATTTTATTTTCTGGCAAATTTTATATCTGCAAATGTAGACCAAACAATTTAGCTAGTCATGGGTACAGCTATATACAGCCTCTATGTACCAGTGACAGTTACACCTGTAAATAGTTCTACAGTGACTTTTCATAAGCACCTTTGCAAGGTAATCTATATATGACTTAACAAAGGACAAACAGAAAAACTTAAAGACATGATCAGGTCTGGAGAACTGAGCTTCTTTTTTCCCTGTTTTATCCATTGACATCTCTGTCCAGTGAATTTCTCAAGGCGTGGTTACTAGAAGCTCAGATGATAATATCTGCAAACACTTCTTCTTTCCATAAAAAAGATTTCCCAATAATCTAAGTTTGTGTGTAAAGCCCATCACATTTTCCTACACACTTCACCATCAGAACAGTGCCCGTATTAACTCCTTACTTTGTACATAATTTTACCACATCTTAGATCTGAAAGTGATGATATAAGAGCAAGTGTAGTTCTGTATTGTTCACAATTTGAGTATTTTCTGCTTTAGAGAATCAGGTGTGTAGGGCATTTTCTTCACATTACTTCTGAATTCAATATACTCTTCTTAATAGCCTATCTTTTTATTTATTGTATTTTGAAAAATATAAAGTATCTTTAAGGGTGAAAAGGGATATGATTACGTCTATAAATACATCAACAGAAGTGCAAACTCTGGGAGAAAAAAAAAATTATTTAAGCTAAAGGACGTTTTTTGGCACAGGAACAAATGGTTCTCTGTTGATGAATAAATGGATGCTTGAACCTAGAGGTTTAATTCTACTTGAGGAGTGAATTCTGGAACAGCTTTTTAAGTGACACAAGGGAGAAAACACATAATTGGTGTTAAAAATGGCATTTCTGTCAGTGCATGAAAGAGATCAAGTAGTGTGGCTGTTTGCAGCAGCAGGAAACTGGTCTCAGCAAGCCAAGTGGCCCCTTCCTAGTGTATGTTCCTACACACTTTGACAATAAAACTAGGTAAGAAAACTTCAGCCATGGGAGTACTAGCACTGGAAAACTTGGAAAGCTCTTCATAATAGATGACATTTATATTACTTTTTAACCCAGTGAAAATTGCTTTATTACACAGAATTTCATTGTATAGTAAAAATATTATCTTCTGGCATTTTCCACCCCAACTGACATTAAGCGACACCTGTAGAACCAAGATGGGAATTACTTTTCCTTAATGTAAATCTATTTAGATGAAATGTGTATTAAAACCACACACATACTTCACTAAAGACAAGCATTTTAGAGGAGGAAAAAGTGTTCATTTGGTTTCAACATTTTGTGGTAAACATCTTCCCTAAATGCAAAAAGAATTGTCTCAATTTACCAGGTGGTGTTGGGTTATGGACGTGCCACTGCAAACAGCCTGGGGAACAACTTGGAGTGGAACTTCAAATCAAATTTGCTTCTGAGCCTTGTGTTTCAACAGCATACTGATTTCACTTGATTGATTTGACTAATTTAATTTTGAGCGAGTCCTTCTCTCCAGTGAGAATCTGATACTACCTTTACCCAGGAATTGTAAAGGGAAAAATGTGTCTAATGCTTTATAACTTACTCTGCCTTTCTAACTCTTTAACCTATCTGCTACTTACTCTTCAGGAATGCCGTGCCTGGGAACTTGCAGAACACACGACCTTTTCCTTTCTGTTGCATACATCACCATGCACGGGTTGCTTTAACTATTTAAGGTCTCTTTATTTTTTATATTGTGCTGTTTGGTATGAGAAACCCTCTAAGATGGTCTACACAAAGTTTACTCATTGCTCATGTGGTACAATTTTTTGGAAGCATGTCTTAAAAAAGGAGGCAGCAGTATGACCAAGATAGAAATACCTACACAATACCATTGTTTACAGCTGCGGTTTCCTCACACAGGATGTCGGAATTTGGCAGTGCTGTGATCACTACTAAATACTGTAATCTTGCAAGTCATTCTGTTAATTCACAGCACCAGAGCTCCTGTCAAAGCCTTTCTATGCTATGAGACTTTGTACTGTTGGGTGTAATAAACAAATCAAAGAGAAGTTGTACATTTGATCTGTGAGGTATTTTAAGTCAATATAAGCCTCCAAGCAGAAGAGTTAATTCAACACTTGTAAACAGTCAATCAGACAGGACTTCATTAGCAGAGGTCAGGGTAAGAACCACTATACGATTTCTAGGATGCTCTTGCTTTCATTCTCTTTGCAACTAACAGAATGCCGCTGATGGTAAGGAAAAATACGTGATTATAAGAGAAGTTGACTCAGAGTGAGGAGTCTTGAGAGAGCATCTGAGAGGCTCTTTGAAAGGTAATGGTTACTGGAAATTGTTGACTTGATTGCCCAATATTTTCTGTCTTAAAGCTAAGATATCTTTTGCTCATGGATTTTGCAATACTGATGCATTCTTAATATATTGCCTTTGTCTATTATGCTAGAGAACACACTGTCTTTACTCAAATCTCTGATTGCTTCTACCTATTACCCTCCACTGGAGCAATTAACTAGCTGCTATGAATTTCACTTACAAATGCTTACAGTTGGTCTCAAACTGCACTTAAGAAAGCAATATTTTGTGGTCAGGAATTTGATGTCACTAGAGACTCTCCTTATTTGATCTTTTCTTGATTTGTTTTTCAACTAAATTATCTGAAAGTTAGTTGGCATATTCACATGTAAGGACATGAGGGTGTCATGAGACTTTTTCCTGTGTGAGCCTAAGAGCTCAGTATCCGTAGGCCATTAATCTGATGAGTAAAGCATATATTTCTTGATCATTTGAGAATATTGGAGAAGTAACATTTTACTGGTATGCAGCACTTCTGAAAGAGCAAAAAGAAGTACAGAATGGCATAATAAATTGACCATTTTGATATCCAGCTTCCTGGTACTTGAATAACTAGGTCCCAAGTTCTGAATTTCAGTTCATGAGGGAACATAGCCACTATTAGTCCACGTGGGTTATGGAATTAATGTCTTTACTCATAGTTGCTCTGGGCTGTGTTTCTTCTGCAGGGACACAAGTGCTTTCTTTCTTCAGGCTGCTATGCAGAAGGCTCTGTGGCACCCACTGGAGCCGCAGCTCCTGGGAGCAGCTGTGCTTGGGAAACAGATGTTTCCAGACCAGCAAGACATGGGAGGAGACAGGGTAGGAAAGACCTAGCCAGTTGGGAGACTTCTACAGAACCAAGGGCCTCCAGGCTGTGGAGGAGAAGAAAGCACACATATCACCCCCCAAGGTGGCAGAAGAGAGTTGGGGTGGGGATTTGCACCATCCAGTATAGTCTCTCAACTGGCCTGAGAGAAGATCTGACAGAAAAAGCCATTGGAATTTAAAGGTCCATTTGGAGATGCTCACTTTAGGGAAAAGGACGGCTCAACCCAAGCATTCAACATGACCTAAGGTCCCACCACAGTGCGTATGAAGAAAGACAGCCTGCATGACTGGAGCCTTCTCTGCACCATGAGACAGTGTTCATGTGACAAGCCTACAAACAGGTTCCCGGAAAAACGCAATAATGTTGCTCCGTACATCTTCACCCGTCTTTCCTTGTTTAAAGAACTTGACCAACATTCCCTAATGCATCTGGAAGTTCAGCCCTGTACAGATAAACATTATTAGCACCCACAGCTTCCTTGTTCAGTGTATCTGGCATGTCTACTTTCAAAGCAAATAAATGCAGTTGCAAGTCAATGACCATTTCTACATCAACACAGAGTTAATTCGTCTAGAGTAAAAATACATCAGCCACACAGGCTATGAAGCAATACCTCAGCAGGCAACTTGCATGCTTCTCTAAACTGTGTTGTCTAGGTGTGAGGAAAGTGCCATTTTTGTCTCCTGCAGATGTAGTATTCAGCCATCATTTCACTTACTGTGGTTAATTTACTGAGAAAAATGCGGTATTTTATGTCACTGTTGAAAATAGCTCTTGTTATTTTTTTGAGTGCTCAGACACCAGGACTCTTTCCCTGATGATTTTGTAGTGTTATAGTGCATCACCAAATGGGACTGGTTTTGTCCCTTTTCCCCTGCTCTGAAATCCCTGCCCCTTTAGCTATTAAAAAGAAGGAAACAACTAAGAGGCAAAGGAAAAATCTACTCAAAATTTGATTAATGATATTTATATTTGTCTCACACATGGCCAAGAACCAGTTGCACACAGAGCACGTTTAATATCTAGCTGAGAAAGTGTTCATTTACATTTATTCCATTTAAGTCATCCTTCATATCAGCAGTGTGCCTCTGTTGTGATTGAAATGCCAGGCTTTAATATAGCAGTATTAACATGTTGGGTGTGAGGAGGGGAGAATAGGGTGCTTTATCATATAGCCTCATTTTTATTTGTTTATGATTTCAATATTCATGATGGGCTGACAAGTTTATGAGTTCAATTCTGGGGATGAAAAATATGAAAAGAGCTTGTGGGAACATAGATCCTGAAAAGATTTCACTTTCAAATTTTGCAGACACAACTTATATTCATCAACACTCGCATATAAATGATCAACCTTTAAAGCCCACAGGGATGGTTTCAAGCTTCACTCTATTGTAACAACATGTCAGCCAGAGAGTCATTAGTGAGCAGATAAAAGTGATGCAGTTAGTTAGATTTGAAGGTCTCAGGACTGAAAGGTATGAAATAAAAATCGTAAATGCTGCAGCTGGAGTTATCGAGACTAGAATTTGCTGTTGTTCAGAAGTACAAGGTGAAAATGGAGAATGTGATAACATGATAAATGGAACTGATCATATCTGTGACAGCCTTTTGATCTTCAAAAGCCCAGTGGGCTTGTATTTTGCTGATAAAGCTTGCTATAATTACTTCATGTCATTCAAACTCTATGCAGCACAAGATGGGAGAAGGCTGCAGGCAATATTGTTATGGAAAACAAGGGCTTGTGAGCCTTCTCATCACCTCTGCATCCAAGATGACAGGAAAAAACAAGCTGCAACTGATGGGATTTGCACTGACAAGTAGGTTTTTACTGTTTCTCATGATCCCGGGATTTCTTGGGCTTTCAAGCAGCTTTTGGAAATAAGGCTCGTGTATCTTTTAGACACACAGCCTTTCAGAGAGATTTAACTTCTCCAGTTCAGTGAGGGAAATACGAATTCTCCAGTATTAAGTAAATTCTACTGCAAGTTTTTAAGTCCTGTGTTGATTTGCTATAGTGATTTGACCTTTATCTTCTAATCTTTATGTGTTGAAGTATGACTTTAAACAAATGGTTAGGGTAAGCAGGAACACATGAAAAAAGTCCCTTCTCCATGAAAAGCTGAAGCAGGGATTTTTATATGTGACATCTGTGATCACTAGACCTGCTCAGCAGCCCTCTAAATTTGATCTGCTTTACTGCCTGTTTGTACAGGGCAGTCAGATACTGTTGGCTACAGAGGGGAATGAGGGAAGATGGGCTGACCCATGTAACCTAAGAGGGGGTGCCTGGAGCATCAGGATCCCAGCTAATGCAACATCACCTTGACCCTTTGAGGATCCAGAAAGGGCTGTCTGAAATGAGACCAAAATGACACAGGGGTTTTTCTGTCTCTTGGGCAAAAGACAGTGTGCTGGGAGGCCAGCATTTCCCAGTTTCACAAGGGTTGCCTTCTGCCAGAGAGGAAGAAGCAACCTGCATGTGCAAAACTCTCACCAAAAAGGAAGGAAGGAGATCTGGAGTGTTAACCTGGAACCTTATCGCATAGGGTTAGAAGGACCTGGGGTAACTACAAATTAATACAATGTAGTATATAATTTCAAGGGTAGACTAAACTACCTAAAGAAAATTATTTCCAGAAGATGATGGGGAATCCAAGTCAGAATGAGTGAATGCACAGCTGCTATATACTAGAAGTAAAAGGTTTCAAGATACTCTGAATTCTAGCAGAAGGTAAGGAAAAAGAATTAAATCCAAATCCTGTATTTAAATTTCATTCTGCATATTCTTGATCCATGTATTTCTAATGGGAATTTTGAGAGAGAAAGATTCTCAAAATGCAGCACTTCTGTGAGTTAGAGACCTACCAGAAGTACTGTCTCGAGGTGTTTTATCATCACTCTACAGCAAAGAAAAATGAACTTACACCCTTCCAGTAAATGATAACACATCTTTTCTGTGACTAATACAGAGAGGGAAGAAAGAGCAAACACAGCAGCACTGCTATTGTTTATTCCCAGCAGCAGCAGTAGCCAGTTCTTTTGGATGCAAACAAGAACTGTGATTCTTAAAGAGCTGATTAAACAAACCCTTACTATCTAGGGAAACCCTGGAACACACAGATTCTGGAAATAGCAATTCATGTGAATAAAAAAAATGTTTCTTCCTATGTTCATCTTAAACCAGACTGTCACAAATTTGACAGACTCTGCTGCCATGGTGGTCACTTCAATTGGCAAAGGTATAGAAGACAGAATGGCTCTGGCAGAAAAAATTGGTGTGTGGAATAATTGTCTGCACCTATTAAAGGAACCTGTTCTTCTACCTAATTAGAATTTCCTGAAGAAAAAAATAGCATACATGCAAAAGTTACCTATTCATTAATCATAGGAGAAGACTGCAGAGGACTTCCTTGGATAATGCACGGGGTAGCATTAAAAGATACGCCGAAGTTTATCAAGGCCAGTCAGGTTTGTCATAACCGGAAGTCCAGTCATCACAATCACCATAGCACTGGGCCTACAAGGAATATGTGAGATTATGAACATGTGCCTCTGTGCACGTCACATGGAAAACAAGTGTCATTTCCTTCTGAAAATAGCACAGACTTCACAAGGATAGTGACTAAAAGGGATTTTGTTTTAAACAGAAAGGTAAATTTATGTTGGAAGATTATTGAAAGAAATTATGTTCTAGGTAGGACAAGCATGAAAAACAAAAAAGGGGTTTTCTCCAAAAAATAAATTTTCCATGCTAACATAAATTGGAAATCAAATTTGAGATATTATTAACTCAAAATAAATCTGTAAAAGCCATTTAATATGAGGGTTTATGCCTGAACTAGAGCACCAGAAAAAGGGGAAACTATTTGCTGTTTTTAGTCAACCTAAAATATGAAGGCACACCATACTTATTAGTCTGAATACTGCTATAATGTGTTGCACCATTGATCACCGGTGCAAGAAAAATCATTACTGAAACATCATTACTGAATTCCTAAGGTACATGCAGTGACATGAGCCTTTCTACTAACATCAAGTTTAGAACTGGAATTAGCTCCCAATCACTTCCTCCAAATTAGCTAACCAAACAAATACACCAGGCACTGTTCAAAATTGTTCCAAAATAGTTCGGAACTAAGATTCAGTACAAATGTTCTCTATATAATCTAAAATTACATTATTAATGTCTCATTTTCAGGCATTGCAGTATCTACTGTAATGTTAACTAGCACCATTTCTCTCTCACTGCAGTCACAATCACTTCTGTACAAGCTAAAGCACAGCTGCATAACACCAAATTGACCAGAGAAGTACACCATATACTCAGATTTGGATGGATGCCATTCTGGAAAGCTTATGTCAAAAATTGTTTCATTTTATCTGAAGGCTACGCAGTTTGTAGAAAGTCCTTGGTTTGCTTGAACTTGTCCAGTTTGACTGGCTAAAAATACCTAATCTTCAAATGCTGGGAATATTGAATGCGTATCTATATATGCATAAATATATACATTACACAAATAATATATTAAATACTCACATATATCTTGATTTTTTATTTGATTCTGAGTTTTCCTGTGACAGAGATATGTGGAAAACATATAAATGTTTGTTGAAGAATTTTTTAACTGATCGCATATTTATCAGCTTTGTTTTCTTTGACATCTAAACAAGCTTTTGCTGCAATTCATCTGTAACGATTTCAGATCACAGATCCTGTAAGAACACTTTTTAACGTGGTGCTCCAAAACTTGTAATATCACCAGGGGCCACCAGAGGACACTGTTACAGAAAATGCCTAAGACGAAAGGTTTTTATCAATAGTTCCTTTTAATAGATTTCATGTATCAGTAGAAAAGTCTGTGTCTGCCTAACTGTCTTAATGGTAATTCTTTTGCCTAATAATATAAGATTTTGCCTAATAATTATCTATACACAAACAAAACATTTAACACATCAAACATTATAAGGAAAAGAAAAGGTCACTGCATTTTTCTGTTCCTAGTGCCTTGGGGTAGGACAGTGAAGGGCTTGTCCAAGCTTCAGCAAGTTGCACTAAGCTATGGCAGCTGTTTCACAGATTTATCACTCAACTTCCAGGTCGGCATAAGTCCATTCAAACATAAAAATGAAGATATAAAACTTCTCCTTTCACTGAGAAAAAACAAGCAGCTCTTGAGACAACGATGAGAGAGAACAAACTGAGGCAAGGTAAGAGGACCCCTTAGGAAGGACGTACTGTGGGATAAAGCGTAGCTGAGTGAAGGAACCATGCATAAGAGGACAGAAAGCTGGAATAACAACCCAAACTGTTGGCCAAAAGCCCCAGGTTTCTGTCTGATGCCAAATGTCTGAATCTTCTGGGAGTCCCCAATACAGAATCCCAGCCAATACAACCTTTGCCTGTTTGGACTTGACTGCAAATTCCCATCTGCTTTATTAAGCTGCTCTCATTTGATCTTTAGCCACGTACATCTCTGCAGTTTACTACAAATGGAAGATTTTCTACCATCTTGCCAATGCCAATGAACGTTGCCTGCCAGGGCTGACAACTGGGAATTGTACGGTCATGAATGCATTCAGAAACCCAGCAGATGAGGGAAAACCATTTGCAGTGTGACACGAATCCTAACAATACCTGAGTAGGAACAATACAATGCTTACAGTAACATTACGTTAGTATTTCAGTGATTGGATAGTGGAACAGAGTGAGTTAAAATACCAGACTGAAAGACCGCAGAATCCACACCTCGCGATCGATCAGGTAGCCAGAACTGGAAAATTAGAATGTGCCTTGTAATAACTCAGTAGACTAAAATGCACAAAATCAGCAAGAATTTTAAATTGGTTGATTTTTTACTGTACTGGTCATTTATTTACCTTTTTTGCTTTTTATATATGTCCTATTATAAATTATGTGAATACAGTCTATTTATACCTGGGTTATTTGAAGAATAGATAAGTGAAATAGTTGTATGCTAATGCTCTTGCCATGTAGAAAAGTACTCCAAATCAACTACAGCTTTGAGGTGATCTCAGTAATGAACTTACAGTGAACTTCTGTAAGAATGGCATGTTTTTAAATGAGACAAAGCAAAAAAAAAAAAAAAGGAAAGCAGGTTTTATCTTATATCTAAGAATGTAGAATACTTGACTTTCTAAACAGAGAATGTAAAAGGTGACAAAAAACCCTAAATGACAAAAATGGGAAAACCAGAAATTTTAAAATTTCATAAACCACTTTCCCCCCTGTCTATTGTAGTCTTGCTTTCAGTTTAATCAAGAACTTTCTGGACTGCATGAAAGTCTGCACGATCCTCTTTAGCCTTTGGGTTTTCACTCTGTCACCTCTCAGGTGTGGGTTTTGTCTGCTCCCTGTTCCTCCCCGTAGTCTCTCCCTGTGAACTGCAGGCCCAGTTCTTTCCCTCTGACCCCTCCAGGAACAGTCTCAGCTACTCCCAAAAGAAAGGACAATCTGCCCTGGAGGGTCTGATCCACTTATTTGCTTTTTGAAGGAACATAGCACACAAAATGAAAACAAACCAAATTAATGGATGCTTTCCATTGCACTTTGCAATCCCTTGGATACAATTTGCATTGTGGTCTAATATAAACAGCCTCTGTAGTTCACTATTCTTCATGTACAGAAAAAGCTCTTTAAAAACAAAAAAATTGCTGTGTCTTCTGCTTTACAGCAAAGCCATATAGGAAAAATTCTTAGAGCTTAGAATGTAATAACTACTTATTGAGGAGGATGACTTGTCTGAAATTAACATTTTTGCCCTACTCTCTGCTGTCAAAACTTATACAATAAACTGGCTGAGTTGTATTGCCTTATTTTCATCATATGCATCTGATAATTTTTTTGTATTTCTGACTTGGAATGTTATCTTTTGAGAAGACAGCGCACCCCTGAAAGCAAAGAAAACACATGTAGCTTAAAACAAAAATGAAAGCCACTTTATATATTTAAGTAAGTAATCCATTCTTGCATCAAATATGCTGTAAACACACTGCTAGTCCTTCTGGACAATATTGCTATACATGGTCTTTGAGAGATCTGAAAGAATGAAAATTTAGTAGGACCTAGAGACAGAGAAGACTGAAGGGAATCGGTCATTTTGCCAGCAGCACATTACTGCCTTGAAATTTGTTTTCATTAAACGCTAGAACAACTGCAGAAACTTTGCACAATATTATCTGTAAGAACTGAATTGTTTGGAACTGGAGATGAAGTTGGCCAGGGAGAGAGGCAGAAGAGTCCACTCACGCAGCTGTGAAACTGTCTCAGATGCCTTTCCCCTGCCCACAATTTTTATTAAAGTAATTCCAACTTTAACAAAGGTTCATTTCATCAAAATTAGTTTTGACAGGCTCTTAGTAATAGCACTAACAGGTACACTGAAGTGCATCAATTCCAATGAAAGCCTCTCCGATTCCAGCACATCCAAGTTATTCCAAGGAATTGCGAGCGAACACTCAGTCTTATTGGCACAGCGAACAGCATCTCCCAGCAGAGTCATCACCCTCCAGCTTCACAGCATCCTTTCCAGGAAAGAATCACTGAGGGCTACACCTTTAACAGCATTTCTGTTCTCCAAGCTGCCTTGGTTTTCACTGCCACCTATAATCTCTCCCATTGCAGGCCTCAGTCAAGCATCACGTACAGCAGGATACATGAGTGATGGGAAAATATGCAAGATGTGTTGAGGGGTAGTGGAAGGGATTGGTAGTGGTGGTTCTGAATCCATCGTAGACAATAAGCTGGGGAAACCTGGACCAGCAGACAGGGTTGCCAAGAGCTCAAGGCACACAAGAAGGATGGATGGGCTTGGAAAAAGAGGACTCATATGAAAGCAGCTTATCAGGCAGAAGCAGGAGGACTGTGATAACACAGGAAACAATCAAAAAAAAGAATGAAGAAACATGGAGATAAATACAGAATAAAGCTAGAATGAACTCTTCTGAGAGTGCAAAACAGTGAAAGACAGGAAAATGGCCATTTCAGATAGGCATAGAAAGTTCATGTCAAAGCATACAACCTAGTAACATTTATTTTGGTTTAAACTACTTCTGTAGCTTCCTTGCAAACTTATCTCCAGTCTCAAAGACCACATGGCCAGTGAAAGGAGAGACTGTGCAACATGAGTCCTCATGTTGGTTCAGTAGGTGTTCTTTTTGACGCTGGGGCTGTTTGAGCTCCTGCCAATGCAAGTATCTGCTTCCAAAGTTTAGGCTCCTGCCTTAAATCCTTATGCTTTATCGCTCCTTGCTCAATGTCCTGCCTGTCTCCTGCTACAGATGCCAGAAACTCCGTCAAGATATCTCCTCTGGAGGTCCTTAGTTACACAGAATTGGAGGAACTCCAATGCTATCCATGTGTGATTTGACACAGTGCTACACAGCATATGCATCCGGAACTCTTTTGCTTTCCTTCTACCATGTCCTTAAGTGGCAAAAAAAATCTCTCAAAAACGCAAAAAACTTTGAAAACTAGAATCTCATGTGAGTCAAATGGTTTTTCTAGACCATGAACTCTCCCAACAGGTCAAGAAAAAGAGTTTGTGACAGCTTTCCTAATGGTCTTAAACTATGACAGCCTGAAGTCTTGGATATTACACCATTAAGAGTTACAAGTTTTAAATCAGATTTATAAGTGCTTCAGTCTTCATTCTACCGTGACTTTGTGTGCAGAATCTCCTTCAGGAACCACAGGGCTCAAGCCCTGTCTTGTAAATGATTGCAGTTGCACTAAATGCTGCCAAATTTTGAAAATTCTTTGATGCTTTCCAATAGTCTGAGCCAGGTGAGTGGTTGTCAGCTCTCCACGTGGGCTGCCAGGGTGGAATATTAAACTAACTTGAGCATTTGTTTCTGGTCCACTCTTGTCAGAACTGATTTGTGTGTGAAACTTCCTAATTCTCAGCCTGTATATTTAATACATTTCTCCAGTGAAGTGCTTTGAAAGTTCTGCTAAACAACCAGCCGTAGGGATTTCTTTAGATTCAGGGAGGACAGCATGAATTCTCACTTTTTGGAGAAACTGGGCTAAACCCCAGTGATCATTACCAGTATTTGTGAATATGCAAACAAAGGACGCAGGGATCTTACTTCATGTCAGATGTTAACTGTTCACCTTCAGGGGTCAGGAAAGCATGTTCTCCCAAGTGTGGGATAGTATAATTGTCCAGCCTTTTTATTACTTTTCTGGAAGTTAGCTCTTCACAGCTGCAGGATATAGAGGATGTGACCAGCCAAATTAAGTATTTCGAAGTAACTTGAAGGTGAAATGTTTTGTTTTCTTATTTCCTGTTTGAATTTGCAGAGCTTTCCCAGGGAAATCAGAAATTATGTTTTGGGTGTAAAACCATGCATTCCTAGTGACACAAATCCAACTTGATTCATGTTCACTAAGGAAAAAAGAAGCAGAAAGTGATTCAGTTGCATTCTGAAGCTTCAGATGAAAATAGTATAAGTAGATATTAGATCCCTTCCTTTCTGGAGGTATTCTATATAATTCTTAATAAACCTGATAATTCTTGCAATGTGGATTTCTGACATTGGACATTAATTTAATGAAATGCATGTAAACCTTGTAGGCACTGTCTCCAAACTGGTGCACTAGGGACTTGTTTCAGCCTTCCACTCATTCCACACACAGCATTGTTCTGGTCCAGGGGACAGCACATCATCCCTGACGAAGGGTTAAGAATGGGTTGCCAGTTCAGACACAAATCTATTTCACCAATATTTATGGGTGATCGAGTCTGATGAAGAAATGTTTTCTTCACTGTCCTTCTCTGATTCTTAGAGCCATCCTCTGGATAAATGATAGGAAATTAGAAATGGCTGGTATGTACGAATCTACAACACATTAATGCCATGCCTCCAGGATAAGTCACAGCAGGCCCACCTATTATTTTCCATTGAACATATGCAAAAAGAGGGATGATTTGTTGCTTCTAACACTGTTCTTTTTGTTACTGTGGACCCAAAGGAGCCCGCAAACCACAGTTCTAGCCATCGTGCAACTGTAGTAAAAGTTATAGCATTTTCTGAAAAGGTTGTAATGCAATAGCAAGGTAAATACAAACTGGAGGAATTATCATTATCATGTTTATACAGCTTGGATTCCACACCTACACAATTCTCCAGAGGCCACATGAGAAGTGTGTGGCAGAAGCACAAATTAAAACATATTTTCTGAGTCCTGTACAAAAGCCTTACTCACAAGGCCATTCTTTCATGTTTTCTCTGTACTCATCATCAACAGTTGATGGCTTGTAAGTACTGAAGGAGTGTGCAATTTGCAAGTCACGATTTTCCTGACTGATGCTTATTAACGAAAGACAATGCCTACAAAAGGTCAGCCAAAAATAAATAAGTAAAGCATGTGATGACAGAAATAATCACTGGAGATAGAGAATTCTGGCACTGGACGGAAAATCCTACCAGTAAATCATCCCATTAATATAAATACCTATGTTGTACTTTGATGAAGTCTCTGTGTGTAGGGATAAGCTTATTCCAAAAAATAAATCAGTCAAATTATTAATTTAGATAAAAGGAGGAAGGCAGGTAGATGTAAAATTAAATGGGAGGATTTTGTATTTTTAAATAGTAAATTATAAGGCTGGGAAAATCTCTCATGAAAGTACCAGGTAAACTAGTCTGTCTCCAAAAACCAAGAGATCATCTACTAAAAAAGTTGTGTATGCGTGAAGCTAGTTTTACAGATTTCATTTATATGCTAAATAAACAATAAACCATACTTCAGCCTATTCTGCAACAGCTTCTACTTTTATACCAAGATCTCCATGTTCCTATCCTTTTGCGGCATCTTTCACTTCATCACCTCTGGGCTAGATGTGAAAAAGTAACACAGAAGAGCCAGTGCCCATGAGGAAAATAGCAAAACGCATCATTTCCCCGCAGGTAAGTCCAACAAAAGCTTTGAGTTTATGTAGAAACCATTAGTAGAGGCTCTCCTTTTTAGCAATACTTGAAAGCAAGAGGACACGTCCAGCTCTTCTGCTTTCACAGTCTAGCTTCCTAGATTTCAGACATGCCAGATTACAAATGGTTCAGATCTAAGTTTCTCATTTTACACTTTCATAAGAAGGCAAGAGATGCTAAAGCAAGTACTGCATTGAATCTGCTCAGGATTTTCATTTAATTCTGTCTTTGGCCAAATACAACTGAAGAGAGGTTAAAATGAGGAGGAAAATATACAGGAACTAAGATTCTGACATGTTTTCTGCAACAGGACACTCAATCTCATACATGTCCACAAGACAGCAAGAGAGAAAGGCCATTTACAGCATTACAGAGTGCTGGGTAACTAATGAGAGGTTACTTTGGGTATCACAGTGCTGATGACCTCCTCTTTGTAATGGGTTTGGCTAAGACTGATTCCTATCTCTGAAAGAAGATTTGTGCCCTTCTAACACTTCTGTAGCAATTCAGCTAACATTTTAGCACTTAGATGATGCATAATCAAATACAGGCCTATGTGGTCTTTCTTGTGGCCCTGAGGCCTGACTATCTGGGATCAATTAACTCAAAAAGAAATTCATAATGACTTGGGTGAAAGCTAGAAAGACAAACCCAAACAGTATACTGTGAGGAGAATTGAGTGCAAAATGCTGGTATTTCACAGCTCAGCTGCAGTTCCCAAATACTGATACTATGGTGACTTGCTGGGGGTCTCAGAGGGGATCCTTTCTTTCCTTCCAGCTCCTTTTGTGTCCTGTATCCAGGAGCAGTGCTTGCGCAAATGAAGGTGCAAGCACAACTGCATCTGCTGGCTGCTCCCCACTGTCACGATAACAGTGGCAATTTTTCCACAGACTTAACAGTGTATAGTTGACCAAGTCTGCAGGCACCCATAGAGGGAGAGTGTGCTGGTTTTGCCTTAGATAGAGTTACTTTTCTTCATAGTAGCTAGTATGGGACTATGTTTTGGATTTGTGCTGAAAACAGTGTTGATAATACAGGGATGTTTTAGTTACTGCTGAGCAGTGCTTGCACAGAGTCAAGGCCTTTGCTGCTCCTCACACCCCGCCACCAGCGAGTAGGCTGGGGGTGCACAAGAAGCTGGGAGGGGACACAGCCGGGACAGCTGACCCCAACTGACCCAAGGGCTATTCCACGCCATATGACATCATGCTCAGCAGATAAATCTCAAGGAAGAAGAAGGAAGGGGGGAACTTTCAGAGTGATGGCGTTTGTCTTCCCAAGTAACCGTTATGCGTGATGGATCCCTGCTTTCCTGGAGATGCCTGAACACCTGCCTGCCCATGGGAAGCAGGGAATGAATTCCTTATTTTGCTTTGCTTGCATGCGCGGCTTTTGCTTTACGTATTAAACTGTCTTTATTTCAACCCATGAGTTTTCTCATTTTTACTCTTCTGATTGTCTCCCCCATCCCACTGGGGGGGAGTGAGTGGCTGTGTGGTGCTTAGTTGCCAGCTGGGGTTAAACCACGATAGAGAGAAAACAAGTCTCAGAAATCATGAGGCTTTCTGTCTCCAGAAAAGCAATGGTTTAATCTATTTTTTGCAGGCTTATCATGCAGAAGAGCCAGACTGCAAACCTTGTATCATCATCAGATTACTCAAACAGATACCAAGTCAGATTTTTCTAGCACATAATGAAGGGATCTTTCATGGCACTTTAATTTTGCTTCATTCTTTATGTAAACATGCAATTGTAAAGGGCCCAGTCTGCAGTAATTCATCCCAAATGGACAAAGGTTGTTTCTTTAGGACAAGGTTGTTCATACAGTTTATAAATCATTTATGTTAGGACCTCCTTAATTTAAACCTTGTCACTAGAGTGTGACCCTAAGACAATGAGGATTGCCAGAAGCAGGTCACTTAGTTTAGGATTCACTTTATTTGTTTACCTGGGGTGGGACAGGGGAGGCCAAGGAGTCACTTTTGATAAGTCTGAGCTGTGCCTGTAGGATCCTGTGTCTTAAAACTGTGCTTCTCCTTTTTAGCTGCCAGCTGAGGGCAAAGTTAAAGCTTAACTTTTGGCTTTAGGGCACAACAAACAGGTTTTATTGGCTTAGTGTGGAAAGTACATTTAAGAGTCTGCTACACCTCTCATTTTCCTATCTCTTCCCCATCTTTCCCTGAAATGCTTTTACAGCACAGACATCCAAAGAAAGGCAATATATTCATATGATTTAAAATTATTCTTAAACTAAATATCACAAAAATGAAATACTCACTTTCATAATTATTTTATTTTGTGCTCAATCTTGGTGTAATAACAGCTCATTCTAAAATCAAACTTTGCGTCATACAGCTTCAGTTTTTAAAGATTGTGTGATGGTAGTCCTTAAGGCATGCCCACCCCCTTCACTTTCCAAAACATTGAAATCTTTCACCATTTTTTTAATTAAAAAAGAGGTAATATCACACTTCTCAGCCAAATCAGTTCTCAAAAGAACACTAGTTAAAAGAAAAAAAAACACTATTATTTCTACTTACTTTCTTGCTTAGGCTTGATATGTTATTGTTTTACATAATAAAATTGATTTTGTAAGTGAAATTAGAAAGTAAATAAGTAAAAGTAAATAATAAACAAAACCAAATAATAAATAAAAGCAAATAAACCAAAAAATATTATGTAAATAAAATATTATTTTGTTATTATTATGACATATGTTCCAATTCCTTAATCATCTTCGTGGCTCTTTGCTGGACATGCTACAGTATGTCCATGCCATTCTTGCACTGGGGAGCTCAAAACCAGGCACAGCAGACCAGATGTGTCTCACCAGTGCTGATCAGAGGGGAAGGATCACCTCCCTTGACCTGCTGGAGACACCTTTCCTAATGCACCCTAGGATGCTGTTGGCCCTCTTTGCAGCAAGGGCACACTGCTGGCTTGCGTTCAACTTGCTGTCCATCAGGACCCCCAGGTCCTTTTCTGCAGAGCTGCTTGCCAGCCACTCGGCCCTCAGCATATGCTGGTGTATGGGGTTGTTGCTCCTGGTGTTCAGGACTTCGTATTTCCTGTTGTTAAACTTCATGAGGTCATTCCTCCCATGTGCAGGACCTGGCATTCACCTTTGCTAAACTTCATGAGATTCCTGCTGGCTCCACGCTCCAGCCTATCAGGGTCCCTCTGAAAGGCAGCACATTCATCTTGTTAATTAACCACTAACCTCCCTGGCCTTGTTCTGCATTATCTGTTGAACCTTGCTGAGAGTGCACTGCCCCATCGTCCAGGTCATTAATGATGTTAAGCAGGATTGGACCCAGTATTGGCCCCTGGGCCATACCACTAGTAGCTGGCTTCCAGCTGGACTTCGTGCTGCTGATGACAACTGTCTGAGCCCAGCAGTTCAGCTAGTTTTCAGTCACTGTCTATTCATCTACCGTATACTTCATCACCTTGTCTAAGAGCGATGTTATAGGAGGCAATGTTGAAAGCCTTTCCAAACTCAAGACAGACAACATTCACTGCTCTCCCCTCATCCGCCAAGCCAGTCTTCTCATTGTGGAAGGCTGTCAGGCTGTTCAGACATGATTGCCCCTTCATAAATCTATGCTGACTACTCCCAAACACCTTCAGAGTGCCATTATAGTCCTTTTGATGTGGGTAAGAACCCGTATCTCTGTAACTGCAGCCACAGATTCTCTGCTTCTTTCTGGTGTGATGCTTCCCTGTAAACTTTTTCAGATAACATGATATGACAATTTGCAAAGAAATCTGTTGTGAAAGGGAGATCTGGGGGTAAACTGGGATTTTACAAGAAAGTGTCCAATGACTTAGAAGAAACTTGCTTTTAGTTAATCCAGAAAATTTACTTCTACATACATTACCTAAGAAAGACCTCATCCAAGAAAATCACATTGTCCTAATACCAGAAATAAGTTTGCAAGTGCTGACATGCTGATAACAGGCTGTCACACAATTCGTTGTCATGCTTCTTTCTAGTGTTATTACAAAAAAAGTTTTATCCCTTCCATTGCAAAAACTTCACTTGTATTGATTCAATTGTTTCCCCCCTCGCAGTGGAGTAAAAGAGGCAATTTCTGAACCACCGTCTGTATTCTCTGCTAATGTTTTTTTCTGGCTTAGCAAGAGATGACAACAGTTGATTATTCTCCAACAATTACTGTTCTTTTAAGTAGAGAAAATGTATTATTATGCAGTAAAAACACCAGCACATACTAAGAACAGGATACTACAGAATGTAAAGTAATATTGACAGGAAAGAGTTGAAATTCAGGAGATACAATAGACATAAAGAAAAGCTTTTTCCCTAAGAATAAGCAATACTTTCAAGACCAGCTCTTTACATAAATCAAGTCACTGTGGAAATGTTTAAATATTAAAACCATAGAAGTTAAATCATATATAACGAGATCTTCAGTCATGAACCTCTCTTCTGATTATTGGTAAGACAGGCAAGAAATCACATACAATAAGTAGTATAGACACATTCAAATATTACAGACTCTTATAAATTAATTTACCTCTTCATTTTTTACTAACCAAATAACATACTTAAAAGCATACTTCTTCTTTATGTTCAAAAATGTCTCCTGTTTCAAAAGCTTAGAATTATGTTTTGCCTAAAATACCTATACCCTGCCCAGTTTAGCATACTCAAGGTTCATTCTGCATCTCATCTTCCGCAACTTTTACAGTGTTTATTCCATGCCTGAGAAGAGGCAGGACACCACAAACTACAGGAAAGCAGCTCCTTAACCCTTTCTATTGATTTTACAGGTGTTGTAGAGTAAATTCACCCACAGAAGGTGTGATCGAGGCCTGAGCTATAAAGCAATTGCTGCTTGCCTGCAAACCTTGAAAAAAATCCATCCAGCGGAGAGGACAAAATGCTAACAGGCTCAGAAAAAATCTAATGGAAGTGAAACCCTGCTACATGTCACTTTGGTTCCAAAGGGAATCTGGAAACCTTGCGTTAGAGCAGCCTGTGGGTGACCTCCTGAGGAATGAAAAGGCAGGCAGCTGAACCGGCCAGAAACAAGGCAGAAAGATATTGAATATTCTTTGAAAGCTTCATCAGTGTTGACATGTTTCCACAGGGTGTTCCCCCTTTGGTGCATGAGCACTCTGTGGTGAAAATGTACTTGTGTGGAAAATTTCCACTGATCCCAAAGCCAGTGACTGTGACTGCACTCAGGTCGGCTCTTTTTCCCTGACGCTTGCTGATTTCCAAAGGGTTTAGAACAGATCCTGAACAATTGGGTAGACCACCAGCAAAGCTGTGAAACTTTCTAAAACTAAACCAGAATTTATTAAAGAGAGACCATCTTCCACTATCTTCCATTAATTCTTTCTGTATAACTGTAATAGTTTTAGAATTTGAAATGGAAATCTAAACTTTCAAAAGTTATACTGATGTATGTGTAGATACATGGTTGGACTCAATGATCTTAAGGGTCTTTCCAACCTTAATGCTTCTATGATTCTATGATTCTATACATGTCCTTCTCTACCCTTAGCAGTTTTTGAGACAGCTGGACAGTGCCACAGTTGACCTGAGGTAGTGCTGGTGGTAGGAGTGCTCTGAGCAGGAGGTTGGACTAGAGACCTCCAGAGAAGGAGGTCTTCCAACCAAGAATTCCCAATGCTGCCTTACTTTCACTGTGGAAAAAAACAATGTTGGAAAGGGAATCACTGGTTTAAACATCTTTGAGGGGTACTAGAAGAACATATTGTGAGATAATATCTTCTGAACACTAGAGCAAAAGCCTGACTAAAATTAATGAACTATTTTACTGAACTGTAGCTACAAATATAAAAGAACTAAATGAAAATATAATATAAAATCAAACTAATTCATATTATTTTTTATAATATAAAATCTAACTGATTTCACAGTTCGATTTGAGTACAATTCAAAATTATGTTGTGTATTTCCTTCTGAAGCCAACGGAGCCCATCGTTTTCCGGTTAATACATACTTTTAATAGAAATGTAATGAAAAATTTGCACTTACCCATTTAAATCTGAGAATATTTTTTAAAAGCTAAATTTGCCACAGGTATGGAGAAATCAGGCAGTGTTTAGTTTTTATTATTCATCTGCTTTAAAAGCTTCCACGGCATGTAACTTGACTGTCTGAGAGAAAAATAGGCTGTACAGGCTAGATAAAGTACCATGCTACAAGCAGAGAGATCATTATCTCAACCATTTTAAATTGAATCCTGCTAACACTTGGCATGCAAGCTGAAAAAACAAAGACCTGACTGCCAATATTTGTTAATCATTTGAATTCACTAAATCCCTTGTGCATTGGGAGAAATACAGAACAAAATTAAAGTGCACATTTAAGTACACAAACTTTTGAAGACCAAAGGGTGAACTTAAAAAAACATCCTAGTGTGGTGCAGTACCACACTGCAAAAAAGACTTTGAACAATATTTTTATATTTCCATGTAACTCATAACAGAAATAGACTCAAAGTGTAAAAGAATAAAAAAGACTTGATAAGAAAAAGAGGTCCTGTAGTTGTCCGAAAGAGCAGTGCCGTGCATGGTGCTTCCTTCTTCATCACTTTGGGCGTTAGACTCCTGAAACTTCTGACAGAGTCGTCTTAGTCAGCCTTGACCAGTTCCCCCCCAGCAGTAACAGCTGACAGGAAATCTGCTCAGTCGTAAATGTTCTCTCTACACCTATATTATCTCTTAGCCATATACACTGTCTTTATCATTAAATATTGCTATTTGCTAATGGCTTTTTTTCCTCTCCCAGCTGCCGGGAGGACAGTTTGCTTATTTTCTTGCTTACCTGGGCACATGAGCGTACAGATAACTGCTTTGCATTTAGCCTTATGTGATTAGACATGATCATTTCATGGGATCATCGAAGGATTTAGGTTGAAAGGGAACTCTGACTGTCATCTAAGCCCTTCCTCTGCTCCAGACAAGGGTAACTTCCAAAGCTAGGTTCAGTTTGCTCAAGGACCAATTCAGGAACATTTCAAAAATCCCCAATGACAGAGATTCCACCACTGCTCTGCGCACTCGACCCAATGCAGCCTTTGACATGCTCCACTCGTAGTGGTAGTTTCCCTTACCCACACAGAATCGGGCCGTGACAAACCTTTGTCCACTAGCTTGCAATCTTCTCTCACACCATCATTTCCCAATTCTGATGGAATATAACATACCAGAACTGCAGAAGAAACAGCAGCCTCTGAGACAGGGAAATGAAAACTGGAATATGTACATGGGAATCACAGCCTCTCTCATGCAGAGAAAGTGCAGATCTTAGACTGTGCTCAAGGAGTGTGTCCAGCTGGAAACCATCAAGAATTCAAATCTGATAAAACTAATGGTTCCAGCAAGAACACATCTATGTGATCCAGCAGAGCATAGCTGCAGACACCCAAGCAGTATATCCCAGATATGTCACTGCAAATATGAGCTGATTATCTCTGCTGCAGGGCAAGATTCATTTGTGCAGTACCACGCCCAAGCTCAGATAACACTCTCTCTTTTGGCAGCTTAGTCAGTCTCCTAGCCCAACAGTGCACAACTGAACAGATCTACCTGCAGTGCAGAAAGAGATCACAGATGTTGATAAAGCTCAGGTGTGAAACAGGAAACAGCAGTTCAGATGAAGCCCAGAGGTCATCAAAATAAGCAAACAGACAGGACCACTGACAGGATCAAGGAGAAAATCCTCTGGGCCTCAAGCCCTTGACCCCCTAGAGCCATGTAGTCATGCTTGCTAATGCTCCAGGTGTCCCCTGGCAGCATTGCTGGTGACCTCATGGAATAGCAGCAGAGCTAATAGTCTGAGGACTGGATAAGCTTCAGGAGTCTTTCCTCACTCTCCTGAATTGGAGCCCCTGACAAGCAGCAAACTGACCCAGGGGACACATCAGGCTGGCAGATGGGGTCCCCCATGCATCTCAGCAAAGAGTATTCCTCCCACTTGCCACTTCCTCCTGGTGCTGCTGCATGCCTGAGGTTCAGCTGATTTGGATCCCTCATTAGACAGAGGTCCCAGCTCACCAGAAGAGCAAAGCGCATGGAAAATTCTCTAGTTCCAGAGAAAACTGGATGGACGGGATGAAATGTTGTGATGGAGCAATCTCCCCTTGAGTAGTAGAGACAGCGTGGTTATCTGTGACTGCAGCAAGCACAGACACTGAACATCTATCAGATTTGTCGATTCAGTAGAGATGATAACACATAATACTAAACCTAACCAACCTTATCATACAGGCCACTGGCAATCACTGACAGCAGGAAGTTCACACTTGATATCAGTACAGAACAGCAGATTTATAGCAAAATTTTAATCCAGAAAAATGGCTAGTAAATTCTTGGTAAACAGATGAGAGGGAATTCCCACAATCCGTTCCTGTGAATTAGTGTCTGCCATCCGTATCACAAACATAAATGTAATATTCTCATTGCAGTAATCACCTAAAAACTGGCTTTGAAGATGTCTTAACTTCTCATGTGCCACCACAAGCCACAGTTGCAAACTTTCTTTCTTGGATATTTTATTATTTGCTTTATTCAGTTTTGGTGTTTCTCTGCGGTATGCAAAAATTGTGAAAATCAAAACGATATCACAAGTTGAAAGCACACAGTCCCTATCAATCCCTTGCTATGCGTCTGACAGTGCAAACTGGGAGATGTGGTTTTGGATGAGTTATCATCCGCACGGTTAGTATGGAAATGGAAGAAGCAGCAGGCTGTACGCACTCAGGGAACCAGATTTGTTACAGCTGTTGGTGTCAAACGATTTCCTGAAGAGTTGTTTTGGGAAATGGGCCTGATTCAGGTGCCATGTAACACAGTTACCAACATCTCTTACCAAAGAGAAGAGAACAAGAATCCTCCTTTTCTTCCAGAATCCCAGTTAAGTTATTGTGAAGAAGACAGTCTTCAAACAGTAATTCTGTAGTAGTAGAAAACTCCTAGAAGAAATGACAGCTTAAGACTTTCAAGCTGAAGCCTTGACCTCAGAGCAGAAATCAGAATCAGGAGGGGCTTTTCCTTAAACACTTGCATTTGTTCGCTGCTCCTCTGAGTGAAAGAAAAAAGAGATGCTACTTTCTGTGACATACTCAGCTTTTCACTAGAATAGTATGACTGAATGTCCAAAAGGCTCTTTTTCACATTACAACTGCTAAAGTGACAGTAGTCGTTTCAAAGATGCCTGAAGCTGACAGGCTTTTCATGGAGTACTTGAGGGAACATTCAAGGAGATCAACAGAGGTCTTCTAAAGCTTGAAGCTTCGGGTCAGTTAGCAAAAATGACTGCTTTCAGAATAGCGCTGCACCATAATAGGTGAATGGGTTCATTTCCCATTCAGTTACAGCTTTTATATTTTAATGGATAGAAAATGTTATTGCTTAATTTATCGGGTTTTGCACACAACATTTTAAACAGATCAACTTGACTTTTATATTGCTAATATTACAACTGTGTGCAAAGTATTTCTCATTATATCATCAACAGATCAAAATGCTTATTTAACCAGTGCTGGCTCAAACAGAGTCTGAAAAACATAATGAGAAAATAAGAAAGGGAAAAATGTCATTTACTAATACGTTTGCCACAAAAAATAAAATCAATAAAGAAATCCCAAATAAGTAAATACAAAATTGATGGATGTCTTCAGGTTATTAAGTGCCAAGACTCAAATTTTGAATTTTAGCTAATTTTGGTATATTTTAAAAGTGTGCAATTGTTTCTCTTCCAATACACACACACACACACACACACACACACACACACACACACACACACACACACAAATATTTAGCCCTTCCTACCCTCACAAAACTCAAAATTAATTTTTTCCAAATATTAAGCATGTTTGTTTCCTATACTAAATGTGAATGAAAGCAGCTTTATAAGCTTTACCACAACGACTACGCTTAATATCTCCAAATCTAGATTTTTGTATGTAATTGAGAACACCTAACTTCCCAAGTTATATTTAAATAAGTTTAGATTATGTGAATGTTTCTGAGTTTTAAGGGTAATTTTCATTCAGGTTCTCAGCCCAACCTCTTACATTTCAAGGAACTGAGCATGTCACTTTGGACAAAAGGATACATGCACATAAAACTTCTCTCTGCTAGATGTCAAAACCTACAGAATCACAAACTGTACAAAACTATTACCATTACATTGATTAAGTGTTTGAAGGCAGATGAACCTTAACAATTATACTTGGCAATAAAACAGATGGATCTATTTACAGGTAAAAAAACTAGAACACATTTTAAATACTGGAATTTTCTTTTCCAGTTCTTGAACTATATATACTCCAGAAGAAGGTACTTCTCTCTGTAAACCATCTATAGATTTTCTGGCAGCATCAATTGCTTCTTCCTATATTTTATCCAAAACTGTAGTTGAGGAGATAATGGGATCCACTATAACTGGGTCTTTTAATTTGTTTTCTTTTTTTTCATTCACCAGCAGAAAGCATCTGATTTTCCCATATGTCCAAAGAAATAGGACTAACAACGATTCCTCTGATGCTCTTTTGCAGAAACTTCTTCCACAAGTCAGTGGTTGCTTTCAACATTTTTGCTTGCAAAAGACTCCAGTGTTGAATTCCTCTTAAGAGCGAAGACAGAGCTCTGAAAATGTTATTGAAGATAGACAGAAACAGTCATTCAAAACTGGGGAAGAGGATTCAGACTACAATCTGATGCAGACTACGCTTCTTCATTACTCAAAAAGTGGAAATAGACATTGTGGGTAAATTTGTTCTCTCCCTATAAGAGAACAGGAGAGATAGCCATGGTTTTTGCTTGCCAAATGAAGGTTAATGACTGATGACTGGCTTTTTTCCCCTCTATCTGTGAGGTAATCTCACTGAAAATGATGATCTTGCAAAGTGAAAGGGCTGCACCAAGTATTCAGCTTAGGTAGGTCAGGGCAGGCTAGTTCAACACTGAAGGAGCTCCAGGTAGCTTCACTAGAAATTTTTGCAATAGCATGTCCTGCTCTGATAGAGGTCTCTCGGCCAGCCCGGGCAGGCTGGGGGAGAGCAGGTCAAACAAAAATCTAACTACAGCTCCTGAAGCCTCTCATGCTGAAGCCTGGATAAGTAACATTTTTGCTCTCTGAAGACTTAATTAATACCAACTCACTTACTCTATACCACAGAGATTTGATTTTTGCATGTATGTTTTTATGTGGTTATACCTAATGGGCTCCTACTGTCTAGGAACCAGAGCAAGAACTTAATGGATTTCTAATGTTAACAGGCAAGTACTAATGTGAAGTAAAAATTATACCATTCTTCAGTCCCAACCAAATGAAGAATTCCCATCATCAGGAAACTTGTTTAGTTCATCACTTTTTCTTTCAAAAGAAGAAAAAAGATGCGGTCAAATAAAATACAGAATGTCTGGTATTTCACTGTTGGTATTTTCAAGTTTCCCGAGTGAAATGGTTCAAATTCTCACCCTCAAGGGCAGTAATAAAATCTACAGTTTTTTGGCTTTTGGAGGTAAAGGAGAGGTCTCCCCAAGGTAGAAACTGAGGACACTTTACTTCAAAAACAAGATGAATATTCAGATTGTCTTTACTTTGTCACCTGTGATCTGGAGAGCTGACCCCAGGTGATGACCAGCCTTGCCTCCAGCACTGCCTGTTGCAATGGCAGCACCCCACAGCTACTTGCCTTCACACAAACATAAGCACAAGCTCAGAAAGGAAACACAAGGTATTGGTCATTTATTTAATTTCATACCTCACGTTTTTTCCTCAGATTTTTTTTTCCCTATAATTAAAACAAAAATATTGAAAAATCAGGCAAGTTGGCTTCCTCATGTAAAGAAAATTATATTATACTACCTTAACAGTTTATTAGTTGGGTTTTACCTAACCTGCTATGCATCCTTACTGATTGGATTCAAAAAACCAAAGCAACACAAACACACATACAAAATCCTTTTTATTGTCTCTCACCAAAAAAAGCAATAAATGTAGATAAATAGACTTAAGGCTGAATGTTCAATTGCTTTTGTGCAGTGGGTACACGTTTTATTTATACTAACAACTGGTATCGTGCCTGGTTGTTTTGCCTTAGTGCAATCCTGCAAACATATATCAAACATGATACAGATAGTCTGTAACTATCTAATGGCATTCAGGAGGTATTCTAAAATTGTATCAAAGCTGATTTGTTCTGGTATTTTGGAATTCCCTACATACGGTATTCTGGGAAGAAACAATGCTTGGCTTAGCTAATAGCACATCCACACTCTTCAGCAAACTGTTTTCCTCCTAATGAAAGAAAAATCATAGCTAATTCCATCCCATTAATATCCTGAGAAGGATCCAAAGTCACCTCCATCATGTTGTATTTTTCTCACATTACATTTCATTACAAGCTATCACTAGAAGCAGATTTATTAATGCATCCCAATTCATACATCATCATAGGAAACAGACAGACACACAGGTACACTCACAAGCACACATATTATGATAAAACAATTCTCTTAATTCCCAGCTTCAGGTGAGCTCCGAACTGAGCACCTTTTCAGAGGGTGAACAGTGACACTGATCAGCTGGTCAGTTGTGTCTTGCCACTCGCGAAACATATCTTCTGGCAGCTATAGTTCCTAAAAGCTCTTGTGCTTTGTCCTTTCCTTTCTTACTGTAACATGCCACTCTACCCCGCCAAGACTGCAAGGTTGGCTCCCATTATGCTGCATACTTCAACACACCTATAGTGAAAAAGAGTGTCCCTACTTCAGGTGGCTGCCCTGATACTTAGGCCTAAAGATGAAATTTGACTCTGCAACTTATACTGTATCATAGGATCATAGGATAATTTGAGTTGGAAAGGATCTCAGCAGGTTTCTAGTCAAACTTCCAGGTCAAAGCAGGGTCAGCTACAGATCAGGTCTTTATCCAGTCCAAACTTGAAATAAACCAAGGATGAAGACTGCACAGCCTCTTGCGGCAACCCAATCCACTGCTTGACACTCCTCATGGTGAAACAACTTTTCCTTATATTCTTCCTGAGCCTCGTCTGCTTTAACTTATGCCCCTTGTCTTGTCCTCCCATTATGCAACACCACTTTGAAACTTCTGTTCCCATCTTTTTGCTGTCATAAGCATCAGATGGCTGCTATTAGGTCACCCTAATACAGTCTTTCCTGTATTAAGGGACCAAAACTGGATACAGTGTTCTTTCTAGATGTTGTCTCACAAGTGCTGAGTAAAGGGAAATAGTTGCTTCCCTCAGCCTACTGGCTGTTAACACAATGAGGGATACTGTTGGGCCTTCTTTGCTGCCAGGGCACACTGCTACCTCGTATTTAGCTTGGGTCTACCAAGACCCCCAAGTCTTCTTCTGCAGAGCTGCTCTCCAGGCACTCGGTCTTCCAAGGCAGCTGTTGCTCAGAGACTGGCTGGGCATCAGTCTGCTGGTGGGAGGTGGCGAGCGACTGCCTTTGCACCACTGTTGTGTGGGTTTTTTTCCCACTTCTTTCTTTCACCTATTAAACTGTCTTTATCTCAACTGATGAGTTTTTTCACTTTTGCTCTTCCTATTCTCTGTCCCGCCCTGCTGGGGGAAGGAGAGGGCTGTGAACGAGAGATTGTGTGGTGCTTAGCTGCTGACCAGCATCAATCCATAACAGTTAGACACAGAAAAATTGTGGAAGACAGTGCCAAAAGTCTTGCTAAAGTTAAGGTAAATTACGTCCACTGCTCTCTCCTCATCCACAAGTCCATCATGTTATTCTAGAAGGAACTCGCATTGGTCAGGCATGATATACCTTTGTTAAATCCATGCTGTCTTTCTGAATCAACTTCTGCCCAGAAACTTACTCCAAGAAGACTTGCTCCATGATTTTTCCAGAGAAGAAAGAGAGGTTAATCAGTCTGTCACTCCTCTAGCTGTTCTTTTAGTTTGTATTGAAGCTAGTGCAATGTTTGCTTTCCTTCAGTCACTGGGGATCTTCCTGAGTCTCCTCAATATGTCAAAGATGATAGAGAGTAGCCCCACTATGACATACATTAGCCAGTTCTCTCAGCACTTCTGGATGCAGCCTGTCTGGTCCTCTGGGCTTGGATGAGTTGAGCTCTCTCTAGTAATTCCTGACCTGATCCACATCCACTGCTGGTAGTTCCTTCTCTTTAAGGAGAGAGGTCTGGAATACCTTGTTGGTGAAGACTGAGGCAAAGCAGCAACTGGGTATCTCAATGCTCTGTGTTTCAAATGGCACTAGAGCACCTGCCCTGCTCAGCAATGGGTCGTGCTTTCTTTGCTTGTCCTTTTGTTACTAATCTAGGTGGATAAGGTCTTCTTGATGCCCTCAACATCCCTCACAAGTGTTAACCTGGCTTTCTTGATACCATTCCTACATGAATGGGCAAAGTTTCTAAAATCCTCCTTTGTTGTTAGTTCTTGCTGAAAAACAAATCTAACACATATTTAAATACTAGAGCAAAGCAATGAGAAAGAGTGGGTCGAAAGGGAAAGAGAATAAAAGATAACCAAATAAATGCTATAATGCTAAGGATAGGGTCAACTTTCTAAATGCATCCAAGACAATTCGAAGTGTAAAAAATTAAGCCCACTTGAAAAATCCTGGCAAGCTCTGATATGTGTCTATCTTTGGGATGGCAGAAGCACCAATGTTCATAAAAGTCTCCCTAAACTAAAGCCCAGCCAGGCCCAGAATTCCAGCTCCCAAACACTCTCAGTGCCTGGCTTCTTAGTTGTTGCAGTTGCCTAAAACTTAAATGTTAGAGTTAAGCCATACTAAAAAGCATAGGTCCCAGCTTGGAATAAAAATACCAGTTTTGAAAAACAAGTTGCTGCTTTAAAAAATGTTTTCAAACTCACTGGTGGTTTTTGTTTTTTTTTTTTTTTGTCATCTTATTAACAGCAGTTTCACTACAAAAGATTATATCTCTTAAAAAGAAAATTAAACAGGGCATCAAGACTGATGAATCTCTTTTGTAAGATGTGACTTTGTGGCTACACTAGGCATTTGCTTTACCTTCTGTTGGAGATCAATCCTCCTATAGGTCAATATAAAAGATTTCTGCTACTAGGATTTTAAGAGGCTCTTTCAGGCCTCAGCCAAAGTATATCATAAATCAAGAAGTCTAGCTGTCATTGCTTCTGAAATGAAGCTAATTCTACCAGCCAAAAATGATAAATAGAAGTGCTTCAGGTTAAATTTTTAAACAGTCTCTAGATTTTGCAATAATTTTCAGCTTTTCTAAAATTGTTCTGAACTTAAATCAATGAACAGCCTCATTTTGCTTTCTCTCCTACTGTTTTCTTTTAAAGTGATGTTTTATTTACTTCTGAACGTTGACATGATACTTTGAACTCTTCTTACAAAGGTCATCACAACGGGTGATGTGATGTGCATTCTTTATGTGCATTCTTTATGTGCATTCTCTCTGGTTGTCTCTCTGTTTGTATGGTACTGATGCTATTGAGGCATGTCCACCTGAGCAGGAATAGTACAAATAATACAGCCACAAAAAATCAAAAGTAAAACTAGCTATAGCTCTTGTGTTCTTTCTTTGATCCAATCAATAAAAATAAAACTGTGGGAAGGGAGTAGAGGAATACATAGGTAAGGGCAGGTAAGTGGAACAGATTGAAAGTAAAAATTTGCAGAAATGAGATGTCAGGTATTAGCTAGACTAGAACTCAAACAACAGATGACAATGGATCATAGTAATAATTACTGTGACAAAAATGAGGATGGGACACTGCAAATAATGTGTTTGATCATCTGAAATAAAGACACAATGGATTTCTTTTATGCTTCACCCTTAACATTATGTTTTCACTGATGATTTCACAAAAGACTTGGGTTACAGAGAGGTTGTGCCATCCACCCACAATCTCTAATTTAGGATGTCAGACTCCATAGTGATGCCTAAACACAGATTTCTGCTGATTGACAGTATTATTTGCTCAGAAATTCCATCCGTGTTCACTTCTGATACAACACTATATTTTGCCTAATTAAAATAAATTACAGCAACAATTTCCTCTAAAGCAATTAGACGTTTTTTTCCTAGTAAATCTGTGCTATCCTTAGTCTTTTCTTTCTACAACATAATATCAGACACCTTCTTTTATCGTTGCCCAGAGCACCATTTCCAAAAGCATTTTGCCCTTTTCATCCTTCCCCACCTTAAGAAAGGTAGGTATTATAAATGCCATCAAAATATATTCTCTGGCACTGCAGCTGCCCCAGCTCCTGGCAATGAGTGATCAGTGATGTAGGTTTAATGTAACAGGGCAAGAGTGTTTGAGGAGCACAGGAGGCTACTGTTGATACATTCAGTAGCATGCAACACGGGAACACACTGTGGGACACACTCTCCTGAAGAGGTCAAGAAATTCACTGAAGGCAGATGCACATGCCACTTTACAACAAAACACTAGCTCACCAGGAACATAAGTTGGCCAGAAAGCACTCATCCTCCAAAGCAGATGATTGACTGTGTTAGTTCAGCACATTTCCCATATTGCTGACTTTGGTGGAATTTTTATCTAACTTCAACTGCAAATTAAGCTGACTGCAAGACAGCAGAGTCCCCAGCAGCTGACAGCAGTGCAAGCATCCCCTGCCTCCTCAGAAAACAAGTCCACCTGTGGCAGAATTGTCTTTATTCTATTCCTCTACTACAGTTTGCTAGCTGAGATAAACTGGGCAGTCTATCTCAGGAAAGCCGCTGTGTTTACTCTGAACGATGCAAGCAATGAATCACAGATGCCCTGTCAAGAAATCTTTCTCAATCCCAGCATGCAGCAAGGAGGCAAAAATCTGAGAATTAAAACCAAGTACAAAAACAAAAAACTTGACTCTTCAGATACATTATTCCCACTTTAATGATCCTTTTCCTCCTTTCTTACAAAAGGCTCTTGCATATGCCATTGGCAGACTTACAGCAACAGAAATCTATTAGTATGCTATATGGATCATTGATTGCTTATTTGCTGGCTTGCCAGCGGCTGATTTCCACACACACACACACAGCCACACTGCCTGGGTGACCATAAGAGCAGGAAAAAGAGGGTACACACTCTTTTTCTGTCATCTTACACATGGCCAGTGCTGGAGGCATGTATATTATGCATGTATATTTTTTGTTTCCCTTGACAGGACATTTTTGAACCTGGAATTAAATAAACCCAAAGAATGACATGGCTATCTGCATCATATTCACTAGGAGTTCACCAGTATCAGTGCTAGAGAAAACAATAACGTTTCCATCTCTGTCTCTATTTTGAATGGTTTGTCAGAGAAAAAGAAGGGTATATCCTCTGCAGAAGACAAGCCAGAATCTGTGGAAATTCCGTGGTATGAGTTCAGAGACATAGAATCCATTTATTAAGAGACAAATAAAGCATTTGTCCTATAAAAAAGGGGTATTTTACAGCAATCATTTCTGAAATACACAGCAAGAGGTAGGAAAAAGTTCTTCCATCGCTGACTCCTGGCTTTCAGCCATTTCTATATGCTGCTTTACACTTTATTGCAACAGAAGTCCCAGATCTCTACAAGAAAAAAAGACAGAATTCCAGCCTATATGCTGCCATTGGAATTATTGCCATGAAACACAGAAATGCATGGAAAACATGAGATACCTTCAGGAAGGAGGAATCACCTTTGGAAGTAGATATGTTCAAGTGCAAATATTCAAACTGCCAACAGGATACCTTCTAGGATGAGAAACACAGCCACAAGTATGTGCGGGGGAGAGAGGAGAGGTTATCAGAGGAACACATGCACCTGCAAAAGAAGATAAGCAGATGACAGAAACGTATACGTGAAGGTGCAAGGACAAAGAAGCAAGAGAGAAAATAAGAAAATAGAAAGAGAAATTAGCTAAACCTTTTCATAGATTCCACACGGTTACATTTTAGAAAAAGTCCTCTTTAGTCCAGCTTTTCCATACAATTAGCAGTGGGAGTTAACACTAAGGTATTATACAAGAATTAAGAGAAAAAGAGGTGGTTTGTGCAACCTGATGATAGAGGATTGCACCACACAAGATAAATTGTTAAATTAAAATGTGCGTAATACTGTAAGACATTTGAAACACCTTGATTTACGGTGGTTCACATTTATACTCAGAGCTACACAGAATCTGAAAACTGGTTATTTAACAAGAATTATATATTTTTTGAGATTTCATGGATTTTAATGAGAAAATAATTTAAAGCAACTGTGTTGCCCCAAGTAACCATAACTCATCAATGATGGGAGTAAGAATTTCACAGAGATCTTTGGCAAAATGAACCAGAAGTCCTAGCAGTAATTAATTTGCTATGTTATCACATATGATAAAACATGGACTGGCATGCTGCATATACAAGGTGATGACAAATAACTTGTGAAACAGTTCACTTCACTATTCACCCATCACCGAGTCATAAATACAAGAATTTACAGAGTGCCTCACTGACAGGAGCACATGCATTCAAATTCAGGGAGTCCCTTATTTCAGAGCGTTGTGGGTTATCCCCTGTAGGCTTAGCCATCTATTAACATGCACTTTCTACTTGAAACTTTCAGAGATGTTGTCTACCCTGCACACCAACATTACAAGTGAGTATTAACCATCCTCTTCAGATGCATTAGAAATTTAATTATAAGTGATCATCTGGACCTCACAATTACCTGGATCTCTATCTGGATCAAAGCCAGATAAGTGCTGCAGAGCCTGAATGCATGACTCAAAAAATGGCAACATAATCATTCTATACACAAGCCCAACAAAACAAAATTTGGTTTGTTAGGCCAGGTGGCATGTATACTTTGTCTTACTGAAGCCTGTATGCACCCTTTTTGCAGCCTGACTCACAGTAAGTCAACCAGTTTGTTTTTAATTTAGCTCTGTTGAGGATGAACTTGCTCAGATGTACTGAATTGCAGAAGTTCATACTATGTCTTGAATTTTTTCTTTTAAGAGATTGATCTGGCTTTGGCCCAAAACAGAGCAGGAACACAAAACAAATATAGTCACATACCACTGCTCAAGCTGCTGCTGGAAATCTTATAATGGAAAAATACTGTTGAACTTCAACATGAAGTTTTATTAGGAAACAAATGTGATCATTTTTAATGCAAACATCAGGGAAAGGGAAATGGCTCTACAAGATAGTCTGCAGCAGTGGTCCATGAAATCCCTCCCCCTGCCCACCCTTTCCAAATATGTGTAATACTGAACATTTCAGAAAGCATTGTGCCATGACAACACAATGTAGACCATAGACCATCACACAATGCTGTAGATATCAGAGGCATCAAAGAACACATCAGACTCCCTATTGTGCAAGCTTTGCATAACCTCTACGGGACTCCATTTGCAGGTTTCCTTGGGGAATATCTTTTCGTTGTCTGAAGCTCAAGCCAGCAGCTTTCTATCTGGAGGAAACCACTCCATATTAAGAGAGCTGACAGCACTCAAGCTGAAGACAAGCATTTGCAAAGATCTCTTGCAGGTGAGATTCCTCTTGGCTCTGTGCTCCAGCCTGTCAGGGTCCCTCTGAAAGGCAGCACATTCATCTTGTCTATCAACCACTACTGCATCACCCGCCTGTTCCACATCATCTGCCAACTTGCTGAGTACGCACTGAGTAATGAAGTTTTACTTGCTGAGTAATGAAGATGTTAAACAGGACTGGACCCAGTATCGTCCCCCAGGACACACCACTAGTGACTGGCATCCAGCTGACCTAATCACAATCACTGGAGACCAGCAGTTCAGCCAGTTTTCAATCCACCTCACTGTTCACTTCTTTAGTCCATATTTCATCAGTAAGACAGTGTTGAAAGCCTTGCTACAATTGAGATCAAATGACATCCACTGCTCTCTCCTGATCCATCAAGCCAGTCTTCTTATTTTAGAAGGTTACCACATTGGTCAGCCCTCTTTATCCATGATGACTAATCCCAATCACCATTTTGCCCTTAGAAATGGTTTCCAGGAGGATTTGCTCCATCACCTTCCCAGGGATCAAGGTGAAGCTGACCATCCTGTAGTTATCCAGATCTTCCTTTTTGTCCATCTTGAAGATAGGAGTGATATTTGCTTTCCTCCAGCCCCCAGGAACCTCTCCTGGACATCATGACCTTTCAAAGATAATCTAGAGTGGACTCACAATCGACATGTTGAAAACATAAATAGAAACATTGGATAATAACCCATTTACAAAATACACAGATTGTCTCATCCTCCTATATTTTGACAGCAATGTTGGTTAGTAATATGCAACTCTACAAAAGCCTCTACAGTTAGTGAGATTAATATGGACTAGATCAGCTGTGTTTCTTCATGTTTGAAAGCCCCTAGCATGCTGTAGGCACTGTAAGAAACAATGAATGAGGGAAATAAATTTTTTCTGCCACATCTGTACAGTAGTTTACAGATTTATGCCCTCCTTTTTTTTTTTTTTTTACCATTTGTGCATTCATAAGGTTCTTTCTCTCTGCAAAATGAAAAAGCAAGGAAAATCCTATATTCTTCTGATTCTTCAGAAGGAACTACCCAGTAGCTTTTTTTTTTTTTTTTGGAAGTGTTCATTTGACATTTTCTGAATAGAGGTCTATATATAATTTAATAGTAAAATACAGGTGTGTAAACTGAAGGACACAGTTATCCAGACAGATATTTCAAAATATGTCTAACCTGTAAAGTAAGGACAAAAACTAAATTAAGGTCTTGGTAATGCATATATATATGTGCATGCGTATGAAGAAAACAAAGATGTTTTACATAGCCCATTAAAAAAGAAAAAGTAAAACAACTACAAACTGCTGAAAGAATTATTATCCCCATTTCCTATGAGTTCTGAATTGAATTTTGCAGCAAGTTTTACAAACATGAAAAGTGTTTCCATTTACCTTAAAATGTAATACTCTCCTTGTGCAAAGCTGTAAGAGCCTTAACAAACTTCCCCATTGGTAAAGAAAGATAGCCATTTCTACTTAGGAATTAGCTTTTTGTTTGAGAATTTTACAAAAATAACTTAAAAAAAAAAAAAAGATGTATTCTGCTTGTCATAGGAACAGATGTTTTTAAAACCAATTTGCATTAAATTCTTGGACATCCAATCATTTATTTAAAAAAGGTTACAGGATCCCTTTCTCCCCCTCCTATCTGTGTTTGCTCCAGCTGTTCTTAGGCAAGGAAGACCTAAAAATTTACTACCACCAAGCTGTGTCTCTGGGGTTTCCATTGGCACCAATGCCATCCCTTCCCAGCATGTTCAGGAACCGTAACATGAAAAAGGGAAAGAGATTCTGCCTTGAAAACAGTGTCTTCCAAGAGCCACAAGCTGTTTATCTCAGTAGCTCAGATACTGCTCCTTCCTCAACTTTACAGAAAACAAAAAGAACTGCTGGTGACATAGAGTGGCTTATTCTGTAGGAACCCGTCCCCACAAAAAAAAAAACCCACAGTATTATCTTAGTCTCAAGAAGTAGTGGTCTGTAAGAATCACAAGCAAGGAACTGGCATTTAGCTGGAAGA
This sequence comes from Nipponia nippon, assembly GCF_047370975.1. NCBI lineage: Eukaryota > Metazoa > Chordata > Aves > Pelecaniformes > Threskiornithidae > Nipponia > Nipponia nippon. The sequence continues at coordinate 78,140,401 of NW_028262290.1, read as the reverse complement.
CAGAGTAGTATATATAAACATGCGGAGAGAGATACACGCACACACAAGTAAGTGCCTATTTCAACATCTGGCCTTGCCCACAAATGCTGAGTAGTCATAGCCCCGTAATTCTGCTTTGGTTTAGTGATGTTCATAAATCGAGGGCAATTGACACCCTTTTCTCCCAACACCTGGAAAACAATTTAAAAATGCCATTGTCCCACCGTTGATAAGAAAGTACTGGAAACAGCCCTGCTGATCCTCTAGCAAGTTACAATAAAATGCATTAAAAAAAAAAAAAAGTTAAGGAAAACCAAACGATCATCTAAGCAATAGAGTTAAAAGCAGATTAGAAATTAATATCCCTGACTGATGGAGCCTTACAAAACTGCTGTTTTCAAACCAACTGTAGAACCTTTTCTTTTTTAATAAGCACAATTGGCTGAGTGCTTTGTCAACGTGACAAACCTTTTCCACCAGAATGGAGCATTTATTCAAATGCTAATGAAAGTGAATGTAATTTGTAGTGCTGCTGAATCAACTTTTCAAGACTGTAATTTGCATTTGTATAAAACTCCGATTTTTTCAATATGAAACATATTTGAATAGGGTTTGGGGACTAAACAAATTGACATACTGCTTTTGCCATCAATTTAAAAGTATTTTGATTTCTTTATGATAGGCAACTCTAATAATACTGAGCAGCTTTTTATATTTACACATTTTCTTCAACTGGAGAGCAGACTCTCAAGATTCATTAAAATAGTCTATAGCTCTTATATTAAACCATTGTATCCACTAGCTCAATTTTCAGATCCAAATCAATTGCTCGTACCATTCTGCCAATGTAGATTCACCTCTCAATTCACCATAACTGATTAGGGCTTGTAGACCATAACTTTTAGCGATGTAATATTCTTCCTGTAATCACCAGGAGCCATGCAGCGATTCTACCATTTTTATTCCTCCATGACACCCCAAAAATCAGAACAGAATAGAAAATAATAATACTGAAAATATTCTGTTATTTATCATATAATCCTGTCATGTCTGAAATTGGACTACTGGATTCAGTTTTGGTCTTCCCAACTCAGATGAAGCACAACTGGAGTGAAACGGATCCAGAGATGGAGGCATAAAGTTTCCATTTGAAGAGCAGGAAAAAATCTGAAGCTGTCAGGTTGAGACGCAGGAAGACAGAGCTACTCAAAAAAAAAAAAGTCCCTTTTATACAAAGGACATCCAGTGAAACTGAGACACTAATAAATTAGTTGTGCAAGGCCATCAACATACCAAACTGATAAATGCATAAATATGCAATGAGAATATCCATATTTACATTATAGAAAATAAAATTTGCAAGCATATGACTTCATGTGAAACGTAAAGCTCAAAGCTGAGCTTCAGGAAGGTTATTTCATTCTGCTTGCTCTAAGTGTTCTTTTATTCTTCCTTAAAAAAAAACACCTACTGAATATAAATGGTTATTTAAGTGGAATTTAGCACTATATACAGCTGCAGCTGAATTTGTCCATTTGAGCAGAGGATTTGTGAGTCAGATACATTTAAAATTATCTATGGCATGGTGTTGACAAAGGTTTTAAAAAGCACAGAGTCTTCAGGTATAGGCATCTGGTATCATATCCACCATGGATACTACTTTAGCCAAGCACAGAACCTGACAAACATATTTCTATCCTCAATAGCACAGAAATACTATCAGCTGGGAAGTAGTATTAGTAAGGCTACATGATAACATTTAGATAAAACATGCAATGTATATTTTCCATATGGTTTATAACACAACACATCTTGGTCTAGTAACAGTAATTGCTGTTAGGCAGCATAAAATATAACTGCTGGAGAAATATCTGCAAAACATTCAGGGATGGTTTCAAGTAAGCTAGGATTTTCAGAGTATTTACAATAACTAACAGCACAGTAAGCCACTAGTTAATGGAAGAAGAGTCCAGATAAAACATGCACAGATGCCACTAACTTTGGCATTCCACACGTCTCCTGCCCTATGCAGCAATATGATTGTCGTGGTTTAACCCCAGTGGGCAACTAAGCACCACACAGCCGCTCGCTCACTCCCCCACCAGTGGGGAGATGGGGGAGAGAATCAGAAGAATAAAAATGAGAAAACTCGTGGGTTGAGATAAAGACAGTTTAATATGTAAAGCAAAAGCCGTGCACACAAGCAAAGCAAAACAAGGAATTCATTCACTACTTCCCATGGGCAGGCAGGTGTTCAGCCATCTCCAGGAAAGCAGGGATCCAACACACGTAACAGTGACTTGGGAAGACAAACACCACCACTCCGAATGTCCCCCCCTTCCTTCTTCTTCCTTGAGATTTATCTGCTGAGCATGATGTCATATGGTGTGGAATAGCCCTTGGGTCAGTTGGGGTCAGCTGTCCCGGCTGTGTCCCCTCCCAGCTTCTTGTGCACCCTCAGCCTCCTCGCTGGTGGGGTGGGGTGAGAGGCAGAAAAGGCCTTAACTCCATGTAAGCACTGCTCAGCAGTAACTAAAACATCCCTGATTATCAACACTGTTTCTGGCACAAATCCAAAACACAGCCCCATACTAGCTACTGTGAAGAATATTAACTCTATCGCAGCCAAAACCAGCACAATGAATGACCACAAAGAACAAGCAGGAAATTGAGGAACATTTAACAAGCAGAAATGGAGTATTTTTTTCATTTAATATATTGGTATAGTAACACTTTCACTGTCCTGATCGTATCCAACCAGCTGAATAAAAACTGAACAATATAATTGGCCTGGTAAATGCTCTTAAAAGGCTTAACAGAAGCTAATTATCACTGCTGGGCTCTATTAAAAAAAAATCTGAAAGCACAAGAAAAATAAATTAAAATTGTTACAGAAAAATGAAGGTTCAAGTGAAGATACTTCCACCAGAAGAAATATCCTCCTGCACAAATATTTCTGTTGGGCAAGGAAGAGAAAAATCCTTCTGTCCCAAGGAGTCTAAGAGCAGGGCATATCTAAAGCTAACATGTAACAGTGGATGCAGCTGACAGGAACAATAAAAACCACACCTTATCAAAAAAACAAGCAATGAAACAAACAAAACCCCAGGACCTGATTTCACCATGTTCCCGAGTATAAGCTAAGCAGGAGCGGGGCTTCAGAGACCTCCAGTCTGGAATCTGCACAAGGGCACGAGAGGCACCGCCGTGTCTGACACTGGCCACTGAGATACCCGGCCTGACTGGCACAGGCAGAGGGGGGGAGAAAAGAAACAACAAAAAAAAAAGGCTTTTTAACTAACCACCTCATAGTGGCTTGAAGAGATGGTGGCAGCAGCTAATGTGTTAATCCCCAGCCATACAGCTACACTGAGAGTAGCTGGAGAGTAAAAAGGATGTCACGGGAGTAAGAAATGGCGCATGACTTCACTGAACTTCTGCTTGGCCCTGCACACGTGTGCAGTCATTTGTGAAACTGGGGCAGGGGGCAGCAGGCACAAGAGCTCTGCTACAAAACTGTGTGTGTGGCTTCACATGTAGAAAAATACACATTCCCACATGTGGCCTCACCTTCAGTTACACTGGATGCACTAAATACCAGGTGATGAAACACAGAAAAACCAAACAAACACTAAGTTTTGTCAATTTAGGCTTGGGGTTTGATTTTAAAATACATTTAAGCATCCATTCTGTCAGGGATGAAATTCGAGGGCAAGAACATTCCCTGGCATTCACATACATGCTTATCTGTATCAGGCTCTGATCTAAACTGGGAGCGATCCCAGGTCCAACCAGCAGTTGTCCCTCTCTCCAGCTGACCAGACTAAAGGACATTAGTGGGAAATATATATGTACATATGCACAAAGTGGATCCCACCAACACTGACCAACACATACACTGTGGATCCCACCAGTAGCTGGGCTTAGACACACAGTCCGCCCAGCAGCTGGCCCTGAATCCCTGCTCTCCCCGATTGCCTCATGCCCAGAGACACACACGCACACAAACGGGCCTCAGCTGACCTGCAGACCCCATGGGCTCTCCAGCAGTTGGCCTGCACCTCTTGGTCCCTCCAGTAGCCAACTCCTCCAGCTGTCGCACAAGACACTTGCCCGACTTGCTGGCTAGTCCAGCTTGATACTCACCGACAATCGCACACTGACACACGTACCCTCACGCACCCGTTGCTGGCACCTCTGGCACAGCGGTCCCAGGACAGGACAGAATTTGTGTAGAGCGCAGCAGGACCTACCGCTTCCCACAAAGTGTGCGGCTTAGATTTTCCATCCCACTGTACAAAAGTTACTCAAACTTATTATTAAAAAACACCTCTACATTTTTGGAAAGTAACTGGATTTTCTGTGATATCAGACTGCAATTATTGAGGAAATGCATGAGGAAGGCAGATCTATGAGCTAATCAGTAGCATGACACTTGGAGAAACAGCAGCTCAAGTCTCTGTTCATTTCCTTCTTTACTTTGGGCAATTCAGTAGCCTTTCCTTGCCTGGGTTTCTCTTCGTGTAAAATGAAGGTAAGTTTATCTAAGAGCAGTGCAGAGCAATAGCTGTGAGGATCACGTACACAGCTGACAAGTGCTCAGATAGAATAACAGAAGTACCAAAGACAGAAAGGGAGTTATGAGCATGTTTCCCAATTGCATTACTGATGAGACTTACTAGAACCGCTTTCTCTTAAGCTAATACTCTTTTCCCCATTTCTAGTTCCAAAGTAAAACTGGAATGCAGTTAAGCCAAAAACTGTGGCCTTGGGGCTTAGCTTCCAAAGGAACAAGCAGACAGCAATACACTACACATTCCCCAAGAGCGATCCAAAATAGGATAAGGCTTATGGGTGAAACAGGTTCAACAAGCACAGCACACAACTTGACACTGCCCTTTTCCTTTGAGGTAAAAAAACAAGTTAATCAGCCAAGGGTTTTGTGTGTGTGCGTGCGTGCGTTTTCTTTGTTTGTTTTGAAGTCATCTTCTATCCTCCTCTTCTCTGCCCCACAAAGTTGGGCAGAACAAAAGTATTTACGAAGGCCAAGTCAATTTTACCAAATAAGCCAATGTTTGGAGAACGCCTCAAAATGTTTTAGCTCAGTGATCTAAGTTTCCTTAGAACAAAACATTTCATTTTGGGTAAAACGCTGTCGGATTTATCTCCAAATCATAGCTGCTGTTAACTTGGAACAGTGAAAGAGGGAAAAAACTATTTGCATATTTTCAAATTGCCTACAAATTCTATGGTTTGCAACACAGCTCCTGCCTTATTCCACAACCTTATTTTATTTTGAGACTTAATCAACTTGGACTCTTACTTCCAGTAACCTCCTCCCACCCCCATCCTTGTGGCATTCAGCACCTAAGGTGCCATTCAGTAGCTAAGTTCAATCCCTAAACTGATACGCTAGTCATGTTCTCTGATTTTGCCATTTCTCTCATCTGGCCTTGTCATTTTTCAGGAGAATCTGATACCCAGTATCTTCAGAGACTGCTAAAAAGATGCATTCATCCTATTTCTGCCAATATTCTAATTTCCTGAAAAGCTGGGAGAGAAGGGGGAAGGAAAGAGAGAGGAAATAGGGGTGCAAGAAACATGGAAATACTGCTTCTGCTTCCAAGTGCAGTAAAGTCAGCTCGAATTTAGAAGCAGCACACTGGAAAACTTTGGCATGAGTTTAGTAATCTGAAAAGCAAACCCTCTTCTGAAACTGTAGATTAAAAGAGAAATTGTAACATCAACCCTATTTCACAAATTCAAAATAATATTCAAAAACTGATGAGAAAACAGGCCATAAAGAATGCTTTACCATGAATGCTTCTCTGGAACAACAGCTTTAGCATAACCACCAGTCCTTGTTACCAGCATAAAGACTGTAAGCCTCTCAAATATAAGAAACGGCACACAACCATCGCTATTTCTTTTAAATGACAAAGGAATTCTGTAACCAATTCTGGAATTATGAGGAAAAGCACATACATGGCATTTCTCTAATGAAAGAAAACTAAAAGATGTTAAAAAAAATCCCCTGGTTAGCTTTAGGAGATATAGTAAAAGCCACCCGTGTATGCTTTTCTAAAAGACACGCTGAGGAGTCATAAATCAGCGCCATCCAATTACACAGAGACACAATTTAATTAAGAAAAACATACAGTTCTTATTGCAAGCCTCCTTCATTTCCATGATTCCTGTATCTCAGAAGTCCTTTCCTCCCTGCCTTTCCTGCTCGTTCAATGTCACTGAATGTGAACGCATTCCTTCATTCCTACTTCCTTCAGGTAACACATGGCGGCTTTTTTCGGGGTTATTTTAGTTTGTTTGAACTTTGGGCTTTGTACCATGTAGTTATAAATTTAAGAGTAAGCTGCAACTACTTTTTGTTGTTCTAAGAGATCATAATAAAGCTCATGCACTTCACTACGGACTTACCACTACATTACTAAATAATCCAAGTATTTTAGTTTTGTAGAGAATTGGTAACAGGAGAGGGGAAATGCATGGATACCAGTTGTATATCAGACCCTGTCAAATGCAATACACACAATCAGAAAAAGACACTCAACTGTTAATATCCCAAAAGGTGCTATTCTATTATCTGTAGTATTACTAAAATGGTCATTGCAGCTTCTGTATTGTGATATGTAAGTAACACAAAAATGAATACCTCTAAGAGATCTGGGAAAAGCTGCAATTTGCAGTCAGAAAAACATTGTTTTCTCTGTAATCTCCAAGAACTTCCAAGTGGCACTGAAAATCATAAAGCCTATCTGAGAACACACATGATATAATAAGTGTTATTTCCAAACAAACTCCAGTTAAAAGAAGGCAGTTAGTGATTTATCTTTACTATTGCAATACTGGCAGCTTTTTCTTTTATTAGTGACTTTTAAAAAACATGTAAAGGTGATTGGCTGATGCAAAATGTTGACGTTTGTATCACCTTAGCCATTTCTGTTAAAGTTTAAAATTGGGATACTTTTCAAAAAGCAGCACTTCTTTCCTTCTTATGTGCCAAAGATCAAAAAATGCACTGTTTGCAATTACTTTAAGCCATCTCCCTATGGAGCTTTTTTTGTAGAGATTACTTGACAGTGATTGGTATAACGGCTCTGCTGAAGAACTTCTGCACAAAATTTTAGTTGATCTCTTATAAGGATATTTGAATAATCATTACACTAGTTCTATCAAAACCTTAATTCCAGGCACTTCACTACAATGTTTCTTTTATAAGCACATGATTTCATTCTAACTGATCGCTGTATTTTTTCCATTTTTTTTCTTGATTTACCTACCAATTAATTAAGAATCACTAGGCAACCACAAGACTTGGAATAAGTGATGTGGTTCTGATTACGCATAAGGCAAAACAAAACAAGAATTCTCCCCAGGACACAAACAATGATTTGTCTAAAATATGCTCTCATACTTTGTGTTTATCTTTAAAGATCTAAATGTGACAAGGAACCAAGAAGACAACACAGACGTTTAGAAGTTAGAAAAAGCAGAGAAAAAGATGAGGGATCTGAAGAGAAGCATGACTGACTTACACTTTTACTTTTCCACCTATTTGCGCTCCAAATGTCCCTTGCTAGAAAGAAGGCCTGATACTTCAACAATTTGCTTTCAACAACGTGATTTTTGCAGTGGATGTCATATGTAAGGGCAACTACTTTCAAAACACCATATTTTACTATGTCTTCAACTTAAAAAAATTAGTTTAGTAATCTGAGAAAGTACTTGCTAAGCAATATTTCTCTAGCAACCAAATTCAATCCAACTGGTGAGTTTGCTCATAAATTAAACCACAAACATTTTAGAGACAGGAATGAAAATAATTTCAAAATTATGCAAGAAAACGTAATAAGGATTAGCATGGAGTATAGCAAAACTTTGAGATATGATGTAATGATGAAATGAAAAAGTTAAGTATTTAAAGAAAACTTCAGACTTGAAATTCTGCAGTAAGCTTTCTGTGCAACATTCTGAACATTCATTCCTTTTGGTAGTTACTGTCATTGTGCAAGCTGAAAAAATATAAATAGTTGCAGGAAGTATCTAGGAAATGTTCAAATAAATCTTGGCAAGTCAGTAACGTATTTGATGATGCATAGATCAGTGTGTAACATATTTACTCTGTAGCTTCTTTATGTATACATTACAGGAAAAAATATATCATGTAATGTAAACATACAGTTATACTTGTACAAGTGCAGAAGGTTTTACTTTTACATTAAACCAATCTTAAAATGAGAGAATCAAGGCACTGACACAGTCCATTATGTAACATCATTAAAAAAAACATACACTTCAAAAGGCAGTCTGTTTTGTTGTTGTTTAAAAGGTTTCATATTCCTGCTTGAAAAGTCAATACAGAAAGTTAAGATTTGGGTGACTACAGACATCACTCTTGACAGTAACTTTTAGTCAAAAGCATATGTGTGAAACGAAATCTTCTGTGTTACAAAGGCATAGGAAAACCTAAATATTTAGCTCCAAACATCCTGCAAATATCGTTTTGCTTCTCGAAGCTTAGCCAGGATTTTCATTGCTTCCAGTTTGTCTGCTTCCATTTCCATGCTTAAAATGTCCACTACAGCATCACTTACACCATCAGCCATGTGCTTCTTATCTCTGGGGGAAAAAAAAAAAAAAAAAAAAAAAAAAAAAGATGAAAACGCATAATAGTGTATTTTTCCTTTTATCAATAGCTTCAGAGGCAGGATAACATTGGAAAAGAGGCATTACAAAAAATTCCAAACAAAAATATAGCTTGTGTATTGTATGGCAAGATTCTCACTGAGTTTTCATGTAGCTGAGCATTGACAGTAACAAGGGTTTCTCTCAGTCAAACATTACGAAGTTTTCAGCATGCTGTAATTTATAAGAAAAAAACCGTTGGAACCCTAGTTGACCTGTCACAGAATAATTGTTTTCTTTAGGGAGAATTGGACCTGCTGAAGTATTTTTTATTTTTATAAATATATAAAAAACCCCCAAACCCTCACTTATTAATAATGCTATTTTTAATACAAATAGCTGACTTTTATTCTTGCAGGAGAACGTACTGACATTGGGCTCTATATTCAAACAGTTTGTCCATTTATCAACAAAATCCCTAAAAATCTCAAACCTCCAGGCAAGTTAGCATCCACAAATAAAACTTCTCACTGTAAAATATATTACTATTACAGAGCTTTAGCATTCTGGCCCACCCAAGCCTGGAGCACAGCAGAAGACTGCTGCTATCTCACAACTGTACAGTTTATCATCACATGTATTCAAATATCTCATTTTCTCAACAGAAATCTATTAGCTTGAAACCTCCTATAGCTTAATTGAATACTAAAAAAATAAAAAGAATTATAAGTGACTAAAGCAACCAGTGGAACTGTGTGGTTACAAGCTATACTTTCAAGACTATATTGGAAAAAACAGACATAGCGACAAAATTCTAGCATTCCAGGAAGGCTCTTTCAGCATCATGTTGGTCCTTCTTTGGTCCTTTTTTTTTTTCAGACAGTTCTAAGTCTTTCTAAAGCCTCAAACTTCTGCTAACTCTGTTCTCTTTCTGAGACAGTTCCATCTCCGCTCTACTCACCCACATATATAGAAGTAACCTCTCTCTTTCAGCAGGACTCTGGCAACTTCCTTAGCATAAAGCCTAATGACATCTTGCACATATTTAGGCGGGGCTACTTCTGCAGTTGAAGAGTCTCTTGAGAAACAAACCTTAAGATGAGTTAACGTGCCATTTTCAAGAAAACATCTGAGCTCATCTCTGAAAGGCAATAAAAACTGTTAGTAATGGCTCAGAGATAAGCATTCCCTTATGAATACAAAATGAATGCTAAACAGTGAACTTGCTTGAACAAATAGTCTCGATCCTGATGCCGACAACCAAAAAACAGCCATGTCTCTCCAAATTCCCAGTCTGTATGTTCTTCTCTGAGCTTTTGCCTAAACAGATAAAAAAAAAAATCCAATCCTGTTTTATCAAGTGAATAATCTAAAACGTCTATAACCTAGTTCTCATTGAAAGTAGTGCTTTAATAAACCTCTCAATTGGCAGAAATGTGAAATGACTTAAGGTAAATCACAGTCAAACCCTCCTTCTTTGATTTTCTTGACTACTCACTTTTGGCCCAGCTCAAAATCAATCAACTTCAAAGGTTTTTTTTTTTTGCCACAGTTTCGTATTGGAATAGTCAAGACTGACACTTCCAAACATCTCACAAAACAACTCTGACTGCTGAATAAGGAGATCACTACCCTTTATCCTTCATTGGAAGCTCTGTGAAAACACCTGGGAAAACTCAGCACAAAGCAGTTTTAGCATACTTTCCATTTAGCTGTAGAAACTCGCTAGACTTTATGAATAACAATCTATTTACTACCACACCATCAGAAGAGTTATTGCATTTTCTTGAAATAATGATGAAGGTATTACTTTAGAGGGGTTTTAGCTGCAACTTTCCAGTTACATTTTGAGAGAGAGATTTCATTTAACATTGATCAAATGCTTATGAAATGCTACGAATCCTTTAAAATAAAATGCAAAACACTTCTGAGAGATAAAGGTAGATTTGGGAATTAAAATTAAGGAGTAAGGATTATACATAATGATTTGGTTAAAGCGAAAGCATGGAGTCAGAAAAATCATGTCAAAATTTCACTTTTGTCTCAAATAAAATGGTTTAAAAATAATTGTTACAGGATGCAAGAAACGCCCATTATCTTGCTGGAACTAATGAGTCACATAGGAATGGTATGTCTTGGTTACCTATAAAACTTGTTACCATTCCCCCCCAAATATTCCCCTCTTCCCATTCTTCGTTTCCTCTGAATGTTCATGTTTTTACATATTCTTGGTGATGTGGTATCTTTTTGAACAAGCATCTCTTTGCCTTGCAAAATAATGCTGCTGGACTTGGAGGGGAAAAAAAAGGGATCTACCTTCCCTCAAATACAAACCCACAAAATCCAAGACTACTGCCTAGTCGAGGGTTCAGGTGCCAAGCTCCTTATCTTACGACTTCAAAATGTGTAAACACACAGAAATAAGGAAATGTGTGAGAAAACTTGACATTCACCATGCCAAGGCTTTTAATATAGATGCCACTTCAGAAGGAAATGGATTTTGAATGCCAAACTTACGCCAATCAACACTGTTTCTAGAAAATACCAACTTCTCACAGGACTTCCACTAGCAGCACACACATAAAGGATTTCATTTCTTATTACTGTTTCTGCAATTCACCCAATTCCTCATATATGCTCTGTGGATATTAAATACAGTCAGATGAAAGTGTAAGTTATATTAATTTGAAAAATAAATAAATACACAAGCACTGCTTGTTTAAAATTAATAAGACTGTTTCTAATCAGCATACCACTGTTACAAAAAGTAAAAAGAAGACAAAGAAAAAAAAAAGATTAACTGCATTTGTACTCAAAACCTGAGGCTGTGTTTTCTTCAACATAAAAAGGCTGCTTTCCAAGTAACAACTTTGTACATACCTATGTTGTAGGAAACCAATAAATGGTGAAATTCCTGTTCCTGGACCAACCATCATGAACGGGACAGACGGGTCTGCAGGTAAGTGGAAAGTATTGTTTGGACGAGCAAAAATAGATATCTAAAATGAAATTAGATAGAATACAATTGAAGAATATTCTTAAGCAGTGAAAATACCATGAAATTTTTAGAACCTTCAGGATATTTACACAGCATATGTGTCCACACACCCTTCCAAATCCTGAGCTTCAGTTTATTTTTAATGCCACACAAGACATTCAGAATAAAATTTCACATGAATTTCTGAAAAAAAATCCACACCATATTTACAAACCTATTAATCCAGTTGGAGGAAAACTAGGGAAAACCACACAAACATGAGTGGCTGAATACGAAACCTGACTGCACCATAAATTTGGGGAATACCGTTCCAGAATTCATGGAAAGTTTGGTGTTGGTACTCAAAGGGAAGAAAAACTAGTTTATTGCTATTACAGGCAACTCAATCTTTTTTACATTGTGGACATCTAAAAATATTCCAGTGGAGGTAAGGATTTGTTTATAGCGAATTGAAGCCTACTGATACAAAGCTTGCTTTCTTAATTTTCATAAAGTTTTACATGGTCTCCAAAAATGCATATGGGTGAGGGGAGGCAGATAACTGCTCAAAGATCTTGGAAAATGGTTTATATCATTCCACCAATAAACTCTAATTCTGATCTTCAGATCTGTGTTTGAAAGGAAGTCTGAATATAATTTTCATAGGAGCTCCACAACTATTCTCTGAGGCATGGCTAACATAATGTATAGAAAATGAGAGATGACTATTTTTAATTCTTTAAAAGATTATTCAAGACTCAGCAGCAGCCATAGCAGAGCTTTATCCATTAAAGTCATAAGCAAACATTTGATTTATTTTGCACATCCATTATGAAAGGATTTGAATTTACTTTCAAGTTTAAGGAAGGAGTGCAGCACTAGACCAAGTTATTTAAACTTTGTTCTGTAAACCCGAGTGGTTTAGCACTATTCATTTAATTCACTACAGATACTACAATGTTAAACAGGATTACTTTTCTGGTTTCACGATGATAAAAAAAATAGTATAGCTCTTGCTAGTGGGGGGGCAACATTTGTATTTCTGTTATACTTACTACTTCAAACCACACTTGAGTTAGGAGGCTATTTTCCCTATTAATGATTGCAAACTGGTCATTCCTTTAAAAAATACTGCAAATGGTAAACACATTTATACTGTAAAGTGTTTTCAATTAATCTAAGGTATTTTTGCATAAGATCACACTCTCTATTTTGTATTGGTATTCCACATATTTCTGCAATCTACGTGTATTGCTGCACATTTATCAATGCTGAATTCTAGCTTGCACAGCAGATGCGAATAGTTCTGAACTTTATTCAGACTCATTTTGTAATAATCCTTTTTTTTCCCTTTTTAACTCCACCTCTTCTTCATGTTTGATCTTTAATATACTGCAAATCAATTATATCTTAAATAAAGAGCAGATGTGACTGGAATATGATATACGATGCACATATTGATTCATTTGTCTTCTGAGTTAGTGTTAAAAAATGAAGATAACTTGTATGAGTTTTCCTTCCATTTTGCCAGACCAACACCTTGAATTATTGGCACAATTTTCTTGTAACCAAATTACATGTTTGTTTCCATTTTTCTTAATCAAATATAGATTAGACTGGCAGCAGTTCTTTTGTCATATTAATTATATAGCAGAATTGCAAATTTTTAATCATTAGCTTACACCTAATAACTTTGAGATCAATTAATTACATAGATTCTCTGCCACAAAAGGAAAAGAGGCAAAAAAAAGTGCCTTCTCCTAATAATACCCACCATGCCAAACTATCTTTGATGAACATCAGAAACACAACAGACAACTGTCCCCTGTGTCATATTCCATAACTTGGCCTTCGCAAGCTATGCGAGACCTGGCAAGAAGTGAGTTTTATGATTACTTCCCTATTATCTGCCATCCTTTCCTGGAAATGACCAAGTGCCTCTCTCCTACAACACTAACAGTCATAACCATTTAATTGCACAGTGGTATTTTAGCCCATGAAAACATCCTCCAAGACTCTCTTAGGACTACAGTGAGGTGTAAAACAACTCTGGCCTTTCAGCAATGGGAAGTTTCACAACTCAGGTGTCCATAGATAAAGTAAAATGTAAGTTTAGCAACTTAGCAATGAAGTGCTAGACATGTTACAGAGGGAAGGGTAAACTTACAAGTAGGGCAGAACTGCAAAATGAAGGTGTATACTGCCAAAACACCTGCATCACATCAGAGCAGTGAACAAAGAAACCTGCAGTTGTTTCAAACATGCATAAATTTAACGGTTAAGGAGTCTAGATCTAATATTCATACCTTTTCAGTTGAAGAGCTTGCTCCTTTTGTATCCAGAGTGTTTTTATTGGGGTGCAGTAGAGGTGCAACTAACTCAGCAAGCCACCCTGTACATACTCCTTTCCGTGAGACTGGTCTAGCGGGACAGGCAGGGAACTCCACAATATTAAATACAAAACACAGTTTTCCTGGCTGATATAAGTTTGAACTGCAAATACAAAAGTATAAAAAAAAAAAACCCAAAACCTGAGAGATAGCTGTACAATCTTGCATCCGGTCCATTTGCAGCCCAGACCACCGCAACTGAATCAAGATTCTCAGTGTTCAGCTAACTGTGTGATATTTATATATAGTTAGAAAACGTCTTAAGGTTGGACTCAGAGGCCAGTGCCTACAGAAGGGAATCCAAATTCCTATGTGTGTAAGCTTGTTCTTGGGAACTCTACCAAAGTTTTGCCAGACACTCAAAACAATGGTGTTTGAAATAGTCAAACCCTGTGTTTTTTTGCAACAGGGACACAATAACTTTTTCCTCAGATTTTATCATTCATTCCTCTCTTTCTTCTTTAGATTATAATGTACATACACACACATTTGAGAAAAAAGCATACCTAAATTACCAAGGAGATATAATTTGAATATTTCATTACCTTGACACTGAATAGGATCTGGCTTGTAATTTAGGAAGATGTTCTGAAAAATTAAAAAACAAACAAACAAAAAAAAACAACAAAAAAAACAGAACACTTATTATTTGTTTCACCCCAATGAAAATGAAAATATCATGTAATGAGTGTTTATACTACAACAGATTACAAGCATATTATAATTTAACTGTAATTTTACTCTATTTACATTAGTGTTTGTGGTTCAGGAATAAGCTATTAAGACTTGAAATCTATTTTGAATGGGTTTTTTTTTTAGACTTTGTGGAACATCTGTTAGAGATCCTATAAAATGAGGCCACAACAGTTAACTTATGGGGTTCTTGGTCAATTGAAAACAACTGTAAGGTGCACAGAAGAGATGCCAGTAGCTAGTGGACAAGGTGAAGCTTGAAATTTAATTTTCCCCACCTTTCACCTACGAGCTGAAAAGCTCTCAGAATAGGAAATACTTGATTCAAAGTTTCCTATATATAACGTCCTAGAAGCAGATATACCAGTTCAATTTCAAACCACTACGAGTGCCTATGCAAATTTTTGAAACCACAGCTAAAAAAACAACAGAGAAGTTTACTGGGCATTTTTTCAATGAGAAACCCACTATATCAGTCACACACACGCACATTTATATCTACGTATGTATGTGCATGTACAGAAAAGGTCAAACTCACTGGTGCCTTCAAAGGAATGACTTGCATGCAGACTGCACATTTTGGCTGGGGATAAGGGCATATTAAAAGGAGACAGACATATTGCTAAGTGAACAATGGGCAAGCAATACCAGAAAAACTGGGCATAGCAAATGCCAGAAAACATGCAGTGGAGTAACAGGGTAACATACAGTTTACCTGCTTTTTAGCTATTTTTCCACATGTACTACCCTTTTGCAGATGTTGCAACGGGTACATGGACACCCTGACATATTTTAAAGATGCTCTGCTACGTAAGATAGTTGCAGGTCAAAGTTAAGAAAAGCTAGTTCAGTGAAATTACTTAAAGACGACGCTAAGCCCATTCAGCATGTTACTTTCCTAGGGGAACACATTTAAAAAACTTACAAAATTCCCTTTTATTCAGTTCAGTTGTTACAGCATGTTCCATACCACCTTTGAAAATCTAAGTGGTTTTGGTTTCACTGTGAAAATTCATGTATTTGTATAAAGCGAAGCAGAGCTTGTATTTATTTTGTTAAATCCCCACAGTGTACTAAGAAGAGAGATTTGAGGTAAGCATGAAGACGATGATTGCAAGAACATAAAAAGCAATTTTTTTGTTTCATATAATGAAACACATTGAGAAATTCTGGTTTTTAATCTGGAAAATAATTGTCAGTATTTTCAGATGTATTTGAGATGGTTACAGTTGGAGTCTCATTCCTTCAATGTTTTATATAAGGAACCCAGTGAGTGTGTTTGACATTACATAAATAGAAACATACTGGGAAGAGCTTTCTGTTTTAACAGGTAAAAGTGCAAGAAAAAACCATGTAGGCAGGGAAATCAGGAGTTGTAAAAACATGTCTTTTTTAATTATAAGCAGTTGATAAACTGTTTCTTAAAGACCCTAAACCTGCAAACATCTTATGCTTATTTTTTATGCACAAGAGCAATCCAGAGTCAACTGAAGCATAGGTACATGTCTAAGTGTTTGCAGAATGAAGGCCAAAGACTACAAACTGGAGAACAGAGCTTTGTTCCACAACAATAGTTTTAGTTTGATCACTATGGATACTATAATATTTCTAAAGCAGTTAACTGAACAGTTATTCCTCTTTCTTGGGAAATTGAACATTTAGTCTGATGCATTATCAGAAACCAAATCTAATTAAGTCTAAATCAGTCACTTACCAATTAAAAGGTTAAGCGAAGGCTTGCAGCTTGGAAAAGCATGAAGTAAATCCAGCAAGCAAACATTAGAATCTCTAATGAAGCGTGTGTAATCAGAGGCTCCTTGTCTGCTGCAAAGCTCTTGAAGCCTCCGTTTTTCTCCTGCATCACTGGTACATTCTACAAGAGCTCGCAAAAATGCCTGTGGGGAAGAAAATAAGAGTGAAGGGTAAAAAAAACTTGTCCACTTGGAAAAATGGTCACGAATCTGGGAAAAACTTGGGATGCCTGGGGACAGGAAGAAGTCATGTGACAGCTTAATGGATAATACAGTTATCCATAATCATTTTCCAATACACACTTTCACCTACTATGAAAAATTTACATTTTTCTTTTCTCCCCCCCCCACCCCCCACCCCACTCATCTAGTGTCTGGGACAAGCTAGCAGGTCAGAAAATCCTACTTAGCCTGAGCAGGGGAGAGCCAAATAAACAGGCACAACCCATTCCCTGAAAAATCCCAAATTTATGAAAGGCTTTCTTATTTTTGTATTTGCACTTTAGTTAAGTAAACAGCTTCATAACACAAATTAATTCAAGACAAAACACCATTTGCTAAGAAGAGGTATTACTGTAAATAAAGTATGGTATTTAATGAGTCATGTAAATGTCACTGTGGTGTTTTATTCCATACTTTATGCCCACATAATGGTACTGCAAGCTTTTCTTAAGGGAAAATTAAATTAAGCATTGTAAGATAAAGTAAAAATCAGATGTAAATAGTTACAAGTTTTTTTCCAAAAGCAAGGTGGAAATAGACACAGTGCATAAAAGAAAAGTGATCCAAAACACCAAGTGCAATCAGATGACATATTCTACACAAAAGAATACTTGGAAAGTAATTTGAGTGTGCTCAAACACTGAGCTTCCAGACAATAGTTTTGAGTACAGAGTTACATAAAGCACATTCTACACTGAACAGGTAATAAAGTAGATAGGTTATAAAAACTGATTTGGGTGATATTCACCAGCCAGCACTCTCTGCCTACTCTTATTGTTGAGACAAATTTTCAAAATTGTTAAATTCAGTTTTGAAAAGGTTGAAACAACTGGAAGATTCTCTTCCCTTCTGCTGCGAAACCCACTAAATTGAGCGAAAAGGTCCCTCCAAAACCTGATTTCCCTCAGAGACCCAACCAACAGAACTGTTTAGCTTCATCCTTCATACAAAGTTATCTTTAAAATATGTTTTGACCATACCAGAAATACACCTGCATTTCCAGTTGCAAGCTTCCAGTTTTTTGCAGGCACAGAATGAAAGGAAAATTATATTCACACATTGTGAGAACGAATACTATACAAGCAAAAATCTTTCCTCAAATTCTGCCAGGTTACTGAAATGCTAAAGAAAAGCTTTAAAATAATTTAAAAGACATTATGGTATGTTTGCGTTGAGCAACATGCATATTTTTAGTGACAAAAACTTGACAAATATGGTTCCCTCTAATTAGAAAAGATGATTTCTCTAAAATGCCTATGGGGTCAGGTTCAGTCATCCTTCCAGTTATCTGGCACCATATATCTAATACTTTTCTATTTACTTCCAGAGTAATTATGAATCAAGGTACTGCAGAACGGGAATAGAGATTTCAGTATCTCACAGTTTGCCAGATAAAGTAACAATAGTGAAATTTCTCAGAATAAAGTACAAACAGCAGCATACAAACTGACAATCCTTATTCACCAAGAAACATGGTAACTACACACGAAGTGAGGATAGATCTGTACGAGCCCATACAGCACAGAATTACGAAGGATTTCTCTTTAAAAGAACAAAGACATAAACACCTTTTTGGGAATCGCTCTTATTTCCAGACACCAGGTCAGAATGAATTTCAGAGTGCTTCTTTCAGGGATGTGTTGTGGATGAGCTGCTCCTAGTTCAATGGGAGAAAGAAAATAAAACAAAATGTGCATCTATTAACATCCAAAAATGGCATCACAGAATGCTTGTTCCTTCAAATAAGTATTTGAAATACAAGAGAGCTAAACTGCATTCAATTCTGTATGTTTGAGCCCCAGCTGATTAGTGGAAATTATAAACTAAACAGCAGGACAGTTTTCCAATGAAGTATCAATGGCAATTTTCCAATGAAAAGTCAAAACTTATCAGGAAAGCAGGAAACAAAGAGAGGGGTATAATACATGAGTGTTCAAATAAATTTCATTGCTAAACCACTGAAGGCTTTGTTGCCGCTTTCCACCTTGAAAAAAATTCAGAGGAATGCTTACCAGGAAAAGGAACATCTGCACTTTTTCCCCCTCCATCAATAAGCACTCCTGAAAATTGGAACACACTGAAGTTTTCTAATGATCTAACCAAAGGTGTATGCAGCCAGTGCCAAGCTGGAGCTTCTGAGGCCCAGCAGATCCAAGGGGTTTCTGTACAAGCAAATAATTCCTCCTGTACTCTCTACAGGTTCCATTTCTGGGAAGGAAGTACACTGACATCCCATCTATCCCTTCACAGAGTCAGCTAGGGTGCAGCCAGGCTTATCAGCCTCATGCCACGTCATGCTAAAGCAGCTATTCTAGGTTAATCCCAAAAGCAACATAAAAGCATTTATGTGTCAAAACACCTTTAATTAATAAGCTCTGCAGGTCCCAAATTGTTTCCTTACAGACCCAACTTGCATGTTGGGATTTCTCTTGACAATGTTTCTTGGCTTTGACATCTAGCTACTGATTCTGACTATGTTTTTTCCATGCTCAAAAGCCCTTTAATACTACAGAATTTTTGCTCCAAGAATATACCTACATAACTTACTAAATTACCTCTTCGTATCAGCATTACTTGACTGAATCCTTGCTACAAAGAACAAAATTTACTTTTAGAAGAGGATTGGCATAAATATAATGCAGGAAAGAAGCATCCATTTTCACATTTATATAAACTTCCTTTTCTTGAACATGCTGACAGCATGTTGCAACAAGTACTTAATCCTGTTCCTAGGATGCTTGTATATACAATAAAAAAACAACTACAGAAATCCAGTATTCGAACAACAGACTTTGTACCAGACTGCAAATAATTTCTGTTTTGTCCTCTCAATTGATCTCATCTACTTCATCAAAGAATTCATAGACTGAACAAAGTGAGGCTGTGAATAAAATTCAGTGGAATTCCTGGTAAATCTTGAAGATGCAGCAGAGGCATAGCTCGCTGTTCATGCTCGTCTCTCATGTTTTTCAGCTCTCTTGATTCAGTAAACCCACAACCATAATAGTTTGTTGTAACTATTACAAATTCCTCAGAAATGTGACTGCAGTTAAAAGACAACCATGTCAAAAGGAAAGCAACTCCAGAACATTGCTAGGAATTGCAAAGCTGCATTGCAGAGCTGAATTCTTTGGTACAGATTAGCAACAAGTAATTAAGTTACAGTAACTTTATGAGTCTCTGCTCACCAGCACAGCTCCAAAGAAATTAACTTGGGTTTGATGCTAAACCATTTAACTTTGTCACTCCAGTGGATGGAAGTCAGTGTACAAGCCATGATTGGAGATCAGTGGATGAGCAGCAACTTGCTAGGTCCTGGCCAAGTATCCAAGGCAAGTGTAAAAAGTCAGCATGATTTGCTCTGGGTCACCCAGAAGACTCAAGAGCAGAAGCAAGAACTTTGATTCTCTGTGCTGCAATCCAGGATCTTCCTTTCCATTATCATTCATTAAGATTCACAAACAGGCATGCCATTTTACACACAAGATATTGCAAAATGTTGCATAAATAACACATAATTTCACTTTTTTCCCCCCAATTAGTGTTACATTAGGCAGCCAGAGATACAATAACCAGGATTATTTACACATAGGATGAGAGCACCGATATTCCAAGTTTCACTCATTTTACCAACTTTGCCTTGGAAGGACAGTTTTTTTGGTATACAAGAACAATCAAGGGGCTAAGCTATGTTCACTTGGCTATGCAGGCTCTGTTCCACATGGAAAGTGCTCTGACACTGATGAACTTGAAGTGCCCTGTTAGGGCAGCTTTACATCCTTCCTGCAACATCAGTATAGCAGAAAAAAGGGAACTACTGTAGGCAAGAAGGAGAGAATATCTCCCTGTGCCTATTCAAGGAGACCTTCACTTTGAACATGCTGTTGACACCGTCTTTAACTTACAGAGAGAGATCCAAATTTTATGCAGCCAGGTAGCAGGGCTCTGATTTGCACAGGAAAACCTACTAGCCTTCAGGAGGGACAACATTTCAAGCCCACCCTCCTATGAAGATCTGATGCTTTCGGCCCTCCATTACCTCCTCCTTTGTTATATCCTTCCTTTTTAATTGCTTCCTTTGTAAATGTGCTTGATTCTGTAAAATCTGTAGATAGTGTAAACAGTAGAAATAACATACCTATGAAATCCCCCCACACTACCCAGTCTCTTGCTGCTTGCCTGTGCACAGTTGGGCCCTGGATGGGGTGACACTGCCTTGAGGGTGCTCAGGACCAGCCCTGATCCAAAGGGAGATTGTTACAAAGCTGCCCCCCGCCCCGGGACCTTTTTTGTCTTCTTCTTTTTCTTTTTTTTTTTTTGGTGGGGGGGGAGGGGGGGGGTGAGGAGCAGGGAGGGAAGAAGCAGGTGTGTTTAGAGGGGATCTGTCCCAGAGGAACAAGGACAATGGGGGTTCCCCAAGAGAGGGGGTGCAGGGGGAGGGGGTTCAGCACAGTGGGGCTGGATAACAGCCAGACCAGCCCTGCAGACACAGGGCCCATCCCCAGTGCAGGGACCAAGCTGTAACTGATACTGGCTCTGCACCAAATCTAACCCGTGACCCATCCCAGCAGAGGTTAGTTACTGGAGTGCGGGTCAAGGATGGGGATCAGCTGGGCGTGGACGTCCCATATGATATGTTACAACATGGCCTGTCATGTAAACTCACCTCATTAACAAGTGAGTTACTCACAAGTTCCTAGAACAGGCATCCGTTTACATCTCATACTTAAGGCACAACTTGTGTTGCCCTCAATGATGCAGGGAATCTCACCATGGGAACTGCTTTACCCATAGGCTGGAACAACAAAGAGCCCTACCCCATCCTGCAGAACTAAAGGTACAATTCAGCAGCACCATTAAGACACCAATTGCAAGGCAAGAGAATAGTAATTCTCACAGGTCCAGCTGGCAGTACACGGGCATACCTTGAACCTGCAGCTACCCTTTCTGACATGTGGGATCATAAGACTCGGCAGAACAGATCCATGTAGACCTACAAGCCCCTTAAAAGGCACCTTGCAGCAGCACTAAGTCTTCTGCTTCAGGACCGCAGCCCTCTTAAGATGTAAAACAGATTGATGTGAAGTGCTGTGCACGGAGAGATTTTACTTTCAAGTAGGGGACTGTTATGTGATTAAAGACTCATCTCCATAAACATCAAGGAGCACAGAGGAAGAATGAGATGGATGAACGCCAATGCCAGGCTCAAGTTCCCAGTCAGAAGCTTACTCATCTATAGTAAAACCAGCAGCAGCATTCTATGCATCCTCTCTTTTTTTAACACATCTCTGTGACTTTCAACATGCCTCCATGAAATGAGAGCTGTATCCCAATACTAAAGATAAAAATGTTCAAAACTATGCATACCAACTATTACCAGCACAGAAAGGAGTATTTGTTCATGACCAGTGCATCACACCATACCTTTCTTTTTAGTGCCCTGCTTAACCTTTACACAAACGAAGTACTCTGCTTTTTCAGAAAGTCCCAAGATGTGAAGAAGTTCTTCCACCTCACTGACATTGTTGGGACATATTACACAGAAGGCATCTCCAGGTTGGTAGTCAAAGACTGTATCCTGTTTTTAAAATATAAGATCATTTCTATTAAATTTTGTCACAAACCAAGGACAACAGCATGCCCATTGCTAACAACAATCTTCCTACTATCGCAGTCACATGAAGTCATATGTTGTTTTACTCTGTACTAGCACTTCACTGTTTGAAGCACATCAGAAACTACTCATGTTTTCTTTTCAGGTTTAACCTTACTAATTAGAAAAACTTTTCCTTAACTGGTTTAAATATTTGGACATTCTTTGATAAGAACTGGTGAGCAGCCTAAACAGAAGGAAAATAAATATGTATTAAGAGGATGTGTTATATAACCAGCCCATAGCATTAATTACTGATGTACTTTGTTTTCTGGTTTGAGAAGAGCAGAGAAATTAAGTCCTTATAATTAATGCAACTTTGTATAGATATACATTATCACTAAAAGAAAATTTTCTGGTTAAACTATTTGATGAACTGTGACTGAAATGACCCCAACTGTTTTTATTTTCTGGAGGAAAAAAGAAAAATAGCAAGAGAAGAGCTCATTGAAAATTAAAAGGTACCTTGGATCTTAAGACCTAGATTCTACTTAGTTGGCTGAGGTTCTTGTGCGCAACTGCTGAAACCCTACTCAAGCTTCTGCCTGTTATAGGAATATACAGAATTCTACTTGCATTATTATGTTTTCCTGATGCATCAGGTGAGGTGACCTGCACACGCAGACTGTTGAGAACGTCAGGAAAAAAAGGCAAAAAATGTTCACATTTTCAGTGGGTGCTGATGAGAGGATACATGTATACATACAAATATATGCAAAAAATCATGTCATCTCAGAGACTCAGTTGCTCAAAACTTAATAGACTCTATTTATAACAGATTTAAAGATGTGCCATGGATATGGACACATTTTAGGCTAACAGAGTCCAATAGACGTTACTGCCAAAATCACAATATCCCAAAGGCAATATTCTACAAATCTGGAAAATCACTCAAAAGCAACATATTTTCCTTTTAAAGTTTTCTTGCAAATTAATATGGAGTACTCTCTGCCTTTCATCTTCAAACCAGTATATAAAATCTTCCCTGAATAAACTAAACCAGTTTTTACACCTAGGGTAACAGAGGTTGACAGTTTGAGTAGTATGTTAACAAGTCAGAGCAAATGAATGCCAGGGGCAGAAACAGTGCTCAAGAGCCAATGATTCTTATCACATGATCATACTAGTCAAATTATTACTTGTTTAGATTACCTATCACAAGGAATAGTCACAATTTACTATACAGTTTCTGAATATTCCCTAAGTTGTATACTTACAAACTGAAAGGGTATTCGTTTTCAATATTCCCAGCCTGCCCTTCTCCACTGCAAATTCCCTTCAAAAAGGTATTTCAGTCAATACAATATCCATGGAACAACAAAGAAATTAATTTGACACTTTGTTTTGAATTCCATGGAGTCATACCTTTCAGTGAACAAATCAAGCTTTGAATTTACAAAATGGATTAGCCTAAGCTGACATCCTGTTGTATAGGGAATTATTTCTTTTTAAACAGCCGAATAAATAATTTTCCCTTCAGTTATTATGCATAACACACGCATGCTTTTCACCCTTTGTTTTAACCCACTAAAGAAAAAGCCATCACTAACTTACTGCAATATCAAGTTCTAAGAGCAATGCAGTTTTTATTGCATCTTCTCTAGTGAGCTGAATTGCTTTTGTAACTGGCACTTCAAAGGTTGTTCCCTCTGAAATCAGTGAGGACAGATGTGGATTCTGAAAAAGAGGACACGAAAACTTACACTAAAAATGCAAATCAGCTGAATGACAGCTTACTGTGACATACAGGAATTAGTGTTGGTACAATTTTTTTGAAACAATCTTAGAAAACAATTCATAACAATGCGGAAAAGCACGAATCTTCTATATACAGAGAGAGTTTTGCTCCACATTTTTAAAAAATTACATCCAAGCAGTAACAGGCATATATTCAACTATAAAAAGCCATTGGGCTTGAACAGCCTAATGGGCCTAAACTACTATCAAATGCAGCTAGCTATTTCCTTTTTCAAAAGCTGCCTTGAAAATAGCCAATTAGAGAATGGCATTTATGTTGAAACCCAGAAAACTCTCGCCTAATTCAAGGATTACTATGTGTACAGAAGAGACATAAGAAGTAAGAACAGAAGCTATTTAAAAACATCACTGCAGATTTACAGGTTAAGACTTTGGGGTGCAGATGGGGCTATTACTACAGGCAATTTGTAAGAGGAATTTTAAAAACTACAGTTAAATTTAGAGCTAATCAGCAAACTCCAGACTACAAAACAGCACCATGTGATGCCACAACATTTCTACACAGGTGAAAATGTGCCCCAAGAATTGTAAATGGGCGCCAAGAATAATTCCAGACCACCTCTGTCAAAGGCTGTCACTTGAAGATCAGACTGCAGCCCTCATTTCTCCATCACTATTGTCAGCAAGTGTCATTTGAGATCAATACAGACAAAAATTAAGAGGTGGGAGAGATACCAAATGTCCATAACAATACTCTGTCAAATGAAAAGGAATTATTCTACCAATAAGAGAATATTGGTTAATCTGAAGATTTCATATTTGGAAAAAAGTAGACAGAAGAATCACTTGAGACCAACAGTTGGAAGTTTTATTATTCTTTTAAAATTTTGACATGGTGATTAACGCTTTGGGCCATATCAAGTTATATGTGCATCAGCTGGACTGTGATAACTGTCTACATTCGTATTCCCTCCAAGTCAAGTTCAAGGCATAATGAGATCAAGATTTAAGCTAAATTGTATTATCTTACACTTGCCACAAAGGCGTAAGATGCAGACCATTACTGCTCTGCTACTAATAAGCAGCAGCTTGTTAATTCAACCCTGAGACTCAACAGCCCAGGACATAGATCATATAAGTAATTAGAGAGACCGTGTACCCAGCCTTCTTTAAATGGCAGGGAGTCTCTTTTCGCAGATATCCAAGCCACAAATTGATGCATTTCAAAACAAGCCAACTTCAGCTGTGCTTGGCAAAAAATACCCATGGTTGTTGCAATGTGAGATACTGGAAATGGACATGAATTGTGTCATACTTGTAAAAACAAACATGACCCTACATGGGACCTACTTGTTGACAAGGTCTAGCCAACCATGTCAAAAATAGCACCAAAGGAAAAAAAGCCAAACCTGATTCTTTCCAAGGCTCAAGACAACCATCCAGCTTTATACCTGAAATTTGGACTATAATCTTTAATCTGTCACTGAATTCCAGATTAACAGATTCAGCTTTTTCAATTTGCTGTTTGAAAGCAAAATTTACTTTTCTTTTATTTACAGAAAAGTTAAGGCATCAATATTAGAACCTGATCAATTATTTCAGAGATCAGCCTGAACATATGCTGACTTTAAAATAAGAAAATGGGCTCTTTTAACCACTATAGCATCACTTTCAACCCATGTATTAAGTCTTTAATCGAAGAGTACATCTAAATCATAAATCTTTGTTTCAGTAATTTGGATTATGTAATTCAACAACCTGAGCAAAACCAACCACAATATGAGGTTTAAAAGAAAGGCAAAATTATCCAGTGTTTCAATTCATACACTCTTACATAATTATATCAGCTAGACTAAATGACTCTCTCAGCATTACCATTGACACTCTCAACACAGAGAGCATCAGGGCCCTGAGGATACTAATGGGCTTTCATGGTCCTGACCAGCCTCACCAGAGGACACCACCCTCGCCTCTCCTCATGGGCCCAGGAGCCCCATCTCAGCTCAGCCCTGGGTATTCAGTCCCTGCCCGAGCTACATCACAGGAGTACTGGTCGACAGCTCAGCCACAACCATGCCCACAGCTGGCCACAGATACTGTTGATCCAGGGATCCGCAGACCGACTTCCTGGCTTGGTCCCAGACCTGCCTCCTTCCCACAAACTTGTCTGATGATCTGCACTCTTGGCTGATCCTGGCTGCCATCTCCTGGTTTGCATTGCTTGGCTATCGGGGAATGCGGTTGGCTGTATTACCACACTCAGCTCCTGGCTCCCTGTCCCTTAAAGAGCTTTCTTCTCTTGTACAGCAGGTCTTTGTTCAACATGGCTTCGTAGGAAAAGCACACTGGCTTTCAATCCACAGTTCATCTTCTATTTCCAATACTAAAATTATGATCGTGTTTTTACACTGACAAGTTTCTCTGTTATTAAATATGCAGCGAGATTTTGAGTAATTTTACACCCTCTTAAGGCATTCTGCAAGTACTAATGATTTGAACAGAAATCGTACTATACTCCTTTCTACAGGAAGATGTTTTCACCGTCCTAACATAAGCCACTGAGGATTTTAATTCTTCCATTCCTGGCACTGCAATGCCATTCCTTTATCAAATTATTATTTAGCTAAATTATACTTTTACATCAGTGCTCATAACTCATACGGTGGTGACTACATTTTGACAATATAAATGGACCTTTCATTTACAATTCAAAAATCTCCTGCGTTCAGGGACGTTATCGCCTTTACATCAGTATCCACTTGCTCTTTTGAGCTGTATAGTATACACTCATGTTCCTACCAGAGCCGGTGGCTTTCATCATTCAAAGTGAAGTCCTTACCTCACCGTGGGTGTCCTGAAACTGCACCTCTATATATTCTGGTGGCAAGGCAGGGATATTAAGAGCAGACTGAGAGACAGGAGGGACAGAATGAACAAGTGAAGGTTCGGTGTCTGCAGCTGAAGCCACAAGATGGATGTCAACCAGTTTCTGTGTCAGAACATCAGCACTCCTCACTCTTTCATCTAGCTTCAAATTTTGTACTTCTGAGCTTAAGTTTAGTTCATGCCCAACGTGTGGGGCTGCAGAGAGAGAGCTAGAAACAGCATCACTGGTCATGCCTTCTTTTTCTTTCTGCAATAGAAATGCTTCCTCGAGGGCAAGCCAAAGTCCATCAATCCAAGGATCAACCACTAGTTCCAAACTGGGGAGGGAGGGGAAAAAAAAAAAAAAAAAAAAAAAAAAAAAGAGAAAGGAATGGTTGACTTATTGTGACTCACTGGACTGTTAATTTACAAATAATGAAAAGACCAGAAAACTTAAAATACTATTAATTTTCCATTTTTAATATATATCTGCAGCTGTTACGAAGATGACTTTTTTGTTAAAAAAAAATTTTCATTTAGTTATTACCACTATGTAAATTTATGGAGTCTGAAGTGCGTAACAGCTTCGCTCTTCTTCCAGTTTCTCATTTTTATTTTCTTATGCTGAACTTTATGACAGGAAGTTGCAACCTTTCACTGTGCAACAGCAACATCAATAGCTTACACTAATGTTCAATTTTTATTATTTTAGAACACAAGATACAAGTTTTATGGTTATGGCAATGTTTGTGTTCAACTGTCTCATATCATCATACACAGAACCAATATAATCTGCAGTTCAAAATAAATAAGCCAAGACTGCAGTCTACTGGTCAGAAAGAGCAACAGAACAGGAAGGGAGTTTTCTTACATAATTCCTCTACAGTAATCAAAAAAACCTTCTTACATAATTCCTTGACAGTGATTTAAAACAAACAAACAAGCAAGCAAAAGGATGTTTTATGGAAGAGAGAAAAAAATTAAAGAACATTGTAGGGTTTGCCTAAAGCAGCTATACTGCAAGGTGTGAGCTTGGATAAAAGTCTGATGTGTATGTAGAAAGAGATGCCCATTAGCCGGTACCACACGTACTGGGAACTGGATTTATTTTCATTTGCTTTAGTAAACAGACTACTTTTTTAAATCCCTCCAATTATTCTGAATTACTTAATTTCTAAAACTGCTAAATATTTTCCAGGCATTGCAGATGTTTGCTCCCACTTGAAAAATGAAGTTTTATTTAATGGCAATTGAGATTGAAAAGGCATACTGTGTTCAGACAGGACTCATTCCTATGAGGTGCTGAGTATCCAGGTTCAACTGATTTCAAAGACTTCAGAATGTTTAGCCAAATTCACATATAATTATTGCATCTGGAAGAAATAAAATCCAAACTCATTCAGCTCTTACCCTACAGAATCATCTGCTAATCCTGTGTCGTAGAAGTGCTGGGCACCAAGTTCTTGAAGTTGTCGGTCTACTGTCTTTCCACCATTACAAAAGAATGTGTACTCCGAATCTCCCAGACCTAGCAAATTCAAGGAAAGAGGAATCATGTCAATCAGCCAGTCACCCAGGCTACACAGACAAAGATCTGCAAACACAACACAGGATTTTCTTGCAGGAAACAGAAGAATCTGATATAGCAAAGTGCATATTACCAGGACACTTTTATGACCTTCAAAAAAAAAGGTGTTTTTCCCAAAGTAGAGCTGAAAAAGTAGTTCCCCCTTCAGAGGTGTAAGACACAGGATTTCTCTGTAAACACTTTGCTTTCGATATTTCACATTTCAGAAGAATGTTGTTTTAGTTTGAGGCTCTTAAAAAATATAAAACCACTCTTACACGAAAAATGTAAGGAACTGAAATAATTAGAAAAAGAGTGAAACTGATAAACTGTATGTGAATCTCATCTACAGGTTAAAATTGTTAATATATATCAACAACATAAGGGAGAGAGTATTAAAAGTAATACAAAAATATTGGAACCTTGAAAAAAAAAAATCAAACACAGGAGTGACTTTAAACAATATGAAGTAAGAAATGTAGGAAAATGTGCATAAGGGAATCTGGTCCAACATCCTCCTCCCTGGGAATAAGAGATTTCCTTGTAGATCTCATTTTCACTGCGCTGGGTTTTCTGCCCTTTAACAGTCATGAAGATGTTCTGTTAGAAGAAGATGCTCTTTGTTATCAGTCAAATAGTCAGTGGACTCAGGAGGCATGTTCATGGAGGACCTGAGATTTTAAGAGATCAACTAAACCACTGACCCACCCTAAAAGTGACCAACCACACATACCTCATCCTTAGCACATGCTTATCTAACAATCCCACAGATCACTGGTTAGGTAGTCTTCACAAATTCTGTAAGTAATCCACACCACTGTTTCACTATCCTGACTATCATAATTTTTCACAGCCTGACCCTTTCTTGTGTGCAGTTTCAAACCACTAGATCCTTATCATCCCCACCTAACAATGGACTATTCCCTTCTCCTTCATAAAGGTCTTATTTTTTTTTCTTTTTTTTTTTTCTTTTTTTTAAAAAGACTTCTGCTCCTTCTCAAGTACAGTACTTAGAGCGAACACTTCATTGGAGAAGCTGAAATAGATACCATGAATGTATTTTAAGACTGGTAACTTTTTAGACTAGAATCACAAAACATATTATAACTTAGATACTATAATAATATCTGTTACACAAAAATCAGTATTAATACAATGCTTATCTTCATATATGCATATGCATATATGCATTCAGTCAGCTATGAAAAACCTAACCATTTTACAAACTGTTATGTATAACTAGACAATAGCATAACATCTTCTCAAAACGTTACATGATTAGGATGCATGCATTTCAGACGTCCACATTATATATCCACTAGAAATTTCCTTCTAGTGGGTACTTTCCTCACTAAAAATCTAGAAGTTTCCTGATTCCTACCTATCAACTTAAACTTGTCAGGCAAAAATAACCTAGGTTCAAATAGAAGTTTCTGGACTTTGTTTAAACACAATCTGAAAATTCAACAAACTGACCCTACCATCAGATCAAGATATATCAAATGCATTTTGCCAAATCTGCATTTTGCATATCAATCTTTAACCTGAAGTTACATATCTTCTACTGACAAGTATGACATTAAAAATTAAAAAAAAAATATTACAAATTTAAAGGGATGGGATGATCTTAAAACCTTATTTTTAAGAACATTTTATATTGCCTTTCCCTCTGTATAGAAAAATGCCCAATTACTTGCAAAGTAAACTCATCTAGTCCACAGAGACTTGACATGAAATTAAAACTTCAACAGTTATAGATAGCTTATATCATATTTTGTTTATGCAAAGAAAATTAAACTATAAAAAAATTAAATTGGTAGCTTACATTCAGATCATTTCTGTGACACTTTTCCTTTCTTGCTCATAGAGGATATTACACAAAAAAGTTGTTCATGTTATAAAAATAAATGTTTTATAAGCACTTAAAAAAACCCAAACAACTTATTCACAAGTAAAAAAATATAAAAATTATTTACTGACAGACAAGTGCTGCAATAATATAGAAAATACTAAATCACCTAGTAATCCATACTGGAGATGTGCGAAATGATCAGGTGGCAAGGTCCTGTCTTGAATTTTCTTTACAAACTTGCGGGCAGTGTCTGGTGGGTCTCCAGTACCGGTAGTGGAAATAATAATAACTACAGGATCCTTTTCTGTTTCCAGGTTATACTACAAGTAATAGAACAAGTAAGTTACAAGGTGCCACTTGATACCTATTTGTGGCCTTAGATATTATCTTCCACCC
This sequence comes from Nipponia nippon, assembly GCF_047370975.1. Lineage (NCBI taxonomy): Eukaryota > Metazoa > Chordata > Aves > Pelecaniformes > Threskiornithidae > Nipponia > Nipponia nippon. The sequence continues at coordinate 78,109,715 of NW_028262290.1, read as the reverse complement.
TTCCTTTTCCCAAAGGTACACACAAAAATGTTTAATCTCATCTTACTTGTATTAAACCACAGAAAGACTTTCAAGTAATTACAAGTAATTTTGGGGATGCAACTTATAATCTTCGTTGGAGTTTTGGAGTTTTCAAGACCAGACTCAGTAAAGGCCTGAGGAACCTGCTCTGACCTCAGCTGACCCCGCTGCGAGATGATCTCATGAAGTCCGTTCCAACCTGAATCATCCTATGATCACATACACAAACGCCGAAGGGCAGCATTTTGGGCAGGCTAGTACATATGCAAAGAATACTCACAACTGCACTCAGACAGCAACAGCTTAACTACACAACTCCTACAGTATTTGCTTTGTCAAGTGGAAAAAAGTATTTTTGTATGTACGATAATCACAATCACACAGTTAGCCATAACACTGATAATTTCACACAGATAACTGGGGTGTGGTCGTACAAACTGTGGGGATCATTTCTAAGTTGCATTGGGAATCATTTGGTTCTGTCTGATAACTTCCATGTTACATCTGTCCCACAAAAAACCCCTGTGCTTTGGGGGACCTAAGGTAGCTCTGAACAGAGATAATCAGTCACTGTGCTCTACAGTCTGATTCATTTTGGCCCCTTCACCCTGCCCCCAATTAATTGCTCTCCCCTTTGCTAATACCGATCTTCCACATTTCCCATGGTTTTATGGGGGCTACTCCCATTATACCAGGTCAACAAGAACCACCTGTGTTTGGGATTGTGCATCAGTTCCATAAATTCAGGTCTCATGCAACCATTTATTACTTCTCAAGTAAAAAGCATTCTGTTTCTTTGATTATTCCAGCTTTAGACTGATAGCAGGCTGCAGCACTGTGCTCGTGTGCTGTCTGTCAGGTCACCCGCACAACGCACTCTTTCACAGCACCCCTATGGGCTACGGGTTTTGAATCACACGGACAGTTAGCGACCCATGGGAAACACAGCTCCACAGACACCTTGCTCGGGAGTGACCTCTGGAGGTCACCTACTCCCACCCCACGCTCCAAGTGGGACGAATTGCTGACGCTGCATTAGGTCAGCTATGACTCTGACTGAATTTTGGAAACTTCTAAGGGTAGAGATTCCGCTTTTCTGGGCAACCTCTTCCATCCAGAAGAACTTCTCCACTAGTGTCAAATCTGAGTTTATCAGGCTGCACTCGGTGGATTTTGCCTCCTGTTGCAGAGTCTTCTGCTGCCAAGAAAAGTTCGGCTCAAGTAGGCTGTTATTAGGTCACACCTTAGCCTCCTTTTTGCCATAATAAGCAACCCAAGCTCCTTTTACTGCTCCCTGTAGGTTTCAGTTTAAACTCTCTCCCAGCATTCCAAGTTTAATAAAATAGTAAGGTTATGAGAAAATATAAATAAAGATTGCAAGAGATGCTATGTTTCATTCCAAGCAGTTTCAGGACTGCAATTCAAAACTTCAGAGTTTGAGGAGTTTTGCTCTAAACACTTCACTCAACAAATCACTCAAACCTTATCCCCTCCTCAAGCCATGTAAAAAGTTACCCCTTATACCTACAATCCAAAAAGGTTAGGAATGCAAAGAAACAGAGTATCAAGGGGTTTTGCTGTTGTCATTTTTTCCAAAACCTTCCGGAAGAACCTAAAAGCAGTTGCCTGGAGCAACTTAAATTACCATCTGGAACAGTATCCTGCCTCTGACAGTGGCCAATAGCAGGTGCCTAGAGAAGCATACAAGAAGAGAGAAAGCATGCAAGGATATTCCTCAAGTACTTTGCTAGACTTCAGTGAGTTGTGGTCCAGGGACGTTCCAACAGAGGTTTTGCCCTTTACAAGTTCAGGCGTACTCCAAGTATCTGAAAATTCCTGAGATTTCCAAAAATGACCTATAAGTTGTGCAAAAACAGGCCTTAAGGGTCCTGTTGCAGTAACCCAGATTTTCAAAACTTCCACAGCTGATTTGATAAGTACAAATACAACAGATTCTGCAGTGCATTGTCACAGGGGACTACTGCATTTACAAACAAAAGCAAATTCTTCAAGTAAAAAAAGCAAGGGTCTACTAGTATCACATAAAAATTTACCATAAATTGTGTTCCATTAAAATAATTAAAAAAAAATAAATACAAGCTCAGAAAATAAAAAGTGGTGTATTAGAACAGAGTTACGATTAGTTCACTAAATTCTTGCTTGCTCCACTGCACGTTCTCCTCTGCAAACTTAAAGACCTTTTGGAAGCCAAATATTTGGCAACAGAGGTCCTGCATTAATTTGTGTCAATTACTGGAAGGTCTGACATATCACTAGACCAAGAACCTTACACAATTACATAGTTTTTCACTGTACCTTCCACTTCTTCCTATATCCTTAGTGTTACCTCTTTGTCCCATTCTTTCTCTTTCCTTCAAAAGTACTCCTCAGCTGAGGACAGCAATGCCACACAACAGCCATGAGCAGCCTGCTCAAGCTGTGAATGATTGCTGAAGGAAGAGGATGGGATCAGACAGAATGGAAGAAATGGAAGAATATAAGGAGAATCTTCACATTCCCTGCTGGCTGCATAAAAGTCTCTTTGTTAACACTTTGCTACATACTCAGTGAACATTCATTCAAAAGCAGATGTCCAGCTACCCAACATGTAGTGTATCCCTAAGAAAGCAACCTGCTAAAAGGGAACTAAATTATTTTTATAAACTCCTCACACTTTCAAGTGCATGAAAAACACTCTCTTAGTTGTTATTTTCTGCTCATCTCAAATGAAATACCAGGCCATCAAGTTTTGTTTGTTTGGGTTTTTTTAAATGTTTTTGTTCCAGGACATACAGTTGCAAGTACTTTGTGAAGGAAATTACAGTCCATATTGTTTTTAGTTACAGACAGACACTAACAGTTTTCAGATCCTTACCCTTGGATAACAGCAAATAGTAAAAAGCCACTTCCTTGCTCCAGCCACGCTTTTTATTTCTTTCTAGAATATAACTTGAGTGTATCCAGTGTGAACTGGAGTGAGTGCATATGCTAAGTAACTCAAGAAGACCCCACAAAAGCTCAGGGTCATGCTGGAGCCCACAGTTAAAAGTACACAGGACCTCAATGCAACACAAAAACAACAGAAAAAAATGTGTCATGTCTAACAACAGGAGAGCTGACCAATAAATACAGAATTCATTCACTACTGCACACATAGTTTTCAAGACGTCACGGCACTGTTGTTAGAAGACAGATCAAAGATATATTCACTTACTGTCGTAATAAGAAAAATCACAAGAAAGATGTACCTTTGGCAGAAGGCTCTTAAGCATTTGTGAATATTGGTCCAAATTACTGATTCATAAGAAACAAAAATTTAAAACTAGATGGCATATTTTAGGTGGGTGCATGTGCTCAGCCTTCATGATTATTAACAGCCACCACTCAAGCACATGAAGAAAAATGCAGCTCTTAAATACCTACTTTTTAAAACAGCATGGAGTATCTCACCTTGTCCATTTCACTTATACAGTGCATATCAGCTTCAAGTCCATGGGCACCTGCTTGCTGCCATATTTCCTCAGCTATGGCTTTTGCCTGCCCCTTTTGTGTTGCATAGAGGAGCAAAAACCTCCTTTTTAAATCACAGCGCATTTCCCAAAACAGCACTTTTTTTTTTTTAAGATACTGCAGGGGAAAAAAAAGAAGGAAAAAAAGTGAATTTATTGCATGCAGAACAGCAAGATTTTGCTTTACCTATTAGATTAAAAAGAGACACTTTAAAGGATAGCAGTATTGGCACTTAACTTGGAAATGAGGCATCTACTCTGAAGAGAAGCCATTTCTCACACCCAAGCTTTGTAGGCCAGGTTGCGAAGCACTCGTGGTATTGGTCATATGTGCTGTACTACCTTGATGTTGCAGTAATATTGCAACATCCCCAGTATCAAGAATCTAGTTTGTAAACAATACAATAAAGAAACTTGCTTCATGAAAATGTATACTATTTTAATTACGTAAGTTGTATTTTCCACTTTAAGTTAGTGACTGCTTTGGTCACTTTTCTGAGATGTATTCAAAAACAAAACGTAGACCTGGTGAAGTCAAACTACAATGCCTGCGAAAAAAAAAAATTAAAATTCTCGGTTTCTTCTTTTCTGAAATCAGTATTTTCTGCCTGAATACCTTTATGCTTTACTGTCCACTATGTCTATATTTTAGAACACAAACATTGTTTTTCATTTCATATTTGAAAAAGCAGCTTCTTACACAAGTGCAAATACAGAATTGACTGTTTGGGCTTTTTTTCTCCTAAAAATAAGAAACCATCTTGGAGAAATCTGTTGTAGTGTAAAATGCCACTCCTTCACAAAGTCTTGCAAGCAGTAGGATGAATAAGATGCATACCCTTATCCATTCACCTGTCCCATGAAAGTTTGAATGTAAGAAGTTCTCCTTCATGGATTTTGACACACACAGAATACAACAGATTGAAGGGCAACTTCAAGAAGCAGTGAATAAGAGACAAGCAGAATGTCGCTTGTGCGTATATTACAAATTAATTTTCTGTCAATATTTTGTTGCTGCTACAGAGCTGCAGTAGAACTCAAATACCTAGAATTACAACTGAGTAACTTTGAGTTTCCAACTTGAGTTGTTTTCATGTGCCTGCGCCCAGTTTGCTGTACTTCACCTACTGCTCCCACAGAGATTCAACTACAGAACGCATTCAGTGTCCTAACCACACACACTGATTTATGGCAACCTGTGGCTAAGTAATTTGAGGCATATCTTTTTCCTGTTTCTCTCAAGGGAAAACAAACATAGCTCAACTGCATAAGAAGAATACTATGCTCTTTTGACATGGCATGATATTTCTCCCCACAGTACTGTGGAAGGTTTCTCCTATTAGAATTTCTTTTTTTAAAGCACACTTGTAAATCAAAAGTGGTGAAACTAAGTGATAGCCTCTTAAGAGTATGGTGCCTGTACCATACATGAATTCCATGAAAAATTTAATTACTAAAAAATTTTAAGGCTTTCATTGTATTTTGTTCTACTACATTTTCCATTATAGTTTTCACTTTAAATTGATTACATTATATTACCTAAAAAAATTAATAATTACCTTAACAGTCACTTTAAATAAATTAATTTAAATAACTGGCTCCATGTGCACATGCACAGAAGAAGACACATACACCAAAACAATCCACAAAATGATTTTTCACCCTCCTTTTCCAAAAGAAATACAAAGAAATTTGATACCACACAAATTATGATGATTCATGTGAAACAGTTTAAATACAGTTTAAATGCCCACAGATCCCTGTAGTAATACAGAGTCATCCTAGTCATGTGCCATGTTTTCACCCTAAGTGTTCTCTTGTCAGCAGGTGGCAATGCCTGACTATAAATGGAGAAAAACAATAAAGATGAAGCGGCATTTCATTACTACATTCTTTTTCATACCTCAGAAAGGGAGAAAGAGAATCAGTTTTCCACTGGGACCACACCATAGCACAGAAGCCTTCTATACACAAAAAGCTGAGGGGTAAGCTGCCAACATTATAGCCAGGGGATTACGAAGAGGCTTCAAACAAAAGAGTCAGCTTGGGAAGATGTACAAGAGAAGCATGAAAATTTGCAATAGTAGGGAGAGAAGAGAGGGCAACAGAAAGAACATCTGTCACGATGTGGTCTGACATGGCCAGATGTTGCCCTAACAGCGCTGTGACCTCTGCCTAGGCCAGACAGAGCAGCCTCTCCATAAGACACTGTGAGCTGCTTCCACTCCGGGTAGTACAGTAACAATAAAGGGTGCAAAAAGTAGCTACCCACATCTTGGGTGCATGTATGTGAATTTGAGGGAAGCTTTCTAACTGGTGTGTGGACTAGTAGATCGCACAGAGAGGCAAAAGTTAGAGCAACCACATCTCCCACAGAAGGCGTGTATAAACAAGAGAACCCACACAGCCAGAAGAGGGGGTCATCCTTGAAATGCATTCCTCCCGAGAGAGGGGATGGTGTGCATATGTAACAATGCAAACGTGTGCTTGTGGGAAGGGGCAGGCCACGATTAGACAATTCCTTGGAATTAGATATAGAAGGCTGTTTAAATATTTGTAGGCATATATTAACGTTTTGTAAGTGCCTAGTATCGTATCTGTTGCATTGTTGCTATTGATCTTGAATATATAGTTCAATTAACTGGTTAAACTGTAGTTAAATTAACTGCCTGACAGTTAATTATGTCATTAATAGATCAATAAACTCCTTTGATCCTGATTCGATCTAAACTACACAAGTTGTGGGGTTTCTCTCTGTCATCAACCAGAATAGCTTCATGCACAAAGTGATCAAGTGATGCCTGCTAAAAGAAAGGAAAATTAGTCATGCCTACCTGCAGATGAACACAATCATAAACCAGGAACACACTTGCACTCAGATGAACATACTGCCCACATTGCTCTTGCTTTGCTTTGCTGCACCATACACTCTTCAAAGATGATATGCCACTTCCACTTATGTCATACGAGTTCAACTGAAATAAAGAGGGGAAAAAATGGTAATTCTTGACTATTGAGCTTTCTAGAGAATCCCTCTAACTTTAATAGTATTACCACACCAGCAGCCTTTAACATCTTGATGTGCTGGTAGTCGCACATCAAAAACCAAAACAATGTTTAAGCTGGGAAAACAACCCAGGATTTGCTGGCTCAAAGAAAGGCTTAACATGAAACTAAGGATAAAATTCCAAATTATAGCTCATCTGACCCAGAACTCGGAAAAGTCAGAAAACTAAGAGTCCACAAAAGATTAAGAGGGAGTTCCTCAGCTCCATAAGTCAACACACTGCAGGAGCGAACAAGCCATCTATGAATGCTAGCCACACAGTTTCACTGAACCAGATGTGCTGGCCCTAGCAATTACGTACCTGTACTGTAATACCAGACTACCTGCTTCATGTACCTGGTCTGTCAAAAATGTCAAACTGCGTGGCCAGGGGCAGGACAAAAACGCAAGAAACTTCTGCAGTAGCTTTACACACTTCTCTGTGGCTTTAAAGCGGGTTGTGGGACCGTGCCTTCAGAGCCATGAAGCCATTCCCATGCCGGTTTTTCAACGGCTAGCGACTCGCTCAGAATCACTTTCACTCTACGACCAAGACAAACAGAAAAGCCATAAAAACCGTCAATGAAACCCGCATGTGAAACGCTCCGCGGCCCAAGGCTGACCTTCCGTCCAGAAAAACGCGGTTGGACCACCGGACACCCCGCCGGGAAGGGGGAGAGCTGTCCCTGAGGAATGACGCTGATTTCAGGGAACTAAAGCCAGGTCCACACCGGAGGCCTGAACGCCGCTGCAGCAACAGAAGCCGCCCGCAGCGGGCCGCGCCTCGCCTCGCCTCCCGCCCGGCCGGCCCCCGCGCTGCCCCTCAGAGCGCGTACCCGCCGCCAGCCTGCGGGGAAGGGGACTGCTGTCGCTGAAGGACGCTCTTTTCATCAATACCTACACGGGGACAAGTCCGGCTCCCGAGCCAGAGCACCCCCCGGGGCACCGCCGCGCCACGCCGGACCCACGGCGGCCCCGAGGAGGCGGCCGGAGAGGGGCGGGATGAGCCGGGCCCCGCGGGAGAGGGCGGCGGGCGGCGCCCGGAGGTACCCGCCGGGAGAGCGCCGGAAGTTCCCGGCAGCCCCCGCGCCGCCCGTCATGGCGGCGGAGGTGAGGCTCCCCGCGCTCCCGCGGCTCGTCCCCCGGCTCCGCCGGGTGCCGCCAGCGGCGGAGGGAGGACGAGGGTGGGGGGGAGCGACGCCCCGGCCCGCGGCAGGCAGGGGCGGGCGCTGGGGTGGGAGGGACGCGCCTCTCGGCGGCGGGAAGCGTTGGGCCTGCGAGGCGGGAGGGGCGGAGAGGCCCCGCCGCTGCCGCTGAGCGCAGGTCAGATTCACCCGTCGCCCCCCGGCTTCGCGGCTGCGAGCCCCTCCTTGGCCCGCTCCAGCCGCGGGTAACGGCGGTGCCCCTCTGCGGCCCCGCGGGCCCCGCCCGGGAGGGTAACGAGAAGCGCCGCCGTGCGGTTCCCGCTCCCCCGTAGTCCCCCCGTAGTGCCCGTACGGAGGCGCGGGGCAGAGATGCCTTCCCCCTGTCACGCCGGTCTCAGCCGCTCCCGACAGTTTCTTCTTCTCGTTGCATGGCCTTGCGCTGGTGGTCGTGGGAGAGGGATCATCCCAGTCGTGTCCAGCCACTAAAAGTTTTTTTTTGCTGCGTTTTCATGACAGTGATGCTGTTTTCCAAACTATATATTTATATGTATTGTTCTTTCTCTAGGTATCTTTTGAGAACCCACTTGATCCAATATGGCTTTGATTAGCCGAAAAAGTTTACAGTTTTATTCATCCAGCACACCAGCAAGCAGGTCCATTTTGATGACCCTAAGCAAAAGGTTGAGCTTTATCAGTGGGCAGCGAAAGCCCCAAAACTGTAGCTCCGTAGCCATGAGAATGCTATGTTTCAAAGATAAATCTCAGTATATGTTTTGTAGAAAAAACCACGTACAACTGCGGATACAGTCTCTTTCTGTTAATGAAACTGTGCATCTTTGTGGAGATACTGGGAGCAGTCCTAAATCTGATAACAGGTGGATGGATGAACAACTATTTTTCAAGAAGTTGAACAGCCTTTGTACATCGAAAGAGATTTTTGACTTTCTTGGCTCTCTGGAAGTCATGTCTGATACTATGGCATCAGGAGCCTTGCAGAGGATTTCTGAAGTTGAGGTGGATGACAATGGTGTGAAGAACCCTGAAGAAGTGTTAGAGAATGAAGTTTTCAGGGCATTATGCTTCCAGTTTGAATTCGAATCCTCAAAACTGTCAAACACTGGGCTGCTGAATGCTTTGCAAGCTTTGATAAAACTACGTATAGATCCCCAGAGTACACTGATGGCAAGCTTGCTTTCAGAGGGTGAGGAACGGCTTGGTAAAGGACAGTTGACTGTTAAAAATCTGTGTGCTCTTGGAGAGAGTTTGCTTGAGTTGGAATGCCCAAGTTGGGCGACTCTGGAACAAATCGTGAACCACATGCAAGAAAAAGACATTGAGAAGTGGAGTCCTAGGGAAATGGTGATGGTTTATAAGATGCTGCAGGTGACTGTCAGGGAAGGGGAACAATACCAAGACTTGCTAAACAGAATGAACAGTGTCACTTTAACCATAGTTTCCCAGCTAAGCCCAAAGTTCACAAGCATAATACTGAATTCACTGGTTGTTCTTCATCAGGCTCAGGCAGTCCCCTTAGTGACAGCACTGTGTAAGCATTCTGTGAAGCATATTCCATATTTCACAGGTGATGAACTGGTAGATGTACTGGAAGCCTTCCTATACTTTGGACATCATGAACAAATATTGACAGAGGTGCTGGAAACACATGTTCCCAAGTCTATCTTTACCATGCATCCTCAAACAGTCAGCAAAGTCATGCAGTATTGCTGTCGAAAGATGATCCTTTCTAAGCCCATCTTTGATGCAGTGGCAGAAGGTTTCATTTCCGATGCTGACAGATTTACCACTGACCAGATTGCTGAGTACATTATACCATTTGGGACTCTTAACTATCTCCCTCCAAGTGCTTCTTCCTTGTTTGGGAAGCTTGAAACCATACTGCATACTCGTTTTAGTCACTTTCAGCCCCACACCTTGCTGAAGCTGCTGCACTCATGTGTCCTTATTCAACGTTACCCAGTAAATTTTCTGCCAAAAATATTTAGTCCTTATTTTCTGCAACAGCTTCAAGGTAAGGAGCAGTGTTTCTCTTGCTATGTTCCACATTTCTTTATATTACATGGTGTGTCTCTTGTCAAGAACCCATTTGTTATCAATTACATCTGTCAAATCAGCAATGACCTGTATAAGGTGACTGGAGAATAGCGATCAGGAGGCCGAAGATTGTTGCTTCCTTGTCACAGTTGCAGTTGTCTTTCCATTTATATCATTTAGAGGAGTTTGAAAACTGCCCTGTACAATCTTAAACAGAGATTTGAAATCTCTTAAAAAAATTTTAGTTCAGTTAATCCTGCTTTTCTAAAAAATACTGACCCTCTGTTTTTTTCACTGTGTTTGTCCTTTGTCTCATACAGGTTTTAGATGCTAAGTTATTCTGTGCAGAAAATATGTTACTTTTAACTCTGGCTGTTTAAACTTCTTTGCCTATGCAGTGACCCATGTGAATACTCACACTGAAGTGAGACCATGTTACTATGAGACTGGTAATGCTAGGAAGGCTAGTGAGACTAGTTATTATGGAACTAACAAGACTGAAACCAAAGTGGTAGCTTTTTTAATGATGCTACTTGGAGTGATGCACGAGTGATGTAAAATACAGTTTAGTGATTCTAGCTTCATTTTTCTCTAAATTGTTGCATTGTAGTGACTGCCACATGAGGGATGTGGCGTAAAGGTGGAACACTGGATAGTGAGTCCTGAGACTTGACTTCTATTCTGGGTGTAGCCCCCCATTTGGTTTGCAGCTTTGGGAAGTCACTTCACTTTTCTGTATCTTTTTCTTCCCCCACAATTGTTTGCTTTGCTTACTTGGGTCTCACGCTCCTTAGGGTTGGGACTGGCTCGTAGGCATTTTACTCAGGGGCTAGCCCAGGGGAGGACATATTTCAAAAGACAATAGAAATACTAGTAGTACTGATTGTGAAGCTAAAATAATTACCTTCTGCTTGTGCACTGCCGGTTAGATTTAAGATTTCGCTGCCTGTCTTTTTAAAGTTAAGTCCTCTGTGACTTTGCATAATTCTTATTTCTGGATATCTTCCTAAGCATCCAAACCACTCTCTTTCTGAGGCTCTAAGGGCAAGGTACACAATCACAGTTGTGAGAAAACCTGTTCATAGCCTTCAGAATTGGGAACAAATTATAATATGCAAGAAAAGTTACAATAACTGTTCCACAGCTTACTTATAATTGTGTTACTAGCAAGCTCACCTATTACGACAGAAATAATTCATTGTTATATTTTAAAAGATAGTCTAAAAATCCTTATAAACTTTGGTCAAGATTAGTACAAATTCTAGAGAGACGTGAGGTGAGGTGTAGCATTGGGACAAAAAGAATTTAAATTACTATTATTGATAAGAACGTGTTACAATTAGATATGTAGAATTTGTAAATCTCAGGCAGTACAAAATGTGTTTTTCAAATACTCTTTTGCCTTATGATTCAAATAAGGTCCATTGCACGTAAGTGATTCTAGTGCTTTATTCCTTACCTTCCGTCAGGCTGCATCGTGTCCAGCTTTTCAGGTGGGGGTAAGGTAGAACCAGATACGGACATCTGCTGTCATCTCTACTCTTCTGTTCTTTCAGGATAAGGATTATTGTATTACATTCTTGCTTCCAACTTGGTTGTATTTCTCTTTCACATTGTATTATGATCAGCTTGTGAAAGCTGAAAAGCGTAAATGGATAAAGCTGAAAAAAATAATTTGCAGTGCGTAATTGTTGGCTTAATTAAAATAGAAGTGATATCTGAACCAGTAAAATGTATCAGCATCGTAAATGTGAGCAGTTAAGGATAGGCTGGTATGGTTTTTTTAATTATCTAGGTAAAAATGCAAATTGAATTCTAAGGCTCACATATGCTTTAACAAGGCATAAAGATTGGTGCTTCACCCTGGTTTTTAAATTACTTTTAATCTAGAAGCTGATGTGGTTATGTGGTGCATCTTCCCATTGGGATCCTGTCTGCCGACTACACTCCTCTGGTGGAGGCTTCCTGTGCCCATCCCTGTTCTGTGCCCTGAGCTCATTTCCACCTCTGAGCAAGTGCTACAGTCCCATCCTTGGCCCTATGTCTTCCCATACTGAGGAAAACATTATGAAATTTAAAAATCTACCCCATGGTTCATCCCATCTTGCTTAGGAGATCAAAGAGTCTGCTCACCCGCTGCTTCCAAGACTGTCTTGTCTGCAAGGGCTGCTTTCACATAATCGTTTTGTTGTTTTGTTTTTCCGCCCCTCCCCCCCCAGTCTTGTAAGTTTCTAGAACATCCCTCAGGTGATAGCCTGTCCTTGGCTGTAACTAGTACATAATACAACGCTTCTGGACACAAACCTATTATGAACAGCGCACTTGTAAGCTATAGATTTTAAGTAATTCTGTGTTAGATAGTAAAGCATATTTGGCAGCATTATAGGGATATGTAAGCTATGCCAGAAGGATGAGTGACTTCTCTAGATCTCAGCCAAGATTGGTCTGTTAATAAAACTATATAGAAGGTCAAGTTTTCAAAGTGATTAGAAACTTTGGTCACTCAATTTTTAACTGTTCAACATAAAATACCTTAAGAGGTTGACTTTTAGGAAGCAGACATTCCTCATCCTAAAAAACAGAATGTCTTTTAAAGTTCTTAAGCTGATACTTTGAAAATGAGAAACCTCATAGTACCAGTTACATTGAATATGTTCTTTTAAATCAATATAAAGGTATTCCACTGGAGTGGTCAAAGTTGAGAACAGGAACTTGAGAAGATGACCTGCATGATTAGCGTCTTATAGTACATCAGGATTTTACCATTCTGTAATAATACTTTGGAAGTAACATGAAAGATTCTTCAAGTATACACTTGTAGACTAATCTCCAGAAATTATTCAGTATTATCCGCTACTTTCAGCTAAAAAAAAAAAAAAAAATCTGAGTGAAACAATGAGATCCTGGGATTACAACCTGGGGAGAGGGGGTTATAAGAAGAAGGAAATGGGGTATTTCTCCGAGACCTCAATTCAAACTTACTCTTCTCAGTAAAATGTCCTGCATCTCAGATCCTCATTTTTTTGTGAAAGAGTGTGAGTCTTAACTAAGATCTTGCTAGTTGTATATTTTTTTTATGTTGATGATATTTCTGTAAACCATTTCCTCATTTTTCTATGTCATTTCACAACTGATCTTTCTGTTCATTCGAAGAATGATCAAGGATGATAATGATCAAGTAGCTTCTCTGCGCGTTAAACTGCATAGCTTTTCCTAACTTCTGCATGAGGGTTTGTATAAAGATACTTTGTTGAAGGTACACCTGAAAGCCTGAATGTTTTTGTTTCAGCTCAGCCACCTGGTTTGGACAGAATTGTTACCTCCCAGCTAACCCAGCTCTTTCTGACTGTTACCCTGGAGTGCCCACTTTATGAGGTATGGTACATATGAAACCGGAAGTGATGTTAGCAAGAGGCGATAAGGTCTTTAGGGCCCTGTTGATAATTGGCTGAAGACTGTCTTTCCCATAAAAACATCAGAATTGGACGAAACAGCTTTTTTGTTTTTCCTTGATGAAAATATGAAGCATTTCTACTTGTTTGATTGACTTGATATATTTGTATGTTTGACAGAACTGACTAGCTCTAAGTTAAAGGGCTTTTTGAGTATTTCCGAGTACTTTTCCAACAACTCTTCCTTTTTTACGTTTGACTTGTGAAGTCTTGGAGAACAAAAGAGATCAGGCACTTTGGTGTTGGCCTGACTGCAGAGGAATGGAAACAGTTGTGCATTTCTCATGAGCGATACATTCAGCGTGATAGCATGGAAGCTTGCTGAGGATATCCTGGTGGTTGTTTTTTGGTTTGGTTTGTTTTTTTTTACGTTTCTAGCAGATCATACCTGAGACCGTAAGTCTCTCAATGGACATGGCTTTGAAACGCACAGAATACATTTTGCTACATTAATATGAGGTAGCAAAAATGTTGTCTCCCTTTTTCTTTTCTTTGATTTGGTTTTCTGTCATTATGTAGGGTCCCAAACTCCTTCCGAAGTATCAAGTAAAGGCCTTTCTCACGCCTCACAGTTCCCCGGATGTTCACCTCCTCAAAAGGGTAAAGACTGGATTACTTTATTTACTGAAAAAAAGAACATATTTTGCATCAGAGGTATCAACACCGTATTTCTATACAGTTGGTAAGTAACATTTCTTTAGATTAATAATAAGATGTGTACTTATGCTGTCAAAAATTTAGGCTCAGTTATTTTCCAGAAATAAAAATGATTGATTTTATTCCCTTTTTGTGTATTCTAAATTGTGCAAATATGGAAAAAGTAAACTGGAATACAGAACTCTGTAGAAGGTCTGAAATGAGGAAACATTACGGAAACTTTAAGTAAATGTATTTTAAAAGTGAGAAAGAAGAACAGGGAGAGGAAAGAACAGCAGCAATAGCACTTAGAATTTACACAGCCAGTCTGCACTGAAAATAGCTGCTAACTCTCGTTTTCTGTATTTTTACTATCAGCTCCCCTTTTACTTATCCTGTAAACAATTTGTATAATGTAAAGCAAAATGAGGCAACGCCACTTGCCTGATCTCTCTGCTTTGGTGGTGAGTAGAGAAAGGGAGAGCCGGAAGGTTGTCAGCCCTCTGCCCTGCTCAGCTGGGCTCCTCTCCCCTTAGCAAGAGCTGTTGACTACATAAAGTCAGTGGGGGTTTGTGGACTGAAAGAGAGGAGTGGGCAAAACAGAATGTTTCACACACCAGGAAAGGAAACTGAGAGAAAGTGATGATGAGGAAAGATGTGTGCCCAGGAGGGGTGGAGGATAAAGAAAGTGTTGAGGGAAGGGTCTCTCGGACCCCATGGACATCATCGGCGTGGAAAAAAAAAAAAATCAAGAGAGAGGGATGACTCCAGAATTACTCTGCGTTTCAGCTTCCACATGGGGTTGAAGTTGGCGGGGTGTAGGTCCCAAGCTCTGTTTGCAGATTGACATCATCTATAAAATTGGGGAATTAGTGAGAAAAATGTTTTGGAGCTGGGGGGGAGAGGCGGCGGGGACAGAGAGAGTCTCTCCCCAAAGGCCTCAAAATTCTGGAGGCCCTAGCCAGCCCAGCAAAGTGCCATTTAACTACATCGTGGTTTTCAGTGGACTTGAAATACTACTTCGCTGTTAGCATTATGAAAGTCTGAAGTGTTACTAATTATCGCTCATTTGTGTTAAATAGTCTGTACACATCTTTTGCAAGCCTCTGTGATTCAGAAAAAAGTATTGTGATAGTATTTTAGTTATTTTATAAAACAATGAACTGTAAGAGGATGAGAATTAGAGTAAATAGTTTGTTACATGGAATGAGTTTTAATGTCACTTCTCTTTTCATCTATACTAGATATTGAGATTAAATTAGATGAAGAAGGTTTTGTATTGCCTGCTGCCCAATGTGAAGAGGTACACAGACGGTAAGAGGATAAGAGACCACTGGTAAAATGTTAACGTTGACAAAGAGCATCCGGGGTGAAACCCCAGCAAAATTTAAGCTAATTGGAGTTTTGCCATTGACCTCAACAAAGCTAAGGTTTCACATTGAAACCACTAGCAAAAGGACAAAGTTGGCAGAATGAGCGATCTGCACTTTTTCCTCATTATTTTGCCTCCTGACTATACAGTGTCAGACAACTAGTCTCTTTGCCCAGTGACAGTCAGGATCAAAGTGATCCTGATTTGACTTATAGTAATGTATTTTGATTTTCTGTAATTAGTTTTCAAATTAAAACCAAATTAATTCTAATTGAGCATGTCCGCATAGATTTAACACAGTTTAAGCCAGTTTGAGTTCACACATTTACTTCTGTAAGGAGTCCTGTGTAATGAGGATTTTCTCTACAGATGCTGTTTTTACTGAAAAATGCATAGGTGTTTAAGAAATATGTTAAACAAGGATTATTCTGAGAAACCTTGGATACAAAGTTAAGCAACCTGCCTGTGTGGTATTTGCAACTGCACTTCTGTGGATAAAGCAAAATCTTTGAAAAGGTTATGTTTTCTCCAGCTTAACCTTCACAAGACTCACAGACTAATATAGGTTCTTTCAAAAATCCCATGCTTAAATGTTTAAGAATGGGCTTTGTTTTTTTTTAAATTACAGCTTTCATGGGTAAATAAGGTCACGATATACTTAACATACTGAAAATTTAGGCAACTTTTTTACAGTGAATATACAAATTTTGGTGTAAGTTCATGCGATTTTTATCACCAAGGAGAAAATATATAGTTATAATCCATGATGCTGCCAACCATACATACAGGTTTAACTTAAACAGATTTAGTTTAAACTTAACTTTAACAGGTTTAACAGGTACACTAATAAGTTGAATAAATTTAGCTGCTGAAATGTTTTCAAGTTGAGACAAGTATTTTGTATGTTTTTGCTTCTAGAATTCAAAACAGCTTACCAATAGTAGCATTAAAAATATCAAACTCTTATTAACTTGTATGGTAATTTTTGTTCAGAGCATATAAATAAGCCTTTCAGATCAGGCTTTCCCCCTCCCACCCTTAAATTGAGTTCTTTAAATTGTCCTGGACTAGGTAACTCCCATCCTACAACATCTAATCCTAGGAGGTGTTAGGGAGTAAGAGGGGAGGTATTGTCTCATGCTTCTTAGGAACTGCAGTAGTTGAGGTTATTAAAATAACTGATTTTTTTTTTTTTTTTTTTTTACTACACTTGTGCTTGGTTTTAGAATTGCCCTCTGTGTTGATGGTCAAAACAGATTTTGCGTTAATAGCCACAATCTGTTGGGAGAAGAAGCTATTAAACAGAGACATCTTCAGTTACTTGGTTATGAAGTTGTGCAGGTAAAGTCCAAAGACAGTAGTTTGCTTTTGCTCTGGTTAACAAAACAAGTGAAAATGATTATTTTATAATGCTTAAAACTGTAGTTGCAATTACTTCCCAAGGCAGACATAGTCTTGGCCTTTCTATATTATGTTCTTTCTGCCTAGCTTTTGCCTTTTTGAGGGTGTTACAGAAATTTCCTTTTTCTTCCTTGGATCAATTAGTTTATTCTGCCTGTGTTTTCTGCCAAATAGTGGCTGCTTGAAAGAGTACTTCTCTGCAGTGATTAAGGTTCAAATCCTGACTTAAAGGAAAATGTTGTCTAAGACTTCAGTAGAATTGGGATTTTTAATTAAATACTTTTTAAAAAAGGTCTGAATTTGGAATTTAAAAAGAGGAGTTAAAAAAAAAAAGGAACTGCTTTCTGTTGTAAATAATATTTTCACAGCAGAGCGTATCCTTTGTTTTGCCTGTTGAATGAATAGAGATATTTTTATCTTTAAACATACTGTGGACAAAAACAGTTACTTCTAGATTTTTGAGATTTTCTTTTCCATTTATAATCACTTACCACAGAAGTCTAACTCCATTATATTTAACTTAGTTTAAACTGTAATGGATATCACTCTTTGTTTTATAATAATCTCTATTCAGGTGATTGACAGATCAATAATACACTTAGGATTAAATGTTTAATTTTAAAACAGACAAATCTTTGATGTGTAATTTTACATCTGTTAATGAACATCAATCTTACCCAGCTGTTTATTAAAAGGTATTTCCAGCAATCATTTTTGTTTTCTTTCCAGATTCCATTTTTTGAGATAGAGAGTCTACAAAATTGCAGAAAAATGGCAGACTATCTACACAAAAAAATCTTTCCTCATACATACAGACTCGGCTGCTGACACTGGAGAATAATACTAAATCACAGTTTGACCTCCTGTACTATAAAGTGTAAATATTATGCGTGGAAGAACAATTCTGTTTTCTAAATGACTCCACATAAGATAATTTGAGCTTCTGAATGTGAGACCTTCCAATATTTGGAACAATTGACATGTAAAGAGTAATAAAAAGCAACATATTTTCTTAAGTTTTGTGTAAATATTTATTATAAGTTAACAGATGCAAGTGCCAGCCAGCCAGTGGTGCGTATCTTTTGTATTTTCACTGGGTCTAACTCACAACTGCAAATGGGCAGATGTGACTACTCAAGGACACTGGCTGCTGCTGAATGTACAGAGTGTGCCATGCTACCTACCAATCAGGGCTTTTCTTGACAGTATAAAAAGAAATTGTGCAATTTACTCATAGCTGTTCATGTGATTTCCCAAGTGTTTCATAAAACTAAAATTTGCAGTAGTTGCACAAGCAGTATTGGCTTAGTGCTCATACTTAAGAGATGTTGAGTGCTGTTCACTAAATAGCAATGCCTTACAGAAAATGAGCGCGTTTTTATTAAAAAGATTCGCTTTACTTTGTAAAAGAGCAGCTACCACAGGGTAGTGGACTTGCGCAGCTGTCCCTGTGGGGGCCACCCGAGGTTCTGGGTATGTACTATTTGTAGTTTTGTCTTTGGTGGCAGTTTTAGCTACACTGGCTAAATGGGGTCATGTATGCGCTGCAGAGTTCCTTCAGTTTACAGCCTGCCATTTGAGCCTACGCTGAAACTCATTACGCTCTGAAGCTCAGAACAACTGTGTCTTATGCATTCCTTTTTTATGTATGAGCATAAATTCTGACAGAAGGTTGGAACCGAAGACTGGAACCAGTAACCACTTCAGCCGGAACAAGTGTGCCCTAACTTGGGTCAACGTGTTGCTTTACAGATGGGGAAAATAACATAGCCCTTGTTCAGATCACGTAACATATTCTTGATGAACTGCCATGTAAAATACATTTTCAGGTTAGCTCGTGCATCCTGTCCTGTGTGGAATTATTTATGAGTAGCAAAGCAGAATTCCCAGCATCACCTGGTTTGATTTTAACTATTATGATTTGATACAAAAAAGGTGAAACTTTTACATCCTTGAAGTTCTATGTATTTCACCAGTAGATACAGAACATTGCCACTTTTTTCTTCCAAGGCTGCTGTTAATAATTTGTGAGTTGCGGGCGTCCGTCAATTGTCCCAACAGTCCCTGGGGATTTTTGGATGCAAAATCCAGATCCAAAATATGATTTACATTGTGTCATGCTGTGCATTCTGTTCATGTTAATTTGTTGCATGTATAAAGCTTTTACTCAGAGTATTATGTCAGCGCTGACAGGCGAGGGAGCACCAAGAGGTAATGA
This sequence comes from Nipponia nippon, assembly GCF_047370975.1. Classification (NCBI taxonomy): domain Eukaryota; kingdom Metazoa; phylum Chordata; class Aves; order Pelecaniformes; family Threskiornithidae; genus Nipponia; species Nipponia nippon. The sequence goes on along the minus strand of NW_028262290.1, from coordinate 78,090,863 downwards.
GATAGTTTCCAACAGTGTAACAGAAGATTGGTAACCTAACAGTTGTCATCCTAGCAAAAGAGAAATTGAAGAACGACTGAAATGTCTTTGCAGCCATTTATAGGGAACTTCTCCCTAATACAGAAGAAATCGTCAGGGTATTCTTTTGAGACTAGCTGAGCACTGAAGGGAGAAATCAACTACGCAGAACTGAATGAGAAACAAGTAGTGGGAGGAACAACCTGTGAAAAGCCTTCAAAAGTGAGGAGGGATGAGAAGGGACTGAAAGAGAAGGGGGTGACACAAGCAAAGAAGTGAGAGAGGAACACTGATACTGGTGTCGATGTCTCATGCATTTCTCCATGGTGAAAGTGAGCTGGTGAAAGTGAGCTGGTGATGCTTATTTCTCACACAGGCCAGAAGGTGGTGGTGTTCTCAAACAGATTTGATTTCCCGTAGTTTTTCAAACACAGATGGTTTGTAAATATAGTAAGACTACTTAAAGGAAGTAATGTGTACTGACTGTCCCAAACTAAAAATAACCTGTCTAGAATATGGCCATATTCCATCTCATTCTTCACTGGTATACATTTGATACTGATTTTTGAAAAAGCACTCTGGTATTGTTAGAAAACATTTCCTTCTCACTTCGTTCTTACAGTGATTCCTTTCATTTAATGCTTCTGGATTTGTTTAACGAAGTATTTATTGTCGAAAAGGAATGTAGCGGTTACTGCCCTCTTGTCCCTAGCTCATTGAATACAGAGGAACTTGCAGGTCATGAGTAATGAAAATAATAAACAGCTCTCGGAATGGGCTGCTCTGTGTGCTCTGCTTCTCACATCATGCCAAACAAGTGCTATTGATTGCCTAATTTACTACTTATCCAGGCCCCAGATTAAGAAGTTCTTTGTTTTTATTAGTTTTTACTGGGAGACTCGCTGTGTTCACAAATGGTATAGGCTTCCTATGTGTAAGTACCTGACAGAACTCCAGCGTCAGTCAAAGCTGTGGACTTCCAGTCCTTGTTCAGGTATGATCAGTCCGGCTGTTGCTCCTTTCTGAACAATACTGCCTCGGCTTTAAACAACAGCAGGAGCAATGGCTCTTGAGAACCAAACTGATGCCTACCCTGCAGGAGATATTCCTTCTCCTTATAACTGTAGTACTGGATTCAGTGAGAATACAAGGCACTAAATGTTTAGGCAGGTTTACACATTTACTCTAAACATCCTTTTTAAATGACTATTGCTCAAATCCTTGTGTTTTTCCCATCCTTTCTACCAAACTATTTAGTGCTTGTTCTCCTAGTATTACTTTTTTTTTCTTTTTTTCAGCACTGGATACAGAACCAAAGATGCTTTTTCTTGTGACACTCTTGAACAGATCAATCCCTCGGACACCATTCGTATAGTGAAAGTCAGTGAAATGGATGTCTGAAATCAGCGAAGCCCAGATTTTGTCTATTTAAATGCTAAGTACTCAGAAGTTCCCTTTAACTTGACTTCCACTTGAAGTCTACTGAAACTGCTAAGCACTTCTCTAAGTCAGATCATTTCTTTACTTGTCCATTTATGGGCAAGCCCATCTATTTTGGAAAATCTGGGTTGAATCCCCGTTTGAGCTGTTGTGCAGATAAAATAACACCTAGCAATTTTGTAGCAACACTGTAAGGATTAAGAAGTCAGTGACCACTGAGGAGCAAGCTTGCTTGAATCTTAAGTCTGTGAATAGTTATCTAGCAGCACTGCCTAAAATAGCAGAGAGATCTGTTGACCCAACAGGTCCCATTTCCAGTCTTGCTACCTAAAATGTTCAGCTGTTGCTGATGCTCTTCTTCATGAGATTTTTACAAGACTGTAAGAAGACATGCATTTGAAGTAGCATGAAGAGAAGTACAGCTACTATTTCATCCTATTTTTAATCCAAATAATTCTCATTAACTAAAATGTAAAGGAAAAGGCAAAAGCATCATATTGCTTTTTGATGCGAGGTGGGGTTTTTTCCACATAAATGTTGCTGGTAATGACAGGTACAAGAGATTTAGCATGGATCCAGGCTTGGAGAAGGTTTTTCCAATAAGCAGGTGATGCCATTTTTCCTGTAGAATTCTGCCTGCACGTGATTAATCCTTGCATGATCTCTGATTGGCTGCTCTATGGGCTTATTTATGCGTCTCCCATACTCTGAAGATGACAAAACAGCAACAGGTCTTGCCATTTCCTGTGAAAATATAAAATAATTCTTATAAGAAAATCACAGTGCGAATACTTGGCAGTTATCTATTGCTAAATGTGCTGTGGCCAGGGGCAAAATAACAGACAGAACTGTACAGCATCTGCTATACAGATTTATATTTATTTAGCAGGGATCTGCACTTTTACTGTTCCATCCCTGACCTAGTTTTTTATGTATTTTAATAAACTATGAATGTATCACGAGAGGACAAGATGATAAGATATGGTACCATGAGTTACTGTGGACTGATAATTTTTTACACACTCACACACACACACACAGAGGTGATTACCATGTGATTACTGGCAAACTAAATGCTATGTTACTGGAAAGTGGCATGGATTTTATTGTAATTCTTATTTTTCTTGTGCACTGACTTGCACGATTCATCTGAAAAACAGGAGAGATTTAGTTTGTATCCCCTGTACAGGAACACCTGCCCTGCTTGCACAATTCAGTGAAAACACTGCATGAAAAAAATCAAAACCTAAAGAAAACCCCTGAGCAACCCCTAGTCCATGCAAGCTTCCTCTGAAGGACATAAAGCATATACTACTGTATTTTTGCACAATTAAAGGTTTTACTAAAAATGCTTGTAGCTGTAAGATTACAGAAATAACTGCTCTGCAACGATGGGAAGTGGACTTGGTGAAAAATAACCTGATCAAGAAAAGGTGATTTTAAGCTTGTTCTCAGTAAACTGCACTTTAAGTGACTGTGCAATCACTATCTGCAATCTGCAGTTCCCTCCTGTGCTACAGCAATGGGGAGCTCTGGAGTCAGAAGGGAAAGACAGGATTTGTTTTACTTTCCCTAGCCGAAGGTATCAGGCTGCTTCTATGTTTGCGCACTGATTAACACAGTAAGCCTTCGTTCCCAATGTGTTTACCTAGTCTTACGATAGAAATAATATCTATAAGGAGAATCAAAATGCAGACACCACACCACAGTTCAGGTGCAAACAAATGACTTCTTTGCTACAACAGACACAAGCCTGAGTCATATCAGCACTTATGATAGAACCCGTGAAGCACATGAGCCCCTGCATTTCCTGCGAGGATGCAGGTGGGAGCACAGATCCGAGGGGTCTCATAGCAGAGCAGTCAGATGTGAGACATTTCCAGACTTCTGGGCAAAAGTAGACTTGAGATTCTTGGGAAGATGTTGCAAACCCTTTTTTCAGAAAAAAAATACAAAACAGAAAAGCCCACTCCAAAACAACCTTTCATCCCCCAACTCTCCCCCTGCCCTTCCTGCCTACCTTGCTCCACCCCATTAAAAGCTACTCAGTACACTAACTTAGAACCCCACCAGAACAAAAATCAAGTTATGAAGAGTGGCAGGCAAAAAACAAGACCAATTCCTCCCCACCCCCAGTTCTGGATAGATGTTGAAAAAGGAGAAATGACAGAATCTTTGTACCATCACAAAAGACTTTGCTAGCGATACAGAGTTTACAGTGCTCATGATGGGCAGCAGTATGTAATTCTGATAGCTTGTGTTCCCTTTAAGTAAATAAGATCCAGTTTTCAGCATCCTCGGTAGCACAGTGCTGACTGTGCACAGTGGCATTTCATCTTTGCGGGTTCGGCATTCAGCAGATTTCAGATTTTCCAACAGTTGGCTGGGAAGCATCCCGCTACACACCTTCGCAGCGTGTAATTCTAGCACTGTTAACGCTTGAAATCAGCAATGGCAGCCTTGTGCAAACGCTCTGCTGCAGTCACTGTGCTACGTGTAGCTAAACCGAGTATCTGTGACTGTACTGTTGGATTCCCTGGGTGCACCCAGGCTCTCTGCAGGAGATGAAGGGCTCACTTGCAGCGGTTTGGTTTTTTCCACTTCAAGGAAAGGAGTGTACAGTGGTGGGATTCAGCCTGTCTGCTTTCAGTGTTGTACTACAAAGATGTCAATTGTGGCCTTTTTATTTATCATGTTTTATAACATAGTTATTGTTATATAAAGTCTGTGAGGGCCACTGAGGTAATTAAAGAGCAGGAGTTGAGTATGTGACCTGTACTCAGTTATGGGTAAGTCCAGTGTTGAGTGTCATCACGTGCAGAAGGATCACGTTGTAACATTTGACAGATGTGGGTTTGATGTGTCTCCATGCTAATTAAAGGGCTGGATTAAGGGACACCTGTTCAGGCAGAGTCCCTTGCGTGCACTGCCCAGCAGAGCTGGTACGAATTCTCACCCATACGCAGTTGCTTTAGGAAGCAAACTGGTAGGGAAGTGAGTTTTGCTGAGACCTCAGTAAGAAACCTTAACTCTGCATTGATAAACTGTTTCTACACAAATTTCCCAGCTGGAGGTTGGGCTTGGCATTGAACGAGGGGGGTTGGCTTTGTTTTGTTTAAATAAAAAGGCTCATTTTTAATTGGAGTAGTCATTTATGTGGCTTTTGGCCTCATGCAGATTTGCAGCTGAGTTCCAAGGCGTGAGCAAGGTGATAGTAATGAGCACTCCTTGGATTCCTTTGGGAGCACTGAATCCTCCATGCACTGTCTGATAGCATTGAAGGACATTATGGCTATGCACCGAAACGTCTGGCATATATGGCTGCTAGTGAGAGGAATCACAAGCAGTGGCCTCTGTCCCAAAGTCTCAACAGTTTTATTACACAGCAATTACAGTAATTTTAACTTTTGTCTCTCTCTTCCTTCTTCCATCTCTATCATATATAATCACCAATACGGGCAGCCATTCTTAGCCTACCCACCTCTTTACATCCCATGAACCCATCAGGATTTTGAGGCCATTAATACACAGAGGTTGCACTTCATTTGGTTTTTGACAGCCTCTGCCTCTGTGTGTGTATGTGTATATAAAAACAAATACATATACACACACTTGTGTATATATGTGCATTATTCAGAGGCTGCATGGAAAAATACATATTTTTATATATATATGTATATATATTCTAGTATTTCTGTTTTCAAGGCAGCTGTTTAGAAACATGGCTGCATACTTCCTTAGCTATCAGGCTGCCAGATTCTGCTGGCCTCGAATGCTTTGTGCAGCCTTTTCCAGGCATGTCCGTGGTCTTCTGATTGACCCCTCCTTTATACTAGCTCGCTACGAATTTCCTTCCTGCAGGGCAATCTGGTCTAAGTTTGTGTAACAACCTCACCAGCTTCAGAGACTTGGGCTCTCTCAGCAAATGCTGGCGTAGGGAGGGTGGATGTCAAAGGGCACTGGTTGAGTAGGGACTCCCGAGTCCAGTCTTCTCAGGGAGAAGAGTTTCCAAGCATCACAGAAATAGCTGCAGGACCACCTGAACTGCAACTCTTGAGGGGCACAGATGGTTCAGAAGTCACTCTCAGTGACCCTGAAGCTCTGTAACAGAGGGTTTGCCTTGCGGTGGGTACCTCTTTCCCCATGCTTTAACTTGCATGTGGCTTGTCACCTGGAAATCTACAGGATGTTGAAGAGCAGGAGCTATCTCAGGTGTCTTCACTGGCTAATGCTTTTTCCTAAACCTCCAGACTGAGGACAACAATGTCTTCCTTCCAATTCCTTTGATACCACATAGGCTGCATTATAAAGAGTAAAACAATGGCTATAGTCTCCAGCCATGTCCGAAAGTACAAAATACCTTTAACAAAGATAATTATGAAATTATCAAAGGGTTACCTCCTCATTAACGTTAAGACCACGACTCTTTGCGTGTTCTCTGTCACACCGGTGAAGATTTTTGTTGTAACCCTCTGTTCTTTTAAAAATGGAATCATAAGTGGAAACATCTCCTGTCTTGAGAAAAGGGGAAAAAAAGGCTAATTTGCAGTATTGCTTAACTTTACAGGTCACAGAATATATGTAGTCAAATCAATACTTAATAACTCAATACTTAATAACAGTGCACATATAGCATTAGATGATGGCAACTGAGCTATCATTAGCAAGTTTGGGTCACTTCTTCGGAATAGTCTGCAATAAAACCACCTAATGACACCACATAATGACATCTTTTTAAAGTCTGTTCAGCTCTGAAATTTCCCTTGTGGCAAATTACCTCAATTTTTTCCTGTAATCTGTTGTAACCTTTAGAAATTTAACTGCTTTATTTGTTTGCTTGTTTTACTTTTCTGAACTTTATATTCCCCTTCTTAAGTTCATAAATTTGTCAAATCATCTGGCACTGTAATGTAAAAGGAAAACAGGCAGTTTCAGAATTCATCTGGAATGAAAAAGACAAAGGCATCCTGCAGTGGAATCACCATTTAATTTCTGACTAAAGCAGAGCAGAGAAGAGTTCAGAAACATGCCACAGTGGTAATCCTGTGATCCAGTAGTATGCATGTATCTGTCATGTATGAAAATACAGCACACCCCAGGCCAGAATATTATTGTATTTATGATACCTGTTGACAATGTTGCATCCAAATAAGCAACATTAAAGATCTGATCTGCTAACAAATGCATTTGTGAAATACAGTCAAGAAGTTCTCGGCAATGGAATCAAAGGAATTTCAAAACCAAAGAAGTTTTCAAGGAAAGAAAAGCAACATTCTCTGTTGAAATATGCTGTCAGTGAACTTCATTAAGAGGTCCATATTCTGGTAAACATGTCAATCCATCACTGGTTTTGTGCACGGTTGACTACAAATTTCAAAAATTGTGCATTTTGTTGGGCTTTGTGCCCAATTTAGCCTTTCGAAAAACTCTTGTATTTTGAGTATTACAATTTATAATGCTATCCTCCAAAAACAGTCAAGTCAGGGCAGGTCAAGAAGGCTATGATCGTTCCATTAGAAGGAAAGCATTGGTAAGAGCGCTAGTGAGGTACTGCTGTAATCACAGGCTTCTTTTGGAAGGGTATCTTCATTACTTGGTTCTGCCAAGAGGAGAGGTGGTTTAATATTTAACCTATCCATCCCTTCATTTCTCAGAAATCATCAAGCCTCTCAGAATTTCAGGCATATTCAAGAGCATCCTGCATCTGATTTGTCACCTCCATTATTATTACTATTTCTGTGTTTCCTTGCTTCTCCTTTCCTCCGCATGTTACCAGTTTCATTTAGAATTTTAGTGGGCATCTAATTTGTGCTCATCACTGGGACTGCGTTTTGCTCCTTTGTTTTTATTTACGTGGCATTATTTGTCCATTATTTGTTACCTGGGTCAGAGCAGATAATTCATTCTTTCTGGAACTTGCAGATAGGTAGCCAGCCTGCTATGTTAAAAAGTAGCCCTGCCCCAGATAATCTGTTTAAGATTTTCTGCCAGATGTGTAGAGGCAACACTTCTGTGCTCAATATACTGATAAATTTTTGCTGTTGTTTCCCTTTGTTGTTAAATTCTGACTTAGTTGGCCTAGGTGGTGGTGGTGGTAATCTGTTTCTTAAACCCATCAGAGCAAGTGAATCACGCAGAGCAGACAATAAATTTGCACTCAGGGTGGGCATCCTCTGTGTACTGCTACTAAAGCTAAGCACTTTGCAAACACTCATTAACATTCCAGACACACATAAAATAGGTAATAGCTTTCTCCATGTCACAGAAGAGGAAACACCACGCAAACTGGGTACAGTAACTGATGTAAAGCAATCAAGGGAGCAACTGTCAGCCAAGGGATTAAAAGGCAGGGATTTCTGGCTTCTGGCCATGTGCTGAGCACATCTTCCTCTATTTGTCTCTGCTTCAGTCTCTGACACACAGTTGTTTTTTAGGTATTTAAGCCGCAAAAAGTTCTTTTTCCTGTATAAATAAAAAAAAATAAAATTATCTAATTCCTTAGTTGTGCAGAAGAATGGGTTGAATCTGCTTCTTCCCCTGTGGTCAAGGCCTGTGCTGTGAAGAAACCTATTCAACAGCTGTTATCACTTTTTGTTTCCATGCCACTAGAGCAGCATTTTCCACAAACCAGGTCATCGGGAGTGTGAAAGCAGACTTTATATTGCAAAGAAAAGCTCTACCATATGGTTGCTAATTTCGTGCAGACTGGAGAGACTGCAAGCTCCACCAGCCCCAAGTGCACCACGCCAGCCCTCTGACCTGCCCTAGCCTTACACTTGTTGTGCTTTCCCTACCGTGTTTTGTTAAGCATGGCACTAACTGTGCCTGCTCACCTTTGGCTCAGAGCACCTTCCCAAGGCAACACTGAAATCAACACGAAAGAGCCTGAAATTACAAATCTACCTGTCTTTTAGCAGGACCATCCAGTCAATGCTGAAAATTGCTTTTACTGTTCCTTTGATGCCCAGCGCTGTGCTGTGGTCTGCACCCTGCCCGCATCTCAGGGCCACGGGACCTGCAGGCTCTCACAGGTCGCCCATTGTCGCTGCCCAGTGCTCTGCACGTTCAGCAGCATGTCACTTGGGTGGGGAGGGGATTCGTGGCATGTATTTATTGTTATAAATACATATATGTGGCCATAATATTGCTATATTATATTGATATAATAGACATTTCAGAACTTTGTAATGTTTTGGGTTTTTTTTTTTTTTGGGGGGGGGGGAAGGAAGCCATTAAGTTCAATGTTTCCTATGACTCTTCAGAGAGAGAAAGATTTGCTACCCAGCAAGTATAGCCCAGCTGAGGCTGAAGGTTTAAGATTGTTTTCATTTCTGATTTTAAATATGAGGACAGAGAGAATGAGGGAAAAGGGTGATATAATGCAACGGAGAGTGACGGGTGAGGCTCTCTGCTTGTCTACTTGAGTTTCGACATGTTAAGTGTCAGTGTAACACCTTCAGAAGCATTCAGTTACCAAGGCATATATTGATGTTATCATTTTGAGCAGCTCTCTTGATTTTCTTTATTAAAGCTGAGCATATGGAAAATTCATGTGATGCATATTGAAAACCCTTTCCCTCCACTGAAAATTGGAGCAGTTTCTTACTAAAGGGTCCCTGAGAGTGTGCGTTACCAGAAAAAACACAGGTGCTGCATCCAACCCTAGTGACAGATGATGCCTTTCCCAGTGTTCCCCCTAAAGATGCCTGGCATTTCGGTGATACCATGTGGCCTGTTGGTCCTTAATCCTTGGCAAACCACGTCTCTGCCTTCTCTTGCCGTCCAGCGAAAGGCATTACCCTCATTTTCCATCCACAAGTAGCAAACACCCATTACACCGCGCAAAGGCCTCTGAAGACAAAACCTGCTCTTCAGGCATTAGATAGCCTAGCTGGCGACTAACGCGCAGCGTTTCCGTTGGCCTTTGAAATATTAACGGGATTTTTTCAGACACGCGCCGGACCAGGTCCCTCACGACGAGGGCCGAGGCCTCGCACGGGGCCCGCGGGCAATGTCTTTAGGCTGCGCAGAAACCCGCGGGGAAGGCTTTCCCCTCCAGAGCTGCCGGGCCCTGCGAGGCTCCCCGGCTCTCCCTCGCTCGATCCCTTCCCTCCCTCACCTTGGCCTCCCGGTGGAAATAGCTGAGCTCCGGAGGCCCTTCCCGTCTGGCCGGGATGCGGCTGAAGGCTGAGAGGGCGGAAAGGGGAGGCTGCCGCCTTCTTTCCGCCGCGCTACCGAGTGCCTCCTCTGCCCTTTCCGACCCTCCTGCGCCTGGGGCCCCCGGGGCAACCGGAGGCGCCGGCGGGGCAGGGGAGGCCATGCTGCCAGGCAGCCGCCGTTACCCGGCAACGCTCCGCTGCCGCCCGCAGGTCGCCTGGCGGCCCGCGGCGAAGGGAGGGCCCGGGCGGCGGCGGGGCCGAGGCGGGCGGGGAGTCCCACAGCGCCGCGAAACGGGCCGCCGACACGGGAGCACCGGGCCAAGCCCCCCCCGGGCGCGAGCCGGGGTCTGAGGCAGCCTGACAGGAACCGGCCCCCCGGGCGCGGCCGGGCCCTAGCGGTGGCGGCCCCGGGCGGCCCGGGGGAGCTCTGGGCGTTTCCACAGAGCGGCGTTAAACCTGGAGGTGCGGATGTGCGGACTCCCAGACGTGGGGTTTTGGGCCCAGTTTTGAGCAGCGGCGTCAGGGCCATCTCGGCGGGCAGCCTGACCTGCGGTCTGGCCCGGGGCTCCGGCGCCCTGCTGCCACACGGCCGGCTCCCTCATCCCTTACTGTCCTTGGAAGCTGGGGCAGAAGGTTAGAGCAAAGCCTGGCCGAAAGGGAGCGGCTTTTTCCTGTGACTGCTTGCACTAATCCAGAAATCCCTTTTTAAGTGGAGAGGTTGACTAAAACCACACCAAAGCATGGAGTTTCCACGAGAATGAGGATCCGGCGTCTCAGGGAACTTGGGCTCTCTGCGGCCCACGCCTCCTCGCCCCTCGGGCGCTGGTTTTAACAGAATGTTCACCCATTTCAGTCAATGCGGTTGGAAATCTCTCGCACGCAAACACTCCTGTTGGGGGCACTGGAAGTAAGCATTGCCCAGGTGCAAATCTGTAACAACAGATTGACTCTAAAACTGCTCTACCCTGGTAGCACCTGGCTCCTAGTTTTGATGTTCACTTCACGGTTATCCTGCTTTAACACATACACATAACTACGCTTACTGCGCCGCCTGGGGATCTGTGACTGGCTTGGTTTGTTTTACCTTTCTTTTCTGCAACCACAGTTGCAGAACTAATGTGCCGTAGGTACAGCATTACTATTATTATTGCTACTAGTATTTTTGGCAAGCCCTTTCACAACAGCACTCTTCCAGGCATCTTATTTTTACTGAACATCCAAGATTTATCTAAAAAAAAAAACCCCGAAACAACAAAACAGCATCCAGGGTACCAGAGATCTTCGCAACCAATTCTTTTGGGCATCACGGACCCATGCAATAATTCAGGTCTACTGATGTAAAAGCCCCATTCCTACTATATTGCTGCTGCTGCTCTCCCATCACTAACACACTGCATAATGTAGCCTCTTGCTTCTTTTCAAGTGCAATGTGGAGGTGTTTATATTCTACAGTCTTGGGTGGGTGTTTTTTTTAATCATTCGTGACAATTCCCATCTGCTTATCTACTAACTTCCCTCTACCAATTAGGGTCCTCTTCTTTCTGCAGCTTGGGCCAATTAGCACAGAGTAAGCGAACAGTGGAATTGAAAATCCAACAGCTGCCTTACATCAGCTTCCTACGCAGAGACACGTTTGCCACTGTGCAAGTGCTTTTTTGTAGTTTAGTCCGAGCACCAAGAGACAGCAAGCCCATTTATAAAAAGCAGCTCAGCTGAAGCTGCATCTATAAATAGAGCTGCAAGAAACCGTTAGCCAGAAATCTCAACTAAGCTAGGCAAGAGCTCTGAAGTCAGATCTGAAATGTTTCTCTCCAGTTTTCCGTCTACTGTTCACATGTAGCTCATTTTGATGAACATTTAAGATGGCATTAATTGAATTGCACTATCTGGATGCAATTCAGATTGTCAAAAATACTGCTGGATGCTTGTTACAGATTTGTCCTAAACCACTCATTTGAAATAAATTAAAATGATGATTTTCAGTTCGTTTTTCCTTCCCAATGAAGGTGTAAATCCCTTCAGAATTATTTGAATCTTACAAAGGCTTTTTCTTCCTGGTCACCTTTTGCAGACTCCCCAGAAGCAGCATATGAATGCCCAAGGGGTTTTGTTCCAGTTGCAACCAGACTTAGATCATACTGTTACGTGTATGTTCCTGTTATAGAGTAGCACTGGAGGTCAGTCTGTTTCCTTAGTAATTTAAATATGAACATGTAAACAATTGTGAGAAGGCGATGGAGCCATTTTAATCTATATGGTCAAAAGTAAGCATTCAAATACAGCTGAGCTCAGAGATCAAAGTATTAAAAGTTGCTTTGAATTCAGTGTCTTAGGGAGTAGAAGTTCAATTGCCTGCCTTCTTAGGGATTAGCAATATCCCCCCTCAGGTTCCACTGCTAAGGTTCCTGAATTTGTTAATATGTACTTTTATAGTCATAAAGGTGTCTCAAAGGCAGGGTCACTGTTCTGAAATGTCAAACTGGCTTATGGAATAACTTTGCAAGAAAATTCCTAAAAGGAATTTGTGAAGCAAATGGTAATGAGAGCTGAAGGGGAATGGGATGGAGATGGCAACGACAGGGGGATGGAGACGGGACAGACACAAGAGAACAGATGACATGTAACTAACTGGACAGTTTGTTGATACACCATAAAACCACAGTAGCTGTTTTACTACAAGCTGACATACCTGTTTCAAACTCGTGTCACTTAGAGCTAAGATGGCTAGCTTCAAATTAAGACTTAGCAATTTATCTCCTGTCCTTGCTGTTTGACCTCAACATGTATCAGATTGCTGTATGTTCCTGACCCTCAGCTAATCCACAAAGGAGAGACTTTGCCAACAAATGCTGCATCCGATGGCCCTTGAAAAAGAGGCTGAAACAAAAATGGCTCAAAAACTCGGTCCCCTTTCCACTACCACAGCTTTGGTCCAAGCCAGTAGTTTCACACAAGTGCTTGTTTCTTCCAGGCCCTGAATTAGTGACAGACTGCCCGTCTCAAACAGGAAGGCTGTTCAGGGGTTTTCTGAAGGAGATGGAGACAACTGTACATCATCTGCAGAAGGCAGCACACCTTTTTCAATCTTGTGGTTTTTTTTTTTTGTTCATGAGCTAGTCAGGAAATTTTTAAATTTTCCCTGAAGATATCTGTTGTTTCAAGTAATTCTCTACACAGTTGCTATGACTGAGCCTTGGTCTGCAGATTGCAAATATTTCCTGGTTGGCCTGTGACTACAATTTCAACTGCTTGACTGGAGAATTAGGCTTTTCAAATAATTATTTTTATTTTAATAATTTAAAAACAATTATAAAATGGTAACTGATTAACTGATATAATTTCAGTTATTATTTGTATGCTGACTGATATCTGCTGAATGGATATTCCAATTCAGTGAGTCAAATGAATATTCTGTTCAATAACCCTCTTGGTAAGTAGAGTAGTACACAAATTTATACATGAGGTGGACATTACTTTCGTAACAATTGTTATTTGTAACATTGTTTTGGAATGCAAACATGAAAATTTCTAGTCCAGGAATGTCAATCTTTCAAAATACTTCATGTGCATTTTTTCCTGTCAAAACTGAGATTTTCATGAAGAGCATCTCAATGGCTACAAATATATTTGAAAAATACTCTATCAAAAAATTTCAAACAATTCTTGGCAGAATCTTTGTTCTGAACAGTGGCATCCTACAACATAAAGGGGTTAATATCTTCATAATAATTGCAAATAGGATTAAAATATCCTTATCTTGCATTTTGACATATTAAAAATTAAACTGACCTGAATAATTCCTGCCCCTAAATTTGAAAATGTTTAAAATTAATATGTAGCAAACTTCAGGGTGAAACAGCTACAATTGATTTATACACCAGTTTCGACAAATCCACACAAATGTGAAGTACTTCAAGGAACAAAAATACTCTCTTAATTACATGTTTTATTTAAGGCACATATATCTGATTCTACATTTGTATCCTCCCCAGAGTCACTCCACTATTTTAGACAAGAAAGGAAAGAAAACTAGCAAGCCCTAGTCTTAAAATTGTTTGGAGTCCACTTATAAAAAGTGTTGAAGGGTCAGGTGAAGGAGAACCTGCTATCTGAAAATGAAAAATTGAAGTATCTTCATACAGAAGTATAACCAAAAGGAAAATGACATATCAAAGGAAAAGGTAATCATTGCTTTTAACAGTAAATCTGCTGCTATATAAAGCATCCTGATGACATAGCTAATTATTTGTCCTGATATGAAGTTCTGAAAACAAACCAGGACAGACTTTCAACAGCTCTACCTTCAGCTGTGCACAGCTGTCACTTTGGAAAGGAGCAGGCTGAACTCTTACCTGTGCCTCAGTGGAAAAAGGGAAGGCCTGTAGATATTTTACAAAATAGAGGAATCGCAAAGGAATATAAAGAGAATGAAAAATGCTTTTCACACAGCATAAATATGATGCTAATGTCTCTCTTTAGAAATAGCAGCTCAACAGCATTAATTTACAGGTAATCCCAACTACTTTTGTAGTTAACACAAATATCTGCACGTCTAATCTTTCTTCCTGTCCCTTGGTAGCCCTCCGTAAATTGCAGCCAAGCATTGATTTTGAAAAAGAAATCCAGCAGGCTCCCCAGGTGTTCCTGTTTGGATTTCATTTTCCCAGACCACAGTGAATCACTCTTACAGTGATCTTTTGGCTGCTGCCTCACGGTGTGAAACACATTTGCACTGTACTTTTGGAAGTCACGTTCTTTGTGGTTTGCTAGTGACCTATGAACTACGGCACCAACACAGAAGTTGTAGAACTTGAGCCTTACTGTGGTGTAGAATATATGACATCTCGAATACTGGTTTGTGTGGTTATCATAAAGCTTTTCAAGTCACACACTGATACATGAGCAGTGTTATTTATCCAGTTACTGAGGCAGATGAAATTGCTGCAGGAGAGGAAGAAAGAGGATACAAGAACTCTGGGTCAATCCAGACACAGGAAAAATAAAACAGTATAAATAGTAGATGTAAAACGCATTGGAAGACAAAAAGTATTTATTGGATACAAATAGCTTCTCAGCACTAGAAAGGTAATAATAATAGTCAGTAACTGAAGGCTGGAGAGAGGATGGTAGGCACCTTTCTTTGTCTGGGCATCATACTGCATGTATAATCATCTTTTGCCTGCTTTCTTGTTCTTTAGCAGAATTTGGCTGCAAGAATCTGAATGCAACTACAAAGTGAGAGAACACCAGTGAAACATGAGTGGTCTGAACAAGGGCATTTTCAACATGCTCTTGGAGGGTACATATATATCTTTCTTGGACCAGTCAGCTCACGGCCACTCAAATGTTTTAACGTTTCATGGCTTACAGTAATATAATATTGTTTAATTTTTATAAAAATCATAGAGACAAGGCTATTGAGTTAGGTACAAGGTTTGCTGCTGATGCCCAAAGTGTGCAAGAATACAAATGAAAAGCAAAATCCTGAATGTACAGGTTATACCTGAAAGCTGCACATAGATACAACAGTACAATATAATCAACTTGACATAAAGGGTTTTCATCCACAGTAAGAAATGATTGCTTTGACCTGTGATAATACCAGAATGATTTTAAGGGCCCAGAGTACATTCAAAGTCTAAGAGATTTTGCAATTTTTTTCAATTGTTGCTAGGACAAATTTATAGTAAGTGGAGAGGAGGGATTTAGGAGAAGTCTTAAGTGTAGCTAAGTCATAGCTTGTTTTAGGCAATGACTGGGACGTTGTTTCTGCTGCCATGTGAGCTATTTGGAAAGTCTTTCATTCCACTGGAAAATACTTATCTTAACTTATTAATTAAAAGGAAGAAATAATAAAGGGCACAAAACATTTTTAATGAGATTTTATTAGACTGACCACCTATCTTGAGAGTTACTGATCAAAAGTCTCCAGCTCGGGGTGAGACGTCAAGTGTGTCACGTTGGACATAACCAAAATAATTTGCATTTTGCTTTTAGACTAACTTAAAAGGATCAAAATTCAGATTGTCTGTTTTACTGCAAATGTAGGCATTTGAAATCTACGGCCATTCCAATTTGCTAGTGGGCAGATGGCTGCCGTGAGTAAACCATGCCACACTCAGTGAGACTGTGGCCTGATGCCATTTATTTGTGACCCACAATTTTGAGAACTCCTTCTGAAAGGACACCAGTGCAACACAAATGTAAATATATGTTTCATGAATGAGAAACCTGAATACTTTTTATATTTCAATAACATGCCAGAGCTAATAGTGCGTAAGTTGACTTCTATATTCATACGTAATCAGTCAGAAAAAAATCTTGTAATTATATACTATTTTTTAAATAGGAGGATTTTATTAATTTTGTCTTGTTAGGCTGTTATGACTAAAAGAATATGTTAATTTCAAGTATTGATAATAGCAAAAGCAAAAATTAATCTTTGCTATCTATGCTTCAAAGGAGCATAGATGGTACAATTACCTGCTTTTTCAGTCTTTCACGTGGCTTATCTATGAAACTCTACAAGTGTGATACTTTTTAGTTCGATGGGATTTACATTGATCTTGAATATCCACAAAATAGCATTTTTTGTATCTTCTGCTCATACCCATGTCCTGATAAATTTCATTATTTTAAATATCCCATGAAATCTGGCATTGTAAAGGTTAAGCGAAAGGCATGCAAGGGCAAAAGAAGTTGCCAAAGTGCAAAACAAACAAAACATTTCTTCTCTCGTACAGCTTCTCCTGGTTATTGTTTAAGCATTGCAGGCCAGTTGCAAAGTAGCAACACTGCTACTGTCTCCAGTATCCCCCACTTTGCTTGTGTTTATGGATTTGAGGTAAGTCGTCTTTATCACCTAAGGAGTAAATGACTGCAAAGTGCCTAGGATGTCACGCAAGACTGAAGACAATAGAGGTGGTTCAATTTCTGAAAGGCAATAGCAAGTCTAGCAGATATTAGTGACCGAGGCTATTGAGATAGCTGGCCATAGCCTGCCTCAACATCTAACTGCTCAATAAAAAGCAGCAGCGGCAGCAGCAGAGGACGCGCAGGTTTAGAGCGACAGAAGCCATGGAAGGAAGCAAAACTAAGAGACAGCAACAGTAAGACAAAGTACATATAAACTTTTAATGAATTAACCTTACAAAAGACAATAGCTTCAAAACATTTGACACGTTTGTACAAAACTATTCCAGCATTGTTAGCTCTTTCTTCAGAAAGAATGCCAGCAAGCCACCCAACGTGTCCCTGGCTATGAGATGCAACTGGTGATCACATCCAAATCATGTGTGGACAGAGTAAATTTATTTACAAATACTGTATACTTTAATACCAGATTAGTAGATGCTATTGGGGAGCGACTGTATTTTCCAGAAAACACCATGCATCAGAAAATAGTATGCACCCCTAGCTTTATTGCCTTTTTTCCCCACATTTGTCACTAACACCTCTTTGTAGTCCTTTCAGGATGAGTTACCTTCTTCTAATTTCTATTCCTTCTTTTCTTGTCTTTGAATAACAGTGCAAGTTGCAGTACAATCTTCCAGTCCTATAGCGTACATCGCAACTGTCCTTGAACATAGGAATATCAAGGTGCAAAATGATGGCTCATGGGACTATTCTGCAGCCATATTAAAATAAGTGCCACATACCAGAAAATAGCACGCATGTTAAGGGCCAAAATGTAGTTAAAAAGTGCGTGATACTTTCCTGAAAATATGGTACTGATGACACATACAAGCATTCTTCAAGATGCCACGTTCCCTTGTGAAAGGGATCTTGTCATTTCGGTATGTACAAAGTATGTCTTCAGTTCTCCTTTTCCTTTTACATTTATTATTCCTCTGCAAGTGCTCATGTACCCCAGTGTTTGCAGGACATTGTTCGTCTCCTCTGTAACCTGCAATACAGTAAGTAATACAATCAGCGCTGCTAACAGAGCAAAGCAGAATCTTCTTCCAGAGTGTGAAGAGAACATATGTTCTGAGCAATTATAAGGGTTTTGCTATAATGCTTAGAAGGCCTTTAAGGGTCTCAAGTGAGGTTTGAGCAACTGAGCTTTCAAATAGTCTGTTGCTTGATGCCCGTTCTAATCGCTTACATCAAGTATCAAACTGGGTATAACTATTTCCGCACCTAGGATTGCAAACAGAGGGCTCGCAGGTACACAAATGGCACTAGGGACAACACTCTTCCTCATATAGCATTTTTCTCAACTTCAGGAGCTGTTTTTCATTTCAGTAGACCCAAGCTTCCCCATCTTTTTGCAAATACTAAGGCTGTGTGAATGAAGTGATAGTAAGACATCAGCATCATCTGTCAGAGCTGCTGTTGCCAGTTTCTCACTTAAGTGGCAGTGAACCAAACTTTAGGCAGTTCTGCCATTTTAAGTGAAAGCTCGCTAGGGCAGAGGTTGTTCAACAGCATCAGTTGTCTCAGACCGTCTGTTTCTTTGTGAAGCAAGCAACTGTTTGTAGATGTCATTGCTTTGACATCCCTTCTGTTTTCAGTTTTGACCAACAGTTGGTAACTCTACTTTTCCATTATTTAGTTCTGAATAGTCTCAGTCACAGATTTGGAGTGCTCTCTCTCAATCACTTGCTGGGATCCCAAAGTGCTAGGCAGCATACTAGGCAGATACTTAAAATATGAACCCTGAATATGGCATCACTGGAAGTTAGTAAACTGAAGGTCTTTTCTATACAAGTCTATCTATAATCTATACAGATAATAATCTATAAAGATTATTAATCAGCATGGTTCATTAAAAGGGAAGTTTCATGATTGCTTTATGGATTTAGCTTGATGTACAGCAGTTATGGTCATTTCCTTTATTTAAAAATAATTAACATCAAGAATGCCCTTCAGAGATAAGGTAGCTAGTATTTTATGAGTTTAGAAATTCACAGAATAGAAATGCGATTTCCCTCAAATCCTCTCTTAATCTAGGGATGCAATTCCAGACAACCTATGACTTCCTCCACTGTATTTCTCTGTAAGGTCAAGACAAAGTTTTGATTCTCCTCCCATTTTCCCTGTAATTTTCTTTTAATTCTTTACTTTCCTGCCCAAGGTCTAATTCTTCTGAAATGTACGGATACAGCTGGTAGGTAATTTTTTTTCTGTAGGCATCCTTAGCTCCAAAACACAGACCTGTTTAGTGTACAAATATATGATGTTTTTTCAGTGCCAGACTTGAAGGATTAAGATAAATACTAGCACAAAACTAAGACTTACTTACCTGTATTTTATCTAAGACACCAGTGCTGTCCATCCTGCTGGCCACATTTACTGTATTGCCCCAGATATCATATTGTGGTTTTTGAGCTCCAATTACTCCAGCTATTACAGGTCCATGGTTGATACCTGGAAAACATCAGAACTTAACATTAAAAAAGAAGATCCACCAAACAAGAACACACAGTGCTTCTAACACATCAAGTCAATGAACATGGTATTTGGCCTGTGCTGAACAGTGAGTACAGCAACCAATGGCCTGTTCACAACCATTTACAGCAGGAGGATGTTAGTTATAAAGATGCCAAAAGTTAGTTAATCTAATTTTAGTTTTACAGCTCCCTCCCATCCTGAGTAAATTTGATATTTTCAACCGTTAGTATCCGAGTAAGCTGTTACTGCCTTTATTAGATAGCATGAGGAACACACTGTGGGAGAGCAGCAGCTTCTGGGAAAACAGATATACAGGAATTTATTTTCATTTCTACTAGTAGTGAAAAGGACTTCTCCTCTGCAATAGTTGATGGCCGAATCAAACGACTTTTACAGTATATTCTTTGCTGCTTCAATGTCGAATAAACTAATGTGAATGAGCTGGAAGGATTTGAAGCCTTGTTCTGAAGACTGGACTGCCCATAGGATGCTCCTAAATAACTGCAATATAAGTATATGTATTCAGATAATTTGATTAAGCATGGAGTAAGAGTAACAAATTGGTAGCTCTGAAATGCATGCTGTAAGAGTGAAGAACAACACAGTATAGTCCCTCATTAGACTCTGGACATTTTTTATCTTGCAGTCAGTTTGTATCCTATGTTACGTTCGTAAAGGGAATGAGTTGTACTCTGCTAGTAGGGAAGGAAACCAGGAAGCAAAATCAAAAGCACTATCGTTAACCACCATCAAATATACTATAATTGTAACTATACATACCAATGAGCAGGAAAGCCAAGTTAGACCTAGTGAGAAATAAACCCTGGACAAGTGAGTAGTTTGGATTTCTAAAATTATCTCCATATCAGTGGATCATAACTGACTTCTATTAATTCCTTGACAGAAACCATCACGAGGGATATATCTATGCAGCAAAATGAAAGTGTGATTGTAGCACGGGGCGGTATCTCAGAGCTGGCTCATCTAGTATGGATGATATGTAACATGGCAGCATGGGCTAGCAACCACACTATGAGCCCACTTGGAAACCCTGGAAAAAGTGACTGTAGCACTTAAATTTAGAATATTGAGGAAATATGCAAACCCTAAAGGATACCAGATAGAACCTGATAAATATTTGTCGAAGCACTCGGAATTAAATGCACAAAGGGACTTAGGCCTTGCAACACTCTGCATTAACACCCCAGTCATGGGTGTGTCTTTCTGCTTCATGACATCCAATGTGTAGAAAGCACTAGGGACCCAAGAGTGGAATTCACAACAGCCATCTGCTGAGTAGCCCAAGCTGGCTAGTAGGGAATACTGAAGAGAGGTGTGTGGCATACGCTCTGCCATGGTTCAGAAATTAGGGCAGTGCGGTGGGACTTTCCTACAAAATATAAAGGGCAGGAGGTGTGTTGGTTTTTTTTACCTCCTTCCCGAACCACCACTGCTGATGGTTTGAGTAATACCTCAGGGGCTGGAGAGCCAGCTTCAGATCCCTCCTCCTTTGAGGAGACTTCTACCCATAACCCTTAGGAATGTGTTTTGGCCAGCCAGGCATTCTGGGATGTGCTGCTCTGTGTCATTCCTGCTAGCGTGGGTCTCCATCGCATGACACACGTGAATGTTTGTTGGGGCAAGGCAGGAAGAGTAGTACTCTCGGTCCAGGTGAATGCTCTAACAGAGGGTGATACCATCTGTCTCTTTCTCTCGTATCCAAAATGACATTTAATTATTCCATGAAAAGGCAAATACTGTTCAGCAGGACAGACAGAATATCTCATTCCAAAGTGTCCTACAGCCTGGGCTCATAGCATTCTCCAGGGAACAGGGATCCCCAAGCTTGAGCAGTCTCAGCCAAAAGCAGGAACCAAATGAAGTTCACCTACAACACAGACAAATGTTCTAACCATGAAGCTATATGGAAAACAACATATCAGCCTCTATTCTGTTCTGAAAAACAACCCCAGTACCTGTGCAAAACTTGCTGCAAAAGCTTATCTGAGCTTCTCTAATAAATTAAGCACCTTAGCTAACAGAAGGGGAGGAATGCCTGAAATATAATCTAGGTGCTCCCCTCCCTTGCCTGACAACGTCAGGGTAGGCTGTGTACCTCCTAAGGCACAACTACCATTTCAGGCACTCACAGAAAATGAAGGTTGAAAGCTGAGACCTCTAGTGAGTTGCAACAGTTCTGGGGTTAGATGCTGGCCAAGGAAGGCTTTTACAAATGGCAGTTTGGGTTTAAAGCAGGGATTATGTCAGAGGTAGATGCTCAAATGTTTCTGTGGCTCTGATTGCTGTGGATATCAGATACTTTCACAGTCAGGTAGTGGTGGGAAGTGGAGAAGAAGTGAAGTTAAGATGGGAAGTGAAGATCTCAGTGGTGCATATATTGGATTAAGGTGGCAAAATTGCCCGTTTAGGGCCTGTGTCCCTTTGTAGATTTAACCATGCCTTATTTCATGAAGCAAAGGACTCTGACTTCTCCAGAACCTATAGCAAACACTTTAAAAATCAGAAGTAGGTATCTTTTTTTCCCTTAGAAAGTTTGCTTCATGATCCCCACTTTAAAGGAGTCAGTATTGCTTTAATCAGTTTGCGTATTTAGCTCCGACACTCAGCAGCTCTTTATCTGTACTGACACTGCTGATTCAAATGTTTGCAAGTATGTGGCATGTGTCACCTATGGCAAGAAGAGAACTTTTATTCTGTACAGAAATATGGTATCTCTACACTTTTTTTTTTAAACCCATAAAGTTCTGTAACACTTTGAGAAGGAAGCATACTTCAGATTTGCTTTGTCATTTTTTAACTCTGACAAGGGATACAAAACATATTGGCAAAGGAGTGCTCTCAGGAGCACATGAATATTTCAAGTCAGAAGACAGCAAGTCTTGCCAGTGGGTGGCACTGTGAAACAAACGTGAGAGGAACAGCCGAAAGGAAAAGCAAGCAGCACAGCAAGAAAAAGACAAGACAGGAGAATAACTGTTGGAAATCAAATACTTCTGACATGTTTACAGGATTTATGGGTTTCCAATATTTATTTACTGCTTTCATTTCACACTTCCCAAGTTACACATTGCATTGTAAAACTGCTGTGTACTGCTATCAGGAAATAAACATTTTGGAACATATGGTTCTTGACCAGCTCTGAATTAATTTATTTCATCATGCTTTCCATGGCTTACTGCAGCTGCCTATTTCTTTTTTAAAATACCGTGATGCACAAGTAGAAGCTATTAGAAGCTGAAATATAAGGGATACCCCTTTGAAATATAAACAACTAGTCATCGTTGTTCTTATTTGTCATAACCACAGAATAATAAAGAAGAGAAATATCCTCCTTTGTCTAACACTGTGAAGGGTGCATTTTTGTATGCTTACTTGAGTTTAGGACATCTAAAATATTTCAGACTCCAGCCCTACTGGCCCCTTATAGCTCTTGTCCTTCAAAACCATTTATATGGTTTTGTAAAGCCTGTCTAGAGTCTTCTTGTGTGCTTTGGTATTGATAAGTTTAAAAAATGTACGTGGTTAACAACTTCTAGAATAATTATTATAGAGTTACCATAAAACAATTCAGAACCATGGGAATGCATTTTTCAGCCATTATTTACTTAGGGATACTGCCTTTTTCGAAGTCCTGCCTTGAAACACTCCTTGCCACAACAGCAGCTATGGTTAACAGGCAATACCACATAGGCTGCCTTTAAACAGGGTAAAGATGGTGCTGTTTACTTTCATGGCCCTTTTGGTCAGTTCTGCTAACACTTTAATCAGCTGGTACTTCACACCAAATTCTCCCCCTCCTCCATGATAGTCTCATAAAAATCCTGAGATACATACCTACTCGTAACTTGAAGTCATTGAATGAATGCTTGTTTATGACATCCAGTTTTGCCACCAAGGCAAATGCGAACTCCACCATGGTTCCTATGTGCATATACTGTCGTTCAGGTTCCTGAATTTAAACAGCCAAACAAACAGAGTAAAATCATTTTCCTTAGCCTTAGTTGCTGTGAGAATACAACCAAAATATGCTGAACACTTGAAAGCACTTAAAGCCTTAGGGATGTCCTGATGCTAGCAGGCAGCAGAAGAAAAGTAATGTAGAAGATGGTGCCCTGTCCAGCATCAGTTAGATCAAATAATGGCCAATAGACCAGGATGCATTTTACTTACACGATCAGGCAGTCTAGAGATGATAGATCCAAAACATGCCTAATCCAGTGTTTTGCTTGTCAAATAACTGAGTAGCTGCTATCTAATCCCACAGATACTCAATGTCTGTGTGTACCTAGGATTTGCTCATTAATTTTCTCTGTCTGCTTCTATTTTATGCCCTTTAATAATAAATAATGCTTGTGGACAGCCCCACAGAGACTCCTCCCTCTCACTGTTGCACAGCTCAGCACCCTAGTTAATGCTTAAGCTCCAGTGAAATTTACAGTTTTAAGGGTTCCTTTGCTGATCTTATCTGGTAGATAAGCAAGCACCTCTGAGAACATCTAATAGACCTGAAAATAAATAAAATACAAGAGGAAGAGAGGAAGAAGGCAACCCATCCTCTGCCCTCGAATTTACTAGCTCAGAGCTTATATCACTTAAAAAGGCTATAGATTTAATGTCTCCTCATACATCAGCAGGGTAGCCTGATTTCTAAGTACTGGTTTGAGTCCTCTCAGGCTGAGGAGGAAATTGATTTTTGGGTTCCCACAGCCCAGGGTAGGACCCTGACAAGAGAATGATTTCATAAGAGAGAGACTCACTGATCTCTATGGGAAATGACTGAATCTTCCTCATTTCTTGAGATAAAGTGACAGAAGAGATGGACAGATGACAGCTTTGGGAGATGATTCATAGAGTAGATGCATCAGCCTAGGTGGGACAGTAGTGGTGCTTGCCAGAGCAGCTGTTTAGATGAATGAAGCCTGTTTCCTTTGGAGTTCACTTCTAGCTAAGACAGATGGTTTCCTGTTCAGCTGATGTATTCAGACCCCCTTCTTAGGCATTTAGTCTTCTTTGGGTGCTTGTTTCAAGCTGGGGGTTGTTGCCAGCAGTATGCCTAGCAGTCAGTCACTGTCACGCTAGGTGCTGCAGTATCTGTGGATCTTTGGGCATCTGGACTGAAGGCTGCTGAGTTTTGGTGGATTTCTTTTGAAAATGTGTACTAAATCACCAAAGGAACACTAACACATGGATCTCTTGATTCACAGTTTGTGGAAATAACTCAAATGATAAATTTCTTCCTGTGCACACACTAGTTTTAGTTGTGACTGAGAGCTCCTCTATGTCTTCTCATCTCAAGTCTACGGTTCTGCATTTCCTTCATCCCCTTCACCTCCCTGTATTAAATGTCGGAGCTAATTCAAAATAATTCCTTTTTTTGCCCTGAGGATCCTTAGGGTCTATAGTTCAGACGCTAATTGCTTCTGTCTAGAAGGAACATGAGTTTGTCAAGAGCACATTAATCCTTAACAGAGAATGTGTTGATTCATAATTGCTGTCTCTCTGTTGCTAACCTATAGTACTCTAAAGATCATGGCAAAAGCAAGGTTTTTGCTTAAAAGTTATGAATTGCTCCTCTGAACTTCATTTCTACTGACTGCAGTTCCCAATCCTACCCTATTAAGTAAACCAGAAACAAAGGAACACGTTCTCAATGCTGAGCCTGAGGGTTCTGTAAGTGGATGGTTAATATGGCTACTCAGCCCTCCCAGCTTACAATGGAAAATACTCATTATTGCAGCCTTTTGTACACTCTATAAATTCAGTTCTGCTGCAGCATGTAGGAATAAAATGCTGTATTGTATTTAGAGTAGAAGGCCTGTTTTAGACTTAGCAAATACAGAGGTGGCATTTTCAAACCGCAGTGTGAAGAACAATAATTCACAGACTACTAAACAAAAGGATACGCTTGTCTAGTGCAATACAATCTACGTTAATACGAAAAAAACTGGGCCACATCATTATACATAACCTGCAGTTTAATGAACAGGATTTTAGCCTTCATTTGAACATGTTTTTTATTGAGCAGGAACCTTTTCCTGTACCTGACACTGTTCTTGGTTGGGTGTAGCACTCAATCCTGTTGCTGCCATGTAAGTGCTTCCAATGGTCTTTATCTTTTCAACTCCACTGAACTTTGGCTTTGACAATAACTGTAAAACAAGGATGGTTATTCATTATTCAGATCAGCAGCCTTGTTACTCTAACAGCATTGTTTCTCTAACAGCATTCAGAGCATCAATTCTTAGAACAGTCTCTTAATAGACCCCAAATGGCTTAACAAATATATATAGGATGAAGGACTTAAGGATGGACAAAACAATGGTTACAGCCTGTGGGGAAAGGGAATTTCTGTCTGCTAAAATACCTTTTTATTATAAAGGGACTAAAGTTATAGTAATGAGAATAAATTCCACCTTATTGTACATACAGCTCTTAAAAGTCTGAGACTTTGCACTCATTTGATAATGGAACTGAGTCACCATGCGAGCCAACAGTTAAGTTTTAAGCAGCTTTCTGAAAGTAAGCATCTCTTCCATGCCAATGGGCAGTCCATGCCAATGGGACTAAAATCCAAGGATTTTAGTTCATGACCCAGGTTGTTTTCAACATTCCAATGTTCTCCAAATGGGTTTGCTGCTAAAATACCCTCTATAGCTGCAGATCTGCAAATTCAGGCTGTGCTCTCTGAGTCACGACATGATCTTAACGCCTTTTTCTGGTATCTTCATCACTAATAACCTTCTTTAAGACAAATACTGTTCTCAGGAGAGACCTTTACAGCTGCCTTTTCACAATCCATCTGTAGTCATACTCTGTACTTGCTTGTAACTTCAGAAAATGGAATATTAAAACTTATACAATCCTTTGAATCGCTCGTGTATCAACTGATCAACACTCTAATGAGAGCAACACAGATCAGGTATAACACAAAGCTGTATCATTCTAGGGGACATAGATTTACATACCTGACTTCGGCACTAGTATTTAGAAACTGTAGTTAATATATGTCATGTAATATGACTGCCTCATGAACTGCAGCTAAAGGACAAAACTTTCTCCATCAGATACACACATAGGATTCTCATTATAGTGAATCAAAAGCAATCAAGTGTGGTCAGATCAGTATCTATCTAATTTATCCCACATAAATCTCTTTTTCCTTTAGTACTCCCTGTAAGTAATTTCCATGTGATTAGTGCCTAGAAGAGATCAGAACAAAAGTTCTTTTCTGACTGCTCTTCCACTCTCCCTTTCAAGTATGTTTGCTTACTGTTGCATACCCTGGGTTATTAAGATTGAAACCATATGTTGATTGTTGTTAGAAGTACATACATCATCGAAGTCAGCAATGATCTCATTTAGCAGCCTGAGACATTCCAAGCCTTCCTTGTTAACATCAGATTCTGTGTAAAATTCCTTGAAATCCGGAACAGAGGCAAACATGACACAGACGCAGTCATATGACTGATGATATAGATCCTGCCCAAAAGAAAACAGAAAAGAGAAAAAAGAATCTGTCATACCCAGCTCTAAATAAAAGTTTCCTTATTAATAATATACAGTGTCCTGGTTCTGAAAAGGGAGGCGTTGCAGTGGTTGGAATGCCTTAAGATGGTGGCGGGCTATTTTTTGCATTTATTAATTAACATTAACTCTGTGAACATAAAATATTCATTAATTTATTTGATAGGGACCATTTCTGAGGCTTCTCATGTAGAGAATTTGGTCTGGCTTTCACGGCTGCAACTATATTTTGCAAAGGAATCTCTATTTTATTGTTAGATGTTTGTGTTATTGTAATAACTAGAAAACCGAACCAAAATCACAAACCCAGTGCACTACAAATGCATAATGCAACACAATCCTGATAGTTCCTAACCTAAAATGACAAGATGCCTAATAGGACAAAATAATTGTCATTTCTTTTCCATAACAAGGAGCTGAGGCAAAAGGAACGAAGTCACCTGAACTAAAACTTATTTACGTCAGATTCTCCACTGCTTTCTGTGAGCACTGAAATGAGAGCACCTCTGCTCCACAAGAAGATTCTGATGCTAAAAATAACCAACCACCTCCCCTTCAGTTTCATCTCCACTGCCCTTAAACATTAGAATATCTCTTCTTTCAGGATAAATTCACATCCTGAAAAAAAGGAAAGAAAGAATACTTCTTAAACTGATACTTAAAAAAAATAGTATCCACAGACAAAGGTAACCACAGCAATAAAAGATGCTGTAAGCTACTATAAAGTCAAATTCTGTTCAAGTTATTATTTGAGTAAAACAAGGATTTAAATACTCATGTGAATAAGGTGAATAGAATTTGTTCTGTGATTTCAAGAAGCATCAGATATTATTTCCTTTTTTACTTACAAAGCTTTTTTTTTGCAATTTCACTGGCAGTATGTTTCTTTTTGAAAGAATGTGGTGTGTCTCTGCACAGATGTGTACAGACATAGTGAATCTCTATTGGTGATGTACAACTGAAAAATACAGAACTATGGGAAAACTGTTGACTGCCTCATGCCAGAACAAGTGTGAGGGAAATTTCTGGGCAAACACGAAAATAATGGCAGACAGGGAGGAACACGGGCACCTGGAGGAGGTAGATGATTTATTACTAGATTTTTCTGCCCCCTTATTTTCCAAGGATTCCATAACTAGAGCATCACTGAAGCTCCACCATGCCTCTGTGCAGTGGGGATGGAATACATCGTTGCAATTCACCATTATTATTTATATTCTTAAAGCTGAGCCAGTTGAAATCGCCCATTTGTACCTGACATCCAGCTTACAGCCATATATACAAAATCAGTGTCACTTTAAAGTGACTTGATTGTGCAAATGAAAAGCAACTAAACAAAATGTCCAAGCCGATAAGTTCACTGTCAGATTGCTACTAAACTTCAAAGGAGTTCTGGATCTCCATTGTCCTCTTGTCAAGAGAATTTTTCATGAAGAACCAATATTGTGATAATATTCTTCTGCCATCTGTTTTATCCATCTCCATAAACTCCAGGGGAACCCCTCTGACTGGATGATGTCAATTGAATTTAGGCAAACTAAGCATGTGACTGAAGTATTTAATTTGAGAGCAGTCATCCTATGTGTCCTATATTGTCAGTACAGCAGATGTGCCTACCTGGAAGGTCATTTTAGTGCCAGATGGGCAGAATCACCTCAGATAGTGTTTCTCTCTCTCAGTCAGTTATGGAAAAAAGACTAAAGAGGTAATTTTTCTTAATGTAGGCACTCAAGAGGTGTGCCTGAAACTATACAGAATGACTGACTCTAAGATATTCAGAAGCTCAGGCCCAAAATGACCTCTCTTTGCTCCAGTCTCTCACACTTAAAACCAGGTCCACTCTGTAATACTGCACTGACATACACTGATGGCTGTCTTGAGTATGTATGCACCTAGACTCGGTGCAGATATACTCAAATTAGCTTGAAATTAGTTAAGTGGAGCAATAGAAGAAGATTAACAGGCTCACTCCTCAAATGTTTAGCTTTTGCAGTCTGCATTTTGCTTCACATCTACCTACTTCAGATTTACCTCAGGCATGCCTACACTGAAGCTGTAGTAACATTTGCATATAAATATGCTAAACAGTTAAGATCTGATGTGCTGAGTGCTTTTTATAGGCAAGTTAGCAGAATAGGTACAGAGATTACATTCTGTGGTTAACTCAGCTTTCCTTCTATTTCCTCAAGTCACCTTCCCTGTAACTTGATTTCAATTTTGGGTGAAGGAATTCAGGCCACACACATGGTGCTGGTTAGTAAAAGCATCAAAAATATAGGTCCTTGGTAATAAAGAAAGAGAAATTCACAGTGTTATATAAAAGACTGGAGGGAGATACAAGAGTATTTATAGCAGAATGTAGATAATTAATATTCAAAACATGGATTATTACACATACTTTTGAAAGTTGACCTGACAAAATAAACAAGTTGTATACATCTGTGATCAAATATAAAAAAAAAAAAATTGTTCATATTCCTACCAGCTTGAAAAATCTAGTAAGTTAAATCCAGCCAAAATAACAGTACAATTAAAATTAATATTAATACACAATTCTATTGTCCTAGGGATTCTGTTAATTACTAAAAAAAAGTTGTTTTAATTTACCAGATAAACATTAGATAGCAGCTGTTTTATTTGCTTTATTGAATCCTGCTGATTTTGCATCCTGAGGGTGTAAAACATGCCAGAATTACACTACTGGTGAGGTACTGGTTGTAAAGTTTGTGAAACAGACCAAATCTAGGCATGGAGGTGATACTGGGACAGCGCCATATCTGACATAGTACATGGAAACTAACGATACGTAAAGGTTTATTTGAGAATATAACTTCAAGTCGTAAGAATACAGGTCTGTTAGGAGCTACAACTGAACGCTTACAGAAAAAGGAGGCCAACTATGCAGTGCTGCAGGCATATGGTATTACTGAATAATATGAAGAAGAGACAGTAGAAGATGAATTCATTTTACCACCTCATAATACAGGAACCAGAAGATAAAGAGAACATTTAAAAGTAGAAAAAGGAAAAAAATGTTTTACATAAGAGATATATAAATGTATATGTCATTGCTATTCAACAACATGAAAGACAAGAGCTTAGAGGGTTAAAAACCTGAATGCTTACGCGAATACTAGAAAAATGCATAACTAGGCAGTGTATCAAAAGCATCTGCATAAGCAAAATATGCCCTTACATTTACAGGAAAAAGCAGAAGGCTGAATGACACATTAATCTTCAGCTGTTCCTTGAACTTTTGCTGAAGTATCTAACAGTGGACACTGCCTGGGCCCTGCAGTTGACTGGACTGCTGATGGGTGGCAACTCCTGTCTAACTACGATTGCCACTGAAAAAAAACATCTGTCTTACAGACATTAAACATGGAGCCCTAACTAGCTATTAGGAAGTGCCTTTGCTGTTGCCCAGAATAAATCAACTTGCAACTTGCACAATGCACAGTCATCAGGAAGAGAAATATGACTGAGCAAAAGACAGGAGCAGAGATTCAAATGAAAGTGCTGTTGTGACACAGGAAGATAAGTGTGCTTTGTGCTGTTGGCTGTCCACCCAGTACCGGGACAAGCAACCTGTAAGAAAGGGTTGCATGCCTGACTGTTACAATTACAGAGACAAATTGTCTTTCTCTGTAACCAGAGTTATCACTCCTTCCTCTCCTCCACCTCAAAAATAAATGAACACATTGTATGTGAACACTTGTCACATGCTGAAGCTCAGCAACAGTGTCCCATTTCTCTTCCTTCCCCTCTAATACTGGGGAAACATCCA
The DNA here is from genome assembly GCF_047370975.1 of Nipponia nippon. Classification (NCBI taxonomy): domain Eukaryota; kingdom Metazoa; phylum Chordata; class Aves; order Pelecaniformes; family Threskiornithidae; genus Nipponia; species Nipponia nippon. Next base: position 78,060,518 of record NW_028262290.1, on the reverse strand, counting down.
TCCCCACTAGTGCTTTATAGCATAGTACTAGCATGGGAACAACAACAAATGGCACTGTTTATAAGCAGATGAGTAGTAATTGTGGCTGTCACAATAAATGTCAGAGAATTTAAAGGAGGCATTCCCAGCTAGTTTATTTTGACCATTCATAACAATAAAGGCTGTAGCAATTGGGTGTCTTAATTTTCCTATGAGTACTTCTCTTGAAACAGTACTCTCCAAAATGTTTAATCAGAAAATTAAATGCAACACTGTTCCAGTAAGGAATGGCTTTGCTTATTTCAACAAAAATAAAAAAAATCATCCTGTCTTCTGCACTCAATCCCTTTTTATTTTTTCTTTTTTTTTCCCCTCTGATAATATCTGAATTTCTGCTGGTTGGCTCTCCTTACTGTCCCCTCTTCTTCTCCAGTGCCTGAAGACCTCGGGATGGAGGAGGCAAACTGGTCACATTCTACCTCTCGTAAGGGCGTGGCGGTCAGCTTCTCTGGGGCAGAATTTCTGCTCTAAGTAGGGTGCTGTCTCCATCCTGCAGCCAATGAAACAGGATTCCTCTTGCTCAGTAATGTGCTTGCCAGTTAGCTTGCAGCACAAAAGCTCCTGAGCACTTTTTACTAATAGGGGATGCGGATGCTGACAGCATAAAGGAAAAGGCTGCACGAGCCAGGTGCCGATATATTTAATCCTGGCCCCATTTCCTGCTTTTCATTTTATATTTATTCCTATCTTTCTCTCTCTCAACTGGAAAGTATCCTGTTTGGTACCCAGCATGCAGACTATAAGCAGAAACCCAGTTCCAGAGGTTCTGGTAAAGCAAGCAAACGTTTATTACAGTTTGCTCTGAAGTAACTTTGCTTTTACCATATCAGCATTAGTCAATGTGTATCCTGTAATGAAAAGACCTTTGTTGGTTGTCTAAAAGTACAGTGCCACTACTCCCAGTTAGTGTTCGTCCACTCATTTTTTCCCCTCTCATTCCTGCTACCTGTTCTTCAGCAGCATACTTTGTCTTCCCTTTTCTCCATAGAGCTGCATGCATAAGATTCTAAGAGAAGTAGTATTCTGAAACAGACTATTCATCCATTAGATTAATTTTCATCTCAAAATCTGGTTTAAACAGAAAAGAATATACATAAACCCATATTAACAGGAATGTTTTGCAACTAAATAAAATGAGGACAAATTTCAATTCAGTATCTGTTTACCTAAATATCCACTCAAAGAAAACAAAGGCTTGATCTGTCCTAACTTATTCTTAGGTGTGTACACATACATACATACAGAATGTCCTTTAAGGCTCAATACATCCTTGCTGATATTAAAACAAATCTGAAGACATGACAGATGTTTATATTCCTGCCCATTATGGGGATTTGAAAGGTTCTTCCTTCTTTGAAAACTGTGTTTAAAGATAAACAAAACAAGAAACAATTCAATTTTTTTTTTTTAAAGGATGCCACTAAAATTATGTCAAATCATTTTATTTCGGCTGTCATGATAGATTGGAGAGTTCAGCACATTACAATTTCTGATCTTCACTAGATTTACTAAAGCTCATTCCAACGTAAGAATCTTGAGGGGTGACAATATAAATCCAGTTGCCAATACAAAGGTGAGCAGATGGTGTTGCTCTGCTGGGGAGCTGAAATGGAATAGCACATAAATGAGAAAGCAATCTCCTGATGGTTTGCTGTGTTTAATGCCTGAACTGAGAACTGGAGCTGAGCCAACCTGGCTTCCAGCCAAGGTCTTCTCTGGATTCAAAGGAACCCCACAGCAGTTTTCATTCCATGTTAGCTACCAAATGAATATTTGCAGGTAGTACTAAAGTACTGATGTAAAGTACTGATTAGTACTGCTTAATGCAAACGACAGTGAAAGGGAAGACATTGTCCTTTTTGAGTTGGGAGATCAAAAATGAATCCCTAAAGCTGCCCTCTCCCCTCTTTTGTCAGTTTTGGAACAATTGTTTGGTATGCACACGTAATTCAAACTATTGCATTTAAGATCTCTAGAACTGCTACTCTCTCTAGATGCTTTTATTTTTCATCTTTTTTTGCTTTATTAAAACTGTAAAGTAATATTAGGAGCAGATCTAATTTCCACTACAGTCAACAGGGGTCTTTTCTGGCGCTTGGATTAGGTCCATAAGCAGCCCGTAAACAGGTAATTCAGTGTTCAGAACCTCTTTCCAGAATTAACATAGCTGCTGTTTCAGGGAAAAGGTTAATTTGCACTCCAGTAAGCAAGGTCTCCAGTCACCAGAAGAAAATTCAGAACCTGGATGCAGCTCCACTCTGATCACAAAGAAAAAAAATATCTGAATGCATATGATTTAAATTTAAATCCATGTTGATTCAACCATCCCCTTCTTCCTCCTCACCCTTTTTTCCCCTCCTTTGAAAGGCAAAGTGCATTGCCACTTAAGATAATTTCACACTTTTTACTTCAAGGTACTAAGGTGCATTCAGTGCTGTAAAGGAAGCCTTTCAGGTAGGTAAAGGGGAATGAAAGTGACTGTAAATCTATAATCTCACTGTATGGACCTACTGTTCAAATCAGCATTAAGTGGTATTTCCAGGACACGCTGCTTTCTTACAGAGCAGAGGATATACAGAGATGGCTGACCTCATTCTTCAGGTTTCTTGCCAAGAAGTGTTCAGCTACGTGGGCTGGAAGCACATTCTCCAGAAGCACTCGATTTAGGTTCTCCATGGTTTCAATCTCTTCCCGCTCTTTTTTGAACTTGTTCTTCCACAGGAAGTCTAACCTACAGTAATATTCATTCTGTTACAAGAGGACACAGAGGTAAAGAAACAATAGGCATCTTGTCCTGCTGGAGTACAGGTTTAAGAGACAAAATAAGCACAGTACACCACCCCTACAAGGCTATTATTTGGCCACTCAAGTACAATTCCAGATCCCACAGAAATCAAACCCCAAGCACATGCTATGTGACATACATTTCATCAAACTTACAAGGCCCCCCCCAACAAAAAGACCCATAAAAAGGCCTAGGGAAAAAATAAAGTTGCAAGGTGCCTTAAACAATGGAAGATTTATTTATTTACTCTCAGGCTTTAGTAGAAATTCATTCCAGAAATCAAACACAGTTATGGAAACAATTTAAAGTTTCGCAACTTCATATGATGTCTTATTTATCTGAAGTGTAGAATTTCACTTACAAAAATGGGCATTTCAGGAAGACCCTAACTTATACCAACTTCAACTTATGTCACGCAATCAGCCTGGTAAAAAGCGGGCAGTACAAGAAAAAAACAGCCTATTGATATAATATGCCTTCAGTTTACCAAATCATTATCAGATTATCAAAAATGGCCCAGTCAGTTGGACCAATCCAGTTTTGGTTTTGTTGGGGGTTTTGTTTTGGGTTTCTTTTTTCTTAACATTGCTTTCTATAATACTTTATCCTTCTTTTCTTTTTGTCCCAGAGTTTTCATAATTGTTTTTTAACATCCCCAACAATAAAAATAACAATAACTGGAACTATATGGAAATGTATAACATTCTTGTAATATCAGTATTTTTGGAGATCCGATTTCATTAAAAAGATGTTGAAAAATGAATAAAAATGCTTTCTTTGTGGAGCGCGCTCTACTTCTTTTCAATATTGTCAATGTTTTGTCATAAATTCTATGGCATTATTTCTACAGTACTGGCCCGACTATCTTATTTGAGCTGATATAAATCAAGAGCTATTTCAATGTAGTCCAATGGTTTAACACTATCATGCAGTCTCAATGAAGACTATGTTATTAACCAGGAGGACACGATTAAGATGACAATCTTATTATAGAAAAACCTAAAAATGCTAGCTAGTAGTATTAGCAGTCAGTAAGCATTCACATCAAAATGAGAGTAGTCCTTCTGATTGGACAGTGGCTGTCACAGCTCAAAACGATTCATAGATATTTTGTTGAGGTCACAGCCAAAGCTAGAGTAGAAAGTTGAAATGAGATGGTATTAAAATGATTTAGCAAGCTTTTAAATACATATATTATATATTTATACATCTAAGTTCCACACATAGGTGATAAATTCAAATGCCACGAACTGTATTCATGCAGAAAAAATCCAATAAAAACCTGGGATGTCAAAATTATTTGCATAAATTGACAAAAGTAAACTGGATGCCTGGCATAAAACTGAAATTAGGTATCCATACATTGTACCAGCTTTGTATTGAAAAGGTGCTAGATAAGCTGAAGTCTTCAAAAAGATATTTCTTCTTTAAAAGCTAATATTAAACAGATAATTTATTTGCTGCTTTATTATTTATTGAATGAAATTTAGGCTGCCACAAAAAATGGCAGAGAACTCAGAAATCAGACAAAATAAAGCAGAATGTATTCTACAATTTGCTTTGAAATTAAAAAAGTCAGTGTAGCATATTTCAAAATGCCTATTCAGACTTTTAAAAACAAAAAAGCCCTACCTTATTTAAACTTACTTTAAATCATGGGCATTTTTTGTTTGTATGATCTAGCCAATTTAGTACACACATCATTAAAGATCCTGTTCAATCTTGGTAGCCTTGCAGTCATGAAAACCAAGATTGTTTCCTTCTTTACATCTTATCTCCAGAGCCTTTTCAACATACCAGAATGAAAATATCTCAGAATGGCCTTTATACATCTGCAGGCACAATATCCTTGAGATGATAGGTACAAAATTTTCCTTCTTCACCTTATGCTGCTTTACTTGCGAGCACTTCCCAGCAGGTGAGCATAGTGGAATGCCCAGGGAGGCATGAAGGACACTGCGTTCCTCTGGGCACCACAGAGCAATTGGCTTCCCCCAGGACAAGAGACTACCATGCATCTGTGCAAGGCAATGCAACGCAACCTCAGAGGTTCAAATCAGTGGTAACTTCTTAGGCAAAAACAGTTGAGTGCAACAAGAACTGATTCATGTCTCATTGATTGCACAGAGATGGGCACATGTATATTTTTAAATTCTATTGGGACACTCACCAGGGTCTATTTTCAATATTTGCCTGAGTGAGGCAATGAACTAATTCTCCTCACTGAAAGAATGTCACATGGAAAGTCAAGACAAGCAGCTCAAGAGTAGCTGCCTATGCTGTGGGTGTCTACAGTCAGGGGAGATGAATGCTATGGCATTCAGCAAAGGGGCAGCAAAGGTGGCACTATAGCAGGTAAGATCACTAGAAATTAAACCTGTGTTTTCGTTCAGGTGAGGGAGCTAGGGGGATTCCACCTCACAGCCCTTACTTACAGACAGCGAGTCTGAGAAACTGTCTCAACATGGAGTGTCAGCAGAATATGTCTTAGAACACATTAATAATTTGATCAACAAGAAGTCCTCAGCTCTAAAGTAACCAAAATGAAAAGCTGCTGGTCTGAAACTTGGGGTGGATAGCCTGATCATTCAAGGCAGCCACAGTATCAGAGAACTGACAACTGGTAGGATATAATGCAGATCTTTGGAAAAGAACTGGGGTGACCCTGGGAACAATAGAGCAAGGTACCTTGGAAAAAAAAGTATGCTAAGGAAAAGAGCTATTTAGACATATTAGCTAAAGCTGATACAATGGGGAAGAGTTGACACCTCTTCTGTAAACATGCCTCTATCTGTTACAAAAAAGTTAATGGGCCTGTGAATAGGAATGAAGTTTGAAGTAAGTTTTCATTAAATTCTTTCAGAAGAGGCTTTTGAAAAGACTGCATTATCTAAGAAGAGAAGCACCCTCTCACAGGATAAAAGCTCACTAAAAAACAGAACAGAGACTACAAATAAACAGTTTTCATGGCTGAGGGAAGTTGCCATAAACATCTGGGCAGTAAAACAGCCAATGAAGTTTAGTGTTGACAAACACAATATAATCAATCATGGGAAAAAGAAAATATTCACCTAGCCTACAGAGTAACAGGATATGTGTAATTTTAGGTACTGATGAGAAAGGAATTCACAGGCTATGTCAATATTGGTAATTCAAACTGGGCCATAAGAGAGATTTAATGCTCATAGTGTTTAAATGTGAGCACACTCCTTACACAGTGTAGCCCATACCAATCTGCATTCTCCTGGGCAATGCCTGGGCAGGGTGCAAGAGTCGCCATTCTCAACATATCATCTGTCTGCTGCCAGCCTATTTTCAAATAACTCTAATGGCATGCATGCAGAATGAAATGTGTCACTTGATCTCAGTGCCAGGGAATGGTTGTAGCCTACACTGGCATGACTGTCAAAAAAAAGCAGTTCTCCACCTCACTTCTGGCTGCTCAATCCCATCCTATGCTCATTCTTTTGGCACAAGCATTGCTGCAGCCACACCATAAAACCAGATCAGGAAATAGATCTGGCTGAAAACCAACCATTTTTCCAGGGTTAATTTTTAAGCCAGATCATTTCCCTATTCCCTATCATGACAGGCATCTCTCTGACCAGTGGTGTGCAGGTTCACAGAACTAGGCTTGGAGGAAAGCATTTGCTTTTTGTTTAGATGAACTTTCTGGTTACTCACTCGGGGGGGTAAAGGAGCACCAATGCCAGCTTAAGGGAAATAGAAAGACCACTCTGTTCATCAGTGGCTATTATCTTCAGCATTGTTAAAATAATCAGATATTAAGAGAAAAGAAGAGACGTTATTATCTGCAAAGTAGAAAAATGCAATAGCAAACAGAGAAATTACTTGTATATTACCCTCTGTGGAAGAAGGATGAGGAAGAATTTTACTTTGCCTACACTGCCAAGATGGCTTGACAGTGTTCTGCAAGTGCCACTCAATGAAAGTAGCAAGCAGAAAGTTTAAAAAACAAGACAATGGACACTTTCACATGGCTTTTTATCAAATTGTGAAATTCACTATCAGACAATGTTGGGAAGACCAGGAAGATAAAATCAGTTAAAAAGGGATCAGACAGAGTAACAGAAAGAAGAGCAACTAATAGGTATTAAACGTCGCCACAGAAATGCTGACTGGCAGAAGGTGGGAAGCATATGTCCCTGGAAGTGTTGCTCTATGCAGGTTCACTTCCTCCCCTATTCTTTTCCTAAGCTTTTGCTATCAGTCACTATCAGTAACAGTAACTTAAAATGGCAGGTCTTATGCCAGGTATGTATTAAAATTAGTTCATAACATCTTCTAGTCAACATTTAGACTTTGCTTGAGAGTGTTTGAAAACACAGGGGTTTTTTCTCCTTCTTCTTTAAGGGAGAATAAATTAGCAGAAAAATCAAAGACACGGACTGAAGAGCCTCAAACAAGTGGTATCATGACAAGGATCCTGGATCTACAGCTCTGAAAACAAAGACTTTTTCCATTACAGGATCATTTTTTAGTTGGTGTGACAGGGAACAACACACACACACTGCTGTATGTACAACAAACTTTCTTGATGTGACCGAACCCAAGAACACATATTCTCCTTGCCCAGTGAAGATGACATTCCTTTTCTCCTTTTTTCTTAGTGTTGCACTCACGGCCTCCATCTGACACCTTCGTTGACAGGGACTAAAGGTTCTCAACTGGTGTGATTAAGTATTTATCCCTCTTTCCGAGTGGAAGTAGCTGTGCTCCAGCCCCACTCTCTGCTACTGTCATCAAATGAGCAAACTCTAATACAGTGCAAGGCAGATGAAGAATGTTATTTCTAACTCAAGAAGGATGTTCTCCACTACAACAAATACTGGAGAAGCTGCCAGATAACAATTTTTTGTCTAGTAACCTGCAGGGCCTGCTTGGCTATTTAAATGACAGTCATTGTGTTTCAGGGAATTGTAATGTAAATGAGTTATTTAATGACAGTAGGGATAAGATCCTTCCCAAGGCTGCAGGCTATAGGGGTTACAGACTCATTCATGAGATCTCACATGGATTGCCTCTTCCATCTCAGAGCGCTGTCTTGTGCACTGCATCGTTCCTGGCACAAGGGGCTGGAACTGCAGCTTTTAGCCAATGGCCATGGACAGACCTGAGGATATGGAGAGAGAACTGCCCTTGCACCTGCCCTCAACTTCGTAAGACCATTGACATCACATTTGTACTGAAAAAGCACAACTGGCTAATAAAAAGAGTAGTTTCCTGTTGGGTCATAGTTTTAGCGCAAGTGTGGCCTCAGCATGTGGTACACTTCTGTGTGCATGCTACATTGTTTCTGTGTCTGCATGAAATGGTAATAACTGTGAAGAAAATAGCTTGTAATTAAGCAACTAGGGGACAGCAGATGGATGCAGACAGATGGGAGCACACTAGGAAGCTATGAGACAATATTGGTCAGCATGACAAGCAATAGTCACAGCACACTATTGGCATAATGTCTACAGTCTCAATGACAGTTATTGCTGAGTTTTAAGGGCATATTGGAAGGTAATAAAGAAAATAATAGCTTTTTAGATGCTTCTGACACTCCTTTGCAAGGGTGTGGGGCAGAAAGGAATAAAGGTGTCAGAAAATCTAAAAAATGTTTGAGAAAGTGAGAGGCTGCATGTGGAGGCTGGCATTGTGTCCACTGATGCAGATGAAGAGAAGTGTGCATCTTACCTGTCTACCCAAAACCAGTAATGTGACGAAGAATATAAACAAAGAAATTGAGCCCATTGTCTTCAGGTCTTTCAATATTCCTGGCCTATAAAATAAAAACATAAGTAAAGCAAGCTGCTCAAAAGTTAAAACAAAATTATTTTAGCACAAGAATAATACCACAATTTATACTACTTTCTGGTATGTAAGCTAAGACCATTTAAATATGATATGCTTTATTATTTGATGAAAAATTGTTATTTCCATTATGTAGCTTTAATTACTTCTACTACATTCTGTGCAAATGTGCCTACAATTTGAAATCTAGTAATAAGGTGAGGATTTAGTGAAAATAATATCCTTGTTGGCTTACAAACAGAGAGCATTTAGTGCTTGTTCTATACAGGCAGATTAAAAAAAGGTTTTTTTATGTAATAACACTACTTCCATAATGGAGAACTTGACCATATCCAATGAATGTGAAGAAACAGAAACTAAAGCACGTAACTCCCAAGATGCCTTTTCACCTCAGAATTACAGGAGGCACAAACTGGATCTTGTACAGAGTTTATTAAAGACTCTGCTTTGGGAAAAGACACTAGAGGTAATGGGAAGCAGCTCGCACTAGCACTCTCCTACTGATGCCACTGAAAGAAGAACCTTGGTGAGAGATTTAGGAAGGAAAATACCAACAGACACACAGCTTGACTGGCAAAATCAAGGCTGCCAGAAGCACATGCTAAAACTAACCTGTCACATGGTTCTCCATCCCATCACAGAGATATCCTTTCCACTAATGCAATGGAAACATAAAGACCTGGGTTTGTTTATTTAATCTTTAGATTTAAGAGCAAAGAAAACATACACTTGTTTTTTTTTTTTTAATTCAGATCCTTTTCCATGGTTGCCTCTGTGTCCTAAAGATCTCGAGCAGTTTACAGCACAGAAAAAAGGATACGGAAACTCTACCCTGAATATTCATTTTTTCTGTTGTGGCATATGCACTGCACACTCAGCCTGCACAGAAGAGAATCACTTCTTTGTTTTGAAAATGAGGTAGAAATTACTTGTGTACAAAAAATATTTTACACAGCAATACTTAGAATTAGAGTAATAATTTTGGTCTTATATATTATCACCTATAACAAGGATTTCAGCACTCACTGAAAATTTAACATTCAAATTTGCAGACACTATTTTCTTTGGCTTGCAGCAGCTATGCTTTAACAGCCTTAATTATGTTCAGTCTTAGGCCTTAACAACCTTAATGACGACTTCTTCCTGATGTCCTTTATTACAAAAATGCAAATTAAACCATACTCTATTTCCTATAGCATGTGATTTAAACACCTTGCCCAGACTTGTTTATTTTATTCTAATGCTCTGAGGTGTGACATTAAATCATATATTAACTGCAACATGACAATGATTTTAAATTGTGACTTGTAGATTATATAGCCAAACACATATAAGAAAAATCTGTTCCATGACATAAGAACTGCCATAGGTAGTATTTAATTGCTATTAATTTCAGAAGGACTGGAGTTATCCACCTACCTTTTAAGAGGTGCCATTGCATACATAAATTTGCTGTAGTCATCCAGCATGGGCCCATGAGTGTGCAGAAGGATAACATTGTAGCCCACCAATGCAATCAACATTATCACCATTTTCAATTCATAATTTATCCTCAGGAAAACAGAACAGGAAATGAGCCCTAATATGCAGCTGTATATAAAATACTGGCAAAGAAAAAACAAATGGACAATATTTAGAATTTGTCTCTTGAGTAGGAAATCATACATAATAAAATGCTCAGGCTAGTTTAAAAAAAAAATTATTCACCATTTAAGCATGGAATCTCTCACAATCTGGGACATTATGATTTACAGTCAATAACAACCAGATGTTGGTATTTCATAAAATAGACCCTTTTTCTTACTAGGCTCCAATTCACCCCAAACTAAATAGAATCCAGATTATGCTCCTAATTTATGGTCCCCAATTTTCACCCTTTGCCACTTTTGATTTACTGATCTGCAGTAGCGAGGAGTGCCTATTCGTGGGACACCACTGCTGCTGTTGAAGTCTAATGCAAGAGCCTACTGCCAGCAGACTAACAAAAGATTTATTCCTGTGCCACTGTATGGTTTTCACTCATGCTTGAGTTCAATAAGTACTCTGTATGTATTACTATCATAGGGGTCAAGGTAAAATGTCTTAGGATCCGAAAACAACAATTTCATTGCCTGTATTTGCTGTATTTATAAATTGATGCAATACACAGTTGTTACAAACCTCATAGATATGCAATTTTACAAACTAGAAATAAAGCTAAGATATGAAGAATATAAAATTATTAACATGGCCTATGCATAATATAAAAAAATCCTTCTGTCAAATCCTGTTGAGTTATGACTACATAAGAACACATTCAATTGTTAAAAAAAGCCTTTTCTTTCCTACATCATATGTATCAACAAAAATATGCATGGTTGAAGTTAAATTCCTGTAAAAATATTTTCTCTGGATACTTTCTGAAAATGGATTCAGGCATCAAAATTGATGTTAAAACAGGAATAATATATTCTCACTAGAATAATTATCTTAGTCCTTAACATACAGCACCTTTGCCAAAGATGCTTCCTGAGAATTACAGTCCTGCACCTTGTAAGGAAGTTATCTTTTCTGAAACTACAATGCATTCTATTTCTAGATATGCTATTTTCAGGCTACTGTTGACTTGTTGATGGCGGTACTTTTGACAGAACCTGAATCACTGCATAGTAATTTTGGAGGATCACTAGGAAGAATAATTTTCACAGCAGCCATCAAACGGAATTGTGTGGTGGGTTGACCCTGTCTGGATGCCAGGTGCCCACCAAAGCCACTTTATCACTTCCCCTCCTCAGCTGGACAGGGGAGAGAAAATATAATGAAAGGCTCGTGCATCGAGATAAGGGCAGGGAGAGATCACTCACCAATTACTGTCACGGGCAAAACCAGACTCGACTTGAGGAAATTAGTTTAATTTAAAACCAATGCAATCAGAGTAAGGTAATGAGAAAATAAAAACTAAATCTTAAAACACCTTCCCCCCACCTGTCCCTTCTTCCTGGGCTTAACTTTATTCCTGATTTCTCTACCTCCTCCCCCTGAGTGGCGCAGGGGGACAGGGAATGGGGGTTGCAATCAGTTCATCACAGGCCTCTGCCACTCCTTCCTCCTCAGGGGCAGGACTCCTCACACTCTTCCCCTGCTCCAGCGTGGGGTCCCTCCCACAGGAGACAGTCCTCCACGAACTTCTTCAACATGGTTCCTTCCCACGGGCTGCAGTTCTTCATGAACTGCTCCAGCGTGGGTCCCTTCCATGGGGTGCAGTCCTTCAGGAACAGACTGCTCCAGCATGGCTCCCCCACGGGGTCGCAAGCCCTGCCAGCAAACCTGCTCCAGCGTGGGCTCCTCTCCTCACGGGACCATAGCTCCTGCCAGGAGCCTGCTCCAGCGCAGGCTTCCCACAGCCTCCTTTGGGCATCCACCTGCTCCAGCGTGGGGTCCTCCACAGGCTGTAGGTGGATCTCTGCTCCACCATTAACTTCCATGGGCTGCAGGGGGACAGCCTGCCTCACCATGGTCTTCACCAGGGGCTGCAGGGGAATCTCTGCTCTGGCACCTGGAGCACCTCCTCCCCCTCCTTCTTCACTGGCCTTGGTGTCTGCAGAGTTGCTCCTCTCACATATTCTCACTCCTCTCTCCAGCTGCAATTGCTGTTCAGCAACTTTTTACCCTTCTTACATGTTATCCCAGAGGTGCTACCACCATCGCTGATGGGCTTGGCCTTGGCCAGCGGCGGGTCTGTCTTGGAGCCGGCTGGCATTGGCTCTATCAGACATGGGGGAAGCTTCTAGGAGCTTCTCACAGAAGCCACTCCTGTAGCCCCCCACTACCAAAACCTTGCCACGCAAACCCTATACAATCTGCCATGTGAGTCTCTGCCGTTATGTAATTTGCTTGCAGATCTGCTTGAGATAAGAAACAGAAAGAACTGCTGTTCAGAATCACCAAAAATAAAACTTCTCTGATGGCTGTGTTCCACAGGAGGTCACACTTTGAATTCAGTGTTATGTAAAAGTAGCAGCATCCATTTTTTACTCTGTAAGGCATTCTACTTGTGAAATTAGTTCTCTAAAAAGAAACAAGCAAACAAAAGGCAGTCTTGAATCCACAACTGGATGCAGGTCAACGAAGACCAAGAAACTTCCAAGTGGAATAGACAGTCTCTGTTAGTGTTGCATAGGAATACATAAACTAGATATTGAAAATTTCAGCTAGGACTTCAAACAAGGGTGGATGGATTAGAGAAGAGTGGCACAGCCACACATTTAAGAATAGAGACTCTGACATTGTGTATTGCAATGCAAGATTCCAGTAAGCAACAAGCAGATCTGGAAATGAGTCTGTAGGCAACTCTGCTTGAACAGCCACACCAGGTTATGAAGATTTTTTTTTAAAATGCCACCTTAAATAAGCCTTTTCCCAACTCTATCTTACATATATTCAAGGCTATTGTTTCTGAGTGCTCAACACTGCAAATGAATTTTTCAATTCCTGTCAAAAGGAACTGAAATTTCACCCTTTTAATAAAAGAATCTACAAATTTTAGTAGACACTTAAAGTATTGTAGCTTGAGTCCTTCTCTAGCCCTTTCAGCTTTTCAGACTAATGCAAAAGGCCCTGAAAAAAAATCAGAGGAGGAACTGCAGGACAAAATGCTTCAAAAGAGATACTGCAGAAGAATAAAGGTAACAGGCATTCTAGCTGGCTTCTCAGATGGATGCGTGCAGCTACAAAGCAGGGAAGACACTGGAAAACAGTAACAACTTGGTGAAGAAACAGTCAAAGTAGCCATACAGAAGATGAGGACTGGTGGAATTCCTGTCATATGCATAGCATGAAAGCTCTGGTCTTTGTCAAAGCACAAAAATTGCAAGCTGTCAGAAAAATGGCAGCCTGTCTTCTGAGCCAAGCAGTCTGCTCTCAGTTCATCAAATGAACATAAACTTTCCTATGGAGGAGTTAATGCCCAGCTGAGAAAAAATTACAGCTTTCATGTGCAGGTATACTGGTATTGTTTCTTAGTGAAGACCCATTTCAGGCTTGTTCATTCTACATCTCTGTACAACCTACTGAAGAATAAAAAGGGCTCAGACTAAACAAGCATTGAGGCTTTTTCCAAGGCAGAGAGTTGCAGTGATACCAATCCTTTGTAGTGACTCTGACCGAAAGATCATAGAATCATAGAATCATTTAGGTTGGAAAGGACCTTTAAGATCATCAAGTCCAAACGTTAACCTAACACTAAACCATGTCCCTAAGCATCACATCTACAAGTCTTTTAAATACCTCCAGGGCTGGGGACTCAACCACTTCCCTGGGCAGCCTGTTCCGATGCCTGACTACCCTTTCGGTGAAGCAGTTTTTCCTAATATCCAATCTAAACTTCCCCTGGCGCAGCTTGAGGCTGTTCCTCTCGTCCTATCACTCGTTACTTGGGAGAAGAGACCGACCCCCACCTCGCTACAACCTCCTTTCAGGTAGTTGTAGAGAACTATAAGGTCTCCCCTCAGCCTCCTTTTCTCCAGGCTAAACAACTCCAGTTCCCTCAGCCGCTCCTCATAAGACTTGTGCTCTAGACCCTTCACCAACTTCGCTGCCCTTCTTTGGACACGCAACACTGAAGAGTTAGCAGTCCGCATAGCAGTGAAGCTGAGCAGGTGCAGGTCCATGCTGTGCTCTGCATATCCCTCGGCCGTGGGATAACCTCAGCGAGCTCAGCTAGCTTATTGCAACCAAGGAGCCTGCAGGCAGCTCCCACGTGGTAGCAGTGGTTATGCCACCTGTGTGGCCTCAACTTTATCTAACAGTGCAGCAGCAAGTTCTCATGGACATAGTTTTTTTCTGACAGCAGAAATGATGAATAGGAATGTTCCCTTTTAAGAAAATTGTGTAAGAAAGAGCTCAAAAAAGGAAAACACTGGATAACCTCTCCACAGATGGGATGTGCACCACATGCCGTCCCTGACTGGAGGACCATCTGATGCTGCACGATTCAGAGTTCCCAGCATCTGAAGGGATGTAACACTATCTCCCCTCTTTTTTTCTTCCTGTGCTGTCTCCAATAAATGGTATTTTAACCAATACCTTACAGAGTCTGAGTGCCTTTCTTACCAGGATCACAGGCCCAGTGCCTTGCACCGGTGCACTACATTCTTAGGATCTTATCTCCAGCCCAGTGCATTTGGTCTGTCCTCTTAAAACTTAAGACCTACAGTTCTGTGGTTATGAAGATCTTTACTAAAGTAAAAAGGGATTCTACTCTGATATGTCTATGCAGAAAAACTTGAGAAGAAAGTAATTTTGGAATTCCCTAGTCAAATAAAGTGTATTCCAAAACTGCATCTTTTAGAATTCAGTATTATGACTTGTATTTATTTAACATGTGGAGGTGGCAGCACTGATACCACACTGTATTTTATCACAGGAAGAGATATGCATGACTTGTAATCTCCCAAGCCTAACTTCTAATTATATGGAAACTACAGAAGCATCATAGCAAAACTAAACAATAACTAAACACAAGCAAAGTCCCTAAAACTTACTGTATAATCTTAAGTCTTTAAAAAGAGCAAGAAAGTAAACAATACAACTCAGAAAAGTTATTTTGGGGGGTGGAGGAGGGGGAGACTCAATTAGTTTGATTCAAAATGAACTACATTCTATTGGGGCTGAAATAATTAAAAAATCTCTTATTAACTCATTTTAGATGACATAGTCAATAGATCTGTCAGGTCCACCATCATAAATCACAGGAAGTTTGTCTGCATGAATAAAGCTTAAAGCTAACACACAGATTCAAAAGACTGAATATTTAATTTAAGGAAACAAACATTTGTCAGCTTAAGCATTCAGTATCTCATTCAGTAAAGAGAGAATAATTTTATTTCCAGATTTAAAAAAAAAAAAATCAAAAGTAGTAACTGTGCTGGTTTTGGCTGAGATAGAGTTAATTTTCTTCATAGTAGCTAGTATGGGACTATGTTTTGGATTTGTGCCAGAAACAGTGTTGATAATACAGGGATTTTTTAGTTACTGCTGAGCAGTGTTTACACAGGGTCAAGGCCTTTTCTGCTCCTCACAGCACCCCACCAGCAAGGAGGCTGGGGGAGCACAAGAAGCTGGGAGGGGACACAGCCGGGACAGCTGACCCCAACTGACCAAAGGGATATCCCATACCATATGACATCATGTTCAGCAGATAAATCTCAAGGAAGAAGAAGGAAGGGGAGGATGTTTGGAGCGATGGCGTTTGTCTTCCCAAGTCACTGTTACGTGTGTTGGATCCCTGCTTTCCTGGAGATGGCTGAACACCTGCCTGCCCATGGGAAGCAGTGAATGAATTCCTTGTTTTGCTTTGCTTGTGTGCATGGCTTTTGCTTTACCTATTAAACTGTCTTTATCTCAACCCACAAGTTTTCTCACTTTTACTCTTCCGATTCTCTCCCCCATCCCACCAGGGGGGAGTGAGCGAGCGGCTGTGTGGTGCTTAGTTGCTGGCTGGGGTTAAACCACGACAGTAACTCAGAAGGAATTTGCAGCTTTTTCAAGCTAGAAGTTATGCAGTGCCTGAGGATGAAAATGATGTGCATTTGAGAGCTGTTTAATAAAACAAGTGAGGGAAAAAGTGTTTAAAAACTTTAGCCAACCTAACCTTTATTATTATCAGAAGTGACATTTTAACATAATTTTTGTTCCAATTTATCAAGAACAAAGTTTCTTTGATGAAAGAATGCATTTTAACAGTTTAAAATCTATAAACCACTAATTGTTAGAAACATGCCAATTGTGTGAAGAGCTGACAGATATCTTTGTTTTCCCATGTATCACTAAGAAAAAAGACACACAAAGATTTCTTTTAAGAACTGCAGATTGAATCTTAATAATAAGTATAATGTACGAAAACTGTATCCTTCAGATGCTTGTTGGAGATCTTACTGGTAAAAAAGAAAACAAAATACCTTTCAAGATGCTCAAAACTAGGATAAGTGATATAAAAGAAGATGACTAGAAAACCTGCTAACTAAAAAAGCAAACAAATATAACTAAGCATTGGATCAATTTATTTCTATATGCTTGTGGGTTTGAACATATGCAGAGGCTGGGAGAATGACTGCATCATTTCTTTGACAGCAAGGATAACTTGATGTCAGGGCCAAAAGAAGAAGTAGGCACCTACCCATACCTGGTGGTATTTAGTTAGCTAAATTTGAAAATGAGAAACAAACTCATGCTCTGCTGTCACTTTGTCAGGGAGATGCTGAAAGTTTGTAAGTGCTGCAGTTACTGCAACTGTTTTTTTGCAGAAGAGTTCTATGCATAATTAAAATCTTGCTTGTGTGTGTGCCTAGGATTGTTTAGCTTGACATAGTGAATAGCTGTTTCATGTAAAACATATTGTGTGGAAATCAGCACACACCATTCTGGTACTGGTCTCATCAATTCTGCATAGAGATAAAATAATCTCCCTTCTCCTCTCACTGCCTCCTGCTTATTCATCCAAAGACTATTGACCTATTTTGGCAGAAAATACAGCTTGTTATGTTCAGCTGCAGGTCTTTTGTAATCCATTTAAGAATCATTGCCCTCTAGGATACAGATCCCATTTTTTGCAGGAATGTCCTTCCTCCTGTTCTTGGATGTGCCACTGTGCTTTTGTTCACACTAAGACATCTTCTTCAAATCAGTTCGGATCTTTTAAACAGTTTATATAGTGGCACATGAGTGTTGTCTTTCCCCCCTCTCACCCCACCTCTTAATGCAATGACAGAAGTGTGATGACCACAGATTTCACATTTACTGCCAGGTCAATGATGAAAATGGTGAATATTTTCAGGTCTACCAATGGTCCTTGTGAAACCTGTCTGCAGACTGACCTGGTTTTCTCACTGACAGCAATGTGGAGCTTTCAGTGCACAGTCTGCTTTGCAGTTGCTGTGTGTTCTCCTGATATCTTGTAACACCCATTTGTTGGCATGGGTGAGATATGCTGCTTAGTTATCAGACTGTTACCTGCTTTTTAATCTGACATTTATGAAAACCTCTATTTTCAGAAGTACCAACCTCCTTTAACTTCCCACTTCCTTCAAATGCAGTTGTAGGTGACTGAAAAAAAAATCAAGCTTTTGCTGCAGTCTTAAAAACTGGTGGGTGTTTAACTTCAAGCAGATCTGGCAACAATCAATTTAGTGTAATTGTTGTAAACAAACAAAGAAATGTAAAATGAACTTACCGGTAGGAAAAAACAGTTGTTTTGTATACACCACTGTGTCTGATTACTTGAATTAGGAAAACTTGCATTTGATGAATTAAGAACTGAGGGAAAAGCTTTCACAGCATTATCCAGGAAAAACTAGAGGAAAACAACATATAATCCATTAGCTTGTCAGCTGTTTAAGGTCAAAATAGAGAAGAGAAATGGAGAAGTGGGGAAAGCCTTGCCAGTAATCATTTAACTTCGGTATTTCACTGAAAATTGAAATAGAAAAGGGAAAATGACATCACTTGATTACTTGTTCCTGCATGCTCATACAAAAACAACTTTGTTAACCTCCATCTGACACTTTACATTTGAATAAAAGATGAAAGGCTCTTTGTTATGTTATTTTCATATATCAGAAGCTCACACACATGAGAGACAATGATGAAATAAATTCAGTATGAATAATTCCTGGGTTTACCTCAACTGAACCTCCTATTTAAACACAGGAAGAATTAAAGAAAGGCTAAGAAGTCTTTACTGAAGTTGATTTACACAGATGTAATCCTTCTCATAATAATGATAACGATAATATTGGTACTAATGTTATTGAAAAAGAAGAGTGGAACCAGTATCTCCTGGATCATCAGATTGTGCCAGTTGATGTCGCAGGTAATCATCATCATACACTACCCTTTGATGTACTGATCCAGTGCTTTCTTAACAAGTTAGATTTGACTACATTAATTCCACTGCTTTGAATCTCACCACTTAAACTGTTTCTAAGTTTAACCAGTATTCATGGCCAGTTCCCATGTTGTTTTTCCTTCTTGTGCTAATCTCATCCTTTAGCTTTCAGATAGCTCTTTTCTCTCCCTAGTATTTATGTTGCCAATATTTAATGCCAGCTCAGCCTTGACTGTGCTCAACAATCTATCTTTTTCTAGTTTCTTCCCAGAAAACAATCTCTTCATTCCCCTGATCATTCTAGTAGTCACCCTCTGTACATACCTCTTTCAGTTCAACCTTCTGGGTGACCAAAACTGCAAACACAGTTGCCAGATTTTATCAGAGTTGTGCAATAGCATTAATAGTAATTCTGCAGGTAATATGTTTTCATACATCCTAGAATGACAGCTCCGTTGCTCACAGCTACAGTCTTAATAGCTCACTGTGCCTCACGCAAGTGGGGCTCAGACAGATCATGATGTTACAGCAGCTTAACACTTTGCTGCACATTGACACAATCCCAGCCACTAACATCATGTTCAGCAAATGTGAGGCAGTTTTCCTTCATTGGGACTCACTTAGGTAAATGTGGTTTATACTTACCATTAGGTAAGAGCAGTCACATGGATGGTTATTGTGATTCAGCTGAGTTGTCATTAAACCCACATAATTAATTAAAATCCTGAACTCATTGCATCTCCATCTGATGAGCTTCCAATTTGTATCAGAATTTCTTGTCACTGCTCTGTCAGACCAACCACAATCTTGTGCTCTGTACTACTAAATTTCATCCTAGGTCTTTTACTCAAATCCTCAGCTGACTTATTCCTTTCTAAAATCCCCAGCTTTCCCTCACAGACATTGCTTGTCCCCTTAATTTCATTAGCAAATTTCACAGTCCCTCTCATACACTGTATATGAAAATCCACACCGGGCTGACCATTGCAGAGCTCCACATGTTGCCTCCCTCTCACCCGTTGCTTTCTGCAGGTAGCCAGTTTGTAACCCACCTCTAAATTCTTTCCCCATCCCTGTCTCTACCTACTGCCCCAAAGAAAAACTGCTCAGTTTCACTCAGAGTAACCAAATGTGGATCAAAATGGTTTATTGATTTACTAATTAACACTAGATGTGGTCAGCCACAACTCTGTATAGCCAAGTCTTGAAAACTTCCAAGGATGGAGACCCCGCAATCCCCCTTGGCAACATGTCCCAGCACTGTACCACATGCACAGTGACTTTTTTTTTTCTTTTTAAAGACTATCCAACCTCCCAAGCCACAACCTGTGGTCAGTACCCCTTGATATGTTTTATGGCACTTCTGAGAAGAGTTTGAAACCATTATCTCTGTAACATCCCTTCAACAGAAGCAGGACTGGTTGCGGACTTGCTAAGGCAATCGATATGCCAACTGCTACCGAGACCGCTTTACAAGAAGTTGGCACACACCTTTGTTTGTACACTTGCACTTACAGGTTGTCTTCCTTCACTAACATGCTTCTCTGACTGTTTATGTGCAACTACACATAATTAATCCACAATCAGTGAACTATACATTCAGGATCAGTATTAGTCATACAACAGATAAATCACAAAACCAGACCCTACAAAATGTTAATAAACACCTACAGATTTTGAAAAACCGTTCTACAGCTGATCTCAAAGAGGTCTAATCACACACACACACACACAGAGTTATATGCACATCTGCCCCTTCTCACAGGACGTGTGGGTAAAATGCACGCACTCCTTCTTGAGCGTGAGTTACCCTACTTGCACACCCGTCTTGTAAGGGCATGTGGGTGCTCTAGCTTTATGTGCACCTGTGCAACTCCCTACAAATTGTTAATGCACATGCTAGTGAGAAGGTACCCCACGAGCATGCGCACAGACGAACCTGAGGTGTGGGTCCCTGCTTGTCACAGCCCGCGCTGTTGCCCGCCCGGTTGCAGAGCAGGAGGCTGACAGTATCGGCCAGGGAGGCTGCTCTCGCTGGCTGAGGCAGAGGTGTGATGCCACAGGGGGCACTTATAGCAGTGTGAAAACAGGCTTTGACAGTCAGCTGTTTCCACTCATAGGTCTCTGCCTTCTGTTACAAATTTCCATGCTTCTTTTATACTTTTTGTCACACTGTTTCCTTCTTTACTTCAGAATTCCTTCTGAAGTCCCCTGGTTATTGTTTAACCCAGCTGATTCTGGTCTTCCTCTTTAACAGGAACAATTTTGGGCAAAGGCCCTCCAGACAGCTTTAAGTATTTAATCCCCCTCCCCATCCTCAACTATTTAAATTGACATCCATTCCTTAGTAGGTGTTGTTAACCAGGTCATTTGCCAAGGATGGGCAAAGGCAGTCCCCACATCCCACAAATAGTGCATTTTATTTTTTTGCAAACATGAAGTAACTGTATTTAGTATCAGAATCCCATCCTACAGAGCAAAAGATTATATACCATGAAGAAATCAAACACAATAATATTATATAAACATACATGTGTCTATATATTTACATATATATTAATTTCTATTAAAGCATTTTAATTTTGCTTTTGAGCTTTGTACAGGGCATTTCTGACCTATAAATGCTACCTGTATACACAGAATGCTATATGAAATGCGGGATATCTATGAATACATAAATAAATATAGAAAGGAAAAAAAAAGAATATGGAAATGTTGTCATCTCCCATGAGCCAAACAACACTTATTTCTGAATGATGTGTTTGTACTTGTCTTTCTTGTCTCTCATCAGTTATCTACCTCTGCTATCACGCTTTAGAGATACGTATTGTTCTTCAACATAGTATTTTTTTGTAAGAGACAGCTCAGTCCTACTAAGCAGTCACACCTACTCAAATGACTCAAATGAAAGCAATATTTTTTATGAATACCAGCGTTTGCCAGGGAACATCTGAGAACACTACCATTAAACTCTCATTTTAACTTCATATATTCTAACAGCTTTTTCTTTTCTTGTGTTCATATAATCTGCAATCTTCAGTTGTGAGTTTTTTGCCTCACATGATGCAAATACCTGCTGTGCTGCTATTTCTTTCAATAGGAGCCATGTGGTGACAGACCCTCCCCCCACAACATGGGATAAGCAAGTTAGTGCACCTCTCTTGTTATCTGACCAAGAATCTGCAAAAAGACTACGTAATACACTAGTTTAGATCTTACTAAAAACAAAGCCAACTTTCTCGCCAAGGTAGTTTCAACTCTTCTCTACAATCCACAAGGCACCAGAACCAAGGCGTCACAATGAACACGGTCTGATAGCGTGTAAATGTGGCCAAGTCAAATTGGTTCTATCTCACCTTACTAAGCAAGTGGGCTTGCTGATTTCCATGTTAATGTGCATAAAATACCATCCTACTGAGAAGGAAAGGTGGCAGAATTTAATATTAAGTGCACTAATCAAATCCACACTGAATCAAACAATTATGGACTAAACAATAAAATGTGTAAAGTTTTAATAGTTACTATGTGAACGGGTTGACCCTGTGACGCGTGGGCAGGAGAGAGAGAGCTGGGAAATACTGCTCCATTGAACTACTGAATCACAGAGTAAAAGGCAAAGTTAATTGATTAAAGTGCCACAGGTAGTCCAACTGTGGTCATCAACCTGTGGTAGCACAATGTCATGCAGTAGCCATCTGTAAAGAGAAATACTAATGTCATTTTCTGTGCAAAAAGAAGCCATAGGCTACCCTCAGAGCACTAACAAGTGCCCTTTTGCACACCAGCAAGAAACCCCTCAGCCCAGAGGTAAGCTTTTTAGGAAGTAGTTGCTCCAGGATCAGCAGTTCCAGAGCAGAGCTGTGCTTAATCAATGGAAACACATCAGCAGCAAAAACAAAGGTCTAGCATGCTACCAAAAAATGCAGCTCAATTGTATTTACAGCTCATGTTTAATTTGATCCCATCGTTGTTTTCTCTTCCTTATTATACAAAATTACACTGGAAATGGACATGTGAAGACTATAAAGAAAAGTATAAAAACATCTTTGTCACTGTCCTTTTCTCTCCCCACTACCTCCTTGCCTCATATAAACATGCAACTGTACTTTAATTTTCCACTGCTCCAGAAGAGCTATGCAATCTCCTCAAGACACAATGGTCTACAGTTTTTAGAGTGCTGTTGTACAAAAAGTTGTTCATGTTTGTGCCCTTTTGTGTGTACTCTTTTGTTCAGCAAAAGATAGAGCGAGAAGAGTATAGTTTTAAGTATGGCAGAAGCATGCAAGTCTGGTATCATAGGTTGAACTAGAGGATTTACATTTTTCTTAACACAAAAAAAATGAAGGAATGATGCTTTTGTTCAGCATTGCTCTTTTGTTTGAAATTCTAAGGAAAACATGCAGTACTCCTCTTCTTTGTTTTTAATTTTTCTACCAACTCTCCAAACACCCATGTGGCTTAGGAGAACTTTCTTCTCAAAATGTATATCACCGCTTCCTTTGAGAAATGACAGTTGGTCTGGCAGCTGACAGGAGGAATTTATCCCCAGATCCCCACATTAATGCCCCAAGAATAATATGGAGAATCCCAAATTCTGGTATCATTCCTCATCTTCACAAGCCCATAAGGAGAAGTTTAAGGAGAGCCTGGAATGCTAAGTACCTACCTAGACTATTAAGCATTTTTTGAATAAACAACAGGTGATGCTGAGATATCAGTAAGTTGGAAAAGGATTATGAAGATCCAGAGAGTACTGCACTGCATTTAATAGGATCTTTAGAGCATTTTGTCTCTGGGTTTGTACAAGACTTCTTTGCTTCAAAGTGTTCATGCATCTGCTTTATTTGGTGTCTCATGTTAATAGCCAAACTTACCAAATTCAAGTTGCTCAATAATTTAATTTCATTTTTTCTAAAAGTTTGTGTGCCAAGTGAAACTATATAACTATCTACATGTGCCCATGTATTCAAGTCCCAGCCTCCCTGTAGAGGCAATATGCAGTGGCAAGCAACTGCCTTTTTGGCAGCAGTGGCTCCCAGCAGCATTAGGTAAGGAGCTTGCTGGGCCTTTACAGACTCAGATACCACCACGGTATTTGACAAATATGGACTGATGCTCACTTATGTGGGTTCATCTTTGCTGGACTGTGGAGCAAACGATCATGTGACAGCACGACTGTATCTCTCCCCACACACTTGAATGACACCAGAACTGCTGCAAACATTATTTCAGGACGGTATCTCGCCTGCTAGTGCATCTCTGCTAGTCCAGTGTACCTAGACTGATTTTAGTAAGTTTCTTAAATCCTATCTATAATCTAGAACAGATTTGTGATGGGTATGTGTAATTTTTGCATGTACCACTTAAATGACATGACTGCAGCTGTACATGCCCCTTTCTCCTTCCAGCTCCTAGGACAGGTCAAGCTCTAAGCAGTGTCTGTTTATTCTTCTTAAAAGAAATGCATTGGCCACTCTCCAAAACAGGGTCTTCAATGTGCTAGGCACTGTGGGGACATATAATTAGAGCGTATCTGCCAAAGAGCTTGCCTATTAAAAATACAGCACTGAGCAAGGTCAGCAACTGTATTAACAGAGTTAGCTACACTAAAAGGAAGGTATGTTAAAGAAAGCAACTTTCTACTATGAGAATGGAAGCAGGTTTCCTTAATTATTTGTCATTATTAAAACATGGGATATCAGCCATGACTAGAGGGAGAAAAATACGGGACCAATACTTGCATCGTTTAAGGCAGCTCGTGCTCACACACTTACATTAAACAATGGAGCAAAAATACTCAAACCTCTGTCAGTCTTCACATTTCTAAAAACACGTTCTTTCAAAGGAAATAGTCCAGTTGTTCAAAATTCACTGCACAAAAGACAGGAAAGCAAGTAACATCCAGAGAAGGGCCACAAAAATGATCAGAAGGATGGAACATGTCTCCTATGAAGAAAGGCTGAAAGAGTTGGGATTGTTCAGCCTGGAGAAGAGAAGATTCCAGGGAGACCTTATTGTGGCCTTTCAGTACTTAAAGGGGGCTTATAAGAAAGATGGAGACAGACTTTTTAGTAGGGCCTGTTGTGATAGGACAAGGGGTAATGGTTTTAAACTGAAAAGGGTATATTTAGACCAGATGTAAGGAAGAAAGTTTTTACAATGAGGGTGGTGAGACACTAGAACAGGTTGCCCAGAGAGGTGGTAGATGCTTCATCCCTGGAAACACTCAAGAACAGACTGGATGGGGCTCTGAGCAATCTGATCTAGTTGTAGATGTCCCTGCTCATTGCAGGGGGGATGGATTAGATGACCTTTAAAGGTCCCTTCCAAGCCAAACTATTCTGCGATTCTATGATCCTGAATCTGAAAGTTGGTAGTTAGGGCATCTTCCTGGGACAGTATAGCCCTGAGGTCCTGTTGCTGTGCCAAGAACCATTCCCACATTTGATGCACAAGTCACTGAAACAAAGAGCTGTTCCAGGGCTCTTTCATCATGCCATATTCCTCGAGATCATATGAATCCCAGAGGATGGTGAGGCACAATAATTTGATGTATTGTATACAGTCATTCATTCAGCTTCCAAGAATCAACCCTTTTCAGTCATACAGTCTTACTATCTCTCTGAGATGTCTGGATTGTTTCCTGTAATATACTTTCTCATGTTCAGTTTAATGAGGGTCAGATTCGCAAAAACAGTTTTCCTCACCCATTGATTGTTGCCCTACTCTATATATGGCACCAGATCTGATACTCAATGGAAGCAGCATTAGTCACCCTCTCCCTTCAGCTAAGAAGTATTTGATACTTATGTCACATTAGCTGTTTTTTAACTTCCCTCCACTGATCATGACTATATACCTCTCAAACATGAAGCCTAGATTCAGATGTCTGCTGAAACAGCTAATTTGAAATAAAATTGCACCCCCACTCTTTTTTAATGTCCCTTGACCATAAAGACTGAGTTTTATTTGACATTTTGGTCTTAATTATGATTTATTAGGTGTGGGATGGTTAGACACTTTTTATCTCCATTAAATCTTAATGGCTACATTTTGCCTTTTTCTACTGAAAGAGTTCATGGAAATAAATGCAGTTAATGGACTCTGCTATTAAGTACATGTTGCTTGGAGATATAATAATGATACTTCAGAGTCTCTCCCACAATTTGCTATTAATATTAAGGAAATGCAAATTTCACAATCACATTTAAAGTCATTTTTGCTAGTCAAACTATTAAGGTTTAGTTTCAAGGTGGGAATTGTGCTTAAAATTATCATCTCATGAATATCATCGAACATGATTATTTGTAATACTGTAGTCATTACTGGTAAGGCACAAAGACTTTAAAATAAAGCCTATTAAGTTTTACTGTAACATTCAGTCCACATAAAAGTGGACTTGAACCAATAAAACTCAAAACTTTTTCTAGAGATGATGTACTGAACAACTGCTTTTTTTGCTAAAATGTCTTTTACTAGTTGAAGGCCAAATTTGAAGTGGGCTGTACACAATAGTAGAACTTCAGTCTAAGGAAAAAACAGTTGCTGACCGTATCTTCTTTTACACTTTTTAGCTTAATAACTAACCATATGGTTGCATGACCTCTAATCAAAGTATACTTTAAACCCAGGTAGGTTATTTCATTTCATCTTACACATTTATATAGTTCAAAATAAGAGAAAGCCTAATCTGACCTACATTTTACAAGCTACTCCATCTCTGGGTTTTGTCCTGTAGTATGCCAAATAACTTTTGCTTGGCTAAAGATCTTCATAATTAAAGATTATGAATGGCTCGCCATTCATAAAGGCATATAGTCTTCAGCTGAGGACAAGAAGTGATGGAGAATCAAAAACTTTTCAGAATAATTTGTTCCCATTGCTAACTGCATTCACTGCTAAAAAGTGAGCTTATTTTCTCATTTTGCAGCCACTGCTTCTTTGAGTTTTTCCTCTACCAGCCTTCAATTCAATTAGCTAAATTTTAAATTCTCGAACATGGAGTTGCTTTTGAGTCTACCACCTCTCCTTAAAAAAAGCAAGAGAAAGAAAGGAAAGTATCTACTTTTGTGAAAAGAAAACCAGCAAAAACAAGACTAGGATCATTCAACAGAAAAAATGGAAAGAAGGTTCTACCAGAAATTTCAAGTGCTCACATTTAAAAGTCACATTACATCATTACATCATTCTGACAAGTTTAGTACTTACTGTAACAAATGATAGGCTAAGGGTCCCCTGAAATGTTGTGGGAAAACAAAATAAAACAGTGTAGGTACTATCAATCTTTAAGTCTTTTACGAACCTCAAGTAACGAAAGTACCTGCAACTCAAGGAAGCACTAGAGTTGCAATTTCAAAACCACTGAAGTGCAAATCTCATTCACTTGAAATGTGACTAGTATCTATGCATTAATGTTGTAATGAAAACATTACCTAAATAAATATTGCAGTTCCCATTTTGCAGATACAGAACTGAGCTGGAACACTTTCACAGGTTTATGAATACAAGCAGGCTCAGCCAATAGGGCAAAACAAAGGAAGTTTTTTTGATCCCATACACTGCTCATCCCATTAGACAACACATCCTTCAGAATAAATGAGGACATTAAAATTCAGTTATGCAGACTAATGACAGATCTGCTCTGCATTTGCTATAGATACAAAAGAATAATAGAATTACATGGATTTTCCCTATCAGGAGAGAAAAGAAAAGCACAGGTAGAAATGTCTGAAGTAGAGGTAAGCCCTAACAAACTTGTAGTTCAGTACTTTTGAAGTTTCGATGTAACTTTGAATTTTTTTCCTTTTTCAAAAAAAAAAAAAAAAAGACAAGCATGTGAAATTCAATAATGTATACATTATGATCATTTTGTGATCAGCAGAGGAGCATCACAAATCTGAATAAAGCTTAGTTTGTTTCACACAGTCTTCCATGCATCCTGTGAGGAGACACTTCGTTCTTTCAGCAATACTCTGTTTTTCTAAGCAATGCATAGATGAGTGATTCAAACAGTTCCAACCTGGGATTTAACTATCTTCTATTCCTTATAAATTACTTTTTTCTTTAATAAATTTAGTCAAGATCCAAACCCTTGCTGAGCATCCTGTTTGCAGAGGTCCCCATTGTACAGTATGTTTTTTGTTGCTCTGCTTTACATTTCTGTCTCTGGCAATCACTATCATGTAGGTTCGACATCTAAACAAATAATGAACAAAAAAAAAAAAGATCTTAAAAGAAAAAAAAAAAAACAAGAAAAATTACCCCTTTTTCCCTTACCATGTTGAATACAGCCATAGTTAATATTATAGCAGTGGTTGTCAATGTAAGAGTGATCCGTGGCCAAGGACGGTTTGCAATTATTCCAGATGATTTCAGGATCCACAACAATGAAGCTGATGCTTTCTTGCTACATTGCTAAGTGCACAGAGTTTAAAAAAAGAGAAAACAAAAATAGCCTATTTAGTATATTTAATTACTATAAAAAAGAGTAGAATTAAGAAGGCTCAAGATTGAGGGCAGCATTCATTTTGAGACATTGTGCAGAAGTATTCAACTATTATTTTCTCATAAGAGTTACATATCATGATTACACATGAAACGAAATGCAAATTTAGTTAAAATATCTGCCATAATATCAATTCTGTTAAATAATTATTATTTGCAAGTACCTTATTAAACATTCAATATATGTTACTAATAAACCAAATACAGAGTTGACAGCAGTGTCATTACCTCTAATATCCTTAAAAAACAAGCAAGCAAACTGACCGCCCCCACCTCAATTGAAGAACAATATATAGTAGCCTCTGGAAACTTCAAAATGTAAATAATGACTCTGCAAAGTCTTTGACAGAGATACAGAGGTCTCCTCACACAGGTTAAAGGCTGTATACATAGATATATCCCTGGCAGTCTACAAAATAGTGGGGTTTCTGGGTTTTTCTTTCATTTCTTTGGAGACTTGTTTGATAATTCATTTTCAGTGAAAGGTAACTCAGCAAAGCAAATCAACCTTCCCTAAAGCTGTTTAGAAAACAAATAAGCATTTCATACAACAATCGGTCTTACAATTTGACACAAAGTGTATTTAGTGAAGGGAAATTTTTTCTTATATATAGTGGCAAAAATTAACAATAAAAAGCTCTGACTCATTTAACCTGCTTCTGAGAACACATTGCAATAGCCACCATTCATACATGCATAGTGCCTAGAGGCACAAGACGCTCACACAGAATAAACAACAACTTGTTGCACATCCAATATATATTAATTTTCCCAAAACTTTAGCAATGAGGATATAAGGTTGCCTAGAAGCATCTTGTGCCCTTTCCAAATGTCAATTTCAGCTATACTGAAACCTCTGTAAAAAAAGCAATGAAACCTTAAGGAACACGACAGTCTCACAAAAGTATTTGCTTTTAATCAACTAATTTTCTCTGTTTACTTAATATTATCAGAGATCACTTTACATATTGTTTTCACCCCAGCCACTGCAATCAACAGAGATACAAGCACAGGAATTCTCTGAAATGAGAAATCAAGCACTAAAAACTACCACATATAGGATTTAATTTACAGCACTTATCTATTAATTCAGGTTCAATAGCTACAGCACATCACGCTAGATTACACTACTACCCAACACATGTGATATAGTTTACGTGAGGGTCTTTCTTTGTCATACTGCACATAACTATTTCCCTCCCAATTACACACTATTTGGACAAGTCCACTATATGTCTAGAACTTTTTTTTACATATTGTTTCCTTTTATGACATGCAGTTTTCCATACTGGATTGGACAGATTCTGAGTGAATGAAGTCAGTTTCAGGAAAAGTCAAAACAATAATCAGAATCTCAAGGATGGACATGAAAAAAAAAAAAACAAACCACATAAACTCAAGGGACATGCATTTTTGAGCAAGAAACACCTGCTCAAATGCCTTTTTGAACTTTCAAACCTTGTTCTACACCCCTAAGTACATAGCAAATTTCAAGATAATTTGAATCCACATGTAGATTTTAGAAAAATTTTGTCATCCTTGCCACTTTAATAAAGTAAAAAGCACAAAGCCTAGATTGCTGCTGCTGCTACAGAAGGGGAGTGTTCAACTGGATGCAGGGAATGGCCCTGTGTGAAAATGATCATTCAGTTATCTGTCTAGCCTGCCTAACACCTAATGAGTCAGGGAGCATGGATTTATGGCAAATTAAAACGGTCATGAAATCATGCCTTAAATTACTCTTTGCCTTTGTTATAGCACACCTGGAGCTCTACTACAACAGTAAAATTCATAATAAAATGTATCTAGTTTAGGCCAGATAATTTATTTTCATCATTAGCTTCTTTTCTTGGAATTTCTTATCCCAAAGACTACATTGTTCTGTGATTTTCTTGGAAGTTTAGAAGTAGCTGGAATTGTTTAAGTTGGATTAGGGACAAAACTAGGCAGGAACACTGAGAAAGTATGAGGAATATAAAGTGGATAAGAAATAATGTAGACAAAGCAGTACATCATGTTGTCCTTTCTGAATTGTTACAGGGAGCTATACAGTTCAAGGGAAGTCTTTAGGATAAGAAATTCAAGGAAAAGAAGCTAATGATGAAAATAAATTATCTGGCCTAAACTAGATACATTTTCTTATTAATTTTACTGGTTTTAGGTTATCTGACTAAAGGCTAATCAAATTAAACACAAAGACCTAGTGATGATCAAAAGGCCAATGACAGATGGTGGAAGCAAAGTAACCTAATCAGCGAAGAATAGAAGCCACTGAACCTGCTGCTCCTGAGACCATCGAAAGAGAATGTTTCAGCCACAGTTTTTGATGGGAAGCCTACCAAGAAGCCTCAACGAAAAAAACTCTCTTTCCAGGATGCCCTGCAGACTAAGGGCGATTGCCGCCTAAAAGGATAGCATGCCAGCATGGGGTAGATAATTTTGCAATGGAGCAGAGAGAAACTTTGGATTGTGTAAAACATTATGGCACATTTTAAGGGCATTGTGGGTATGTGGAAAACTTACAGGATGTTTAGGGGACAAGACAAATGTGGATCAGGGACGAACAAGCATAGATAAATGGAGAAGAGAGGATGAAAGGAAATGGTTGCATGTAAGCACTTGTCTAGATGAGTCTATTGCATATTCTTATTAAATCCTACCTCTAACCATCTTCTGTGTAAGTGCAGTCCTTATTCTGAGCCTGCATGTGGTGAAAATGCTAGCAAACTTCATGCTGGACTGGATGGCAAGTAGTACAGGACAGGTGCCAGCCACTGGAGAAAGAGAGAGAGCAT
The DNA here is from genome assembly GCF_047370975.1 of Nipponia nippon. Lineage (NCBI taxonomy): Eukaryota > Metazoa > Chordata > Aves > Pelecaniformes > Threskiornithidae > Nipponia > Nipponia nippon. Next base: position 78,029,713 of record NW_028262290.1, on the reverse strand, counting down.
GTCTGAGGCACCTGAGGGCCTGGCTGCCAGCAACTGAAGTGTCTCAGACCAGTCCCGGGAGACACCCATAGGGTGTGGCGGGGAGTGTGTGTGCAACCATTAGGAAACTTCAAGCTGGACTGGCTGGTTAGTAGGAGACCTACATTTGGAGAGACACAAGGTTTGATCCAGTCACTGAGTAAAGGGGGCAGAGGCTGGGGATGGATACTGTATCGACTTAAAGTCCATACCGAGTGACCCACAAATGCGAGTGTGTCTGTGGATGACGACAGTCAGGGTGTGTGTATATTCCACTAGCAAACTTCAGTCCTGATCAGCCAGAAAGGAGGAACTAGACCATCAGTGTTTTTCATACTTACATGGCTGCTGCTTGCTTTTATGTGGGTGCTGGTAAAAGAGCTGGTCTCTCTGTGTATCTCTGTGGTTGGTCCTCTGTGTACGGTATATGCCTGTGTGTCTATTGGGAATACGTGCTCAGCCTCACTACTGGTTGTGCCTGGGACACGGTACTGACAGCCTCCCATTGATGGGGGTGGGACAGGAGGATCCCCTGGGTCTTTAATTCCACCAAATCGGGCTCCAGGAAGGAGCACTCCCCTGGCTCTTGAACTCCACTGGATTCAACAAGCTCTAGCAGATTCCATTTTCAATTTCAGAACTTTAAAAAACATGGCTCAGTAACAGATGCAAAACAATGTCATAAAAAATATGCTTTAATGTTTTTCTAGTGCTAAGCAATGTAAATTGATGGTTTCCTCTGCACAAACGAACAACTTGTGTTATGTTAATTCTGAAGGTAAAATTAAATTTCGCACAGAAAATCTCTGTTGAATCCCAATATCTAAATACACGAATGTTGGTGTCAAATGATGGAGACTTCTCAGACTTCTCTACTTCAACATCAAACCTTCCAATTGTTAAATTTAAACTTTCTTCATTTTTTTAAAGTAATCATTGAAAAAATTACAGTACAGAATTGCTGAGATTGCTTAGCAATGTCCATGCTGAGAACTGCATTTATTGCTGAGGACTACGTTATTGCTTTCCAAATACCTGTACACTTTTGAACAGACTTATGTAACTTCTTCACCAAAATTCCTTGCAATAATTCTAAATTTCCTTTGTTTACAAGATTTTTTATTAATATCACCTGACTTTGCTAATGTATTTTAGCAAGGAGGAACTAATTGGACTGATTTTCTACATCTCTTTAAAAAGCTATTTTTCTGCTTCCATTTAAAAAAAAAAAATGTTCTCTGGGCAAGTTTATCACTAAGAAAAGTTCTGGAGAATAAAATAAATTTCAAGAAACAATATATCATTCAGCCAGTGTGATTAATCAATAAAGAGATTCTATTCTTCCAGCTGCTATTGCTAAAATTACAGATACTGCTGGTTCTGACCTGAAGAAAAATGTGAGTGTTAGACTGCAGCTTCAAAAATGAAGTTGTAGGTAGTTATTTCCACTTGTAAAACAGAAGCACACCAGAACTCAGTGATGCATTTCTTGACAGGCTGTTTAATGCACAGCTCTGAGTTCTGGAGGGGAAGGACCACTGTTTATATGATACATCTGTCATGCCCACTTGGTTTGTTAAATAGATGACAGGTCTCTCTAACAGCAGCGAGAGCAGCTTACATAGGTTAAGCCAATGAGGCTGCTGAAAGGAAAATTTGTGACAAAACCCGGATTCACGCTAAAAATCTTTAAGCCATTGAGTAGAAATTCCTTGGAAAACATGAAAGAATACACTGTTGATCAGTAATTCTCTATGTGAATTAACAGATTTGCTGAACTTCATTTCACTTTTAAGCAGTCTAAATCCAGTCCATATATAGTACAACTGCAGCAGTTCAGTACTGCTGAAAATTTAGGGAACTCCTGGAAGCAGAAATGGAGTGGTGGGGTGATCATTAAATTCAGACTCTTACTAGCACTGGCAGAACTATGCAGGTTTATTTTGCTGATTCATTACCCTACATCCAATACTTTTTGCTTGTAAATGTTATGTCTCATTTGCAGTTTTCTTAGGAAAATGGAGAATGAGATGAAAGGAAGAAAGTAATCATTTCTAGAAAGCATGTAAGAAGGGTAAGACATCAGATCTCAGTAGCATTAGCTTCTGTGTTTATTCCAAGTGGAGCCGGCAGAATATGGTTCAGTGTTTATCATTTACCAACTAGAAGCAATGGGTATTTGTAGTATGATAGGTGACTAATGTATTACCTTTTCATCTGAACATGGTAAATCTGATATGACAGCTCAGCATGATAGTGAGTAATAACCTATTTTGAATATTCAGGTTATTAAAATGTATCCTGTGTTGTCTTTCCACACATAGAAACCTACTTCAGCATTTAACAAAATGAATGCTGTCTCTCTGAGTGAGATCAAGGAACTGGTGCAAGAATTAATTGTGACAGCTATGTTGTAGATGAAAGACAGTGTTGCAAGAGCTGTCACACTTCTCCTTCATATGCTAGCAGAGGTTGGAACATCTTGACTGAAGACCTCTTATTTACAGAAAGTCAGTGAATCACAATTTCTATAGTTCTATTATTGTTCTTTTCATTTTGCATTCAAATACAACTTACTATTTTACTAATAATGATGTTACAAAGAATGAAATAAAGGGAAACAAAAAGCCCCAAAATCCAGATTTTTTTCACATGCTTGTTTTCACTCAGACTTGAAGAAGACACCAAAGTTCAAATCCAAAGAACTGGCTGACAGTGATTACACTGACCTAAGCTTGGAGAAGGGTGATTTTTGTATAGAGACAGAAGCTTATACTTTACATACTTTCTAATGGTCCCATTGTTGATGAAAAGGACCAAAGTACTTCAAAATGAGTACTGTAACACCAAGCGTTTGAACTCCATGGTGGCACCTGTAAATCTAAGCCGGGCATTTTGAATCATACAAAATGCATCCAGGTGAAGAGTCTACTCAACTTATATTGGATACAACTGGTTTAACAAAAGCTAGAATCCTGAATAAACAAATAACAGGAAAAACTAAAGTCGGTATCACATTTTTAGTTTCACCATACTTTGCAGTGTTTATTATCCTTCACAAAGGGTCACGTTAAAATGGCCATGTGCTTCACTTCAACTGTCTCATTCAAAGGAAAGAACACGGCAGAGAGCCATATAAATATGCGTTTAGGTGCTCAGACTTCAGTCCTGGTACTTCCTGTGCTGCTTTCCTCATTCAAGAAAACGTACAATTGCTGTGTTATATGCTATTTTAAGATAAGATGTTCTCAGTCCCTCCTGTCAAAGTTTTTCTTTTTCACATGAAATATTTAAAGAGCCATTGGTTTTCAGAAAGAGCAAACCTGAATGGCTTTTTAAAGACAGTGCTCAAGGTGCTGAACTAGAGGAAGGAGTTCTGAATGCTACTTTCTATGTTGACCAAGTCTTCACCTCTAAGTAAGATGCTACCACCCAAAAACTGCCTCACAGCCCTGATCTGTGACCCTATTGTGGTATTTACACATCATGGATATCACCTGTCAGGTAATACACATCAGGAACCTTCAAAACAATCTGGATGCTCTCTGCTTTCGCCCTTCTTATGAATTAACTGTAGGGAAAATTGTTTGCATACTGGACTGTTGGTATAAGGAAGCACACTCGGATATCTCTTTATTTGGAGATAATTTACAATCTCATCTTGGGCAAAGACACTAAAAGGCAGCATTGCTGGATTTTTAAAAAAAAATCAAGATAGTCTCACTCATCAAAAAATATTAAAAGAGAACTTATTGGCACAACAGACATAAGAAACTTACGGTTTTCACCAGGTTAGGCAACTTCTTCAGTTGGTCACAGTCCACAGTCACATAACTTGTCATAAACATGTAACTCAAGAAGGAGTAAGAAGAAGGATTTTTATTACTGAAATGGGTACATTTCTAACAGTTCCTGAAGTCTGAACACAGTACTTAACTTAGTGATGATGGATTTGCTGTTGCAGTGCCTGTGCTAGAGACTCATCAGAATGACTTTTAGGTTTGATGAAACCTCTTTCATGGACTCTGTTGTAGGTGCCACAGTGCCTCTCTGGGTTCTCCCTGCCTTCCCCCATCCCTGTTTTTATCTGAATTTACAAGCAAAGCCTCACTATTGAAGAAACTGAAGGGCCTCAATCTTTCATTTGTATCTGCATTAAGAGAGACACTCACATCAGAGGTAAGATTCCAGGTTGAAAATAATTTCCAAGTAGTGCTGGTGGTAATATTCCTGTCCTTGCAGAGTGTACACAGTCTTTCTGACTGTTAAGTACCAGTGCCAATTGCTTTAGAGTAAAATACAAATCCCTGCAAACAAAGGTAAAGATTTGGTATCATTTTATACAGTGGCATGGTGTAACGTGACTAATAAATAACATGCTCTCTTCTAGCAGGGACAGGACTGCTGACATACTGCTGTACTTTGTTAGATGCTCTGGCGACCTCAAATCAGAGCATCTTTCTCAACTGTGGAGCCAGTTATTTTCTGATCTTTGTTTTGTTGGTATTGTGTTCTGCTTATTCCATGGTTCAATTAGGTATTTAAGAGAGACTATAAACATGTTCAGATGAGATGATAGGAAAGAAATGGTTTTATTTCCAATCTTCCTTGTTAGCTGAAGAAGCTAAATAGGTTTGCAAGGTATAAACATATGCAACAAAAAGCCATTTCATGTTAATGGAAAATAACTGGCACAAAGGGTGTGTTGTATCAATTAAGTGCACGCATGTCCCAGGTAATGCAAAGAAATTTTTGAGACAGTATTTGAATCAATGCACAAAGAACATCTGCTTGACTAATACTTCTTCAGCAGGCTACCTCAGCTACCACAGAGATCTATCCTTTACATGCTTGGTGTGTTTTTCTCTATTGATTGCATTACCTTTTCCAACGTATCATTTAAGAAACCAGACCTCTGCTTCCTTGCATTCACATCAGGAGGTAAAACACGTCTAACAGTTACCAGGTCTGAGGCATTTCACACTCATTCTATGAACTTGTCTGTACTTCAAGTAGATGAAGATAAGAGGCACAGAAAATATATGAGCTAAAGGACAATCACTGTCCTCTATTAGCATGTAATTTGGGAAGGAAACCTCTCAAGGAAAATTCAAAGAAAATATTCAAAATTAATAAAAAAAGAATTTTTTCCCTACATTTAAAATAAGAAAATATAAGCCAAAAAGGATCTTTAAGACCAAAAATGCTCATAACCTTAAGATTTAACTCCGAATACTGTGATTATCTAAAAAAGTAAATAAAAAATGCATAGGCACAAAGAAGTAATTAGAATATAAAAGATATAAAACCATTTCAAGTTTCAGGACATACACCAATTTTAGCTAGGGTTGATGAAGGTTTAATGCCTATGGGCAAACGACTGTTTCTATGAGAACTGTGAGCCCTCCCTGCCCTCGGCCTGTTTGCCCAAGACTGGCAGGGGATGATGGGCCGCAAAGGCAGGCTCTGGAAGTCTGTAGCCTTGTTATTTGTGCTACCGCTTTGCCGCATCGTTCGATGGAAACATTCCTATTCTTATTTAATGGCTGATATTATCACTCCACACAGATTGAGTTGGACCGTGCTGCAGTGCTGCCGAACAGTAAAATCAACTAATAATAAACTCAGAGTGAAAGAGTGGACATAAATCTCTTCTTACATTATTGTAATTAAATTCCATAAGAGCTAGTAATTTTAGCATTACAGTCTGGATGGTTTTTTTCATTTCATTTTTCCTTTTTTTTTTAATTTATCATGAAAATCATACAGAGAAACTTGTTCAGAGTTGGGTTTTGTGTGACTTACTCTGCGGTGGTGACCACCATTTATAATCGGTGAGACTGGGAGGGCAAAGTGTCAGAGTATTGAGACAAATGCATAGTGTAGTGACAGCCAGGTGTCCTAACTTGAACCTAGAATTTGCTGTCTTTGCCAGCACTATGGGTCCCACTCTATAAATCTTGTAAGTCATGTAAATATTTGACTACTACTGCAAGTTTATGTACCAGGTGCAGGTGCCCAGGTTGGTGGTGGGGCCTGCAGGGACGGCCGGGGCTGCCCCACGCCAGGCACAGCCGGTTCCAACCAGCTCCAACGGCGCCAGCGCAGGGCACGGCTGAGCCCCTCAGCCACGGGCGGGCACCTCAGGGAAAGCCTGGGTGAGAAAGGGCAGAAAATGTTGGGCAGAGAGAGGAGGAGGGAACAAAAAGAGTGAGAAACAGCAGAGAGAAAAACAAGGTTGGAGGAGGAGGAGGAGGTGCTCCATGCTGGAGCAGATGCCCACACTCCAGCCCATGGAGGACCCATGCTGGAGCAGATGGATGTTCCTGAAGGAACTGCAGCCTGTGGAGGCCCCACGCTGGAGCAGGGTGAAAGTGTTAAGGGAAGAAGCAGCAGAGAGAAATGTTTATGTACTGACCACCTTCCACACTGGCTTGTGCTGCCTGGGGGGAGGTAGAGGAGCCTGGAGTGAAAGAGTGAAGCTGAGTTTGAGAAAGGGGGGAGGAATGGTGTGGCTTTAATGTTTGGTTTTGTTTCTTACTGCCCAAATATATTTTAATTGGCCATAAATTAAATTAATTTTCCCCAAGTTGAGTCTGCTTTGTCTATGATAGTAATTGTGATCTCCCTGCCTTCATCTCAGCCCACGAGCTTTCTCATCCTATTTTCCTCCCCCATCCTGCCGAGGAGGTAGACTGAGTGAGCAGCTGGGTGGGTGTCTGGCCCATAGCCAAGTCAGGCCCAAAAAATTCTCTTCTTTTTTGTGTATTTTTAGAAGAGAGATATTTGGTGATTTTAAACTCTGTAATTACGTGCAGGTGTATGTACACACAAGCACATCCACATTTACTACATGCATTCGGCAAGGGAATCCAAAATGTACCCTTTTAGAAAAAGAGGTGGGAAAAACCCACACTGGCAAAAAAAAACCAAACCCAAACCCAGTCGGGATTAGGATGATAAAGCTTGATTTCTGTTAACACTGACACTATAGTGTTAAAACTCAGATATCGATACCTGTCTGCTTCAGAATTCCAGGCTTTTTTTTCTAGAAATAAAACATTTACAGTTATGGGTCAGATATGCTACTGAAATATAACAGAGGGTGTCACTGTGATTAAAGCTGCAAAACTGCTTGGATTTTGACATGAAGGAAGAAATCTTAGGAAGAGGACAGGGGAAAGACAAACCTACTGCCTCTTTTGCTAGTTGCTTCTCATCCATCACCTTACAGAACTACATCCATGTTTGTGAAGGATAGACAGCGCTGCATCAACTATGGTCATAACTTACTGAAAGGCTTCTTAGCAGCATAGCTTCTGCATTAGAGCAGCTGAACTCATAAAGACATAGACATAAATAGCTCCTCTTCAAGCTACTTAGGTTAGAACATGACATCTCACAAGTCAACAGAAAAGCAATAATATGTCTCCATTTCTGGGAATTATTTATAGTACACACAAGACATAGGAAAAACATCATTGAAAGTAGGTGTTAGATATTATCCAAGTAGCTCAACTCCTCAACTCTGACCTGGGATATTTGCTTAGCTATCCCTTTAAATGCAGAAAAAATACATTTGTATTCCTCCTAAGCTACATTACAAATAAAAGCCCCAGGAAAATATATGTCCCAACATTTCTTGATACCATTTCATTGGCACCTCCTTTTCCTACAGGAAAAAGGCTGGCTTTTCCTTGAAGGATTTTTTTTTTTAATTTGCTTATTCAACAGCAGTACTCTGACTCCATCATTTTACTCTTACATCAATAAAAACCAGCAACCAAGCATGACATTACATGAGAACTAATTTTTGCTGTTAAGTAATAGCAAGACCTCTAGGACCTCACTCCAAGGATTTAAAATATTTAAAAATACTGTTGCATTATATCTCAGATTAATTCCTGAGCAGTGGCAGCATCCCTACCTTATTGGAAAGACAACTGAAATGTAGATTAATTACATTTTCTTAAAAACATGTCCTGGTTAATTACAAGCCTCACAAGGGAAGAGGGAGAAATTATAAAATCCCGTTTCCTCTGTTTCTTGCTTCAACTGCCAGGCCACCTTTCCTTACTGTTTTACTGCATAGTAATGTAATTGTCTTTCCCATGTGCATGTTTTGCTTTTTTATAAAAGATCTTTCTCTCAGCTTTCTCCATGGGAGCTTGTGGAAAAATACAAAGGTAGAGAAGGAGAAGTGGAGATTAAGTGACAAGTATACAGATAGTTTTATTCTAGATTACATGCCAAATTTAAATTGCCTTCACTTTCTTACAAATCCTGAAATACCTTATTCTAGATGGACTTATATGTTGGATCTATTTGAGAATGACTGAAAGGAGGACAATAATACTTGTAAATTATATTGTGAAATGTTGAAAGGTTTGTCCAAATCTTGAATTAAATTAAATTCTCAAATTCAGCATATTATTGGGTACACTAATAGGCATTACAATAACACCTGGACCACTCAATGGCAAAATTAGAATTTTACTATAAAATTTTTATATATCAAATTAAATTGTTATCGTGAAATATTCTCTAAACTCAGAAAATGATCTTATACAATAATTAAACAAATACACAGTCCCCCAAATTAAAGCACTCATAAGATGAGTCACCTGAAAGCAAAATAGCAAAGATTTTGAAAAGACAATCAAACAAACAATGATGCAAACTTCTCGGAGGATCCAGCTTCACATGGGGGGAAGAGAATATCAGTGTAGGTACAGACAGTCATTGAACTGGCATTTTCTATTTTTCATATAAATGAGGACATTTTATAGTAAGTTAACATAGACAAAACAATGTCCTCAGAAGCCTGAGCATGCAAGCCTTTCTCATTTAACTGGTACTCTGCAAAGGCAGAGTGACTTGCCAAAATCAGAACACGTTATTTAAAAGAAACCATTAACTACTGGATTACATTTCCTTGAATACCTACCAAAAGCTGTCCAGCAAAGCAGATAAACAAAATGAAGGAAAGCAAGAGAAATGCAGCACCAAATGAAATTCCAAGAATAGATGTTCTGCAAGAAATAAGAAAACGTGTATTAATTTCTCTGTTACACATTAGTAGCATGACCTTTCTTTGCGTATAATACTGATGATATGAAAAATTACCATGTGCAAGTTCCAACTTCCAAACATCAACACCATGGAAAACCAATTTCAATCCTTACCAGAATGACAGGCCTTTTTCCTGCCATTTTCTCCATGCAGGAATACTTGAATTGGCTTTACCTCTCACTTTGCGAAACTATTACCATGAGAAGATAATAATTTCCACACAAACAATTTAAATGACAGAGTGCATTAACAGCAGCAATGTTTTGTTTTGTTTTGAGTTTAGAAAGCCTGTATTAAATAAAATCCTTATTGCTTTATTTTTATGCTGTTGATTTTATAATTTTAAGAGCCTAAGAGATATACAAAATAAACTTGTTGATAGTGTACATTCCCCCTCAAAGGTAGGAAAACCAATAGCATGGGACAATGATGCCCATTTTTCAGTATCTCACAGCTAGAACATATGATATGTGTGATGCTGCAGTCTCTCTATCAGTAAGGGCCCTAATGCAGTCACTGCTATTTCATGAATAGATAGAGATTCAACACCTCTGCAAACTCCACTTTGTATCAAATTTGACTGGCTGGCCAGTAGATTCTGAAGTACTGGAGGACAGGATAGGAAGTAAAACTAAACACCATGAAGAAAAGAAAAAAACAACAACAGACTTTAAATGAGAAAAAAATTGAGTAATCTACACTTTTCCTGAAATCATCCTTACTCACTGTTCTAGCTCATGCTCTTCTTGTGCGTTATAAATAGCAAAGTCTAGCCAAAATAGCATCACTGGATACTCAGTAAACAGAAACAGAGATGCAGAAACAATCTGTGCATGCATTCATTACGCAAATGTGGAAATCTTTCTATATGAATACCACAGTAGGGCATAATTGCTCCGTCAGGCACCATACAAGAGCTACTTCGCATGGCTGCCTAGGGAAAGATGCAGTGGGACCTAATTACGTTTAATGAATGCCGAGAGCAGATCAGAAGCTCTGGACCAACTGAGTTGTTTAAGCAAGGGAACTAGATGCCATCATGAAGTCCCTCACCTAAGCGTCTGCTTTCAGTTTTAACCACAGATTTGACATTTTTACAGAATTAAAAAATATCTCTCAGCTCCTTTGAGCACCAGCAAATATCTTATTTTATCGAACCTTATATGCTAGAAATATTGGCATGACATTTTAGAAATAAGTTTTATAATCCCTTGCTTTTTCCACAAAACCATAATAAATGTGACATGTTAAGTTAGCTCCTCTATAAATGTATGATTCAGAATTAAAATACGTTATTAATAAAAGCATACATTTCTGTTCTTTAGAGATGCCACCTGAATTAAAATATATACATTTTAGAAACTATAATACTAAAAATTTAGGAGTAGAACTCTACGGATCAATTTCCTTAGATTACATACAAATAGTGGAAAACATTTTGATCTGTTTCAACAACAGTGTTATAGAAGCTATTTTCAGGAAAGAACAAAAAAGCATTAATTTCACAAACCAATTTGATGCCATCTTGCTGCCATTAAAAGCATTTTGGAGAATAATTTATGAGCTTCCCTGCCAATCCTTCAGAGAACCTCTTATATGGTAAGTATTAATCAGATTTTGTGTCGATGTGAACAGCTGATGAAAAACCAACAAATGGCAATTCACAACATATATTAATCTTGAAATAATGGTTCTTTTAAAAGTTATTTGAAAATCATTATTGCTTATGAATACATGTTCTCCAAGAATTTCTCACTGAGACTGAGACAGTAAGCTGTACATCTGTGTATGTAGAACTATAGTCTCTACTCTTAGGAATTTAAAATCTAGCAAGCAACAGAAGAGATGAAAGAAAAGGAATATAATTAACAGGCTTATTTTTTATATATGCATAAACACTTCCAATCATACATGTCCTTCAGTAAGATTCGAGTAACCATTCCTGCATTTCAAACTATTGCTATTCTTTCTCTGATACAAAGGATACAAAAAAGGAGCCTGCACAACTTAAGAAATGATTCAAAACAAGAATAGCCTTGAGTCAAGTTTGGAGTGCATCCTTGTAGAAGAAGAAATGAAGATGTTTGTGAGAGAAACTGGAGAGCAAGGGAAATTAAATTAACATGGCATAAGGAGAGCTTATGCAAAGAGTACTTAATCATGTGGGCAACAGGCAAGAAAAAAAAGTCTTTGTAGCTGTTTTATGTTATCAATGATGCTATTGGGGTGGCACAATAAAAAGAATTACATAGCAACATGAACAAGATTCTGATTATCAGGACAAAGAGAAAAGGACTGAGGATAAGGAAAAGGAAAAATGTTATCTTAGAATCCAGATTTGAGTGGTGAATACAGAGAAAAAAAGTTGTAAGATTTTTGCTCCCCGCACCCCCTTCTTTTCTGGGAACAGCAGGACTTCTGTTTCACTTAGGCTAAGCCGAAATAGTTTCATGCTGCTCCTAGAAGGAAAGAAGTGGGCTGAAAATGCTATCATGGGAAGCAAAATACTAAAAATTAAGTGCCACCATAAACAAGCCTCATTTGAGGCAACGGCCATAAGAAAGACATAACATGCATTTATTTTTTTTCACTGGAACATTAAAAAAACAGTACAGGTCTTTACAGTAAACTAATCTTGCCTTTATTGTGTAGAGTCATCAAACCTATTGTACAAGGCACCAAATGCATTGCATTGACAGATTCGGGCAAACCATTTTGTCAAAAGAGCACCTGGGATCCCATAAGCCAGCTAACTTTTTACCTGCCTCTTCCTATGCTTCAAGGAATGCCCTCATTTCTGCAAGATCTGCTCTCTGCTACGGTGCCCCACCAGGAACCCTGACAGGACAACCCTTGACAATAACCTACAGAGGGACAGTGTTTAAAACTGCAGAAACAAACTGAGAACTTCCCAGGCTTGAGATAGTTCCAAGTCTAAATAATTTATCATCTTGGCTATCCTTCTCATATTTTTCTGGTTTCATCAGTAAATATCTGTTTTGAATAATTGATTTTTAATTTTTTGAATAATTCATTTTTATCAGGTGGTATGAGATTGGAAAAAAAATTGTATTTATACATACTTATGTCTTGTTGGTAACACTTTAACTGAAAAATAAAAAATTATTATGAAGATAAAGATACTGAAAAATGGAGAAGAGAACATATTCTTTCTACACTTTTGTAACTTTTAGGAAAATATGTGACTTATGCCACATGTCCCTTAATGGGACATAAGGAATTTCCTTAGCTTGCCAGGTAATTAACATTCATGTTTTGAACTATTTGATTGCAAATTCTCTTGAGGTGATAAAAACATAATGAAGCAATTACAAATGACAATTTTACAAGGCAATACTGAATTCAGACTTTTTTGTTATCTAATAGTAGCTATTTCTTTCTTAATTTGACTGATGCTTTCACTAAGCCATTGATGGATTCAATGGCTATGTAGACTAACTATGTAGGCAGTTTCAGTGTTAAGAAAAATTATTTGAGTATTATAACTCCACTTGAGGGTTTTTTTTAAATCAGATGCAGCAGAAAAATAGTTAGCAATGGTGGTTTTCTTTTGTTTATACTGTCTTATATTTTACATGCCTGCTTTCAGAGAAAGTTTTTAAGTACTACCTTTTCTATGAAGAAATTCAGCTATGCCTGACTGCAAATATTATGTTAAGGCCTCCTAACCATCTTCCATGGATAGAACAAGGTGATTGTTAGTTTAGCATGACTCAGGACAAAAAGACACAATTTCTTGAACATAGCAGCCTCAGAGAGCAAAGACTTGGGAAGAATCTTAAATGTAGCCCCAAACAAATCCCTTACTCGAATAGCACAAGAAGTAATTCCTGTTCAATAGGAATATACTTTCATCAGTTCACCAGTTTGCATTTCAAAAAACAACACTACCAATTCCATGTTAGTTGACTGTTTCACTAAATAAAGAATGTAGGGTTGTCGTGAACTACTCGATACTTCTGTCACTTGGTAAACCAAGAATGCTAGAGAGCCACTGAAGGCCTGTTCCGAGGAAATGTAATGACCAAGATTTGCTGTCATTTTAATGTCACAATAAAGACCTACTCCTCATGATACATTTCACCCCAAGATATTGTTTACTTGATCAAATTTATATTTACCACTTTGTGTAAAGTTTATTATGAAAACACCACATCAGTTTATTGACCCCGGGGAAATGAAAACATTAATAAATTATTTCATCTTTGAAATAAATGTCTCGTGATCTTGGAGATATTACTTATGACTTGCAACTTGCTGGATGTTACTCACCATCAAATATCTCCAAATCTACTTTAAAGCAGCAGGTGGTGTGGCTGCACAGAAATCAATGATATTACACTGCTGGAAAACCAGATTAATGGAATAGTGAGTCAATAAAATGCAATGACAGATGTAGTTTATCTCCCTATTCACCATTTAAAAATCCTGTAGAATTTTTGGAAGAAAACAAAAACAAAAAAGGTTTTTTTAGACTAAACTATGATTTATTTATTTTTTTTTATTTGTTTATTTTTTGCTGAAAGGAAATAGCATTTGAAGCACTGGAGTACGTTCAATTTAAGCTACATTTGTGGTGACTCCATACACGGGTGATTTTTCAACTTTTTTTTTTTTTTTATTTGCAATGCTCTCAGTTTTCCAGCAAAGATGCAGATGCCTGTATAATACCTTGCCTTTCTGTCTTCTATTTTTGCATCTCTTAAATTAACCCACAGACCCCTTGGAGCTGAATACCATTCATGTTGGTAATAATACCTGGATTTTACACTCTTCCTTTTGCAATTTAGTATGCAGCCCTATAAAAGGACCAAAAGATAATTTACATTTTGGTAATGAAAATGATAAACGGTATGTATCTTTTGCTCTGATGGTAGAAAGAGATCATGTAATATAAGCATATGCTTTTACAAGTTGGAGAACACTTAGTTGAATACAGCTCCCTAAAGTTCACTAATTTCAAGTATCTGATATATTTTATTGAGCTACATAATTGGTTTAAGAGATATAATACGGATATAGCAAAATGAGCATCCCACTACATGTATGATAGGTGACAAATCTAGATTAATTTTCATGACTGAAATCAAAACATAAAAACAGATTCATAAATCATACTGCTGGAAGGGACTAATTAGATCCAAGTTTGGTTTTTGGTATATCACAAACCATGAATTTCCCTGAATTAATTCCTGTACTAATCAAAATACTGTATGAGCTTGTAAAATATACTCATGCAAAATGACAAATAAAATTGGTCATGAGTCTTAATTTCATATTTTGCCATAGTGATGCCTAAAGTCAGACTGAACCATGTGCAGAATACTGCTGAACTCTTGGAAGAGTGTCCCTTTGCGGCTTCTGTCTCCGTGTTAGAAACTAGCTGGGAAACCCTTTGCAAAGAAAATGCTGTGACATCTAAATAGAAGTCCATAAAGCTTTATACATGTTATAAAACAAGTCTGCAGTATGAAAAGTCAATTTATAATGACCTAACAGTTCCTTCTGGCTTTGAATTAAAATGTGAGTAAGTACTACAGCACAAGACCAATCAATCAACTGAGGTTATAAATACTACTCCTGAAAGCACTGCACATCAGAAAAGACTATGAGTGAAGAAATACTGTATCACAGGGAACATACAGTGTTGGCTTTGGAAACAATTGCTATAAAACAAACATCAACTTTCCACTATGTAAACAATCAACAGCAAAATTCCATTTTAAGAAGTCTAATAAAATATTACTTATTGGAACTGTCTCCAGTTTTCTCAGGCTTTCTAGAACATGAACAGGTAGAAAAATAGCTGATTTATATGCTCAAATATAAATTAGCTCATAATATATAAATTCTGATAAAAGTAATTATTCCAGCAATTGATTATAACATTTTAAAATTAGTTTTAAAAAGAGACATTTTATGAATAGTAATGTTGTGTTTGCATGCTGAATATAGCAGTATTATCACAGTAATATGTTAAATACTTTTATTTAATCACAGTCCCAATTCTGCAATCCATTTTGTCCCACTTCAACATCCAATTGTCACGCTTATTTTACATGTAATTTTAGTTGCACAAGCTTATATCTTTTGTTATTTTTTTTATACATATGAATCTCATTCCTGTCATCACCACACATTTTTAAGTGCAAAGAGAAAAACTAAAATGAATGAAAAATGGATACTAATGCTTGGCACCACGCTATTGACAGCGTTTAAAATTAGAAACAAGCATAACTTTGAAAATGGGCTGAAATCCTCAATCATCTTCTCTGTTCAATTTCATTTCCATGAATTGACCTCTGTAATCTGACAATTCCAAAAGTTTTTACTTATACATTTTCATTTTTTACATTAATGAGTACATATACATACGAATGAGTACACGTTAAATACCACTTACTTTGGTAATACCAGAATCTGCACAACAAAAATGCAGAAGAATATGAGACAGGCACAAGTCACATAATACTTAAATGCAGGCAGAGTAGTTGCTCGATACTAGAAGAAAAAAAAAAAGCAAATGTTAAAAACACAATTTCCAAAACAGATAAAATATCACTCAACTGAAATTTCAGCTTAAGGATGCAGGTATGTGTAGGCAGTCTTTAGCAACAGTAAATTTCCTGTTGTTCAATGACTTCCACATCCACTCATATAGGGCTAGGGATTACCAGGCATAGTATTGAATCCTTTTACTTCTTGAAGAACAGGCTAAGTAGCCACATCAAATGTTTTTGTCTTGTTCCTCCACAGAACAGGATATCCCAAATTCATCATAACAAGTTTAATTAAAAAAAAAAGTGAAAGCATTTTTAAAAATTTTTAAGAATGGCCAACCATTCTTAGCCGATTCCATGAATGGGCTGAAACAGTTATAAAAAATGTAGCAGTCATTTAGACAGGAAGCTTCTGAGGACACAAAGCAGCAAAGTGTAAACCATGCTAGAGATGTGTATAAACGTTCTATTTCCAACAGCGTAGCTAGCAGTCATACTGATATTTACTGGGGCTATATTATTACTTCAATTAAAATATTTTACATCTGTGTTAAAGGCCTCATATGTCCACTGATACTACTAAACACTTGATAGTCTTAGGAGAGAGTCAATTTGATCTGTTTTGTCATGGAAAAAAATCTATTTATGAATCTCTAATTAGCCTGTCTAGAGACATAAGTATTAAGCAATGAAATATTTATCAGAGTTGTTCTGCTATTTGAGATAGATATGTCTATATTGGAACCAATTAAGTACTCAAAGGGAAATTAAAGTTACTATTAAAGTTACTTACCCTATGGAAGTTTTTTTCAAAGGGTAAGAGTTTAAGATTTGATTATTAAAAGAAAATGTACCAAAGATTATTTTCACAAAGTGCTCAAAATGCAAACTTCATAAAATGGAAAGTGCATGAGCTGTGCTTTCTAACTGCAAGCACACAGCTGTGTCTTTGTGCTTAGTGCCAAGTTCTGTCCTTGAAACTCGTGCACCAAACTTTACGTGAACATGTAGAAAGTGAGTTTAGCAACCCAACAGCTTTTTTTCACTTCTGAATTGTATGACAAGTTAAAAGTAATTCTTATCACATACCTAACCGAATTTCAAGGCACAAATATTTGCTCAATGCAAAACTTGCAGCAAGTTTTGTTCTTCCATCTGTTGAATATGTTTGTTGTTTCTTAATGGTCTTGTCCAACAATTTTGGACCTTGAGGTGCTGCTAAAACCTCAAAAAATTCCAACTCAATTGTGAATTCATTTCAGTGTTTCACACTTCTCCAGACATTTCCCAATGAAGTCAGGGAACTCACTGCTTAGGTTAAATAATTATTTTGCTTTATTACCTTGCTATACTTTCAGGTCCTACATGGCCTGAAAGACTCCTGTTTAAATCAAAAGCAGGCTTCTTACTGAGTTCTTTAAAGTCAAGACTGGAATGGAGAGTCATTCAAAGGCAGTGAAGAAAGATATTAAAAAGCCGGATCCGAAAAGAACAACTAGTTCTTTGCCGTTCCATCGCATTCTACAGTCTAAAAGAGATTAGAGTCCTACAGGGAGCATCTACACAGCTGAATAACTTAGCTCCCTGATTTTCTCCCAAGTTCTGATTCCCTGATTGTCCCAAGTGCACATATGATGGTTTTCTCTCAAGTTCTCTTTCAGAATTTATCGGTTAGTACCACCCACATTAAAATCTGAATGTGTTCCTAGGTACACCTTTGATCCACTCAGTGTACGCTTTAAACACTATGGATGAGACCAGACCAGCTCTAGCTTCTTCTCTCTTGTGCCATCCTCTAAACAGCCTCAACAAGCCTTGAAACTTGTTTCACCCTAATGCATTGCCAAGGACATACAACACATGCCTTTGGCAGCTGGCTATAAGAATACTATTCTGCTGAGCAGTGGAAGAATCTGAAAATTATTTCAGATGTTTTGAACTGAAAGATATCTACAAAAATAATTAAATATGTATTTGACCACCACATGGGACCCAGAAGATACTTGCACTTATGCTGTACAGTGTGAACACAGTATGGTAATACTTCCTCTACCCCATTCTCATCAGGTTCACTCATTTATACAGCCAGTTGTGGTCAAACCTACATCTTACTTCCCTGAAGGACAGCATAACTATTCAGCTATCAGCTGCCCTATGCTTATGAGAAAGCAGAAAGAGGCAACTCTCCAGTCTTCCTGCTGAAGCTGTGTCAGTATGTAGAAATACACTCAAGCTCTACAAGGCCATAAAACAAAGAAAAGGCCCGACTTTCTAGGCTAGTGGTCATGACAGGCACCTAAAAGGGAGGAATCTTTCATTCTGACCATTACTCCAAGGACTAGAAAAAATATCATTTACTCCATTTGTGCATACATGTCTCAAACATGTTTTATCACACATATTAGTCAGAAAAGCATTTTTTCTTAAAAACATTTATAGCATTGTATCCCTGGAATGACTGTAGGCATCAACTGCATATGGAGAAAACTAATGAGCAACTGATATCATTACAAGACTATCATTACTACAGGTGGTCTTTGAGACATGGCAAAAGAAAAAAAATTAAAAACAGTGGAGTCTCATAAATGCCTTTTGAGGATGTAGATGATGGAACTTAGGAATTCTTTGCTCCAGTTACATCAAATTTGGACTATCAAACCTCCTCCCACTTCTGCAAGACCATGAAAATTTAAAGAAATTCAAGTGAACTGCACAGCCCTACAAACAGGAAAGCAGTCTCAGACATCACACTCAAAAAATTTCTTCCATAAATGAGATAAAATATTATTGCAAGGTTTGAGCACTTCTCCCTGCAGGAAACGTGCTGTGGCTATGGCTCTGTGTTACAAAAGCAAGGTATACAAGCCTCACTTAGGTTGAGGCAAAGAACGAATCAGCTGTGAATTTGCAGTGAAAATAACTTACTTCTTTTTCCAGAGTCTTATTATAGAAAAGAAGTGATATTCTTTGAATGTCTTCAGATTTAAGCCACTGCCTAGAAGAGAAAAGGAACATTATAATTGACATATGAATAAAGTAGCCCTGTCTTTTTATATTAGCTAAATGCAGTAAAATAAGAAAATCACTTTGAAGAAAGCAAGTTCTTGTGTATTGCAATGTATATGGTGAATTGCACTGACAGTAAAAGTGGAAACTACAAATCCCCTCTCCCTTTTGACTTCTATTGCTAATGTACACATGAAACAAAAGCTCAGATGAACCATTTTTTCTGTGGATCATTCCTAAGGACAATCAAGGGAGAGATTTACATGATGTAATTCTGACACTGACATTCCACTCACATCAAAAATACTGTAGTATATCCAGTGCACAGAAGAGAACCTGACATAAAAACAGTCCTTGACAAGGTACCTTTAAGAAGCACACTGTTACAATATGCAAGAGTGGCAGGTAAATTACACTTTACCAAATCCTATTCCGAACAAAAATGTAAAAAACATTATTAAAAGAGGTAGAGTGATTTTGTCTTTGAGCTCTATTAGTATCTTGACCACGACCCTGTACTCTACAGGTAGATTTTCATCTTTTTACTGATTATAAAAACTTCTTCCCTGCTTAAAGATGAGAAATACAAAATAGTACTTGCATTGAAATGAAAAAATCTATTTTAAAAGAAGTGAATCTTCACAAAAGCTTGACATAACTGTTGCAACATGAAATGTCCTTGTATGAAAGTCTACATTTAGTTTAATGGACACTTGAAAAGGAACAGAATATTTAAACTTCAAGAGGTTTAGGTTGCTTGCACCTCAAGGGGACTAGGCAAATTTTAAAAAATATTTAAGCAGACTACTTCTGTGAATATGCAATATTTGAGCTTGAACAATAATAGCAGTGCTTGAGATTTTTTTGCAACCTTTCCAGCAATAACTTTAAATTAGGTTTTAAGCTAGTAGTGTAGCTAATGCCTTCTAAATAAAAGGGAATGTCTCAACTGACAGGCTGCAATGCAAATAAGTAGCAGCAATGAACCACAGTGGAATATATCCTAAATTAAGGTCCTGGGAGAACAGGAGTGGACAGAAAGGAGTGTAAGCTATTAGCTTTGATTTGTGAAATCTAAAATATTTGTTTCCTTGCCTGGGAGACTGTCCCTGTTCCTGTGCAATCAGTTTCATAATAAAAAGGGGATGAAAGCATATTCAGTTCTAGGCATGCTTAATTCAAATATATATTTCTCAGTTTGCTCTGCAATGTCTCACATCTATGTCTGATCACAATTAGGATTCTGGGAAGAAACAGATATGATAGGCTGTTGTACAACATGATTTTGTTTGGGTCCAACTGTAATCTACTGGAGAAAACATTCAGTTGGTGGAATATTTTTGGTAAACTGTGAAAATTAATTGCAAGTCTTTTTCCATTTAGTTGTAAAAATTGAACAAAAAGTAACCCTCTTCTCCAAGTTGTTAACTAGTTTCCCTTTTTTTCTTATGGTATCTGACTGGCGGATTGATTTAATTACCATTACAACACTGCTAAAAAGTTCTGTTTGTGGATCTACTCCCAAAGGCCTAATTTGCTCTGTACACACTTGATCGCATGTGAAGTCAGTAGTGCCATTTAGGGCAAATGTTGCTTCATACTCCACATTGCAAGCTCACGTTTTCAGGAGCTTTTAGTTGCACTTTAAAGCTCAGGTTTTAGGTAGCAGGTGCCAAGAGGTCTGAGATGAGGGAAACAGTATAACACAGACAAATGGAAGTGGAGAGTAAGTACAGAAGAGGGAGCACAAAGTCACCTACCTTTGGCACAGAGATAAGGGCTGAAAAATTCTGCCTACAGCCTGACTCCCTGATGAGCCTAAAAGTTACTGAAGTATCTGCAAGTACGTGGGGATATGCCTTCTGGGAAGCTAAGTACCAAAATTTCTGTTTAAATTCTTTTGCAATTCAAGGAACAACAGAGACAGGCAGCTGAATTTTGCCTTAATCCACAGAGGCATGTGTTTTGATAGCGCTTCTAACGATTAACAATGTACAGCAAGGAATTGTGCATAGAGCATAGCAGCCACCATGACTTAAAGAAAAAAGAAAGGAAAGAGAGTGTGTCTCTTTAATATAGTAACCTACTTATCAAAGAGGAAATAACTTTAGTTCCCTTTGTCGGTATATATTTAGCGAGCAGTTCCCTATCCATCCATTACATGTCCTACAGAAGTTCCCTAACCACGAAGGTACAGGGTGGCATAGCTAGGGCTACTCATCCCCCTCCTGTGCAGGACGGGCACTTTGCAGCCAGGAATACTTTGTTCAAGGTATGGGGAAAAGGAACGTGGAGAAAATATGATGTTGCACCCTAATGGCTTAGGCAGTCAGCTGAGAGACAGAAGCTATTTGATCCTCACTTGCTCTTTTAAATGTGTGTTTACATATCTTTTAATGTAGTGCTCTCGCAGAATAATAATGAATAAACAGGTAATAACTTTCCTCATGGAGCTTTGCAAGGAGCATTGCCAAATAAATCTACTACTCTGAATCATGCTATAAGGCCAGCGAGCTGCTTTTTAGATGCCACAGTTTCATGTATATTCCAGAAGAAGGAATTGAACCCAGACGCCCCGAGTTACTGACAGTGTGTGCATGTGGCGCTTGACAGTTTTGTGGAAAGATAGCTAAGCTAGCTTGTCAACCAGCAGGAAAGCAGTGAGTGAGGGAGCCCAGAGAAAATGCTACACTGCTTTAAAAACCTGAGGTACCATTTGAATATGTACTGCACTATTTTACACTGTGTAAAAACAGTGATTCATTTGGACTACGGCTCTGTCTTGGACTAAGATGATCCAGACACTACATTCCCTTATCTTCCAGTTACTGGCTGTTAAACATCTGGGCATGTAATGTCCAAAGACCCATATATTATGACAATTTCCTTGCAACCAGTTACTTTTTTCACAGAATGACACATGGCAAAGAACCATGATGTGGATGAAAAAGTCAGACCATGCTGACAGCTCAAGGTGGAAGAAATAATGGCTCTGTACAATCAATGTTTGTTTTTGAATTATTTTAATGAAATTTTCTAATTAAAAAGGTTAAAAGAATGGTAATTTTAGTACCATGTTTTATGTGCAATGATTTTTTTTAAATTTTCTTCATTCAGTCATAGACCTATTCACTATACAATCCAAACTTTACAGTTAAAAACATATAGAAATACCAGTTTTCTCATAGATTTTCTTAAAAGTTTGCTTCTTTATTCATAAAAGCAGAAGATTTATCTTCACGATCACTCTATTAGTTTAGTTGATAGCGTTATTTTTATTTTACAGCCAAAAAATTGAGGCACAAAAAACACGCACGATTATAAAGAAAACAAAAATGTGATTAGTTTTGTGTCCTAAATGTAGGAAATATTTTATCTAATTTTTCTGAGTGCTTAGCATTCACATAGTTAAAATATTATTGAATTAACTTGCCATTTGGGGAATCAGCACTTTTGAAAACTTATTCTCAGGTACCGAATTGAATAACATCGTTTAAGTGATTCATTCAGCAAACCAATACAGGGATAGGCAGAGAATCTAGTTTTGGAAGGTGGCATTCAGCCTCTCTGATATATAAAATCATTCCTTATCTTTCTGCAGTTCCCCATGTAATTCACAAAATGCACTGAAACTTTTTCAGAAACCTTTTTTATCACACAAACATCTTTTATCCCCAAGTTTCTCTGAATTTTATGCGCTAGTTAGGTGATAGGCATACTCTGAGATAAATCAACATGGAGTATGATCATACCAATACTTTATTTTAATGCATTTATACAGATGCTTTAGTTTTGACATCAAACTGTCATTTTTACAATCCACTTATCAGAGCAAGTGTACCTGAAGACACATAAAAACTGCCAAAATTTACATAGCTGTTTTAGGCAAGTCTAGTATAATCAAAAGGCTTTGCCTATCACATGACCCACCCTCTTTCACTGTGTTCTTTGTATGACCTATAATATAAAGCCAAGTACCTTTTAATAGGACTATCAGATGCAAAAAACCCAAATGTGACATATAAGCATTTAATAATTAGGTGTAATACTCAGCTGATTAAGATTCTGAGTAACAGAAGTAGGGGGGAAACGTGTAATTCATCACAATTATTGACTACATTTTTGAAGGGCAATTCCCTTATTTAATCAGATAAGTATAAGAAACCTGAACACTTATTTTGGACTGGTATTGATTTTTCTCTCAGTCTTATCTATTCACCAGCAAACAGAGAATATCAATACCACCTCCAGCTCTTCCTAGGACACAGAAGAAAATACATGCCATGATGCCTCCCCCAACACTTCAATATGCCATCAAGCTTAGCCTTCTCTAAGAAATCAAACAACCAGTTGAAACAAAGAGATATTAAACTATGATTTTAGGGAAAGTTTCTAATTCTGAGAAGATGCTTCTGTGACAATTGCAAAGCATCAATTTTCATGTCATTCTGATTCCCGAGCTAGCTATTTCTTGTGTGTTACTTCTCTGCTCTCAGATGAGATAATTCTGTAGAGTTATGGCTATGAGTGTACAGATACAAACAGTTACAGAGCAAAAATCTCTTTGCCATGAAGATCAAGACAAACCAAAACCTCTGTCACACCATGATTCACAGGCACTGTCTTATCCCATATAGTGGAAAATGTTACTGTACAGCCCATCTTCAAAATGTGCAGAGCTTCCTATGCCAGTATTAGTGACACCCTTACTGTTTTCAGACTTCTGTGTGCATGTGGGAGTGAGAAATAATAAACACTACCCTCTGTTGCATATTTATGTCAAAGTTGAAGGAAGGAGACAACAGAGGATAAAAACGTACTTTTGAGCATTGATTCCATCAATGGCCTGGATCATCCTCTCAT
The DNA here is from genome assembly GCF_047370975.1 of Nipponia nippon. Lineage (NCBI taxonomy): Eukaryota > Metazoa > Chordata > Aves > Pelecaniformes > Threskiornithidae > Nipponia > Nipponia nippon. Next base: position 78,006,233 of record NW_028262290.1, on the reverse strand, counting down.
TCAGTTCCTCCTCAAACCTTCTTTTCTGTGATTTTGTTCTGAAATGAAAAATCTGGGAAGTTACTATGGAAAATCGTTACATTTTTAGTAAACATTAAATAATGGGGTGATAGCTGGCATAAACTTGTGAGGAGAATAACAATTTTTTAACATTTATGCTGCTATTGCAGCAATAGGATTCAGGCAAACTAAGCCTCATAATAAGCTCTTAACAGAAACAGCATAAGCCACACAGTCTGACACATACACACAAAAATCTAGAGTTTGGCTATTAGGGAGCACTCAAAAAACAAACACAAGAAAACATTTCATAAAGAAACCAAATCAAGAGAGTTCAGGAAATTTTGGTTGAAGGAAAGTCTTCTACAGTGTTATGAATTCATGAAAAAGAATGGGAATATGCTCAAATTCATAAAACATTCCTGTTTCTGGTAGTTATTTTTAAAAATCCTTGTCAGAATTGTATGATAAGCAATAATGTGCTAGTGCACTGAGGCATAATAAGTATTCTCTACCGAAAGCCTGCTAACTCTTCTTTTCTTGGAAATATTTTATTATTTTTAATATGAAAACTGAGCACCAAGTCTGAAATTAGTTTCAAACATATGTCATGTTTCTCTATTTATAACTTATAACACAACTGCAATGTAAAAAAGCATCTTTTCACTGGGCTCAGCCTGAACCCAAAAGAGGATCATCAGAATGGGTTTGTCTTTGCTAACATATGTTATTGCATACATCATCAGTCCTTTCAGAAGTTGCACTCTCCTTAAAAATGGAATATTTCAAATATTGCCAGATCATGTCTCTGTCTCTTGAAAACTTAAATCCAATGTTAACTTAATAACAATGTTTTGTAAGAAGTCAATGGTCAGATCTGAAATTTGACTCTTTGCTTACCAAAATTTTCTTAACCTACAAATTGAACCCTGTCAAAGGTAACACACATTTTCTTCAACATCAAGATTTTGGTTTATTTCCCCATAACCTGTTGCAGCATTCAAATTCCTACAGCAATGATATTGGTGTACTTACAGTAACTTTAAATAACCCAACTGATTTGATGCCTATTCAATGCTATGGAATTTAGGTAAGAAAGTGTTTATGACTTATTTTTCTCATATGAAACAATCTGCCTAGGAGAAATAACTAGATAGATGAGGAGACATTACCTCATCACACTTAATCCTCTTGGCAGATCCCTAACAAAAATAAGACTATCATGTAACTAGATAAGATCCAAGACTACCACAAACAGAAGCCCACAGTCAGGCTTCAAAACCTGCATTTTCATATTCAAATAAAATACTGATTTTCAAAGTGCTTATTATCATTTCAGTTCTCTCCTGTGGGAATGACTAACTAGCTTATCTAGAATCCTAGTTATATGCCTCGCTATGGACGTTAGACTCCAGTAATGGTTTCTAGAAACTCCTTCCATAATATGGTATCAAGACACGTGGTAACATTTGTATTTTTTGGATCTATTTTGGAGTGGAATTGAGAAACACAAAAGCAAGAACATCTCAGAATGTTAAAGAATTGCATTATTGACAAATACCACAGTCCAATGATCTTTCTTTTTACCATAAGGCTGATAGAAGTCCTTTTGACATACTGTCCAAATGTAAATTATCAGTTTTAAAATCAGAGACTGTTTTTATTTATATCATGTATATTCGGTCAAAGCTTGTTCACCTTCCGGAATTTAGCAATATTTTAAGTAATTGCATAGCTCTCCAGTAACCTGTGATTTGTTGAGGGGACATTTACCAAGCAGAAAGATGGGGGAGGAACGGACAGAATGACTTGTTTGCATAACCAAAGACAATAAAAATACAAATTTTTAAAGGGTTCTTTCAAACAGTTTTATAGTATTTGTGACATTACTTATAATTTTGCAAGAAATATATTATCTGAAGTGTTGTCAGGTGATAAAATAAAAATTAACCATTCCAGGTTTCTGATAGTGCTAAGCTTGTTTTTTAAACAGATGTCATTCTTTTCTTGATTTAGAAATTCTGAATCTTTTTAAAGAAGCGATCAGTTCAGCCCTGTTTCCATTTCTCACCATCTTGCCCTAGTCATTGAAGTATCAAGCAGGAGAATGAAAACTTAAAGCTATTGTGATTTTGCAAACATTTTGTGTAGCAGGAGCACTACAGGAAGACTACAAAATGCCTTTTGAATGTTTACTACTGCAAACATACTACAGACTTTGAAATAATAAAACACAATGCAAATACAAAGCGATTAACAAAATATAGAAAACGTCTCTTTTAGTACGTATTATTAGCTGTTGTAACACAAATTATTAACAGCCTTTTCCATCTTCCCTTTTCTTACTCTTCTGTGCCTCCTCTCAATTTTCCTGCATATCATTTTCTCCTCACTGATAGAGTAATTGGGTTGTTAGGAGAAACGAATAGTAGCCCAACAACATATTTATATTAATTCAGAATAATGCTATTTGTTAGCAGGAAGTGTGTTCACAACTCATAAGTAACATGTCTGCCAAATCTGTTTCCATAGCCTGTCTCTATGTAAGAGGTATCAGCTGAAAAAATAGTTTGGGTGAGAAATGGCCCTCAATATTTGAAAGCATGCCTTATATACATATGAATCCATATGAATGTATATGTATTTATATGGACTTTATACGAAGAAGTGATTTTTTAAAATTAATTTACCTCTCTCTGCAACGCTGAAAATGATATTGCCCCATGGGAACATCCTAAAAAACAAAAGAAAATACCTATGAACTATAATAGACTTTGACAACACTAAGTTGCTTTAAAAATAGTGTTTCACATAAGGAGAAAAGTTTCCAATACAAATACTTTTAGCATTAGATTAAAACTGTCTAAAAGAAAAATCCAGCCAAGAGTGACGATGGAGTGACCTGGAGACAAACTGATCTATCATTATAAACTAAATAACTAATACAACAGTCTGAATCCAAGAATGTTTTGCTTTACTAGAAAGTCGCTGCTTCAAAGTCACCACTGTTTTAATGCAGCCCAAACTTCTGTCAGCTTCAGCAAAAACCAGCGTTAAGTGTTTTTGAAAAAAACAGACCTGAGTGGCCAAATACAGGCAATGGTCATTATTTTTTATTGATAAGCAACAGCAGCCATCACAGCCACATTTATTTGGTGATTAATAGCGATGGATGGGTACTTTCTGTCATGAACACGTCACAATCCACATTCTGATGCACTGTATTGAACAAGGTGGGTTAGGTGGCTCAATCCTACATTCTCATATGTAACAGGAACAAAACTGAATGCCAATGGTGAAGACTATTAGAATTTACCTTTATGTTTGCACTTCTTCGAAGTAGAAGATAATGCAATGTACAAGCTGTGGACTGACACCACCTTACTGACAGCAGTAAAATAGTGTTAGCAAAATTAAAAAGAAATCTTTTCTGTTCAGTGTAAGAGGTGTAACATTGCACTATAGCACTGTGAAACTCAGGCCATCAGCCATAGCTGATGAGTGGTTAGTGCACCTTCAAAAGGTAGATGTTATAGTGAGTATGGATTTGGTTCCCAGAGAACTCTTCTAATAAAGTCCACTCCAGGTACCATAGGGATATTCTAACTTCATGGCCTTTGCTCCAGGTTTGGCCATGTTCCAAATGAAGATTGTGGCTAAATAGACAATAAATCTCAGGGAATGTCTCTGTATCAAAAGCGTTCCTTCCCAAAGGTGTTGCGCTCTGGCTTTATGTTCAAAATGTCTTTCCACAAGGTGAACAGCAGACACTCTACATGCTGTGACTGGGGCTCAAGCTCAGAGGGTCAAATTGTGTATTTTAGTAAGTGTGTTGGACTCCTTATAATTCACAGATGCACTTATAGCAAGACACGGCTCCTTAGAGTCTAGTCCAAAGCTCACATCCCAGTGGAAAAGCTCCCAGCAATTTCACTGAGTTTATGCCCTGTACAAATGCGTGTATCTTCTGCTATCAGAAATAACCAGGTATTTAGCAGTGAGCACCTTTTTCCGTTCAAATATTGCTAAATTGTATGAAATGACATAAGTAGGCCCCTACTGTTGTGCTAATCTTGCCGTTTTCAGTGGTCATGCTGTCCCTGTGGTGCAAGTGTGCAAATGGCTTGGCTGCTCCCCAAGATTCCAGGTACCGGGTCATGCGGACAGAAGCTCTCATTTTGGCTCCGTCAAGAGTATGTCGAGGTCTAATGTGGTGCTGAGGGCTTCGCTTCTCTCCCTGGTTGACAGAGAATAAAAGGTGATATCAGCCTTGGTGTTCATTACCTTTTGAAACAGTAATGCATCATCTGGTATCACGTATCTGCATGCTTAGGAACTTAAAAATGGAGAGATGCTAAGAACCTGCAATTCTTAATGATATTGTTGGGAAATATCAGAGACTTATTTCTGAAGAGCAGGAAAGATTTGCAATGCAAACATTATGCATTTGTAAGCATCAGTTATATCTCTGATCAATATCTTATGGTAATGAATTATTCAATAAAGAGATTAGTGGTCCTGCTCAAAAATAACTATGACTGGCCACAAAATAAAAGTACTACTAACCTTAGGATTGATTACAAAGTAAGTCTTAACATTATGCTCTTTCAGATATGGGTCCCTCACATCTCCGTCCCCATCTTCCACTTTGTAAGCTCCATTCAAATGTGCCAAGGTGACAGAGGTGATGTGAACACGGCTGAAATTATATTTTAAAAGAATGACAGAATCACAAATACCAATCAAAAGCATAATTTGAACCTGATCATCCTTTTTTACTAGCTTTTGGATGTACTTTTTATATGCTGCTCACTTCATTTACAGTCTCTCTAATCTCATTTTTAGAAGTTGTAATGGGCATAAATCTAAAGGTTTCCATCCACAAAAAGTACTCTAAATCACAGGAAATACCGAGTGCCTGTTTTGTTTTTTTTTTTTAAAGACAGCACTAAGATTTAGTTCAGGTTTCTCCATGAAGGCTGATGGCTGAAGACATGGTACCTATGCATTTCTCCATGGTACAAAAAGCCATGTGTCCGAAGGTTAACAGAGAAGCCTCTTACCCTGGGACTCCTCCAGCTTCCATGTGATTTGCCAGAGTAACATCGTGTGACCACACATCGTACTGCCACTTCTGTAGCCCAATAACGCCACAAAGCACGTTCCCAGAGTGCACTCCTACACGCATATTAATATCAACTCCAGTTGCGTCTCTCACTTTCCTGTAGTTGAGAAGAAAATCTGTGTTAATATACATAATAGGGCCTTTGTTTTCTTTTAATTTACCAGTCAAATTAGCAGTAACCATGGTGATAACATTCATTTATTTTTAGCATTTTCTCCATTCTTTTTATGCTAGGATTATTTTTATATATTACCTTTACTATTATCTATATTTATAACTATTTGCAGTAAATGTTAATTCTCAAGTCCATGTCTGAAGTCCCTTCTTTTATACTCATTTGAAATTATTTGGGAGGGCTGAACTAAGAAGTGGAAATGTGGAAAAGTGTCCCTAGAACCTAGGGACTAACTTCTGTTCTACAGGCAGCCTTTGGGATGTCTTTTAATGCAGCAACAGTCCAACAAACATATTTTGGTGATCTGGAACTAGTTATGCATGCTTCTGTCTGAAGACCCTAATATCTACATTGGAGACCTTCTCATATCTCGTTTCTATCAGGTCTCAGCACTCTTCCATGCCTGTTTGCAAATGGTTCTGCTCTGAGAAGAAGGATGAAAAACGCAGCACCTCAGGATATTCTACAGGCTGGTGGCTCATACAGTTTTTGGGGATATGGGCTCAGTACCATTCACGCTGTGGAGAACATAAGCTCAACAGCCTTCTACATGGTTGGTGAACGCTGTACTCACTAGAATGTTATACAAGGAATGAGAGGCCACCCTCGCTGTCCAGACCACATCTAAACCTTTGACTTTTCCAGTGACTTTAGACAGAGTTGAAGTATCTGTTCACCTCAACCCAAATCTCAAGAGCCCTACACATAAGATAGGTATTAATCTTTCCATAAGAGGCTCTTCTGAATCACAGGTGGGTGACTAAAGTCAAACAACCAGAACATTTTCAGACATATCTCATATCAGTACCTAACAACCTAAAGAGTTATAAAATTAATTCAGATGTCTACAGGTTTATACAATTCTGAGAAATGGGAAGATCATAACTTAACTGGATTTATGTATTTAAAGCCTCAACTCATGTGGACCAAAACCTAACCAGTAATAAGGAACACGTACATACATTTATCTTAGGGGAATTCAGGGTGTTGATGGAAGGAACAACTATAGAATAAGAAACCCAAATGGGTCCTGTATATAAGTCAGATTCATAGTTCTAGCAACATCTTCATTCTCAAAGATGAGAATCATCAGCTCGGTACCTTCTGAATTACAGTATTAAACTGTCCTGTTTATCCTCTTTTTTTGAAAGGGAACATGGAACTTAACAGGCTTAATTTGATATGGTAAATCCTATGTGTAAGCAGTAGTTCTCAAGTGTTCTTTTTCTGGGAAATGAAAATAACAGGAGCATGACTGAAAGTATTTTGTTAAACTGTTTTGAAGTTATTAAAAAGAAGAGAGGAGAAGTTTTTTAATTCCCTCAGTCTCTATCAAGTGTTTATTGATATCTCTTTTCACTTTGCCATTTTACACTGCTCTCCTATAGCTGACACACTTGAAAATGAACTGCTTGTAAATGATCTTTGTAAGCAGTTGGCAAATGACAAACACCACTTTGCTCTGCACAAGGAATATGACACAAGCTTAACACTTTGGGAAAAAAAAAAGTGTTTTACAAAACTGGGCAAAGTGGAAGAGGAACACTTATCCTCTAGGAGTGCTTGTGAAGTGGCCGCCCTGCCATATTCTGGAGAGCAAGCCATAAAGTCTGCTTTATAATAAGCTCTCAGGAGTTAAGGAGGGGAGCAAGTGTAATATGTTCCAGAACTGAATCTTCTCTTCTGTCTCACAAATTACAGAAACCACAGAAGATTTTAAATTAGAAGTGTTACTCTGGACCAAATTAGGGTTTGCTCCCTGAACAATTGCTGTGAAGATGCAGGCACAGAATGCATCTAAGAATGTAGCCTATCACACCCCCATAGGACAGTTGTCTTACCTACACAAGTATATCTGAAACTTCCCACTATTATTTCATTTTCTGCTCCCACAGTCTCTCTGATTTCCCTCAGCACACCAGAATCAGTGTGCCCATCCTGGCTGGGCAGTCAAAATACTCATCAAAACTGTATTTTTCCTATTGTGGCCTGAAATCTGAGTTTGTAAGGATTCTATGTTTTTCACAGGCATGGGTAGCTTGAAGGTAGTTGTAGCAACTTCACTCCACACAAGCAAGAGTTCAGGTCATCAGGAAAGCATCTACTCTGTTTATCTGAGCTTTATTCATCGGTAATTCTAGACTAATGTATCGAAGACCCACCTAGTCCTGTCTTACACACTTTAACACATTCAGTGAGCCTTGAACACTTAGTTCCTCACAAATTGCCAACTTTAAAAGCATAGTTCCTTTTTGGATCAAACCTGCACGAATGAAATCATACCTAAAAAAAATGATTTTATTTTGTAGCTAGCTTTCGAATTGGTACAACCATCTCATCCAACAGTTTCTTTCACTTTCCTCTGAAATGGAACTCATTTCACACTACCAAATCAAAGACAGCCTTTGGGAATCTGTGGCTGAGAAATATGTAAATTAGGAAGTCACCAGACAGGCAAGGGGGTGGAGTTTAGGCTGGAGGAAAACAGCATATATATTCATAAACAAATATATTTTTCCTTAACAGATAAGCTCTAGCCTTAAAGCACCCAATTAAGGTGGCCAGCTCTCAACATCACAGGCAGCACTGGCATCTACGGCTTGATACGGTGAGCACCCCACTCCTGGGCAAGCAGGTTGCAGGCTGCGAGAAACATTGGATTTGTTCCAACACAGAGCAGAGAAGCAAAGCAATTAATCAATGGGACTACTAACATGTTTAAATGGAAACAATTCGTAGCATAGTGAGACTGAATTGCTCAAAATGGAGCTATGCATCATTAGGAAGCAAGACTGAATAAGGCTTTGTACTACAGATCACCTGGTAATTTGGTAGAATTCCTGCTTTTTGCTTCAAAAAGAACTGGAACTGAAACCATATTCAGGTGGTAAAATCTATATAGAACTGTTAATCCAAACAGCAAACTGCTTTATTTCAGGAACTTATGCACTGAGGGTTCGGTTTGCACCTTAGTGACTGAATATAACAAAACCTCATATCTGATAAAAAAGATCATTTAGACACAGTGAGTCAAACATATATTGAGTGACACACTTCCAACAGGAAGAGTATTACTATTTCTAGTTTTACAGGCCACAAAAGTATTTCAGGAGATGCTTCCACACAAAGATGCAGGAATCACACAACAAAATATGGAGTTGATTAGTAATCAGTAATTTCTATTCATTTGCAGGCTGCAACACTTGACATAATACTTTGAAAGCATTTCAGAACATGGGGTACAGATTCCTCCGTTCTTACAGAGATGTAAACAGGCTATGATAATCAGGCATCTGTCTACAGGACTGTTGTGAGTACTGACTACAGTAATGAAGTCAGATCAGAATGTGCTACACAACTAAAAGATAATTTTCTACTCTATAAGGCTGCTCTTACTAAGGAGGACATTATCATCCGGCATTAACAATTGACATACTTGATAGCAGCTTGAGCAGAAAGTTATTTCAAAGAAAACTGGGAAGTTCTGAAGTGTGAGGAACAGACAGATTGCTCTCTGAGCTCAAGTAAAACATTGCATTGTGATGTGTAAAATTATATTTTCAGTTCTTCGTGAAGGCCAATTTATGGCTTGAGTTTAGCATTGTTTTTCCAACAGCCTGGGGGGGGGAGTCAGAACTTACACAAACTCTTTTACCTACTGAAGGGATGTCAGTTTTAGTTCCAAATATGCTAGAGAAGCAATTGGTTTAATTATAATAATGTTCTAGTATATCTAAATGATAAAGAGAAAGCATCCAGTGAAAGCAACTGAGGAAACAACCAAATCGGTAGATTTTCATGCTTGGCAAGAAGAAGTACTCCAAGTACCATTTAAAAAAAATAGCGTTCTTTGGACACAATGTAAGGTACAACCATATCTGGATGAACAAAAACCATTTTAGAAAATGCAGCAACCTGATTCCTGTACTGAGGTTAGTTTTACAAAAGCTCCCTAAAGTAAGGAGATAAAAATCCCGGTTTCCACAAACACTACACCTTTTCTGTGAATACCTTAAAAGGAAAAGAACCAAATTTGCATTAATCAACCTATCCATACAATAATTACCCTGTATTGAATCACAAGACCAGGCAACTGAAAGCCGAAACCCTCTTGTGACTACAGTCACACACGTATGACGGTAATATTTAAGGATTAGAGGATTCACTTTTGTATGCCTGTTTAGTCAATCACTGAGACAACACTGTTCAGCATAACTACATTTCATGATGAGGTGCACACCACACATATACCTCACAAGGATGAGGTAATTTTTTACTTTGCTACCTTGGACAGTGGTAAATGTGATTTGGGCAAAAATGTCAAAATTGGAACTGAAACTTACAGAAGAGCATACCAAGTTTTAAAACCAAAGCCCATTTCTTTAAAAAACAAATCACAGAGGTCACTGCTAAATATTCAGACCTTCACATGATATATATTTTTACAAAGTGTAGCTCACCTAGATATACTGTAATTTTAGTCAAAGGAAACCTAGCTTTCCTACAGAAAAGATATTTGTACCATTAACAATAATTGCTATAAGTAACCATTTACAGTATTTTAACTCCTAAAAGCTAAAAAGAACTTCAGGTATGAATTACAGATAATGAATTATCTGAGTTCGGTTGAAAAAAAAAAAAAGTGGAAGGTTTTTTGATTGTCCTTTCCTCACAAAATGTTTTCTAAATAAGCTAACAGAATCAGACCCTTGCTTAACAAATACACTACAATACTGAGCTGAAGTTTCTGAATAGGTAAGTTACAACTGCTATTTCAAAAGTAATCACATTAGGGTTCTCAAAAACCTTGTTCTGTTTTCAGTTTCAAAGACAGAACAAACACAATGATTATGGGAAAGAAATAAGGGACAAATACCCACAAATCCAAAATACTCCTGTATAAGCACAGAATTCTCCATGGTGCCTTAATGTGTTAACTGACAAAACTTTTTAGAAAGTCCTCACCTAAAAAATTAATTTCAGAAAAGTTGAAACTAAACCTAAACCTGGGGTCTAGTAAGACAGGCACATTTTATTGCTTATTTAACAATATGGGAAGCAGACCTCTCAGCCTAGGAATCTGTAAGCTGTTAGAAATGTCTTTGGTAGGCATGCTCAGTATCACTCCACAGGCTCAGGGCTTGAGGCATCTTAATTGGGACAACTGCTCCTGACCACTACTGAACTCCAAGCTCATCAGGAGCCAGGAGCTCTGGCCTCTCACAGAGCCGTTTGACTAACAGGTGCTTGGCAGCATCATGACTCTGCAAAAAACAAAGCTTTCCAGGTCTTAAGTGATGTCTATTGGGATATTTACCATCTCATAATTACAGAATCACAGAATAGTTGAGGTCAGAAGGGATGTCTGGAGATTGTCTAGTCCAACTCCTGCTCAAAACAGGGCCAGCTAAAGCAGGTTGCTTGGGGTCATACCAGTTGGATTTTGAGTATCTCCAAGGCTGGAAACTCCACAACCTCCCTGGGGAACCTGTGCCAGTGCTCAGTCACCCTCACAGTGAAAAAAGTGTTTCCCGATGTTCAGAGAGAACCTTCTTTGTTTCAGTTTGTGCCCATCATCTCTTGTCCTATCACTGGGCACCACTGAAGAGACCCTGGCTCCTTCTTCTTTGCACTCTCCCTTCAGGTACTTAAATGCATTGATGAGGTTTTCTCTTCTCCAGGTTGAACAGTCCCAGCTCTCTCAGTCTTTTCTCATATGAGCAATGCTCCAGGCCCTTAATCATCTTTATGGCATAGTGACAAGATAGCCTGGCACAACCAAACATCTTAAAACATTTCTTTGCTGAGGCTGAGATCAAGATTACCATGCTGGACCTTGTTGTGAAGGTTGAACTACTGCAGGTCTATGTGCAGCACAGCTACAGATAGAAAAGAGACAGAATTTTTATTGTTCAATATTTAATAAAAAGTTCAGCACTTACTTAATGGCTTCACACATGTCCAGTCCCATTTTCACACAATTCTTGGCATGATTTTGAAGAGATATAGGTAGTCCAGAAACACAGTAATAGCAGTCACCTAGGATTTTAATTCTCATACATTCATTTTCCTGGAGGAAAAAGCAAGGTGAGATGGTCACTTTCAACTTGAATTACATAAATGAAGGGTTACTGGTACAAAGACTGACTTAAATGATATTAGCAAAATCATTCTACTCTAAGCTTGTTTCAGCAGAGAAGGGTTTGGCTTGCTAAAAAAGAAGTGCTGTCAGAGAGTTTTGTACAGATGATTCCTCCATCTGTTATGGTCCTTAATGGGCAAAACCAGGAAGTAAGTTAATTGCAAAACATATATCTGCAGTGTTGTTCATACCTTAGATTAAAGAACTGAGCCAAAGTATCATGTACTTGATCTAAATAAAGTCTCTCTGTTTGAAATATGAAATCAAAAGACCTAGCCTTCCACATTCTCATCTTTGAAGACGTACTATGCAATACTTCCTGAAACTAGCAATCATAATCTTATTTCTATCTTTTTTACTCTAAGGCAATATAAAATTTTTATTTTTTTTTAACCAATACTGGACAATAGTTTTTGAACTAATAAAAAACCACAGGACATTTTTATCTGTTTTAGTGTTTCTGATTTCACCTTCACACATAACACAAAATTTGATGTAATTTTTATAAAAATTACACCTAAATAAACAGAAGAAGGTCTTCTGATTATATCTGAATCTTTTCTTGAGTAATCAAGATGCTGTGGTCAGTAATTAAAATTGCTTCAATCAGTGTTGTCTCCCTTGTCCCCCAGTCTCTTAAATGCTTTTCCAGAGATCAGAAAACTGACTGTATCAGTTTTCTATCTTGAATTTCTTAATTCTTTTTATTGTAAAAAATCTATTTAAAGAGCTATCCACCTTCCATTAAGCTTTATAGGGCTCCATGAGCTGTCTCTATCGGTCCTGTTAGAGAGAGCTATCTTGGGTTTCACAGATTGTCACACTGGAAGAAGCACAGTTACACTCAGACCAGAGCCAGATTTTTTCTTCACATGTTTCAAGCCTAATCTTTCTGCCAAAGCCTCAGAAATGCTGCCTGAAGGTAGAAGAGTCCTGAAGAAGAAAAAATATTTTAAAGATGACTTACTTATTTAAACTAACTGTAGCAGCCCAGTAGAAACCTACCTTTGCAATCTGATCAAACTTGCCAAACAGCTCGTTTAGCATGTGCACCAATTCCCCTGGCGAGCAGTCACTGGCCAGGCGAGTGAATCCCACGATATCAGCATACAAGATGCTACAACAGAAATAAACAGAAACTTGGTTGCAGTTTCCTTCTGCAGAACTCAGATTTATCAATCAACAGCAAAACATGAAAGTATGCATTATGGACTTCACAGAGGTATGCCCGTATGCAAAACAGCCACTGCTAAATGTATAGCAATAAATATAACTATATTGATAGGTAAATCTACATTTATCTTTACAAGCATTACGTGTATATATAATATATACCTATTTTTACCTTTATAGGTATTACCTTCACAGGTATTACCTTCACAGGTATTACCTTTACAGGTATACTTATATTTATAGGTATTTATAGGCATTCTATACCTATATTTTTTACAGTGTATTCAAAAAATAGAAACTTTTTTCCTACTCACAAATCGGCAATATAATTATTTCAATAAACCTGCTTGTTATCAGAAATTGTTTAATAACTTTTTGTCATTGTAGACATTTTCTGTCTAGATCTACCTGTCAATGATATGCAGCATGGAAATCTTTGTTCACTTGTTACTCAGACTAGTAAATTCAAGCTTGGTTGCTAAGATATTCAAGCCATACACTATGTTCCTATTCAACAAGAAAACTTGACCAATTACTAGAATCAGGCTAAGGGAAAAGTATTTGTGCTCGCAAGTGAAAATGAACTTCCTCAAAAGTCCTGCAATACTTGCATTAAAAATGTAATTTCTAAGAATGTAATTCAAATTAACTTGTCCAATTAAAAAAACAGGCAAAACAACTTGGAAAGATGAAAGTATATTTGAAATAAATGGTGAATTATTTTTCTAACTTATAGAAATTTACAATTAATAAATAATTAATTTGTCAGCAGAATATTTTCTCTCAAGTACTGTGTAAAATATATATGTGATACAGCTGCCTCTATTTACCCTATATAAAACCTAAGAAATTGCTCCAGGTAAGAAAATTACAAATTCAGAATAATATCACGGACATGAATTACAATATTGACTAGTATACATGAAAGCAGGATTTGGTACTTTAACCTGAAACACTAAGACATTATGAAGAAAGCCTGTTAATGCATGGCTTTTTCTAAACAACCCCTTTGTATTATCAGTTTTGTTGCTTTTCTGGAACACAAAATTGTTAGCATTTGATCAAATGAATGGATACTAAACATTAAGTTGTTGAAAAGCAAATATTTTCTTAATTGGTCTCTTAACACTTTCTTTTCAAAATTTTTCTGAATGATGTTGATACATTTTATTATAGTACAATACCTTACATTGGTGTGCCTTTTGACATACAAATTGTGGAAGTTGTTGGTGTTCTCCAGCTGGCCTGCCTTGGGACCTTGTAACCTCTGAATGATCTCTGCTTTCATTTCCATGGCAATGTGGGCAGGCAGTAAAGAAAGTAGAAGACGCTCCTAAAATTTAAAATGAAATGTCCACAATTTCTTTAAGGAGAACGAAATTAACATTGAAGCAATATTGTGCAAGGCATACGCTATTGTCAATAACCTAGAACATTTCAATGAGGCTTGCACTCAGGCATTTGCCTGGTATGGCCTCCAAAATTAATCAGTTCCTTGAAGAACTTGACAGAGATATACACACATTTCTAAGTAATATCTAACTTCTTCAAGGTTTTGTGTATATTAGAAAAAGCTTAAGCTGAACTTAAAGTCTGAAGATGTACAGTAATCTATTCAATATCTGAGTAGGATGCAGTAAACATGGATTAGCAAATAAAGCAAGAGCTTCAAAGACTGTCAGAGGACTTCAGGGAAATGCAGTCCAATTCAGGCAAGAGTAGGCTAAATATTTTTTTTTTAATGGATTTTAAATGTTTGGTCATAGTTTTAGCAGTTGCTAGACTGAAAATGAAAAGATAAAATCAGGACACAGAACGTATTGAAGATGTTGGACTTTTGCAGACTATTTTGATATGTACTCTCCCCGTACTTTAACACGGCATTTGGCAAACTAAAGGTTTTTTTTAAAATATTAACCTAAAAGGAAATTGAATATTTTTTAAGAAAACCTACATATTTTTCCTTATCTTTTGTTGGTATTATACTGTTGTTTTTTAACCCCAGCCAGCAACTAAGTACCACATAGTGGCTCACTCACTCCCCCCACCATGGGATGGGGGAGAGAATGGGAAGGGTAAAAGGGAGAAAACTCGTGGGTTGAGATAAGAACAGTTTAATAATTGAACAGTTAAATAGGCAAAGCAAAAGCTGCGCACACAAACAAAGCAAAACAAGGAATTCATTCACTACTTCCCATCGGCAGGCAGGTGTTCAGCCATCCCAAGGAAAGCAGGGCTCCATCACGTGTAATGGTTACTTGGGAAGACAAACGCCATCACGCCGAATGTCCCCCCACTCCTTCTTCTTCTCCCAGCTTATATACTGAGCATGACGTCATCTGGTATGGCATAGCCCTTTGGCCACTCTGGGTCAGCTGTCCTGGCTGTGCTCCCTCCCAGCCCCCCGTGCACCGGGCAGAGCAGGGGAAGCTGAAAAGTCCTTGACCAGTGTAAGCACTGCTCAGCAACTATTTAGCAACAGCTTAGCACTACTTAACAAGAACCAAAACATCAGTGTGTTATCGATGTTGTTCTTATCCTAAACGCAAAACACAGTACTATACCAGCTACTAAGAAGAAAATTAACTCTGTCCCAGCTGAAACCAGGACAGTATTCATGGTATTCTCCTTGTGAAGCTCTTACATTTTAACTTTGCCCATTTTACCTGTGACAGCTTTTCTTGAGTTCCTACTTCTCTGGAAAACTGAATCAAAAAACCTCTTCCTGCTTTGATTATACTCCACCTCAAAATTGAATAAGAATTTCCCATTTTCTCGTAGGCAGAGGGGAGATGCTAATACTGGCTAAGCACAAAAACCAGAACCCTGAACCAAAGGAAGGTAGCTGTAAAAGCCCATGATGGAGTCAGAAACAGCTATGCCAGAAAAGATGACAACCTCAAAATGTGCATGGTCTGCAGGTGTTACTCACAGTGATACGTTCTCTTTGGTTAACAACGTGTATTTTTGCAGAGTTTGCAGGTCTATTCATGAAGGTACCAGAAGTGTAACCACTAATCCAATGGTCCGCCTGGGATAATTATTCCTGTTCAGGTCTAATGACCTTGAGTAGAGTATGACAATAACAGGGCTATAGACTCTCGGATAGTTGCAGCTGCCTAGGCTATCTATCTCTGTAATGTATAACGAAGACTTCCCATTCCCCATAGCATCTGTGTGCCTGTAAACATAGCATTAACTTACATGAGTCCCTATGAAACTGATCCTGCGCACACTTTGTAAAAAAACTCTGTTTCAATGAATCAAGACAGAATCTTGCTTAGTTGCTAAGTAATATTGAACTAATAATTTTCTTTTTTTTTTTCTCTCTTTGTTGAGATCTAAACATAATTTTGATTCACATATGTCTGGATTGCTCTTTGTTTTGCATACTAAGGCATATCACATAAACAGTAAGACAAGTTATGAAATAAATGCTCAAGGTAAAGCATATCTGTCTCTAGCCTGACTAAAGGAGGCAAGAATAAAAGATGTACTGTTTTCCTACTGCTAGGATCTCAGATTTGACACATTGTAACTGAGAAGAATATATACAATTGACTTTTAATTCAAAATGTTAATGTGGCTTTATTTCTTAAACACAAGATTAATTTAGTATGTTTAGGCATTTTAGCCAGTACACATCCAAGAGGCCGATGTATTTTCATTTGTAATGTAGCCCACTGGTCCTTGGTGGAGGTATTTTCCTAATTTATAAAGAATGCCTGAAAAACCAATGGATTTTTTTTCCGTAATGAAAGCTTACACTTCCAAGTTGCTCTTTACCTAACAGAAAGTTGCTGGTTTGTGATGTACAGGACAGGTCAGCACTTGTTAATAATTATCATTAAATAGTTAACAGAGAGTTGAGTGCTCTTAGCTGCAATTTTACATCACTGTGCTCCTGCTGTACCATGGCTAGTAAATGCCAGCTAGCTCACTATCTTCCAATGACTTGTTATGATTCTAGACACACAGTGAGGCAGATACTCAACGCCCAGGTTACTGCTTATGTCTTCGAAACCCAGAGAGGCTGGCAAAAGGTCAAAGAGAAAAGTAATAAAAATTTTCATGAAAGCAATAGAAAATGCAATAGAAAAAGTTTTCGTAGGAAGCAGCGTAAAGTCAACTACAAGCTAAAGAATCATAAGAGGAAAGGGAAAACAGAATGCCCTTATTTTGTAGAGGACAGCAGATGAGACAGGACATTTCCCCTCCTTTTTCTTTCCAGGCCAGACCACTATCCCATTCTGCTTATATGTCCTGGTGAAGCTGTCACCACACCAGAACTTCCCTCCAGAGAATGTTTTCCTTCCTCCATTTCCACTGGACAAAAGAGAAGGTTACAACCACAGGTGGCTTTAGAGAACTGCAATTGGTGAAGCACACTGCAAAATATCCTGCCATGCCCAGCTGCACCTCAACGCTTCGGTCACCCTCTCCATCAGGCAGGCTGCAAGTGCTTACATTTCAATCCTGAAGTTACCACTTGTGTGATAATGTGTTATCAAGTCACATATTATGTTTCACGTGGATTGTTAATTTTGGTTTCTTACACTAAAAGACGACTGTGAAAGAAGCTGAATCTCAACTATTTACGAAGACCGTGGCTGGGCTGGTCAGCTAGCCAAATACGAAATGGTTACAAATACATTGTTCCCTCTCTTTCCGCTAAAAGATCCTAAGAAATGCAAAGCATTTAAGAACACCTCTTTCTTCATGTTTTGTCATCTCGTCTGGCTAAAAAGAGCATAGTGGAAGGATCAAAACCAATTACTAATCAGATTGTAATGCCTGATGTTGTGCACTGAAATTTCTGTACACTGGAACAGTGTGAGGAACATAGCAAATCAAGACTGCTGCTTCTGATAGCTTTTTATTTGATAATGCATTCTGTACTATTCTCTCAAAAAGACAGAAAATCCACAGAACAAAACCTAGGTGAACTGACATACAAGACACTAACTTTGAGACAAAACACTTGTCTGTTCGTAGTAGACAGAGAAGCCACTCTCAGAGCTACAGTCTGTGAGAAAAAAGACAAAGTAATTCTGAATGCAGGTCAAGATGCAGCATTTAAAAGTCTTCAGACTAAAAATAACAGTACCCGCTTCTGGCAAAAGAGAAACTGCAGTGCTACGGTAATAATCAAAATCCCCTCATAAATGTCTTTCCCTGAAATATTACCAACATGACCTTACAGCCAGTACATGTGATTCATGCACACAAGACTGTTTCCTGACTGTTCATGTTCTCTGGGGCTATGCTTTCCCCTCACATTCAGATCACTTGTAGCTGAGATCTTTAAGTCCTAGGGCTAAAAGACAGAGCACACAATCCATACTGAATTATAGTGTCTTTCAATACTGTAGGGTTAAGTACTCCTGTCTTCTCAGAACATGTCCATCTGGATCCCAGAAGATGGATAGCCAGTAGTCATTCTCCCTGGATTCTCTAACTGAGGATTTTCAGTGGTATCTGTGAAACTGTTTCTTGAGCTCTTGCTCTCTCAAACTCTCACATCCAAGTTGATTTCCTTGTCAGAATTTTCCCTAAATTATAGAGATGACTTTAGCAGTCATTGTCAGTTAATCATCACTCCCCTAAAGCTTGATAAAGGATGTTTGTTTAGCTACAGTGAGTTAGCGTATCTCAGTTAAAGATCATAGGACTGTGTTGGTTTTTGCAAGGTGGCAATTGCATTTGCAGTATCTTGCACAATGGAGGTCATGCTGTTGTTATGCATTAAGCAAGCAAAATATTCTCAAATGCTTGGTACAGTACATTTTCTTAAGAGCATTTTTCACAAATCAAACTCTTCTTGGCCTGAGGCTATAATGCTTTATTTATTTGCTCATTCCTGTTTTGTTATGTAAACTACTGATCCTCATTCACTCCTTTGTACAAGATTACATGACTATCAACTTTTCTCCTTACTGAAGCATAAATAATTATAAGAATTTATAGGTTTAAAGGCCAAATATTCTTCCATCTAGTCTGATCTCTTGAATAATAAAGACAACAGAATGTCATCATGGAGAAACAGAGGTATTCTGATATAGGGCTTAAAAATAGTTTAGCACCTGAGTCTCAGTGGAGAGAAACTGTCCTTCAAGGCAATTCACAGAACCTAATACTGAACTCCTGTAGGGGGCAAGTCTCTCTCTGTCTCTCTGTTGTCTATAGAGGGAACTGCAGGTCCAAATTTTGGTCTTACTGGAAGAAATGTGCATCTTTGTTGTTGAGCTTCTGATGTTGAAGAAGTCTGCAGAAAAACTACATATATATAGATCAATGAAGTGATATAGGGACATTTTTGTTCCTATAATCCCATATAGGGATATTTTTGTCCCTTACAATGTCATTTAGGGCACTGAATATTGAATTCTACTTTTCTGTGGGCTAGGCTTTATTGTCTAATCATCTATTTAGCAAGTTTCACAACACAGGTCAATAAGTCAGCAGTAAGAGCTCTAGAAGCAATTAGCATATACATGCATCCAGCTTCACAACAAAGTTTACAAATAAACATGGATAAAATAAAATTTTCAGCTGCCCTTGAAATGTACCAAGAAATAACCTACAAGAAAGGAATCTTGTGATTCCTGATCATGCAATGGTGAATCAGCCATTTGTCTGGTAGAGATGGTGATCAACAAGGTACTTGTTTGGCAAATTATGGTACTGTTTACCCAGATCTCAGGCACGTTCTCTTGAATACACCTACTAGGATAAACAGCTGTAAATTGTTTTTTCTTAAAGCTAACTTGGACTCCTAACTGGGAGGGGAGATGGTTTTTAAAAATTAGGTGCTATTATCCCCTTAAATTTAGCCTACGTTAGTAACCTCCACCAACCTTATTACTTGTACTGAGACCAATAAATTGCATTTTACTCATACACACCAAGAAAGGTATTCAATATTGATTACAGGGACATTAAGAGATGAAGAATTCATCAACGTCTTAGCTGTTGGTTCTAGTGGTTAATCAGCTGAACTGTTAAAAACTGTTTAAAATGTGTTCTGTATTTCTTACTTTGAAGTCTTGATCCTTTTATATCTTTCTCAGCTTGAGATTAATGTCCACACTCTTCTCTGTGAAGTTAAACACTGTCAGACAACTTAATTTTCTTTTTTATCAGGTAAACAGACTTAGCTCCATAAATCACCTGCTCATAAGTATTTTCTACACTCTCTTCTCTAAACCCTCAACAACCTTCAAACACTTTTGAAAGTTCATTTGACACAAATCCTAACATAGTGCTCTGGTAAACAAAGACATACGCACACATACCCTCCTGCCCTGTTCCCCTCAATATGTCCATGACTTACACTGCGCAACTTTCTGCTGTAACATCTCAGGAATTCCCTGTCTGTTATGTCTCCAAAATATTTTTCAAAGCTGCAGCCTTCCAGTTTTCTAGCTATGACCCATCCTCTTTGCTTTTAGAATTATGACTTTCCAGACAGTTATTATAAAGGTGTACCTTGTCTTGATGAATATAGTTTATAAAGCATTCTGTATTACTGTATTTATTATCGGACCAATATTTGGCTTTTCTTTAAAAATGACTGTCTGTGATTGCCTTCATGTATCCCCTGGATTATTAATAAAAAAAAACCATAATAGCATAAAGGATGACAACTGGTTCTCGCAGAACACAACACACATGCCAATTCATTGAACGTCTCCACTGACAATTTCCAGTTACCTCACTCAAAACCCATTAGACTGTGCTCTTTTGATGGGGAGCAGTGTCAGTACTTTTCATCAGGATGCCCAGCATCATTGCATCAAACATCTTATTGAAATCTACTGCTTTTGGAAAGTTACTTAACTCAAACCTGTTCCCTATTAAAAACTGAAAAACATTTTTGTATTACTTGATATCCTACGAAGTTGTTGACTACATCACGCTATTTCTTTCCAAATACAAAATCATCCTAGCAGCATCTTTTATTTCATACTGATTGTTTACACTCTTCCTATCTAGTGGCAGTCCCTTCCTTTGTTAGGATGTCTTTTTTTCCTGGAATACTTCCAAAATGCTGTCATCGTCCTTGACAAAAACAGGCGAGGATTTTTCCTGACATCTAGAAGTCTCCTGCATATCACAACTTCTGTCATATTGAACCATTTTTTTTACATATTTAATTGCTGCTTTTGCTTTCACTCGTGGCTAGTACAGGCTTTATGCCACAGCTGACATCTTTTCTGATGACAGAATTATGAACTCTCATCTGTTCATTAACAGCCTCCCAAAGGGCTCCCCATTGCTAGCAACATTCATCTGTAGTTTGTTGGGTTTTTTTTTTCCTGTGGAAAATGAGTGTTTTCTAATCCCCCAAGCACAGCACCGTAAGACTTTTTATCTTCATGATCCTGTAGGTGAAATTTAAAGGCTGACAATGCCAGGAGCCACTATCAAAACCAGAAAATCAATACACACAAGCAGAATGAGAGCACCATCCTCTCAGGCCCTTCTGCTTGTGTGCAGGAGCAGTGGGAGCTGGCTGCTCCAGCGAGAAAGGGAGCCCCGAGTGGGGGCTGCCAGTGGGGCAGGGGGCCGCCAAGGGCCTCAGTCACCAGCCCAGCCCATGGGGCGAGGTGTCTTCAAATCGTTCTGTAACGGCAAAACCTCTGTGGCATGACTTGCTCGCTTAGCAAGAATGGTACAACTGACCCAGGCTTTCGATCGAAATACACGTATTGGTTTTCAGGCTAAATACACACTATTCTGCACCCTCAGTGTGCCCAGCTCATCTGCTGCTGAATAACTCTGAGAATGTACAGTTAACATGTAGCTGGTCACCTTCATCTCCAAGTAACACTAAAGCTACCTGAAAGTACCGCTTCACTGCAACAGTTTCAGTGTATGGGTCTGAAAGCTCATTTAAATGCACAGGCTCACCACATATTTGGCAAAGACAAATTCCTTCAAGGAACTTAGGGGATGCTTAATGTTTATGCATAGATTACAGTTTGCATATGCAGGCTGTCTATGACTAATTTTGCAAATGAGGTTCACTACACCTTCAGAATACGTGCCTATCTCGCAGCTGTTCAAGAGCCGAGTCATCAAACAGTGAAACAATAGAGTAAAAACAGAACATAGCGACAAACACAGCCAGAGCTGCTTAATTAATTGACACAATTTCAAGGTTTGCTTCAGTCTGATCCTGTTAACTCTTGCTTTAAGTTTTATATATCTCAAGACCACTGCTGAATAGACATAAGCAGCATTTTGCAAAGAATCTGTTTGATGACATTGACGTGGTTATTACTATATCCGCCTTTAACAATGGTGAAGTATTACAGAGCTGGCATTTGCTCAATACGATTCTTTTAAACACTAAACCCTTTAACTCCAGTACATCTCATTTCACATTTTGATGAGAAGAGTTTTATGTTATTTTTTCACTAGGAATGATCAAAACCATACACAGCTCTCTCTTCACATCTTTTCCTTCTTCCAAACCATCCATGGGACATGTCAGGGAAGCTATGCAAGAGTACCATTTGAAAGGTATCTATGCAGCCCTTTCCCCAAAGACAGAGGTTTCCTGTTCAGCTGCCCAGTTTAGAGTCAAACCTTGTGGTTGAAAGCATCAAATCCAAAGCAAAACCAGAAATGTTTCTAAGGCAGATCATTGCACTGAAGTTAGAGGATCATGTCTGAAGCACATTGACAGCATAACTCCTCCATGCTCTTCTAGTTAGCTTGAAATTGGTTGTTTTTACCTCAGACTTTGCCTGCTGGTGTTTTAGCTGTCTGCTTACAGAATACCAACTGAGCATGCAAGAATGGATTTCTTTCTGTATTTCACTGGCAATTTTCCAATATTTTATCAGATACCATACAGATACCACACAGATACCACACATTTGTGTGATCAAATGTTAGTCACCACACAGAAGAAGGATCAAAACCAAAGATCAGTCACCCAGCTATGCCTGTCAGAAGCTCATAAACATTTCAAAACAGGTCAGACAGAGTTGTCAGAAGCAGGGCAAGACAGCAATAAAAATGAATCAAAACTCTTAATCTCTGCATTAGATCAGTCAAGAGTAAAGGAAGGTAACCATAGGTTTGGCCCATAGAACAGCTTATTTAAATGGAGGGAGAAGTTTATTCAAGCAGAAGTTAATTCAAGAAAATTATTTCATCCATATATAAATGAAAAGTCAGCCTACAGTAAGGATCTGTCCTACATCTTGTGAAACAGCGATGATAAATTTTAATGATGGAAGCTGTGTATTTTAACACCTTTTTTTCTGAGCAGCAGTAAGTGTCACCATTCATTCAGCAGCTCACTTCCTAGCCTTGAAGGCAGAGGAAGCTGACTCACCCTAGGTAGAAATCAAAGAACAGGCAGATGTCTGGAGGGTATGCACTGCTGCTGCATTCATAAGCAGACCTTTTGTTTCCTTACAATGGTCTAAATAAAAGGGAACAAGAATGATTTGCATTATATCTCTCGCTCAGGAATGAAAGTTTCCCTTTTGCTTATTCACAGAATATGTATCTTGTAGAAATCTCCCCATTGCTTTTTAATGATTATATTCACTGGCTACTAAATATAGAAAGTTTTAAATGAAAAACTTTGCTCCCACTGGAAAATAAACAAGAAAAACAGAGTTTTGAAAATGAATTCTCTTTATTTTGAGGAACTTGATCAGGAAAAAATCCAATAACTTACTCTATGGCAGATACATGATAAACTATTCATGAACACTTATTACTAGGCCTAACTTCACAAAACAAAATTTAGCATAAATCACAGCAAGGGCTAAAGCTTTCAGAATTATCTTGGTTTTATTTTCTAAAACTCCTAAACAACATTTTCCATGCTACTGTGTGTACAATTTCCAAAGTGTTTTCTATGGTAGGTTCCAGAGGTATTTAAGCATATAAGGATGCAGAGAGAAACTCAGGCTTAATCCACAGAAAGACTGGGGTGGTAAATACCAGACTCTCAAGGGCCTTGTCACCTAGGGAAGGCAGACCCCAAGAAGACAGGCACTAAGACTGTGTGTACAATGCACAGAGAAAATCAGAGTCCTAAAAATGTGACTGAGAAAAATGAGAGCTGAAAGGGGAGGCCACATAAGTAGGAAATGCCCATAAAAGGGTGTTGCTTATGATGCTGTACTCAGAGCCACCAGGTGCTTAACTCTGGGCTGCAAGGAGGCACCTTTATTTGCTTGGGACCCTGTTGTGGGGAAAACAGTCTAGAGTCAGGGAATTTTAATTGAATTAATTTATTGCAAACAAAAATAAGCCTCTCCTTGCTGATTGCCGTTTGGAAAAAAAAGAAAAAAGAAGAAAATAAACACTGAGACAAACACTTATACAATCTATCCTCCACATTTCGCAGTCCCAATTTTTCTTATTTTTGCTGTGGATTATACTCAGTCCATGAAAATTCCTGTGACGAGGCAACAGGTGGTGTAGGAAGTTGAGGTGGTGTCTGTGAATGTTTCTGCCACTCTGTGCTTAACCACTTCTGTTGCTCTATGCTTAATGGTTTCTGCTGCCCTTCTCCTCAGTGTCCCTGCTCCAGCCAGGGACATTGATGGGCTGCAGTGCCCTCAGGTGTGTCCCTGCTCCAGCGTGGGTTGTCCACAGGCCTCAGTCCCTCAGGGGTGTAGGTATCGTATTTTAATGCAGAGAGTCCCCCACACCTAGCAGCTTGTTTCCAGCCTCCAGCAGCTGCCTGTTTCTTTCTGAACCATGTTTGGGCAGGGGCACTGTGGGCCTCTGATTAGATAATGCTTTGGTGCTCAGTGGGTAAGATTTTGTACACAAAGCCCTTTTTTCCATGGTTGTTTTCATGCACCGCATGGTAGGCTTGAGGCAGCTTTGACTGGCACATGGCGATTCACGATCCCCCCCTCACAGCTCAGCACTGTACCCCCACGATACCTGCAGCTGCTAACACAGGCTCAGTACAGAGCCATAGCTACCAGTGCTGCAGAAACAGGGTGTCAGCTCTGTAAGTTTTCATGCTTTAACAGGAGATCCAGGGGTTAGACGATGCTCTCCATGAGAGATGCATGTTCATAACAGTCCTCTGCCAAAAGAGACCTCCTCTCTCTTCCCATCCCCAAAGAAAAATGGAAAAATGCTTATCAGTGAGTATGAAGTTATTTTGGAGGTAGAGCCCTAGCAGCCTTTTCAGGTGAAGCTAATCCACTCCAAAATTAAATAATTTAGCAATCACTGAAGCATGTACTAGAATTCCTGCCTCTGCAGCGCTCAGGGTGAATTCCCTAATCCCCGGGCTCCTGCACAAGGGCTGCTGCACTACCTCTTTCTCTCTCATGGGAGGCACGATCCAGTGGAGACACTTGGTGAATGTCCTTCAACACAGGGAAAGCTGGGTCCCAGTTTGTCCTCCTGTGGGATTAGGCCCAGACTCGTGGCTATCTAAAAGCCTCACATGTTGAGGGGTTTTAAATGGGTCTAATTCTTACCAATTCCATGTTTTGTTTCTATTGTTTCGGAATCCCAGTTTACACACTGATGCCAGCATATTTGTACATGTGAATATGAATTAAATATACTGTAAAAAAAACCACCAAAGCTGCAACTGATTGATTTTGGCAGCATTATTTCTAATGGTAAATATGACATGGATGAATTAAATCTATTTTATGATTACTGCACTTAAATAACTTCCAAGCTTTTGAGAAATTTGGAAATGGTTTGTGACTTCTTTACCTAAAATCCTTTTTGATAATTTCCAGTATACATCATCAATATACTCCATGCCTTTATTTAATTTGATGAATTTTGAAACTCCATGTTTTAAACATGGATTAACACACCTATCCATCAGAAAAACATGTTGACAATGAGGATTATGTTGCTGTTCAAAGAGATACAATTGAAGGAAACCAGAAGGTAATTTTGAAGACACACCTTTTTCTGAGTATATATAATAACGGATAAAATTTTACCATGTAATTCAGAAGTTCAGAATTCATTATTTATCACTGAAACCTCAGCAATACAGGCACATAATGATGACTATTTAGCATACAGGAACCATAAGTCCTGGAAAGGGAGGGAGAACTTAAAATTTACATCTTTAGTATAACAGGATGCTTATTTTCATATTTGGCTCCTGTTCCAGTCCTCTTGGTGAAATTTTTTTACTGCTTAAAAGCTCTTTCTGCGTAGTATTAGCAAAGGTTACAGAATATGTGCTTCTTTTTCACACTAGCATTGCTGTTCCCACCATTTATACTATATAATTTTGAAGAAAATGGCAAAAAAAAAAAGACTTCTGTATGTTTTCAGCCACGTGTAGTAAGAAATGCTATAAAATATACTTTTTGATTTTTATTAGCACACTATTGTTACTAATAAGCCGAAGGGAGCCAATTTCCTTTTCAGTCGTGATTTGGTAAAGCCTCCGAGGCACACCTTAAAATGGTTGCCCTCCTCATGACAGCCTCATAGCTGTACTCAGCAGCACTTGCATTGCCACATCCAGCACAGCTTAGCAACATGCAAATGCTAAGTCCTGCCAAGAATCCACAGAACATGTGCTAAATACACTGACGTGCTCTGATGAATCAGGGCCTTCCTACAGAAAAGTGCCCTATATATTCAGTTTGGGTCATTGCAGAACTTGCTTGTTTGCAGTTTATAATCTCAGTATTAAAAAATATCTTTTTTTTTCCAAGGGGTGTGACTGGAAGGGAAGAAAGGAAAACCGAATGTTATTCTCCAAATGCTGCACTCTGAGTCAAGTGGATCCATCTAAACAAGAGCCACTGAGAGGTGCAGCAGAAGGAACCTTTCAGAGGACAGGATGGAGCAAGAAGGGAGAGACCACAAAGCAGCAGGGTATTACTCTGCTGCAGTGCAACTGACTTCTGCAGAGTAGCCTGTCAACCAAGCATGAAGGTGACAGGAAGATTTCCTAGAGATCCAGAAGGGACTTGCTGAGGTTGTTTCAATGCTGGAAGCCACTGGAAGCTGTTGAACCAGAAGGGCTTTCTAGAAGAAGGCTGGAGGAAACTCTGCTCTGCAAAGACTCAAGGAGAGGTTTATTTTCAAGTCTTGGTATTTTCTCTGTTTCATCAGCAATTTTGAGTTTTGCTTGGCTGAAGAGTTTAACTTAGAATAAGTTAACTGTGCTGTAAATAAAACCTGATTTTTTTGAGACTGCCAGCTATTCCACCCAAGGACCTATATGAGTCGTGCTCCATCATACCAAGTGTGGTTTAAAGTTTGAATAAACTCCCTCAGTGATCCAGCAAGGTTAAGCCTTTGCAGCTACGCCTACTCCTGTACGGATTGCAGCCCATGCAATGAGCAAATTCTATAAATTATTTGGGGGTAAAAGGTTGTTTCATATTTGGGCGAGTCAAGAGACACTTTCATTGCAAAAGCTCATCCCTTAGTTCATAACAACTGCTGTTCAAAGAATGATACTGCACATATACAAGGCAATTCTTATTTAACACTTGACAAATAAAGGTCTGCATCTTATCTGTCTGGTATGATATCAGTTCCTCTTCTATTCTCCTGTATCCTTTTCCTTGTGTAGTCTCCAAAGAAGCCTAGCACTTTGGTCTGAGACTGTATGCTGAAATACTGACAGCTGTTTCAGTGCAACTGGTCCGTCTTTCTTTGGCAAACCTAAAGTTCTTCCAGCAGGGCAAATTTTGTTGGATTCAGGACAGTAATAGTCACCCAGACCGATCACCTTCCATCTTCCAGCAGAACTTCTGGATTCACATTTGCGTTCTTCAGATGCTTGTTTCTAGTATCTAACAGCAGCACGTTGAAAGGATGACTCCCCCGATGTACTTTTTCCATTGAAGTTGTACAGAAATCCAACAGTGTATGCAATATGGTATTACCATGTTTCTGCTTCCAGTGCAGAAGAAGGCAGTAAACAGAAAGGAACAAAATACGGCCTGGAAGGAACTGGAAATCATGTTTCTTCAGTGTGATATAGCAGACAGAAAGGAAAAATGGCTGTGCCAGCTGGCCAGATTTAAAATACCTTCAATTACCTAAATCTGATGGGTTTGCTTTTTTCTTAAAATGGTCAACAAGAAAGCATGGGGCTGCACCAAAAGCTGGGGCCCAAGCTACACTGCAAGATGTAGCCATAAACATAGTTGATATTTTCAAACACTAGCCAGAAATATTTTTATGAAGAAGCAAGGAAAATGCCTGCTGTTGATTTTACAGTAACAATTGGCCCTACCCTCAATATCCATGTTAGTTCATAAACAAATATATCTGGCTACAGCAAAGCGAGCAAAAAAACAGCAAACCTGCACCTTATGAATTCCAGTAAAATTACTCTTTCAGTATTCTTTTCATCTTCAAGAAATGTACATAAACTACCATCTGTATACTTGCATACTCAGGATTTATTTTATACATGAATAGATATCTAAAAATATCTTACATAACAAATCAATTTTTTTTACAGATTTACTTTTGGTAGCATAAAGCTCACTGTAAAAGCTGACAGATCTCCATGCTATGATGTACTATGCTACACTAAAGCACTTCTGTGAATAACACTCTGTAGACTGGTGGAACATGCTCCAACAACAAATTATTGTTTCTGGGACTTGTACATATTTTATGGTTGATAAGCAAATTTCACTCAAACCTTTGCTTTTTGGAGCAATGCAGAAAGATACTTTAAAAATAATCTGAGCATACAAGAAAATGAAAGGGACAAAAGAGGGAATTTTTTAAAAAATAGATTTAAAAAAAATTCTCCATGGTGAAAACTAATCAAATTAAAAATATTTGATCATGCAAAGACATTTGTCCTGTCCCATGACTGCTTACTTTCTTAAAGACCCTTTTGCGCGGGATCTTGCCTTCCAGAAATCCAGGCAGCTCATATCAAATGATATTGCTGAAACGTTCAGAGAATTCTTAGTTTTTTTTCTACAAAAGCTGTCTTGACTCTTCTTCCATACCTCACCCTCACCCAAATGTTCGCTGATCTTATATTCTACTTCCACTAATATGTCCAAAAGAGACATTGGGTTTCTAAGTCTGTAGTTCTCTGGTCTCTCCTGGAGCTCTGCCAAAATTGGCATCGCAGTTGCCTCCCTCCTATCCTGCAGTATCAGCACAGCTCTTGGTGAGAGACTCCACACAAGAGGTAGCAGCAGCATTTCAGCTGTTTCATTCCTGAGTTTCTTCAGATCTCTCTGCTGAATACACAGATATGAGGATTTATTTCTGCTTATTTTATTTAGTCTTATCTATTCCTTGACCTCTTCTCCTCACACTTCACCTTGAGATAAATCTGTAATGAGTCATCCATCAATGTGGGAAACTCCTTTCTTCCACAATGAATGCAGAAGCATAAAAAAAATTATTTACTAGATTTACTATGGGGAATCACATGGCATAGTTCCTGAATATGAAGTTACTCTGAAAAAGACAAATCAGTTCATTTCTATACAGTTAAAAAAATATTTCATGCTTCTTTCTAATCATTGTTAAACTTTCAATAACATTTCTCTTTTTAAGTTGCCAAAAAGATAAAAAATTGTTTTTTAATTTTTTGATTTTTTCAGTATCCCCTTTCATCTAAGAAAAATTTCAGATGCTCTTGCAGTTATTTAAAATTACTCTATTACCAATTTGCATTCATGATAACAAGGTATTAAGTATTAAGAATGGATTAAATTAAATGCCTTTCTATTCCTTTCTTTTATCTTTTTTTTTTTTTTCCTTTTTTTGTGATTGAAAACACCTAGCTGGTCTAGAATGAACTAAATTAATACTTTACTTCCAATGGTGGAGGAAAGTTGCTCTCTTGTCATTGTTTTTTAACGTTTTAATATGCTTCCAGGAAGACAAAGCAGGCAAGCTATACAACACAGCCTAGTCCTTTAAAACTCTTACTATTTCTTTTTATATGCACTTACATTCTGTAATTATACCTGCACCAGGTATAATTATCACAAAGCAATGGGTACGGTGGGGTTACAGCAGCCCTTGCAGTGCCGTTTGCTAATTTGCTCAAGAGCGCATCTTTCACTGAGGGGTAAACAACCCTGCATCCGTGTTAACACAGGCAGTGACTCAGAAGTAGCTGTCACTGCGCTCACCCTGCAGCTGATGCCAGAATGTTCCCAATGCCAAATCTACCTCACAAAATAAAAGGGGCAATTTAATATTTTTTTTAATAAGTGGGCTTTTCAGACTGAGAAACTGACTCATTCATTAAGGCTAGGCTAAGCACCTGACCAACTCAAGCACACATTTCCACAGAATTAAAACCTTGCATCATATCATACCACTAATTTTATTTTCTTTCCTACTTCTTAAAAATGTGTCTTATTACCTACCCATATTAACAGGCTGACATTCCAGCATCATTTAAGATAAGCCACTGTACTGGAGAACTGCAAGTGACTTTGTGCATTTCAGAAATAATAAAGTTGACTTGTCAACTAATGCTTGATTTTTCAGTCACACTACCTCCTGTTTCTTCCTCTCGGTGAATGTGTGTCTCATTGCAGGTAAATGACTAGTTGTTGCAATATTTTTAGGGGAAAGAGTTTAATCTATGAAAGAAAGTATCAGCTATTATGTCTCGAAAGGGAAGAAGGCAGTGAGTCACTTTTAAAAGATGACAATGGTAAGTAGAGTCTATGCTTGCGCTCAAGAAGAAACAGGAGTTTTGGCAATGGTTCTCTTTGAATCCAGTAGCAATGCTGCTCTTCTCTAACTGTAAGAAATGTGATATACTAGATAAAGACAGTGACTGAACCATATGTTGATCTTGTATCAGATTTCTCATGAGTGTTAAAGAAACAAAACTTGCTTGAAAATTATTATTTCATGGTAAATCTCTTAATGTATTCAGCTCCCAGAAGAGGAGGCAGAAGCAGGGATATGAGGACAGAGAGGCTACATAAGCTGACAGGAGGAGGATGCAGAAATGAGTACCAGAAGCTAGTTGGGAGAATTCTGGTCAAGTACTTCCATGGACTAAATGGCTGGTCCTTCCTATACATAGCAAAGGTACCCAGGCTATACCAGCAACAGCCTTTCCAGATCTGAAACCATAGCCTGAGCAAGGTGGTCTTGAAATCTGCTCTGTGTGCACATTACGTCTTTTTCCACTTTGCTCCTGCACCACAGCTGTTTATCATGATTTAAAGAGAGTTTTCTGAATGCATTATAATCATTTTCAGTGAGGATTTCACATGTTAACATGTTTTTAAATCTGAGAAGTACCACCGAACTAGATCAATTCATGATCAACTCGAAGCTTTCTGAAACAAGGTTTGAGGGATCCCCTATAAAGCTCTGTCAGGATCAGAGTCATCTTCAGTGCATCTGGTGATACCTGTAGAGGATAAAAATCCTTTGGTGCATGCTGTTAGGGCTTTCTTGATTTTAACAGTGATGTCAGTGAACAAGACCATGTTTTAATGTGATTTTAGGGGTTAAAAGGATACTGAATCCCTTTCGAAAACTTTCAATCTACTTTCAGTAGTGGCACACGTTGCGGCCACTCCTTCAGCTCCCTCTGTCTCTTACAAGATCACCCTCTCTCTCATGGCTCTCCATAGTCCACAGTTTGTCTAGTTGTCCTGCCTCACTGCTTATGTAAGATCCATTTCCATAGCGTTGGATTTTTTTTGTCTTGTTCCTGAGATTCTGATCACTTAGTTTACTCCTACTAGTATGGAAAACAATAGCATGCTTTTTCTGGAAGTCACTGTAAATCACCACTATGACTAGCAGTTGCTTATCACATGGCTTCTACATTTTTATCATAATCTAGAAAAGTAACTGTCTTCCTCAAAATTGATGGCTATTTTCCTACACATATCCATAACATACACTTTCTATTTTTAACAAAGTTTCAACAAGCATCAAGCTGACCTGATTCTTTTTTTAAGTATGTCCCTGACTATATATCATGAATTTTGCAGATCTTACAACCACCTGCATTTTAAGGCATCCGAAACACGTGTGGTTCTACTTAGCTATCATCAGAGTTTCCTGAGATTCACCTACTGCATCCATGTTTGCATTCCAGACATATTACACTATGGCGCTGCCCCTTTCTTTTCTCTTAGGTGCATCTTCATTCATACTGTTCATACCTGTCAACCAATTCACCTTCAGCCTGTCATATCTTTAAAATGCTAATGTATGCTATGCTATGCAGCAACGTACTTATGCCTTTGACAGGCTGGATAATAATTTTAACTCAATGAAAAAATTTAGGAAGGAACTGCGGTGCGATGATTTATGTGAGTAAGTTATAGTACATCTATTTATAGCATTACACAGCCTTTCAATGATAGCGTCATTGTTAGCATCATTGAGAATCCTTGCACAGAGCTTGGACAAAAAACACTAACAACAACAATAATATTTAATTGCATTTTATATGCAAAAATTAATGAGACTTCAGCTAACAGCAATATGTTATTCATATGCTACTGATTCTAAATTGGGTTATGACATATCATTTGTTCCTCAAACTCATTGAAGATGGATCCATTAATTTACAAGAACTTTAGAAAATGCATATGGAGAAGAAAAATCAGCTCTGCAGTTTACACAAAATGAGGAAAATGGAGAAAATGTTTATCACAGGACACCCACAAGATAAGCAATCAACTCTCATTAGAAAGGCATACATTAGTAGAGCAATAAAAGATTAAATATAAAAGAAAGATTTAACATTAAAAAATGGTATAAAAAGAAAAATAAAAGCTTGTGATTTTTTAAAAATTATCATGTTAGAGCAATAAAAAAACCCAGACATCCTTGGACATATTTACAGAGTATTTGCATGTCACAATAACAGTCCCAGGCATGTTAACACTTCCGTCTTCTATCTTTATAACTAGTATAGCAAGCTGAACATATTTTTTTCCCTATAGTACCAGAAAACAAATGTTCATTCTTAACGTATGATGACCATGCAAGGATGTATTTTAAAATAACCTGGAAGAGTATCTTAAAATGAAGGAGGACTACCAGTGCAAATTTTATTTGTAAATATGGAGAGAAAATGGAGTTGTTATTAATTTTGAATTCCATTCTTCACAGACAGATTTTGTCCAGCAATCTCTACATTGCAAAGTCAGAGTTACTCTTCTGGAGTAAACCTCTTTACTGTAATTGTGCTTTTAAAGAGTGTTGTCAGTGTGGATCGTATTACAGCTGCACATAATCCCTATGAGCACCGGGCCTTTATTTTAATTAATTAGAAAAAGAAATGTAGCTCCAGTTGCAGCATACCAGCCCTGGGCTGCCTGAGGGTTCCCGTCAATGCTGTAAAGGGCATTATTAAAGGTATCTGTGACAGACTGACTCATACACAAAATCAGACGTGACGTATAGAGCAAAGGGAATTTAACAAAACGGAGTTATATCTTTATTTTCCCTCAGTCTTCTCACATTTGAAAGATCACAGTAGCCAATATAGCTTGGAGTTGGGATGGAAGGCAGGTGTCAGGATCTACTCTGGCTAGAGCATTTCTGAAGGATCACATATGCAACTGGAGAAAGGCAGTCTTCCAAAACTGACATTCTTTCCAAACATAGGAAATCGAGAAGAGCATAAAATCATTAAAAGGCATGTAAAAAAGTTCTGGAGAAGCAACTTTCTCTGAGCAATAGAAACAAAGGACTTTTGTTATCAGGGAGTTTAACCAGAGTTGGTGGGGCCAAAGGAAGATTAAGATGCACTGCAGAAAGACTGTCAAAAAGCTAAGTAATTTCTTTTATTTCTACCAATAAGAGGAGATTGGGAAGATGCAAACCCATTCTGGGGCATGAATCAAAGAAGCTGATACAAATTAATGTCACAGCAGAATAGGTTTTAGAGTGAAGTGACAAAATGAACAGGAACAATTATCAAGGCCATTTTTTTCTGATGATACAAAGTTATTCATAATAACTAGGAGAAAGATGGACTGTGAAAAGCTGTAGAAAGGTCTCAGAACACCAAGGCCATGGTTTCACACAACACAGCGTACCGACCAGGTGTCACCAAGAACTCCCTTCTAGCCTCCTCCACCACTGTCAGCCATTATGGTCCCCACCTCTCTTCTGTGATACCTATGTTTGCACTGGGTGTGGGTGGCAGGGTTTTGACAGGAGAGGAGCTGCAGAGGTGGCCTCTGTGGGAAGAGGTCAGTGGCTCTGCAACAGACCCGCTGCAGAATACAGCTGAGCCCATCACAAAGCTGGTGGTGTCTCTGGGGAAATATCCGTAAGACAGGGCAGGAAATGCCAGACAGAGAGAGGAGGAGGGAACAAAATCAGTGAGAAACAGAAGAGGGAACACCAAGGTAGGAGGAGGAGCTCCATGCTGGAGCAGATATCCACACTGCAGCCCATGGAGAACAATGCCAGAGCAGATAGGTATGCCTGAAGGAACTGCAGCCTGTGGAGACCCCATGCTGGTGCAGAGGAAAACCATGAGGAGGAAGGAGCAGCAGCAGAGAGGAACCGCTATGTACTGACCACTCTTCTATCACGCCCATGCTGCTTGAGGGGAGGTAGAGGAGTGAAGGAGTGAAGTTGAGCCTGCAAAAGATGGGAGGAAAGCTGTGGCTTTAATATCTGTCTTATTTTTTTGCTTCCCACTAGCCACAGCTATGTTATTTAGCATGAGATTAAGTTAATTTTCCCAAAGTTGAGCCTGTTTTGCCCACAATAGTAATAGGTAAGTGATTTCCCTGTCTTTATCTTGACCCATGAGCTTTCTGATCCCTGTTTTTTTCCTGTTTTCCCCCCTTTTCCTGTTGGGGTTGTGGAGCAGTGAGTGAGTAGCTGAGTTTGGCTGTGAGCCATGGCTAACCCACCACAATATTACGCTGTTTTCTAAATACTGCAAGAATCCTCCTATTCAATGCTGCAAGAAAGTTTGGGCTTGTCAGCCATCATTAAAGCCTGAAAATTCATTACCCTGTGTAAAGTCATCAATAGAGTAATTTTCCACTATCTGCTAAAAGCAGAAAATTAAAAAATGCTACACAGATTTGGCACTGTCTTACTGCTTGAGCAGTCATATTTGATGACCTATAATGAGAAAGCTGATAACTGCTAATTTGAAAAATCCAATGACTGTAGTAAGGAAGAAGAAACTTTAAAATAGGCACACAGCGATCTGGGCTTTAGTCTATTTGAGACTGACTTAAGTGGGCATCGAATAAAACTATGCAGGCAATGACTAAAACAAATAAAAGGAAATTATTTTTCACACCATATGCAGTTGAGACGAAAAAGTGTGCCACAGGACTACAACATAAATTCTCATTCATTAAGTAACTAAGCCACAGACTTCCTTGTGCTCAGACAGATTATTGGGGAAGTATCACTATATGCTAAGATTATCTTTTCCACTTTTTCAAAGGCATAAGCTACTGGCTAGCAACAAGATATTGGGCTAGATGGTCATTTCCTTTGTCTCAGAGTGCCTTTTCTTATGCTTTTTATTCCTAGCAATCTCTTCTACTCTGCTTTTCAACAACTTTTCTCTTTTGGTCTATTTAGAATATTTTAAATAAACAAACTTGTCCTCCAAGCCTCTCATGTGGTGGTTTA
This sequence comes from Nipponia nippon, assembly GCF_047370975.1. Taxonomy (NCBI): domain Eukaryota; kingdom Metazoa; phylum Chordata; class Aves; order Pelecaniformes; family Threskiornithidae; genus Nipponia; species Nipponia nippon. The sequence goes on along the minus strand of NW_028262290.1, from coordinate 77,971,025 downwards.
AATAGTCTCCATGTCTCCTTCCTGCCTTTTCAGATTTCAAGTTATCTCCTGTTTTCAATCAGTATCCTGATTTTTGTGTAGTTCCCTTTTTTTAAAGGTAACATTACTTTTGTGTTGTTGTTTTTTTCCCCTTTTAACCATGCAAGGATGCTCACATACAATGTTTAGTACTAAATCAAGGCTTACTTTCCTTATGGGATTTCTCTGATTAGCTTAGTTAAAGAACTGAAAAGGAACATAGCTTAGTAAGCTTATGTCTGCATGCCTATTCATGCTGTATCATAACCCATAACAGACCGTGGCCCACGACATTTACCCAGCCCATACAGACGTGACTGAAGCCTCCTGCCACTGTTACATTTCCCCTGGGCAAAGATACTGCATCTCCCCAAGCAGTTTCTCAGCCTCAGTGAGAGACTGTGAATATAGAGTAGCTGGGACTTGACTTTAGCTTTCACATTTTAGTGTTTTCAAAAGCGTTTATCCTTCTTTGCACAGAGTATCAAGGGGGGAGTAGCAGGCAGGTTGATTTACATTTTTGAGGTTTTTATTGAATAGCCATTAATGGCCTTCTAAAGAAATGAGACATGGGGATAAGAAAGGTGAATAAAGTTTGAATAAGACCAGCATGTCAAACACTCACAAATATTTGCAAGCACTAATCTGATGATTAGTCACACAAAAGGAATACAGTAGTAGGAGTGAAACTGAAACGTTCTCAAAGAGTAAACCAGTCCTGGTTTTTATAGGGTGGAAGATCTCACTGAAAGATTGTAGAGAAAATAAATGTACTTTAAAAGAAGAAAGATACAGATGAGGAATGTAGGAGATGTCCCAAGAGATGAAAAGAGGCATGGAAGAAGACACCAATTTATTGGCAGAGAGAGACATGAAAGAAGGAAATAGAATTATATTTAAGAGTATAAAATGCATTTTGAGATCCTTTTAACAAGAATATCTCTCAAAGACTAAGGATGCCACAAATGCAAATGACAGAGGAAAAGGAATGCTTCTTGATGAAGTTATTTACAGAATAGTTTTGGGTGTTCAAAGTGATGAATCTGGGAAAAGTCAGCTGCAATTCTTTGCTCCATCAGATTTCATTACTTCATTAGTAAAAAGGAAGTCTAAAGCAGTGGATATAAATAACAACGCAGGAGAAAGGCAATAGTTAGTTTATTAAAATACAGAGCAGCCACAAATGCATGTTAGCTGGAAGCAGAAGATTCTTACACAGTTGAAAGAATAAGGCTATGAAAGAGCCTTCAAATACAAGCAGTTGCAACAAAAGCCCTACCTGGTGTTAAGAGGAAGGCATCTAAAGTTACAAAAAGGCTGAGACAATATACATCCTTGCAATTCCAGGGTACAAGATTTCAGGGATCTTGCAGGCTTCCCAGTAATTGACTAAAGGACATCAGCATTGCAGTCATTTTTTTTTTTCCTAGATTGGGGTAGTATCCTACACAGCCAGCCAAATTGTATTAAAAATATTTGAAACATGAAAGCATTTTAAATTACAGTAGTCTAAAGTGCCAGAGGAGATTTTCTTTTTCTCACTTTAGGAGGAAAAAGATAAATACTACACATTTCTATTAGATTTTGGTTACAGAAGGTAAGCAAAAATAACTTGTCCTTGAATGAAGATCTGTATTTCAATTAAGTGCATGGTGGTTTATGTAGCTACACTCTGAAAGTAGGAAAACTACTGTGTAGAATGGAGTGGTGAGTGACCAGTTAAACAGTGAAGACAGTTCCAGTCCAGCACTGGTAGACAACAGAACAGATTTAATTGATGATTCTATCTGACCTCCAGTAATTTGATTTTTAAACAAACTTTGGGAAATGCAAAGGTGAAAGGGCAATAGCACATTATATTCCAAGGTCCACCGAAATGTCAAATTGAACTTAACATAACACTGAAAGAAAGAAACATAACTCTGCCAAAATGTTGTAACATTACAGAAAATGACCTGGACCAACTGGAGTAAGTATGACAACACAAAATATCAGAGGTCTAGAAAACATGGCCTACAAGCCACAGTGCAAGAAACTGGGCTTGTTTACCCTATTAAAGGCATAACTAAGGGGAGAGAGGGCAATGGCCTTCGGGTGTACAGAAGGCTCTAATAAAGAGGAAAGGAATAAACCTTATTCACATCCACTGTGAACTGTATTCACAGGCCTTGATTGCATTGTGGGATATTAAAGTTGGGCAACAGGGAAAATATTCCACAAAGATAAAAACTGAGGGGAACAGATCATCTAGGAAAGGTGTAGAAGCTCCAGAATTTGAAGAGCTGGTTCGATAGACACCTACTGAGGATGTTTCAAGTATACTTGGTCCCAACACCAAGCGAGAAGAAGGAATAAATAACCTCTTCACGTTTGAGACTTCTTTTTCTACATTTTACAAAAACATTCTGAAGTAGGAATAAAGCCTTCTATAAATTATATTTTGAAAACAGACCTAGTAGGGTCTACTCTACAATTCTGCTTCTGCTCATGAAAATTGGTTGAACATTTCAGTTATACACAAATCCCGCTTTTTAAAAGGAACAAATTAAGTTCACAAAATGGGTTTCAGTAGATTCGTAAGAGGTGAATGTAAAAGTGGTAAGCAGTTAAATCTGTGGACTTTTGCTTTCTCACTTCTTTTTCCTCTTTATTCCTTTTTGAATCTCTGCCATCAGAAAACACATTAAAACTGGAGGAAGCAGAAAATTCATTAGTGGCTCTGGTAAGGGTTTAGAAGGAAAGTATCAGGTTTCAGTGAAATAAGGAAATACAGGGAGAGGAAGTTCAGGGAGGGTGTTTGCTTTCACCACTACAGCATTTTAAAAAGGTTAAGCAGATTTTTATCAAGATGTCAAATTTACTTTCAGCTGTGATCATACAAAAAGCTTCATTTCAACCAGAGCTACCTCAAGAACTAAAGCAGCTGAAATTTTTGAGTTTGTTTTCTTTACTACAGTATTCAGACTTCTTTTTTTTTTAAATGAGAGGAACATTTGTTGACAATAAGGACAACTGTTCACATGATAATCTATATTTATACAAACATATGATTTAGTGTTATTCAACATTCTGGTTTAAAAATTAGCACAGTAGCACAGATTGAATGGCTTACAATCCAACTTCCTGGCAGATTTTAAAATGCAATTTACTGACAAGCATATTTTTGTGTTGAGTATTTTGAGTAGAATGACTGAGACATCACAGGTTTCCTTGAAGCTATTTGGTAATCTGGAAGAATAAATAAATTTAATGCTTTTAACAAAAAACTACTTGCCTCAACGTCCATGTTCTTTGAAAGGTGTTGTACATAACCATGTTGTAGGTATGTATATGCCTAAGCATCTGAGGTTGGACACGCACCTTTTGACTCTAACAGTAACAGTATCAGCATGCCCATGTCACGTCCCCTTCCCCCTCATATAAATTGAGTACATTTCTCTCAATCTGAAAGACTATTTAAAAGAAGAGCAAAATATAACAAAACATAAAACATGGCTCTGAGAATCAGCAAGGCCCACAGCCTGTGAACATCTTTCAGGGCAACACACTTCACAGAACCTCTACTTACTAGTAAGTGCTTTTTCTTTCTCATTTCAGTAAGCATCCACACGCACGATTCTAACCAATACCTCAAATATAAAGGGGTTGCCTGAAGAGAAGCCTGGTGGCCTATGGGAAAAAACTGTCATATTCCTGACGCTGTCTTTGAGTACAAACTGCTGAATCCAATGACCATTCCAAAGGGAAGGAAAGGCTTTTTCTTTATAAAGGAAAATGCAAGAGATCTTTCTGATAAGAAAGCTGTATTTAAGAAGGCAAAGACATTTCAGTTCCCACTATGAAGAGTTGCCTCTGCTAAAGACGAATCCCATCTGTGAAATAAAACCCACCAAGAATGGAACACTAGGCAGAACTTCAGTTGTGTTCGGTGTCTGACCCTGCCCTGAAAAACCTAGTGTAATTGGGACTGCTTATGCTGACCTCCACCTCTTCTGTACTTGTAGCTGAATCATCACTAAAAGCACAGTTTATTTCATGAAAAGGTTGAGGAGGAAACAAGAAGCTATTGCTCAAGTGATTTCCTTTTACACTAATGAAACCCAAGTTTAGATCCCACCACAAATATCGGATTGACAACAGTGTGTTCAGATATGCTTGCTATAAAAATTATATAAGAAATTATGAATGAATTCAGTGAAATGGCAGAAGAATGATCAGATGCCTGGAAAATCTTCATTACAGAGAACTCTTTAAGATGTTCAAGATATTTACAATATTATAAGGATGTTTATGACATGACTGAGCAATTCTGTATGTAAAAAAAATGAAGATTGGAAGAGGCCTCTGGGTTATCAAAATATATGTGTATTTTCTGTAGGCACAATATCATGTAATCCCTACTTGTAGAGCATATTTTTTAATGTAGAGAGCTGAAAAAGACATAGCAAGGATAGTAAGGACAGAGGGATCTAGTTGGATTTAAATAATTTTTAACTGGAAATAAAATGGCAATTTAAAAATGAAGCAATTAATTATGGGAATAATTAACAATTGAAAACTTTGGACTCGCTGTCAAAAGACATTCTCTTTCTAAAAAGAACTACATTTTAGCTATTAATTTTAGCTTTTGTGATGTGGCTGACAAAATCACAGGTGGCATGACAAAAATTAACATTTGCTTGCCAGCTGTCTATTTCATCAGAATTATCAGTATATCTATGAAAACATGGTAATTAGTATCTGCTTAAACTATACATTTTACTCTTAAAACAAAGCAGCATGACTCATCGGTTTATTGGAGGATGTTAGATGTAATAAATTACTGCAGATCAACACACAGAGAAGCAGCTGAAATCTCATTTACTTCACTGCAAAATGGTAAATGACCTTTTCTCTCTACGAAGTCCTGAGGTAGGAAAAAACATTAGATGCAAGAACTCCAGTGTCTCTGTTGACCTGTGCAGTAGATACCTGCACAAGGCATTTGCTAAGCTGTTCATTTCAAAATAGTGGACCATATGAGTGTATTCATGTAGTTAACTAGACCTCCAATAATGGTATCTCTCCCCCTAACAATGAAATATACATTCCCTGGGGTGAAAGGCACAGTTTATAACATTTCAAAACACGGCGAGCCTTATTTCTATATAAGGGATCTCTCATAGCTCCTAAAAACAATTTAGCGAAGCAAAAATCAGAAAATAGCTGAAGAAAAGTGGTCTGCTGTCAATAGTATTTCTTTACAAATTTCAAGGTCATTTCTCAGATCCCTGAAAAAGCAACGAAAGGGCAGTATCCCACACTTGGTGGACCTCTGGATTTTTCCAAAGGGGTAAACTGAAAAGCTGCAGATGAAGAGGGATGACCAACCACCCCTCTTCATGACTCCATCTCTCCAGGGCAGAAGCTCCTAAGCAACTTCTGAAACAGTGAAGTATTATGAAATAATAACTCCAGGACTTTAAACAAGATGCAGGATGCTAATATAGTACATGATCCATTTGCAGGCAAAGAATCATAGAATCGTAAAGGTTGGAAAAGACCTTTAAGATCATCGAGTCCAACCGTCAACCTATCACTGCCAAGTCCATCTATACCATGTCCTCGAGCACCACATCTATCCGTTCTTTAAATACCTCCAGGGATGGAGACTCAACCACTTCCCTGGGCAGCCTGTTCCAATGCTTGACCACCCTTTCAGTAAAGAAGTTTTTCCTAATATCTAACCTAAACCTCCCCTGGCGCAGCTTGAGGCCGTTTCCTCTCGTCCTACCACTCGTTACTACGGAGAAGAGACCGACCCCCACCTCGCTACAACCTCCTTTCAGGTAGTTGTAGAGAGCAATAAGGTCACCCCTCAGCCTCCTCTTCTCCAGACTAAATCCCAGCTCCCTCAGCCGCTCCTCATAAGACTTGTGCTCTCGACCCTTCACCAACTTCGTTGCCCTCCTCTGGACACGCCCCAGCACCTCGATGTCCTTCTTGCAGTGAGGGGCCCAAAACTGAACTCAGTACTCGAGGTGCAGCCTCACCAGTGCTGAGTACAGGGGCACTATCACCTCCCTGGTCCTGCTGGCCACACTATTCTTGATACAGGCCAGGATGCCATTGGCCCTCTTGGCCACCTGAGCACACTGTTGGCTCATATTCAGCCGGCTGTCAACCAAAAGAAGTGAATATCTTTTTTACCTTACAAAAGCATTGGTCTGCAAGGCATATACAAAGCCTCTGTACCTCCTATCACTACCCTTGCTATTGTTTTTTGATCTACAGGTCTTGGTCTTCCACAGTCACTTTTTGAGGCTCACAAGTCATAGCGAGCAGGAAATCATTTTGCCAGTAGCTATTATATTTATTGGCTAGTCTATTGTCTCACATCTTTTCTCAAAAATACAGTGGTGTGTTTATCACTATGAAAGCATCAATTGAACCAAGAAGCAGCATGAAAAGGAATCAAGAGAGGAAAAAAAAGGCAGTTGCAGCCATGCAAACTGAAAACTGCCTAATGAATTTATTGAAATGTTTGCAGCACTAAAAAAGAGGGTCTAAGAATTATAAACATATGTGGATGTAAAAAAAGAAAAAAAAAAGCAAACACCTGGGAAATATTATATTTTTATGGTATATCCAAAGTAATCGATAATAAATCCATCCACTTTAATGCTTTCTAGGTGCCTCTTGCTTACAATATCATCATCATCTTTGCCACAAATGACAGATACTTCTTTAACACTGCAATGAAATAGTTGTTATTACCAAATATAGAATGTATTAAACTTGTGTAGGTCCTCCCCCTAAAACAAAATACTAAAATCCATTTTTTCTTGTTTTCCTAGTGAATAATAAAAGCCAGCATGAAATACCCTACTTTAAGATGCCTCCAAATAGAATTGGAGTGAATCAACACTATAGTCACTATTAAAGCAGAGTAAATGTCAGAGATACATTTACAGAACATGCAATGATGTGATTAAGAGAATTAGTCTATTTAAAGAAGGGGAAAAATCTTTGGGGTAATCCAGTAGCTAGTGCAGAGTCACTACAAATGATGGTTAAAGTTTCAGTTGTTCTCCTAATATCGCCAGGAGACCCCTAATTATTCTCTGTGATTCCTTTACATCCACTTAAATACACCAGTACTGGTTTTTTTTTTTTTCCCCCAGAGGTATTCAGAAATTAAATGCATGTTCCAGAAAGTGGAAAGAATACTCTTCCATTGTAGCCACCACTTTTATTACAAACTAATCCTTAAGAATATAGTTAGAAAACACAAAACTTTGCTGTAAAGAGCTGAAAAACAGATAGTTTAGCCCTGGTGCACTAGACTTTGTAAATATGCCTCTAGTAGGGAAATGGTGGTGAACTGGGACAAGCTCACAATTTCATTCTGAATACATCTCCTTATTAGAACTTGTCGAACTCAGAACAGAAACTTCTTCTGAAAAAAAGTGTTTCAAAGACCATTCTTGTTAAGAATTGTGAAGGTATAGACATCTTGGTAGAAGAGGCAGCAGAATACCACATCCCAACATCAGTGCAAAAATCTAAAGATATTAGTGAGAGTAAACAAAGACTACAAGCATAGACACTGAAATCCTTCTTTTTTACCAACCTCTGAAATGTTAATTTCTGAGGCCAAAAATAATCATCTTTGAACCACAATGTATCGGGTTTGCGTAGGCGGCAAGGTTTTGGTAGTGGGGGGCTACCGGGGCGGCTTCTGTGAGAAGCTGCTAGAAGCTTACCCCATGTCTGATAAAGCCAATGCCAGCCGGCTCCAAGACGGACTCACCACTGGCAAAGGCCGAGCTTATCAGCAACGGTGGTAGCACCTCTGGGATAACACATTTAAGAAGGGGAAAAAAACTGCTGTGCAACTGCAGCTGGAGAGAGGAGTGAGAATATGTGAGAGGAACAGACCTGCAGACACCAAGGCCAGTGAAGAAGGAGGGGGAGGAGGTGCTCCAGGTGCCGGAGCAGAGATTCCCCTGCAGCCCCTGGTGAAGACCATGGTGAGGCAGGCTGTCCCCCTGCAGCCCATGGAGGTCCACGGTGGAGCAGATATCCACCTGCAGCCCATGGAGGACCCCATGATGGAGCAGGTGGATGCCCGAAGGAGGCTGTGACCCTGTGGGAAGCCTGCGCTGGAGCAGGCTCCTGGCAGGAGCTGTGGTCCCATGAGGAGAGGAGCCCACGCTGGAGCAGGTTTGCTGGCAGGGCTTGCGACCCCGTGGGGGAGCCATGCTGGAGCAGTCTGTTCCTGAAGGACTGCACTCCGTGGAAGGGACCCACGCTGGAGCAGTTCATGAAGAACTGCAGCCCGTGGGAAAGACTCATGTTGGAGAAGTTCATGGAGGACTGTCTCCTGTGGGAGGGACCCCACGCTGGAGCAGGGGAAGAGTGTGAGGAGTCCTCCCCCTGAGGAGGAAGGAGCGGCAGAGACAAGGTGTGATGAATTGACCGCAACCCCCATTCCCCGTCCGCCTGTGCTGCTGGTGGGGGAGAAGGTAGAGAAATTGGGAGTGAAGTTGAGCCCAGGAAGAAGGGACAGGTGGGGGGAAGGTGTTTTAAGATTTAGTTTTTATTTTCTCATTACCCTACTCTGATTTGATTGGTAATAAATTAACCTAATTTCCCCAAGTTGAGCCTGTTTTGCCCATGACGGTAATTGGTGAGTGATCTCTCCCTGTCCTTACCTGGACCCATGAGCCTTTCATTATATTTTCTCTCCCCTGTCCAGCTGAGGAGGGGAATGATAGAGCAGCTTTGGTGGGCACCTGGCATCCAGCCAGGGTCAACCTACTACAGGCCAACGTCAACAGAACACTATAAAAAGACTAACTGTAATTTTAAAATGATTGACCTGTGGTGCTGTTATGTACTTATCCATTTTTCTGACAAACTTAATAAAGTAAAGGTGTATGTGACACAGTGATTTTTGAAGTAAATCTTCTCAAAACAGTCTTCCACATTAGATTAGAGACAAATAGAGAAGCATACAAATGAAAGTATCCTACTTTAAGCTATTCTCCCTAGTTCCTCTTCTGCTAAATCAGGCTTCCTATTTCACTGTAGAATGCTAATGATAAATTTCACACATATTTTACCTCTTTCACATGTAGCATTACACCATAATCACCACTAATGTTCATTAAAAACATTATAGGACGTCATAAATAGAAATAACAGTACTAAACAGCTATTGTATGATGAGAAGGATAACTGAGACTGAAAAAAGCAGAGGGGTATCATAAATGTTGTATGGTCTATTTTCACCAGTAGATGACTGATGTATGATGTAAAATTATTATGTTATTAGCCATATGAAATTTATCAGTGAAATGTGCTTTCTAAAACAGAACATAGCTCAAAACTTAAACTAAGACAGCTGGAGTATCAAACATTAGTGCCCAAAGCAGGTTCTTAAATTCACATTTTGGACCCTTAACAAGTCACCTACTTTTTGTCAACAATCTACACTAAATGTTTCTGTATCCAGAAGATTTTCATACAATACTGTTAATTTTAAATCTACCAATATGTACCAATTTGCTATTTAAAAATGTCATTTATGTGAAATAAATATTATTTTCAGCATGAAAATAATAAAGAAGCAATTCGAAAACATAGAATCAACTGAACTACTTCTAAGCCTCCAGGTAGGAACCAGGAACCTTTTTAGCTGTTTCTGGAAACCAAAGTTTTAGATTTTTATTGATATATTGAACCTTGGGGGAAATCAGTTGCAGACTCTTAAACAGATATCAGAAAATATTCTTCTTATTGTAATATCATCATGCTTACGTAATCCATTTCAACTTCTTCAGTGACTGGGCAACCTGAACGTAATGCAGTGACAACGTGTACTTATGTAATTTTCAAATCACAACAGTTTTTGATAACAAACATACACTCCTCTTGCAAAGTTACTATTATTCTCATCAATAAGTTGGAGCAAAAAATGGCTACGTTATTCCTGGTGTTACATTTCTATAAGCGAAGACTCAGCATTAGAAACTTGGAAGAATTTCAGTAGTACCTGATAGGATTTTTTGTTGATATAAAAAACATTAATTTGCCATTATAGGATATGATTCAAGGGGACACTTACCTTTTCATTTCTTTCTATCTAAAATCATAGTATTCCTCTATTTCACAGCACTCTGCTATAGGAAAGCCATTAAAGAAAACTACAGACTCACTGAAAGATTCGTGTTGGAAAGGACCTCTGGAGATCTATAGTCTAATATCTTGTTCCAAACAGGGCTAACTTCAAAACTAGATGAAGTCACTCAGGGCCTCTGTAGCCCAGAAAATATGTTTTTTACCGTAACACCACAAGCTCTGTCTTCAACACAGGATCTCCAGACTTCTCTAAGCTTGCCTTGGCCTGATTTTCAGTCATGACAGCAATTGTCTGGCGGCCATGTGCCTGTGGCTTTCCTGAGTTGGCTTCACTCTGAGAGCACCCGGGGCAGGGGGCTGGCACCCCTACGTAGTCACTGTGGGACAAACAGCCCCTCTGGGGTCACAGGGCTGGGGGAGGGCAGCGTGCAGCTCACAGACTTTGCCTGGGAAGCAGGGAGAAGGAGGCAGGCTGTGATAGGAAAACTTACTAATATAGCCCCAAGTGGAATAAAATTGATGGGGAAGGGGATCCAAACCACCATTATTTGCCTCCTCCTGATGAAGAGCTTGTGACACTGACAACTTGTTGTGACACCCTTGCTTTCTGCTCAAGTAGCATTGGTATCATTCACCTTAGGACCCAGAGGGACGTATGAAGTGTAACACTCAAAATCTTGTTTATGGACAAAAAGGAAATAAACCTGATAACACACACACACACACACACACACACACACACACACACACACACACACACACACATAAAGCCAAGAATTTATTGTTAATTTGTATTCATTGTTACTATAACAGAGATCTTAATAGTCTAATCCAAGAATCATTATTTTTCCTGCTCTAATTATTAAAGAAAAAGAAAAGAAAAACAAATAAAGAAATAAATACTTCTATATTAAAAAAGCAAAGTCCCAATAGTAATAATACAGTTTAAATTGTTATACATACACTTCCTAGTTTCTAACCTTTTTCTGGTAAAAGGCTCATGCTTTAACTGTTCCTGTGGGTCCTAAGGTTGGTGGCTTCAGCCTGGCAGCGGTGGTGAGAGAAGATTTTCAGCAAGTCATCAGCATCTGGAGTCCTTTGTGAGGAGGAGTATGATGCTTATGTTGATGCTGATGGTTACTTCTTCCTCAATCTAGGATCTCCTTGGGGTAATTTTTATATATATGATAACACACATTTATACCTTGTTCTTTCTTTGTTTGTCTGCAAGTCCATGCTATATCCAAATTTAATATATATGGTGTTTTATATGTGTTAGAACTTGTTCTTTGTTGCCCCTAAAAAACACTTTTGTCCAGGTCCAGGTCCAGGTCCAGGTCCAGGTCCAGGTCCAGGTCCAGGTCCAGGTCTGCATTTCTTTAACTAACCACTGCCAAGCCTGTTCCCCATCTCTAATCATCACATGCCTGTATTCCTCTGCACTGCATTCTGTGTCTCCACTTCTTAAGGCTTCCACTATGATGCCAGGTCTGTATTTTTCCATGTTATGTTACAGTTGTAAGTATCTCATTCTTCATAGAATAGTTGTTCTTTACTATTAGTAGAGAGTGCGGCGTCCAGCTCTGGAGTCCTCAGCACAGGAAGGGCATGGACCTGTTGGAGTGGGTCCAGAGGAGGGCCACAAAAATGATCAGAGGGATGGAGCACCTCTGCTATGAGGAAAGGCTGAAAGAACTGGAGTTGTTCAGCCTGGAGAAGAGAAGGCTACAGGGAGACCTTATTGCAGCTTTTCAGTATTTAAAGAAGGCTTACAAGAAAGATCTTGACAGACTTTTTAGCAGGGCCAGTAGCGATAGGACAAGGGGTAATGGTTTTAAACTAAAGGAGGGTAGGTTCAGAATGGATATAAGGAAGAAATTTTTTACAATGTGGGTGGTGAAACACTGGAATGGGTTGCCTAGAGAGGTGGTAGATGCTCCATCCTTGGAAACATTCAAGGGCAGGCTGGATGGGGCTCTGAGCAACCTGATCTAGTTGTAGATGTCCCTGCCAGTTGCAGGGGAGATGGACTAGATGACCTTTAAAGGTCCCTTCCATCCCAAAGCATTCTATGATTCTATGATTATCTATATAGTAACTATGGTTGTACCATGCCATAAGAAAAGTAAAATTAATTAGCTATAGCCACCTTGTCATTAGAAAAATTGGTGTTACAGCTAAAGCAAGTAAAACCAAAGCTTCAGGACAGTCTTAACGCTGAGGCCTTGCAAACTCAGTACAAAGCACATGGCAATGGCAGTACTGTATTGCGGGGCTACATGGTTACAGAAGACTGAGGGTAATACCAGAGAAAAAGGGGATATACTAGACTTTCTGCATAAGAGTTTTAGCTGTATTTATGCTTTTCTGTGTTAATTAGATAATGTGGACTGTGACTGTTATTATTACTGGAACCGAAATACTACTACTGTTTGCTGTATTTTCATTATATTGTTAAGACTTTAATTAGACTAACAATAGATTCTGAGCTCTGTATTTATAGGTGTTCCCTTTTGCCCACAACAAGAGTTGAAGTGTAACAGCTTGTCCAGTTGAGTCCTGAAAATCTCCCTGCACGCAGATTCCACCACTTCTCCAGGCAGCCTTTCCCAGTGCTTAATCCCTCTCTTGGGGAAGAATTGTTTACCTCCTTCCAGCCAGGATTTGCCCTGTCACAATTCGTGCCTATTGCCTCTCTTCCTTTCACTGTGTGCCTTTGAGAAAAATCTGACCACATCTTCTCCGTAAGCTCCTTCAGGTAGCAGGTGGATGTTAGGTGTTCCCCCCAAGCCTTTTCTTCTGCAGGCTAAACATCCTGAGTTCCCTGAGTCTCACCATCATCTGTCATGAGCTCCAGTCCCCTAATCACCCCTGCAGCCCTTCAGTGGACTCTCTCCAGTTTCTATTTGCACACTCGATCCATCTTCCACATGGTCTACAATGCGGAACTTGGCACTTAAGTTCTTCCTCAGACCAGGCTTTAATTCTGGTAATGACATGTAGATTAATAGAAAGGATTGACACCTCACCCATGTGTATGTGTACGAACATGCCTGGAGTAGAAAATAGATTCCAAAATTTAAAAGAACAAAACTAGTTTCTGCTTTTCCTGCTTACTAGCCTTGAAACTATGTGGGAAAAAAAAGGAAAATGAGAAAGCCCTTAGAAAAACTGTTCTATGTTCATGCAAATATTAGTAGCTTCCATTTTAAAATGCATTAATTGAACTTACAGGAATCCACACTTTATATATTAGTTCCAAATAATATATTTCAAATGTTTCTGTTCTTTACTAACAGCCTCAAGTCTCAGAAATGTATGAGACTTCTCTGTTTTAGATTAATTTAAAAACAATTTTGAAATATTTCAGTTCCTGTAATGAATGGTATTGCTTCACCATGTTTTGGTGAAAAAATTAAAATCCCACTCAATGATTTGAAACCTCATTCATTTTCATCTGCTACCCGAGTGTTGTTTCTAAAACCATCATTATACTGCCTCCTTTTCAAAGACAGCATTTTAGAGAACCCACTGAACACCAACAACTTACAAACACCTCCCTGCAATGTTGTAAGAATTTCTCAGTATATATTCCTATGTCTCATGATGCAAAGCACCAGAAGCGAGGGAGAAGAGCAATTATGCTAACTGCTTGTCAGCATTAAGATCTTGCACTCAGTGTTAGTGAGTCATTACCCCTACAAACTGTCAGCCAGGTTGTATCAGTGAGACAAATAACGTTATGAGAGGCTATTTTAAATATATATCTTGAAATAAGGCTGCAAATTAATAGAGGTCAGAATAGTTCTATGTTTCTCTTTTATATACACTGAAAAAATAGGAAAGCTGTAGAAACACCAAAGTGGGCATTGAAAATAGTGCCTTTTACCACAGGAGTTTAAAAGTGACTCTCACATCAAAGTACAATAATGGAAATAAAATCCAGAGTATCCAGTGTTATCAAACACAGCCCTACGAAACCACAGTTCATAAAGGTGTGGTTCATAATACGCATAAAGATCTACACATCTACACCTGCAGGCAAACACACATTATATAGTGCAAACCCAAGGCAAGCCTAAGTATGACTCCTATGCAACAAAACATATGAAATTGTAAAGGCCCTGGGGGCACTGACTGGCCTTACTGGCCCTGACCAGCCTCACCTGGGCCTCCACCCTCAGCCTCTGCCCGTGGCCCAGGAGCCCCATTTCAGCTCAGCCTCTGCCTGAGCTGTGCTGTAGGAGCAGGCTGTGGACCCTGTTGATCCTGGCTCCTGGACTGACTTCCCAGCTTCACCTCGGACCTCCCTAGCAATTGCTGGACCTGACCCTGAGCTTGGCCTCAGACCTGCCTCATCACCACAAGCTTGCCTGGTGTTCTGGACTCTTGCTCAACCCTGGCTGCCAGCAACCAGGTTTGCCCAGCTTACCCTGTGCTGTGGGACAGGGCCCTGGCTGGTGAGGTCCCTGCCCTGCTGGGAGGTGTCATCACCCATGGCTTCCCATCCCTTTGGGAGCAGCCAGCATTTGCTGTGCCCACACACTGCCACAGTGGTGTGGGTACAATGTCTGGCTTGTAACTCCAAATATGTATGCACACCCCTATTTCACCAGATACTAATGTATGCTGGTCTCACTTGAAAACAATGAATTTGGTGTTTCTCTTGAGTTCTTTGGCGTAATTGTTGAGTGTTAATTCAATATACTTATCTATTGATACAATCAAAATGGTATTCTCAAAAAGACTATTCAAAGACACACAAAAAAAACCCAAATGAAAAACAACAGTTGGCTACATTTTTATGAGACTACTTTCAAACAAATTAAGTGGAAATCCATGGAATAATTTGGACCATAAATTGTACATCTTTCAAAAACAATTATAAAAGACATGATGTCCATGATCTGGACAAATTTGCAAATTTGATCTGGAGCCCTAAGCATTTAGAAGCACATCCTACGCTCTGCACTTGTATAAAAGTAGCTTGTGTTACTTCTCACTGAATTAAATTAAATTTTTCTTGTTAAAGAGATGTAGAATCAAGGGTCATGCTGCAGCCTTTCACAGGCTAATAAAGGCTTTGATCAAACTTGATGTTTTTTAAAATGCACCTGCTCCTACTGTTTCAATGTATCCCAATCCTCTAAAAATAGCCAGCAATATGATTGACTTGCTCCCTGAATGCTAACAATGTGGATGATCTTCTGTATCTTCTCAGCAAAACAAGCAGTCTTAAAAGACAGACTGAAGTACATCCACTTCTGAACTAAAGTTTGCAAAGAAGTATGTTAAACCCAGGAAAAAAAAACCCAACAACTTATCAAATTAATGCTCATTTACCTTTTCACATTTAAATATCTAGCATTCATAAGTGTGATAATAAGGATGTGCACCTCCTTGTCTTTTTGGTTGGAAAAACTGTAACACAAGATAAAGGAGATATTATGGGATTGAGAGGATAAAGGCTAAAGGAATCTATATGAGAAGATCTGATGAGCTAATGCTTCATCATAGGTGAAAAAGATATTAACATTCTTTGAATACTTGACTTACTTCCATTTAATGAGACATTGATCCATCAGTTATTAATCCAGACCTCCAATACACTACTTGGAGCTGTGTAGATGTCTTAACTAATTTATTTATTTCTATCAAAACACAAATATGACAACACATACTTACATATATATAATAAATTATGTACAATATGTCCTTCATTATTCTATAACAACAACACAATTTATCAATGAAAGATGGCTGTTGCTGCTTTCCATCTATGCTCCAGCATATTAGAAACACAACTCCCACAAACCACAGAATTCCAGATATTTTTGCTTCTCTCCATTGTCAGGTTCTCAACCATTTTTGCAAGACCTTCAGAAGTGCCAGGAAACCAAAACTATTTACTTATGTCTTTCCATAGAAATTAGTAGTGTTTAGCAAATAATACATATTTACAGAAACCACCAGCTAGCACTGTGTCTGTTCTAACTACTGACTTCTACAAGCAGCATCCTTACCCCTTTGAGCTCACCTACTGACAGTGCCCAGTAGTACACCCTTCTGATTCTGGCAGATGCACCAATGCATTTCCTATGCTTGTAGGAAAAAGCAACCAACAGTAGAAACCGGGGCCCTTCCAGCTGTGCTCAGGAAGCTAAGAGCTCAGGTCTCTCCTGAATAAGGGAGACCTTGATGCCTGCTATGAATTATTCTGTTTGATTATGGTCTGCATACATCCTTCTGGCAGCTGAGGCCTAAGCACAGGAAACAGTGTTAACCATCTTCTACAAAGTCACGATGAGCCTAGAAGCCATCACATCAGCGCCACATCATTGGAGACTGCCCAGTCTGGAGTGGTACTGCTCCCAGATACCTGGCATTGGTTGCTCTGCACTCACAAGCTGTCTCACTGCAACTAATTTGAAGATAGTCTCACTCATATTCTCAACAGATAGTAAAACATGTGTTGTGTACTGTCAGTTACAAAGTCTACTGATTCACTGCACACAGCTCATGGAAGCAGAGGTGGAAACTTATAAATGACTGCTCTTGCACAACCTCTCCTGCAATAGCACCTTATGCAGATTTTGCATCTAACCATCAAAGCCTGCCTTTACTGCAAAACATTCTCCTTAAGACTACCTTAAATGTTTTGCAGCATCTTCAGCTGTATGCAACCCAAGTGCCCAGTGGAATAAGGCTAGCCCCCTGAACACACATCGCCTGTTAAAGTCATGTATGGACTCTCCATTTGCTTTTTCTGCAAAACAAGTGTTGGTGATGGATCTTGAAAACCTTCATTTAAAATGGCTGCAGGTATCTGTGAGACAGATATGACAATTAAGGTCAGATGGGACATATGCACTTTTTGTGACAACAGAAATGTGTCAGTGAAGGCTCTATTCTCTGACCCTGAACAGTTCATAGAAGTTTAAGTCTAGTGACCTTCAAAGCAAAATACACCTATCTTCTTTACTACTTGATGGACTAATTTGTATTTCAAATTCTCTTAAATGAAGCACCTATCTGTCAGGATGATAGGCACTGAACAGAACTTGCAAAGAGAAAAAGAAGTATATATAGCAATCAGAGAAGCCTTTTATTCAGCTGCTACAATAAATGACAGATAGTCTCATTATGCAATTCCCCTAGCTCCTCTTAACATACCTGACCCCTAGAACTATATCACATGATTCATCAGTATTGTAGTTTCAAATATTTTTCAAAAACAGTGCAGCAATATCTTCTCGCAGTGATTTTGCAGTATTGGTCTGGGGCGTGAAGAACTGATGATTTCCAAAGTGCACACGTACATCTCACAGCTCATTCAATGAGGATGACAAAAGAGTGTGCAGACACGATCTATATAGCATTTTCAACTTTCTTTATCGTAAAACATTTTCATAGAACAAATGAAAGGAAACATGCATTTGACAGCACAAATAATTATAATACCTCCTTGTATTCAGGTGGAAATAGCGCACCACCCTGTTCAAAAGACTTTGCGTATTTCGTTAAGCAACTTTCAGTAATTCAGGAAGTGTTTTTGCATTAGCAAACTGGATTATATAGTGATGAATAGGGGGATAATGTGAAAACAGCAAAACCAACCCAGATGGTGGTGTGACTTTACCTGTTGCCTCTTCTCAAATTCTAACTTGATACGGGATTTGATGCAGTTGCACGTGTCCTGATACGTTTGCTGCAGTGCAAGTTCCATGAGGTGTTTGTGGTATGCTCCTGCCAAGTTTCCACAGATAAAAATGATTACATTTGCCAATATCTAGGGGGTAAAAAAAAAAAAAAGTGTCAGGGAATTTATATAAATAAATTAACAGTATATAATCCTAACCTGAAATGAAAGGTTGCTGCAGTCACATATTTTGGTTGTGTTTGATTTCTAGCAAAGGTTCGCCTTCCCAAAAGCCTTCACAATTAGTGGCAAAATCCCAAGCAATAATACCATTTCCATTTAGGATTAAATAAGAATGATAATGAACAACATGTTTGCCTATTCAAAGAGGTATACATTTTCTGTAAAAGAAATTCAGCTCATGTTATACATCTACTGCTGAGTATTAATTAGGTGGGATCATGATCTACTGATGTAAAACAATAGCTATGGCTCCTAATAACAACATCAGAAGCCATGTTATTGCCACAATCTTTTGGCAGGACATTTTCTTTTGCAGTGCCATATGATTAAGGGGTGAAAAGATTCACCTACATCAACAGCCTGACCTTCATTTTATCTCAGCCTGACCCACTACTGTCTGTCACTTGGCTATAAATAGTAACCTTGGTGACAGTAAGCAATGTTTAAGTAGTGAGATCTGACATGTCTCTACTAGAATATACTTTTCAATGCTACCAAAACACTGCATTTGCCTAAACCACAAAATTTAATCTATAAAATTTAGGGTCAAGTTTACAGCATCAGATACTCAGTGTACACAACAACACATGAACATGAGAACTAAGTTTGCTTAAAGAATCCAGTTTTATTTATTAATTGTCTGGGACATTTCAGAGAAAGTAAAGAGAGGAGAGAGGCAGGCCTTTTCTGTGCTTGAACTTCAAAAAGGACAGAATACTGTGTGGTGATGCTAACACTTTCAACTGTCCCCCATTTATTGTTGCAAAAGGAGATATATTTATGCATCCTAGCTCACTCAGAGCAGAAGAAATACAGTAGAGTAATGAAACAAATTCTGAATTCAATAAAAAAAGATAATATTAAAAGGGAACTGAAGTTGAGATACAGCTGCAGTCTGATCAGAGCAGGTGTCTATCTGTAAGGCCCTACTGTATCATATAACCTGGATTACAAGTACTGCGTGATGTTGTAGTGCTCATAGTCTGGAAGGGAAAGAGGAAGAAAGGAGGCTAAAATTCTATGAATTCTCCACAGGTAATCTAATCATGAGGTTTATGATAGATTTCCCCAGTGATCATTCATGGTTGGTTTTGGTATACTTATGTACCAGGCAAACCTTTGTGGACTGCTAGTAGTGAAAGTGCCAGAGATGTCAGAAAAAAAGTCGGACAGTATGCTACAGTGGTTCAGAGAAAAGAGAGAAATTGTCCTATTAACAGAAATCCATCTCCTTGAGGAATACATTTTATTCACAAAGAGTACATGAAGTTTTAATGCTCCTTTTATAAATGCACACTTTAAAATGAGTGTTTTAAAGAAATGGTTTTATTTTCCTCACAAATTATAACATCATTACAGGCAATACCTGTTCCTCCATCTGTGATATGTCTGACATCTCACCTCTCATGGTTCCACAAAGCTCAAAGCAGGAACTATACACCTTTGCCACAAAAAGGACTGATGTTTTCAATTTGATAAAACTTTGCGTTCTTTCTTTCCCTAAAACTTTAACATCATGGCATTATAATGTTTCCAAAAGCAACATCTGAGTTCTTAACATTTTCTAAAATACGTACATGTAAAAGCAAGGACAAAAATCTACATTTCTCACTTTCTCCAAAGAACCTCTTTTACGAAGCAGAGGGATAGGAAATAGTTTAAATGAAACATTTCACAACAGCCAATAATTTAAAAACTGTAAGAGATGATGGTGTACAGAAAAACATTTGAACTCAAAATACTTTTATATTTCTTTGTAAATCACAACTGCTTGATTCTGCTTTGACGTCAGCAGCATCACGGTACTCTTAGCAGACACGGATTAGTAAACAAAGATCTTGTGTGAGAGATTACAGTGCAGGGGTGGGGTGTTCCAACTGGCAGTCACTGCTGGTTTTTGAAATGAAATTATGAAATGATAACAAATGCCTGAAAATAAAGATTGCTGGGCATAGAAAATTCTCACATAGGCAGTGGGAAGGTTTAGTAACAAAATGAACACTGACTTGAACTGAAATCAACAGTGTGCTGTCATCATCTCTATGTATGGATCATTGTTGAAAAGCCACACACAAACTTACTAAATGTACTGTCCAGCTTCATAGACTATTTAAAGCAAAACTTCAGGAAAATAATCAATCAAACTAAAAAATGTATACTGTGATAGGTAGATGGAGGAGTAAATTATGAGTATCATCTTCACAGCCATAGAAAAACAGATTACAGTTTTATGACTGAACTAGCTGAAGTGAGAAAATAGATGGAAACAAGTGACTGACAGGCAAGGAAGCTAATTAACCAAGCTTTTCAGATTCTCAATGGGGTAATTCAGCCCACATAAAGCTCTGTGCTGGCTTCCAATACCTGAATTAGGCTGTTCAAAGACAACTCAGATATCTCAGCCATTGCCATACTTAGTGTAGATGTAACATGTTAAGTGTATAAGTGAATATGCAGACAGAAATTGTGTTCAAAACTTCATTAATTCTTTTGGCTAGCATGAAGTTCATTCAGAAATGTGTCACTAGGGTATTAACTTAGAAAAAAATTTCCAAGAAATGGATGAACTGGTTTCCAACTCAGACCAACAGATTTTTTGCCTGTATGTAGTCTGGCTTGAGTGAATATTTCTATATTTGTCACTGGAGAGCTATTGAGTGAACTACATATTGTCAATAGACTGTTCAATGGAAAATGCAACTATCATCATTACTAAACTTAATAAACAGCATATATACTTCTTGTTGAGCATCTCTCTTCTCCGAAGTCTTGCATTTTCTTCTGAACTGCAGTACAGATTCAACATACGAGCTGGAGATGAGCTCCATCCCAGGTTTGCTCTAAAGTCTCATAGGCATTCTCCTAGAAGGAACAGGTTCAGTTTTCCTCAGTTCAAAAAAATTAACTGAGCTTCCAACTTCCTAAGCAAGTACTCTAATCAGTATGCAACTGTACAAAAAGTTCCTCCTGTTCAGGCACCTGCTCTGAGAAGACCCCATGCAGTGAATCCTACCTGGACTGAAGCACTTGGAATGAAATCCTGAGTCAGACCAGTCTTCTACCTTGTCATTTCTTTAGGCTAGGACTCTGAAGCATTTTCTCTTTTCCTCTTTCTTTAATCCCCACCCCTGCCTCCCTCCTCCCCAGATGAATGCTGGATAATAAGAGAAGATATGGTGGATCTTCTGGTAAGAAACTCTGAATCTTGCTGCGAGAGCTCTGATCAACTGTGCCAAGAAACTCTGTAAGGGAACTAAGGGGCACCTGAATAGACTACACAACATGGTTACGGCTTCTGCCGAGCTGTGGAGAAGGGTGTAACTAATGATGGTAACTCAACAGCAGAAAAAGACCCGGGTGACCTCAAAGACAGTGTTGCACGAACCTAGTTCATCTCCTTTATAAACAGATGCTGTATCGAAAAAAACCCCAAACCATAAACTCTAGTAAGCTCCCACTCAATTCACCATATGGAAACACTGATTCACACAGCAGTTCTAATCTCTCTGTACAGTCGGTGGAGAGGCAAGTCCATCTCCTTGGCCATCTGCACCCTTTAGATATAACCATTAAGTGTACACTGTGGTGAATTTCCTGCATAATCAATGAATAAATTCAATGCCTACATAAGGTCATCTAAATATGAGTCAAAAATTAATGCAAGGAACACCAAGATACCATCAGGAAGTATCTCTACATACTGCAAGTACCAGCTTGTACCTTTAATCACTCAAGCAACATTGTCATGCCTGATCTCTCTTCCACCTCTTTTGACCTACAGAAAACTGTATGCACTTCCAGGCAATGGGGCATTTTCTAAATTGTATTTTTACATCCAAGCACATGTATTTTTCAGTATCAGTGAATAAAAAGTAATCTGCTGTCTAGTGCTTAACTATCAAAATAGACTATTTAAAAGCAAATGAAGACAAAGTTAAGTAGCTATGACTAATTTCTCAAGAGAGTGCTAAAGTTCACTGAGTTGCTCAAAAAAACGTACTGTATTATATAGATTACACAGTAATGGTGCATCTTCCTAGTTCAACTGATGAAAGCTGCCTACAAAGGTATATGTGTACAAGGAAGTATTATGCTATATAAAAATAAAAGGATTATAATCTAGGCTGCTGATTCTGAACTGAAGTATAAATCATTTGTTAAATATCTTAGTAACTGTTGTTCAAATACTGAATATAAAAATCAGAGTTCTCTACAGAGTTTCCTTATATGAAAAGCCTCCAGTTTCTGAGTTATTTTGTCGCATTTCTTTCCTCTTAGATATTGTATAGATCCTTCCTGCAATTCTTGCATGAACAGAATTTTTACCACCCCCCCCAACACAAGCAATTAATAACTATTTTAATAGTTAGATTCCACTTTTCTTCTGGATAAGGAAGCTGAGGAAATGGAAGCTGAGGGGTGGGCAAGAAAGGCTATAATTTATAACATCTGCATGGAAATTAATGGGAGAAAAAAGAATTCTTGTGTCAATGCCAAGGTGCAAATTCTTTAGCTCTGCAAAGATGAATAGTCTCTCTCCCTATTTGATCTTTCATTTGATGGTTTGTGGTGTGACTAGCCAAGCTAGGGAACAAGTCTGTACTTCTTTGGAACCTGTACAGTTTTAGACTGGGACAAAATTCAGCTAGAAAGAACAACACTGGGTACAGTTAAAAGAAAGTGAAAAGCAGCATTTAAAAAGGAAATGCTTAGCCACTATGTAAATTAGTCATTCACATGGTCACCATGTACTATGCCAAATACCATTATTTTAGTACATGTGTTCAGAAAGTTCTCCAGCTATTCCATGCAACGCTCTTGGTCACGGAGCTCTGGCCAGTCATTATTCTGACTTGTTTTCTTTCACATTCCCAGACCTATGGAGGTCCAAAGTCAGGAGTTCCAACATTTTAATACAGTTCAGTGTCAGCAATATCTGTAGCTACGTGATAGCTAACTAGAAGGATGACAGAATTGAAAACAGAAGATGGTTTTCCTATAAGGCAACCACTGTTTCAAAACCAAGCAGTTTGGGGAGTAGCAAAATTAAAGAAGTCTGGATTCCTATGGATTTGTATCCTTTTGTGCATTTATCTCCTTACTTATACTTCCAACTCCTCAAACAGGCCAAAGATTTTTATAGCTATAGCACTAAACCTAGTGATCAAGTGGTGCCTGGCTCACCAGATGCTGTTACACAGTGTAACAACTGGCCTTTTCCTACATTTGTCTTAGTGAGATCACTAAGTTGGGGTGTCTATCATGAAAGCTCCTGTCTTTCATAAAGGAATGCAGCAATCTTTTGGATTTCTATTTCTGTTTCAGAGCTGATGGTAAAAGTTCACGAATTAAAGTTATTTGGGTAGAGAACATGACAGGTTAAAGGACAGACAGAATATGGGCTACTGCAGACTTACTTTCTCAGGAATTAAGAGTAAAAACTAATTTCTTTAATGACTACAACATTATATTTAATACTCTGAAAGGTAAAAGGTATTTAAATCCTTAAATACTCATGAAGGCCACAATAAGAACACAGTACAGATGAAGAGAAAAAACAGGAAGCTCCAGTATCCTCAGACCGTTTGTCTAAATCAAGGAGAATCTCAAATGTTTTTCAGAAACATAAGTAGAAAAACAAATTGCAATTTTGCAAGAAATGACGCAATTAAAAAAAAGAAAATGCCACAAAACCCCAACAACCTAAGATTTCTCAAAACAACTGAGAATCAACAAAAAAATAAGAGTTTGAATTACTCATTATTCCAGACGTCAGCAAACTGCTCCATATTTTCAGTGCTAAAATAAATTTGGTTAAAAGTCCCTTTGTGGAAGGGGAATTGATATCATTTTACAAGCCAGGAAGTTGTGACGCTGTCTTCTAATTTGTATGTGTAATTCTCTTTGCAGCTTTTGCAATCAGAGCATTGTGGACACCAGCAGGATATTCCTTTTCAGTAATATCTATGTTATTTGATGTGATTTTCTCTTTATCATTATTACAGATTGAAGTTTCTCATAGCTCCAGGCTGTTCTGTGGAATGACTGGATTTATTTTATTTAGCTCTGTGCATACACAGAGCCTATCTATATGCCAGTATAGATGAAAACAGATCATAAACTCTAAGCTCTTGAATCAAAAACCAGGAAAAATACACCAGAAAAAAGAATCACAGTTATGGTCCCTTTAGATCACTTCTGTGTAATACACATAATCAATATCATTGACTCTAATTAATCACTCTTCATATTTTGAATCTAAAGCTATTTTTTGCCAGAGGGGAACTCATACTCTCTTTGTTCAGAAGGAACCAGCCAGCCACTCCACTCCCTTTCCTGCCTGCAGAGAGCTCTTTTTGTGTTTATATGTGCCGTTAGGATGATTTTATTTCTTTACTACTAAAACTGCTCAAACACATTTGAATATACAATTAATTGAAAGAAACAAAAAAAAATCCAAAATTCAAGCCTATTCAGATATGTATTTAGGTACAACTAACAGTAATTTTGGGTTTGGTTTGAATTTTGGAAGCAGAATCTGTAAACAGCTGATACTCTCATCCATTTTAAAAGCTAAAATGTTATCCCCAAAAGACTGAGATTCATTTTTAGGTCCTGGATCTCATATAGGAATGAGTACTAGTGTGCTACAAAAAAAAAAAAATAAATTACATTTAATGCCATAAAATTTGAACAGTTTACTTAAAAAAAAAAATCTATGGGGTAATACATCAATCTTTGATATATTGCAGAAATAGCCCCATGTCTGATTTTTGAGATACCCTCAGTCTTTTCCAAGAAATTAATCTGCTTCACTCTTTAAAAAAAAAAAAGACTAAAATCTGTAATATAAATATATTTACTTACAGGACCAGCAATATGCTGTCCAGTTAAATGTGTAACAGTAGATTTCTCCTTCTTTTCCCTCAGCAGGAGTATTACTAGGCTGTCTCTCCTGTACGATCTACCAGTCTTCATGAAGTTTATTTCATATTACTATCTACTAGCCTTCGTGAAATTTCGTCATATATTATATTGCTCTAAACAGCTCCCCTTCTGGCAAGTTTTACAGAAATTAATCAATAAGTTCAAAAACTACGAGGAGAAGGCAGGGCAAACAGATAAATGAACTGATAATCACATATGTGCTCTTTATTGATGTACTAACTTCTGGCATGCCGAACTGGAAATGAGATTACACTCAAAACCATAATGATGATTTCAGGTTTCTTCTGCAATCGCTGCAGTTTATATTGTGTGTAACTGCACTGCATATCACATATGCTACATACTCTTAGTTATCAATACATAATGAAATTAAAATCAATGGACAGTTTAATATTACATGAATAAACTACAGTAAGAACATATACTCAATATAATTTTTCTATTGTATTGCAAACTGTTGGCAATTAGTATGTGTTTTAATTGATAGACAACAGTAATTAGACATTTTGAAATAGTATTTTTTATGATCTCTAACTAAATGAAATTATGATTTATATAAGAATGTTTTTCTTAGGTAATATTTTTCTCTATCAGTATTCATAATGAACCGGATAAGCTTTTTAATAGGAAATATTCCTCAAGTATTTGTTCTGCTTGTCTGATGACTACGACAAATCTTTACCAAGTTCATTTTTCATAATTTGGCAGCCTGTGCTAGGAAACAGTGGTCTTTGGCTATGTACTTTGTGAAGAATGATGTGGAGCAGAAGGGAGAATAACAATAGTGGTGTATAACCAAGGAAAGTGATGACCTACAGAATGGGATTAAACTGATTCTGGAATGTCCTCAGAGCCAAAGTTTTCAATGGTGACACTCTTACATGTGTTTGTAATGTTTTTTAAGACCTTGGTTACCATTTTGAACTATACTGAGATCTCCAATAAGCATTTGGGTTACTTCTTAATTGGAAGGCATCTAACAGGAAAATTTACTCTCGGGAAACCTTAAAGTTCAGTTTTCTGGTGTGAGGCAAATGCTATCAAGAGTCAGCAAGTCGGGACAAAGAAAGTACTTAATTTGGTTTACATTCAGGAAGGAATGGAGTAAATATTAAAACAACTTCATTCTGCTGCCAACAACTCATTCCATCTTTACACAAAAGATGCCATTTTCTCTCCTTCATGCCTCAGAACTGCCAAGATGTCATTAGTCAGGTCAGGCTTGCGATTCCAAAGCCTTAGTGTGAAGCATGTTGGACATCATGAACCAGTTTTCTCTAAATCACATGGTTCATGGGGATATATTCTGACTAACACCTCAAAAGTTAGCACAGTAGCACAGTACCTTACATTCATACCAGTATTAGTGACAACCCAGCGGCATATGGTTATACATTATAGATACCTAAGATGCTGCACAGCATTATTAGGAAAAGGCTATTACTCTTAAACAGGCTGAGAGCAATGATTAAACAAATGGAGGTACTTGTCCAGGGAAGAGACATTTTCCATGCTTCCACACTTCTTCTATCCTTAAGCCTGAATATAAGAACACTTATTCTATAATAACTTATTCTAATATAACTTATTCTATAATAACTTATTCTAATATGAGAACACTTGTTCTATTCTTAAGTCTGAATATAAGAACCTACAATTCACTCTTACCTACTGTTCCTTGTCTTTTAAAGAACTATTTATCCATGCATGGATCTTCCCTCCCAGCTACTCAGTTCACTGAAAAGGACTGGGCAAAGGACCCTTTCAAAGGCCTTTTGGCTGAGTTATCAATTAAATCAGCCTCCTCCACATGTTTGCTGATGCCTTCAGACAACTTCAAGACATTTTTAAGGAAAGACTTCTTTTTATTCCCTTTAGTTCTTTCAAAATAGGATGTGTTTATCCCATTCTCTACTCTTAGAGCTTCAGTTTTTGCCTCATGAAGACATTGAGTTTACAGACCTACAGTCTTCCTGACCCTTTCTAAAACCTTTTTTTAAAGTTTATTTTCACATTTGCTAACTTATGGTCTTCAGGAACCAAGGACCAATCTATATATGCCTGCCTTCCCCCATCCCTCTGAGAAGGATTTTAATGTGGGAATTTCTTCAGTTTCTTCTTCACTGAACAGGGATACAGAAATTCTCTCTGCGATGGCGTTATCCTCCCTGAATATTTTTATAACCCGGATGTGAAAAGGTCTTACAGACTTTCTGGAAGTCTTTTTGCTACTCAACTCCTGAAAGAAGGATTAAGCATGCAAGGAAGGGTAGATTGGTTTAGTTCACTGCCGTGGCTCTAGATGGTATCTATTACAAATTACATATTTTTAGATATGTGTTCTTCAAACTCCTAACTGATCTGTGTAACTGCATACAAAGGCATTCTGCAACACTTTAAAAAACATTTACACAGATGAAATATTTTCACTTTGGCTGATTAACTTCAGTGGAGCAAGCAGATTCTAAAATTGCTGATAAAGCATGCTAGATCACCGCTAATTAGTAGAATGACTTTTTCTAGCAGTAAAAATTTCAACTACAACAGGCACAAGACACAAGGTGAACTGAGATAGCTCCATAAGCTTTTTTAGAGTTAGACTACGGTGCATCTAAGGCAAATGTTATTTTAACTGAATTACAATTTAAAACTGTTTATGATTATATAATATTTAAAATAAAAAATTTAATTTCCATATTATCATTTTCTGACAGATCTTGAAATATCTTTATTGCTTATATTTTAATTTACTCTTTAATTTAATTTTAATTTACTCTTTCCTGGGTTCAAAATATTCTCTAGAGGTTTTGCTTTAGGGATGAACCTATAAATTCTGTGCACCATACAAGAAGCAGATTTTAGGTTGTGAATCATAGAATCATAGAACCATTTGGGTTGCAAAAGACCCTTAAGATCATCGAGTCCAACCGTTAACCTATCACTTCCAAGTCCACCACTAAACCATGTCCTCGAGCACCACGTCTACCCTTCTTTTAGATACCTGCAGGGATGGATACTCAACCACTTCCCTGGGCAGCCTGTTCCAGTGTCTGACTACCCTTTCGGTGAAGAAGTTTTTCCTAATATCCAACCTAAACTTCCCCTGGCGCAGCTTGAGGCCATTTCCTCTCATCCTATCACTTGTTACTTGGGAGAAGAGACTGACCCCCACCTCGCTACAACCTCCTTTGCATGGAGGGAAAATTAAATTCTGGCAGTGAACAGGACAAAGTCTTCCCTTCCAAAGAATATATTTTAAAAATTGAATGGTTTTAATACTGTGAACACAAAGACAAATACAAGTCCACTAAACTGGCAATAATCCCATTTGCATGATAACCTTGTCTATTATTACCTACAGCTCTGCCTTATTAGCAGATTTTGCATTTAATACATTTCTTACAGATTGGTTTACAGTTTGTATACTACATTTCTTAGAAAAGACGAGCTGTGAGTCTGTTATTGAAATACATCATGATGCTTTGCAAAAACTGACAGGCCTTCCTACATACAAAGAAAAGTTACCAGTAATATGAAGGAAAGAATATTCCAGTTTCCAGATGACTGCAGTCATATTGATATTATATTTATTAATTTCTGACTTCATTCCCAAATTTGACTGAAATAGTATTGGAACGCTAATGATAAAGTAGAAATAGTCACATGAAAATACAATCTCTTTTTATGAATTCTGATGTACATGTAGCAACAAAAAATAAAGAACCAATTTCCCTTCTCTAATGTTTTTCATCTCCCACCTGTATTTATAAAAGATGCCTGTTTTGAACCTAGCATGTTCTAAGCTAATAGAAAAATTACATCATAGGTGCTCCTAAGCAGCAATAGGAACAATGTAGAAAGTGCATTTGTCTTGTCGGTTTTTTTACTATATTTTACTACTATCTCTACTTCGAATATCCCAATCTGATCAGCAAACTCTGCTACCTCATTATTCACCACCTTCTGCAGAAAAAGGTTTTCAATCTACTCTCCTCTTTGAGGAAGTGACAAAATTGTAGCTAGGAACCACCAGTTATCCAGTGGCTCTAAAAGAGCACACAAACTGACTCCTTTCCTTCACCACTCCCATTGCTTGTTAGATATTTCTGTAAGCTGTGGAATGCTGAAGAACAACACAGGCTAACCTAAGCTCTTCCATCTCTCCCAAATTCATTCCAGCACAAGTTTATCACTCTGCACAGAACTTCTCTCCAAGCAGCTTTCTGAGACAGTCTGCAAACAAACGCAGCTTAGATATCCATGCACAAAGTTGAAGAACTTAATATTTGGGTACTGGTGTCACAAGAGGCTAGTACAGAGCTGCCAATATTACCCGTGTGGCTGAGGGCAGATGTATCCCCACTGCAGTTACAAACATGTATAGATGTTTCTATAGTTAGCACTGTGTTGAACATACTTATTGCCTGCCAGACAACAGAAAAATGTTTGCAGAAAACACACTAAAGCAGTGCACACTAACTGTACAAGCACTCCTACAGAGCCCCAGAGATTACTTCCTGGAAAAAGTATCTTTTCCTCCAACAAAATCTCAACATTCTTTCTTTCATTCCATTCTGGTTTGGGAAGCTACAGCCTCTCAGATAATATGAAAATGTCTTTTAGTGTCTGACTTTATCCTAAAGAGAGAGGGTAATAAAATTGAAGTGCTCTCTTTGTTAGCAAGAGTTTACCACAGAAAAGGAATTTCATTAGCTCTGAAACTGGAGAAACATTCTGAGACAATGTCTTACCTACAACATCACCACAAAAATCTGGGCCTTCTACCTACATCCACAGGCTCAGGAGCTCTATTTAAGCATAGCCTAGGGCCTTTAGTTCCTGCCTGAGCTGTGTCGGAGGAATGCTGGTCTCCAGTTAAGCTATGCCCCACCACAGATGCCCTTGATCTGGACCTCAACCTATGGACTGACTCGACATCAGCCCTGCCTTGTCACTGTGGATGTGCCCAGCAATTGCTGGACGTGATCCTGACCTATGGGTTGACTTTCTGTTTGACCTTGCACCTTTCTCCTTACCATGATTTTGCCTTATGATCTTGACTCTTGGTTGAACCTGTTTACTATCTCTGGGCTTGCCTTGCTCAGGTGCTGTGGGACTGGGATCTGGGCAGCGAGGCCCCAGCCCTGCTGCCTTGTCCCTTATCTGCTCCCTTTCAAAGAGCTCAGGCCTAAGCCAAGCACCATGGAGCTTCTAAAGAAAGGCATGAGTCAGCATGACAAGAACGTTCTTCATGATTCTGACTATCCTTAAGAAAAAAGTTGTATGATCTTTGAATGATAATTTTCAGAGAGTTGCAGCTTCTTCTTGTACCATTTTATACCAAGAGTTAGACACAGTGTTGCACTGGCAGTATAACTACTTCACATGTTACTCTGAAAAGAGATGCAATTCAATTCACTCAATTTTCATTAAAAGAATATGATTCACCTAAGAATTTCAGTTCATTGCCTTCAAGATTTTCAAGCAATTTCATTGGATTCAGTATTGAAAACATAATCAGTCCTTCATAAGCAAACGACAGGGAAGAGTGAATTCGTGAGATATATTTCTATTTGCTACACATTAAAATAGCATACTAAGTCAAGAATAGGACATAATGCGAACAGTATCTATTCACTTTCTACAGCGTAGACACATCAGCAGGAACATTCTGGCCAATTAACACATCAAGTTTCATCCATGTTCCATGCAAGTATCTTTTATTTACTGAATAAAAGTGCATTGAACCATTAGTAGTTTTTAAAAACATAATTTCCAGTTACTGTAATTATACACCAGGAGCATTTCATGGGGATTAATGCTTAAGA
Source organism: Nipponia nippon (assembly GCF_047370975.1). Taxonomy (NCBI): domain Eukaryota; kingdom Metazoa; phylum Chordata; class Aves; order Pelecaniformes; family Threskiornithidae; genus Nipponia; species Nipponia nippon. Next base: position 77,940,224 of record NW_028262290.1, on the reverse strand, counting down.
GTTCCTTCTATATCATAATTTCTAGAATTCACCAATGTCCCCAAACTTGGGCTTCAATCATTTCTTTAATATATGCTTTGATGAATAACAAGTTATACCTGTGCATCAACTTGTACAATAAATTATTTTACTGTACTAAAATATAAATGTTAGCTTCAGCACACATAAGCAAAATACGGTTTTCATTACATACCCATATGTTGGTAAAAATCCAAAAGTTTATAAACTGTCACATGAAGTACTACTAAGTATAAGCTCATCTTCTGAACTGCATAGGTGATATAAGATTGGGAACTTCAGCAAGCTGGAGTTTTGACTAATATCAGTTAGTCCACTACTGCTATATTGAAAACTACCCAGGCTTGGAAGTGCTTTATGCCGTCAACCAAATACGCCACTATGTAAAAGCATAGCATGACCATACCTCAAGTATTACACACAATAGTGGTCTACCCCTCTCAAAAGGGGTGGAACAAGAAAAAAAAAAGGTATGGAGAGAAGAGCCATGAGAAATACCTTTCAGCTTGGGAAAAGGATGATATTGTGGGAACATTATGAATATCAATACACTCCTGGATGGACAGAGCACAGAGTGCACAAGGACTGACTGTTCACTGGTCTCACAGTAAAAGATCTAGAGGACATCAATGAAACAGGCATATAGGACAGACAAACTGTACAGTTCCTTGGCATGTGATGCTGAGAAAGCTGAAGTTTGTATTAAGTCAACTGGAAAACTTATCGAAGAATAATTGACCAACTTTTATTAAATACAAAGATACTACCGCTACCTAGGAATTGCTAGGAGCTGAGGGAGTAGGCTTCAAAACAATTATAATACTCTTACACTGTTTTTTTATATTTAATTTTCCAGAGCCATTCCATTGCTGTGCTGGTGACAGGATACTAGGCTAGACAGAGCTTTTGCTTAGTAAGGCTGTTTTACCTGGTCCTTCTCCCAACCAGTGTGGCTTGTGACCAGGCTGCTCTTCAACCGGAGCAAGCTGTTCCACAGTGAGCATGCAGGGTATCTCACCCAACTGCCTATAGGCTGAAGGCACCCTGCAGCACCTCAGACCAAGGAACTCTAGATATAGCCTCACACACACGTGTAAGTGCAGTAACAGTGAGGATATATTAATGCACCATGCCAGGCTAATGAAAAACGCACAGATCCAATGTATCAGCCAGTTTCTAGAGAAAGTGCAGCCTGGCAAATGGCATTCTTTCAGGCTTGTGCCACACACTGCTCTCTCATTGCTGGACAGCAAAACTGTGCTGAGCAATGACAGAAAAAACTGGCCTCCATTTTTACTCCTCTGACCCACCAAAAGTAGCAATCTGACAGAATACATGCAGTGGTTCTGCACTGAGTATGTTAAGAGTGTACCAAACTCAAATGCTATGAAGTTAAATGTTTTTTCCTTGGAATTTCCTGTAGTTACAGCTCAAAATAATCTTTTATAATGTCAAATGCAACAAAAGGTTACAAAATTACTTGTTTTCAACTGCAATATCTGGAAGATCATAATCTTTAAAGTGATTATCTCCAGATTTGTTTTGGAGGTAAAAGTTGCTAATTGTTGTCTTCTACAGAGGTAGACAGAAGAACTGAGGTAGCAAAACTGCACTTGAAGTATATGTAGACACCATGCAGTCGCTTTTCTGGCACAGGTACCTTCAACTTCGTGTTACCTTCCCACCCTACAAAAATAACAATAAGTCTTTGGAAAGTAAGCCTGGAGTAAAATTTTCTTTGTTTACAAAGAGTATCAAAACTGTACTTCTACTAAATAAAGTACGTTTATGTTTTGCTTTCTTTACAGATAATCCAGGCATTCAATGGATAAAAATGAGGGACATCAGGTATGTTTTAAAGGGAGCTACTATACTAGCTGGGTTCTAAGAGCAGTTTTAGCTGCAGATTATAGGCAGGGAAATGACACTATCTGGTGTTTGTGATGGGCACACACCTATTAAAAATCAGAAGAGGGGGCCAAATATTGGTCTAATCAGATTTTAAAAATCAATAGTCAAACCTAGGTGGAAAAGACATAGTAAGTTCCCCTATGCTTTTAAAATGTTGTAAGTTTTACTAGCACTTTTTCAACATTTCTTGCTAGTGAACAAGTGCTATATGTGTTCAATAAATGATTGAATTAATTAATGCTTAAAATAACTTTTTTTTTTTTTAAATGCCACAATAATCAAAGAAGAATCAAACAAAGAGCTTAGCAGGAATTAAACTAGTAAGAAATGAAAACAGAGTTAGAACAGTTCATTAATATATTTAATGACTATGCATTAAAAGCAAATTAAAATTGATTCTAAAAGCATCTCAAAAAAGATCTAGCTGGGTTTGATGAACTTTTATTCAGCAGGCTATTCTTTCATAAGTTCTTTGCATGCTTGTCTGCTATTTTATATTGTAGGCAATAGTAATCTGATTTTTAAGTGATCCTCTACCAGTCTTTCAACATTAATTTAATATTCAATACAGACCTCATCACAAGAACATGCTTATAGTCAGTTTGAAAATGCTCAATGGATAAATCCGAACAACCACCAGTAGTCAATTCAAACAAAAATTTAAAAAAATAATCATAATCCACCTCACAACCCAACACATTATCATTTCATATGGTTAAAAACACATCTAAAAATAAACAAACTATAGCAGAGTAGCTTGAAGTCAATTGAAAATTTCTATTATGGATAAAAGAAAAGATTAGTCTCCTAGCACAACTAGAGACTAGTATCAGATAGATAATTAAGGACTGAAATACAAAGGGAATACAAAGATTAGTGCGACTAAATATACAGAATGAAGGCAGTGAAAAAATTTGGTAGAATTATTAAGAAATTATCTCACCGTAGAAGAAAATATAATAAACTTTAAAATACAGAAATTATTTCATTTATTATATTAGCTTCTATGTTACTCATACTTGGGAGAAATATTGAAAGCAAATCAACTGCCTTAAAGACAGTGCTCAGATTGAAACATGATGCTGACGAAGGTGGTTATAAAAACACCAAGACCGTCACAGACATGTTTAAGAAAATGCCTTACAGTTATAGACATGGCTGTAAGATGAATCCTGGATTCTAAACGTCTCCCAAAAGTAATACTTCGTTTCACATAAATTATTTTTATGGTCTCCACATTTGATATTGTCAGCTTGTTTTAATAGCTTGATATTCAAAATATCAAAAATATTATATCCCACCCCTCATCAAACAACCTCTTTTCTCCACAGGTCCTTATTTTTCAAAGAACATTAACGACCTTACATCCACAACAGGAAAAGTAGAATAAAATTAGAAAACTATAGAGCTGTCAACCATCTTGCTCTGCATCATGTGACAGGGCGTAGCAGTGCCTGCTGCCTTGCAGGGTAAGGTAGCTGGAGAAGGTGATGCCTAACAAGGACAGTGCCCTTTCCTCTGCTGTAACAGCACAGTGATTTGCCCTCTCTCCTCGTGTGACCCCCAGGCAGTCTGCCCAGATTCCATGCCAGAGTGGGTCCCCAGGCAAGGAAGAAATTACAGGCTGCACAAAATAGCATGTAATACAGGAACTGCAGGGAAAAAACCACAAAAGGGAGAGTAGGTGGCAAATGAGTAAGTTTCATGTGCTGCATTTTAGACGAGCCATGCCTGTTATTGCTGTTAAAAAACAAACAAACAAATTAAGTACTCTAGATTTGTTTCCCATCTAGAGTGTTTATGGTAGTTACAGGAACTTCTATCATATCATGGGAAATGTTGCCATAACTGCGGAAATTTAAATCACATTTGAATAAAGATGTTTTGGAAACAAATTAATTGCATGTCTTTTAGCTTGCCTATGCTGTGCTCAGCTGCTATTTTTTTGAGGAACTACTGCAGCAGGGGACTATCAAAATAGTGCGTGACGTTACCTGACACATGGTGATTTGGTCTTTAATTAAGGTCAGCATGACCTAGATCATAGCAAACATCTCCAAGCCTTAATTCTGATGGGAAAATCCATTCACAAGATAGAATCAGAGAAACAAATCAATCTGGCTTTTAAAGCATGGGTATAGCAGTGTCAAAGTAGATACAGAAAGACTCTTTAGAAGCCCTGTGACAGAAGAAAAGAAAGAGATTTTGCTTTTCTTCTTTCTGTGTTGCTTCAAAGGTTGTCAAAGGCAATCACCATCAACACTTACTGCATGGGGGGAAAGCCAGAAATCTTTATGAGAATTGTCAGGTGAGGAACATAATATTGATCTGAGCAACACTCACAGGCTGCTGCCTAAGATTATTTCTTACTCTTTTTTCCCCTGGTTATCAATCATTTCGATGTAAGCCTTTATTCAGAGCCCCAATAGCCTCTTCTTGTGTCAGTCTTCCGACCAAAAAGCCCACTCAGCACCACTACCTGCTGGTCGTGTGCCCCACTCTAGAAGTACTAGCTCCTAAAACTTCACAGTTCACAGCAAGGGAAGTGGAAATCTGTTTTAAAAATGTCCAGGTCCCTAACTCACGTGGAAATCAAACCACTTTATAGAATATTCATAAGTGGCTTTTAGGCACACAAATATCTTTGAAAATTTGGTCTCAGTTCATTTACATTGAAATAGCCTATTTGCACTGCAGTCACGCCTGGCAGCAAGCAACTCAGGCGACTATTTTATTCCAACTCCTCTCATCCTGTTTCCTTCTGCCAATCACTTCCCCCTCCTTGAGTTTGTATGCATCTCATGAAGCAGTCTCAACCATCTGGAGCCCATGCCTTGCCTTTGAGTAAGTCAGTAAAGCAACTCCTCCTCTCAAAATTAAGGCCATTGAGATGCTCTCACATGGCAGAAAAGCCCCAGCCTCCCACAGGTTTTCTAAGACCCAGCCCCGGTTGGTCTGCTTATCAATCCAGCCCTGGCTCAGTGACTACAAGTCAATTTGTGTCACTAGCAGACAGCAAGACAGACTTCCTGGGGTGTTTTGCATGGGAGCTGCTTGTCTTCACAGCTGTGGCAAGAGGGCTATTTGTTATGGCGGTCTTGCAAAGTTACAGTAAGATGTTCAGAGCTAGTCTGTGCAACCAGATTTTGTGGTATTTTAAATGAGAAGTTCAGTAACAAAGATGGATGGTGGTCCACAGGAACTACTGTGGACCCATAGTAGGGCAAGATTCAGAGTGGGGGAGCCACTGCTAGAGTGCAAATGAAAACTGATTCAGTTAAGCTATACAGGACTATAACCTACGGCACCAGATGATCCTTGCAGCTCCTTCTGGCTTTGTAATCTATACATTAGCCTTTACTTAAAACTCTAAGGCACTTTCTGGCCCTGGACAAGTAAGGGTTATAATAATTTCCAGGCTCATACTGATGATACAATGCACCTCCTGTTTGAGGTGAAAAGTGTTTACATTCCCCACAGTGCAGAAGGAGACAACAAACAAAGGCACAGTAAGGAAACTCATTAACTTACATTGACTTTTAGAAACTTCAAGAAAGCAGGATGATTTTTTATGTACCATATGAAAGATCTTAAAATAATACACCATCATGATATAGATCAGATCTATTGAGAGTAGACAAGAATACGGCCAAATACAAGGCGTTCTTTTCCACTTCCAGATCTGAGGTTTTCCTTTGCAATAATCTTCCTCAAAATAAAATATTATAGCATGTTACAAACATTATATAGCATGTTTGAGGTCAAATTGTATGAAGATAAATATTAAAATCAGCACTTAGCCAATAAGGAGATGGAAGAAATGGAGACATATAGCAGCAAGATGATATTTCAAAGGACTTCAAATAAATCAACAGGACTTCAGGAGACAAAGCCAGAGATACAGGTCAGCTCTTCTGAATCCCAAAGCAATGTACCGTGGCACTTTGGCACTGATGAAATGTTATCACTGCTCTATCTTTATAAAACACAGAAGTTTAAAACAGTTATGTAACTGAATACAGCTTTGGATTTATTTTTTTTTAACCAGCTCAACAAACTTCCGAAGAAGTTGAAGAAAATTAACTTCTATTGAATGTCTTTTAATTTGATTCTCCACAACACTATAAGGAAAGGGGAAAAAAAACCTGTCCAAAACAACAGAATAGGCAAAGCTGGCTGCCACAATAGCGTATTAGTCGTATTTGCCGTTCTCTTTCCAAAAGCTTACTTATGTAAATGTAAGAGTGCAGGAGACTTACCAAGTATTAAAAATATCTAATTTTTTTAAAGAGAAATAATTATTTTTCTGTGTACACTAAGGTTTAGCGCTATCCCTTACCTCTGCTACATCCCCCTGCAAAATGCTGTAAATGCCAGTGAAAGAAAACTGAACAACACTCTCAATCTATGTAGGAGGTATATATGCTGCTTGCTCACCTGAGCCTATCCTGCCCCTCCAGATAGTCTGACTCTGAGAGGAAACATCGCATTCATCATCTGGTCTGTGTTTTAAGCTACGAGTAATTGAACCTGATAGTCTGTTGCTCACCTCATGGCAAAGCGCATGAGGTTGATGAACAAACAACAATGAGAGGAAAGACTTCTATACTTGGGTTCAGTCCTATGATATTCAGATGTGCTTAATCCAAGCTGGACTCACTGAACTAAAATGGAAGGTACATACACACAAATCTAGCCCAAAAAATGTGCTAGCTACAGCTGAAACACAACAGTATAGTATGGAAATATTTGTCTCAAAATACAGTCCAGAGCCTTCGATCTGCTACTAAAACTACATGTGTAGGAAGAGGGAAAAAATACATATTTTTATCTGTATTGTATATATTTTTATATACATAATTTTGCATATTATATATGTACACACATACATACACTAATACTGTCAAGACCTCATATAATGGGAAACATTTCTTCACTGCTGCTAAAATGCTGAATTCCACAGAATATATCAGGAATTTTAACTCAAAATTACTGTGAACTATCTGGTATCCATAATATGAACAGATCTGCAAGCCTGAGTTCAAGGAAATATGTATGAGGTTCAAGCCATACATGCTGCAGTTCTACTTTGATCCATGTCTTGGACACTTGTTGAGGGAAGACTCTAATATCTGAAACATAACACCTTTGAGACACTGTTTATTGCTCAGTCTTTTGTGAACTGAATTTGTCAGGATGAGGCACAACATCCATAATGCATTCTGAAAATTCTCTCATAAGCAGCTATGCAATTATCATTGCCTTCTTTTGGCATCCAGTTAATCAGCCAGTAATTGCATTATCATTCACATACACCACAATTTTTCTTTTTTTGAATTCATGCCCATTTATATGTCTTTTTGGTGGATACAATTTTTTAAAAGAGGAATACAGTTATCTTAGAAAAATCAGGAATATGAAATTATTCCTCCTAGTCTAGGAGGGATTCTTTGCCTCCTCTGAAGTATGGATTTTCATTTCTGACATCCCAAGTAATACGGGTATGGAAGCATAATTTTTTTTTTAAGATTCAGTTTCCCAATCCTTAAATTGGCATTGTTCAAATAATAAATCAATAATAATAATAATAATAATAATAATAATAATAATAATAATAATAATAATAATAGTAAACAAATAAGCAACGGCCCTGTGGAAACAATCCTAACTGCTCAGGTTTTAGTGTAATGCAGTATAATCATAGTAACTCTTCTCTGCTTTAGAATTACTTTTAATGAAAACAGACCCTAACATTTTAACTTCTGATATGAAAAGTGAACGTGTGTATTTCTCTCACTTCACTCTAATAAACACTTAACAATTCTTTTGAGCTGTCTTCACAAACCACAGAAGCATGTGCATTTTATTAAGCAAAATAGTCTTCACCTCAAAATTGCATGGGTCAGGTCACAAATTTTGCATTTCCTTCACTAGTAACATTTCAGCTGATTTGCTCTTGCCTTGAGGATCAGGCTTATAATTTTTTTCTCTTTATTCAGGGTCATCAGAATTTACAATGACCTACTTCCTTACTAAACAAGCATGCTATGAAGTATTAATGGATTTTCTGTCTCACAGACTGTGCTTTCATATTGTGTAAGGGGAAACTCCTTTCAGATCAGAGAAAGGCAACAAGGAAGATCAAAGGTATAGGATGGCTTCTAAATAGGGGAACATAAATAATTTCCAGTTCTTCAGCCTGGGAAAGAGATGAAAGGGGAGGTGTAACAGAGGTTTATAAAACCATAAATGCCCTGGAGAAGGTGAACTGAGATCAACTGTTCAGCCTCGTCCATTGTAAAAATTTGGGGGACTCAGATGAAACAAACAAATGACAGATTTGAAAAAAGCAAAAGATGGTTCTTCTTACAATGCAGTTAAGCTGCTGAACTCCTTGTCAGAAGGTGCTGTTAAACAAGATGCTGTTATACTGAAGGATTTAAAAAAAAATAAATCCCTAAATAAAAATTTTTAAAAAAGGTCCTGACAGATCAGAAAAAGAAGTAAGAAACAGGTCTGTAGGAAATAGGAAATTATAATAAGCAAAAATGGATTACAAACCAGGGTATGAGGGAAGCAGAAAGAAGAAATAAATAGTGGGAGAAAACTTTCATCAATTTACAAGGAAAACATCAAATTTGGAAGGCTAAAATAAAATGGTAGACTTCTGACTTTTGCTCGTTTATAGCCAACATGAACCAAAGGGTGCCACTTTCAGAGCTATCAACATGAAGGCCAACAGTCACAGTTTTTAAGAAGGGAGGATTTATTTTTCTTTCCATAGTGCAAATGAAGCTAATTTAACTTCATGCACTTCGACTGTGAAAGAGCATCACGGATACAGAGGAGCATCACCCTGAAGCAGTTAAGTGCAAAGGCGAACAACTGTGGATTTTCCAACTCTTGCTTTACCTCTTGGATCCTCCGTTCCCTAAGATACCCCATTATGGCTCACACCAAATCATCCAAATTACACCTAGCATTAATGAGAATCTAGACACCGTTATCTTCCTGGTACTGTTGTCACAGACTATCTAACAGGTAATAGCAATTTTTAATGACAATAGAAGGAACCCTGTCAGTCATTTTAGGGATGGAAAGAGCATTCATCACTGTAGATCCCTTTTCAGAAGCTTTATTAGTCAATCTGTTTCTCAAAAAGTTTTAACAACATTTCTGGCTTAACTCTAATAGTCTGGGCTCACCTCTGCTCTTTATCCTTCCGTTTCTTTCAGTGCCCGTGAAGAGAAAAAATAATGTATGCCAACACCTGAATGGGTGCTCCATGTCTCTCTAGGGACAGCATTTTCCACTCTGGCAGTTTGCATAAGGAAAGCCTTTCCCTCAACACATGCAGTCCCTGCTCTCTGCACACGCACAAGGACTGCCTGCAGCAGTCTTTCGTTGTCAGGTATCATATCAGTCTAGTAATTATGGAGCAGCATTTTCACGCTTACTTTCATTCTTTTTAACTCTGGTACTATTGTGGTTGCCTGGAACTCTGACACTGATCAGCAAAGGTATAGTGAAAAATCAATTACCTGGTCATGCAGTAATACATATGCCATCAACTCCCAGAACGAGATACGAAAGTTTAATGTTTCTCACTATGACCATGGCTTACAGATTCAGGGCTTAGCACATCCCTCATGTGAATATGGAGGAAAAGGATGCCCAGAGAAGGAACTGCCCCCATGTCATGTGAGCATATGTCACCTCAAGTAGTGCCAAAGAGCAGAATCCCTTCTCTGGAGATTTCTGCAGATGGAAAGAGACCACAACAAACTTAAACCCACAACCATGCTAATAAAAGAAACCATCGCATGCAGTTTTCAAGGAGAAGTATATGGTTTTATTTACATAGTACATATGGTTACACTGATTTATTTAGGCAGAAAATAATTCTGTGACCTAGTTTTGTTAATAGTGACCAAAAGAGAGTGCAAGACATTTAAATCATTCATTTGTAAAGAGAAGAAAGTTAAATCTTCATCAGGATCACTGAGAAAATCACTTCCTACACAAAAGCCATAACGCCGTTTAAAAATATACAGAATGCTATTTGAAAATATATGGCTCTGGTCTACGTTGGAGGTTGCTGAATCCAGTAGCCTGACAGAGGCAAAGCTGCTGCAGCACCACATCCCCGTGTCCAGCCAGTTGTGAGGCACATGAGCACACATGCGTACAATACCTATGTACCTATATCCATGGCCAGTCATACAGATCAACACAGACTGAAAACACAGCAGTCGGGCAAACACAAGCTGCACCAATGTCCTGATTGTGTTCCCCTCTCAGGCTGACCAGGATGAAAGCAATTTAGCACAAAATACATATGTAGATACATTATGTGTCCCTCCAGCAACTGGCCAAAGATACCCAGTCTGTTCAGTAGCTGGCCCCTGAACCACCCCCCCGCACACACAAACAGATCTCTCTGGTCCAGCTTGGACCCCTTGCTTCCTCCAGTAGCCAAGCCACACAGGCTCTGGCCTCTCCAGTATCTGACCCAGGCTTATGGCCTCGTCTCCCACTCACGAGCTAGTCTGGCCTGACCAGTGATCACACATGCTGAGATACACTCCAACAAAACATGCATGCCATACAGTCTCTCCAGCTGCCCCTGCTCTCGGGCCCCTCTGACCCATGGCTCCTTGCCCTGTAGCTGGTACTTAGACCTCTCATGCACTCCAGTCTCTCCAGCTCCTGCACCACAGACACACAGGCCCCGGTGACCCATGGTCTCCGCTCCAGTTGCTGCATGCAGACCCCCATACATATACATGCACACATAATACAAAGCCCCTTCATCTAGTTAGAAATGGAGGTTGAGAAGACAACAGGACAGACAGCATGGGTCAGGCACAGGCCATGGACAGATAACTGTACTGACCAGCAGCCTGTTAACACATGATCAACCCCTTTTATCGCCTTATCCCTCTATTTTCCCACACTTATTCCTCCCCCAAACCACTATGATCCCTTCCTTCTCTCACCTTCGGTTTCTCCCCTAAACGTTCCATAGTAAGTCTTGCGCAATCCAAAAATGCTCTATCCCCGCATCATGTAAGGAGACCCACAGCCTGCTGGCAGTGACTCCCTCCATCTGTAGGGTGAGCTGAGGAGACATTCCCATTGACCCACCTGGTTGATGGCTGTCACACCCAGACACTGGGGCTAATGGCTGTCCTGTGACAACCCAGTGAGGAGCTGGGCCAGGGTGTCCTTTTTGCTCTGATTGGGTTATTTGGGTTCCTCTGTCATTGTTTCCCTGCTCCTTCATATTTTTGCAGATTAGCTTTTAATTAACATAGACCTAACAGTCTATCCAGCTGATCCAATCTGAGAAGAGTCAGTGGAGTTTGGAAAGTACAGACATGGACATCAGCATAAGGTTGTGACAAGGAAAGTATCCAAATCTCTTGTGAAAGTAGGGGTATGTTTTTTTCTAGAGAGGACCGGCTGGGTGCAGCTGCCTCAGTAGTAGTGTGAGGAGGGTTGGAGTCACTGCTGGAGCTTCTCCAGCAGGGCTGAACATGGCTCTCCAGCGCACCTTCTGCTGCCTAACTGTGGTCTCCTCCCATCAGAGGAGGGAAAGCAGCAGAGCTTTGCCACTTGAGACCCATCAGCATCAGTCGCTCACCCAAGCCCTGCATCAGGCAATTCAAATGCAGAGCTGCGTTTAACACTGACTTTGCTGAGGAAAGGACTGTCACAAAGTTGGATCTTTATTTGAACTCTGCCTTAACTGAGCAGGAGCTTAAAAGTTATGACAAAGCCCAGGACTGTCGACACAAGTAGGTCCAGGGAGGATTCAGAACATGCTTATAAAGGTTGCTGCTTGCTCCCCCACTGTCCCAGGCAGGCCAGCTCTGCTTGTGTGCAACACTGAGATTTGACTGAGGAATATTTTTAGCTAATGCAGCTCAATGGAAGCTGAAATAATGTAGCAGAGAGAAAATAACTAGATAATGATTTAGGGGACTATGTGCGTAGCATGTACAAGAGACTCTGAAGTGAAATGGTCAATACCTACAACAGTAGAAAGGGAATCATCTCTGCATTCAGAGGTCATCAGTGCAGCATCAATAAACTGAACTGAGGTGAGAAAGTTAGCCAAAAACCCAAGGAAAACATTCACTGTCTCAACTGCTGGATAGCAGAAAAAAAATAGGTGTCATCACTGATGACTGAACAGCAAAATCTTAGAGTAAATAATGCAGAGCATTATCAAAGGTGCCCTATTAGCCACCTTTTAATTTTTCTGCATTCCATTTCTCTTACTTATTAGCATTTATGCTTTTGTCACCATTTTTGGATGGATGATTTCAATCTGTTTCTTCTTGTTCCCGATGTCCTTTTTTTGCTGCATGTTCTTTTTTTTCATTGTTTCTGCTCTTTTAAGACTTTCAAAGTGTTATCCTATGCTTATTTTACTAAAAAGAAGTGGGGAGAGAATCTAAGACAAGCTCTGAGGGTCTTAACCAACCTGAATGGATTTGATATTACAAAATTAATTAAACATGATAAATGAGTGGACCTAAATAGCATGTTAGCGCAAAAGAACCGGAGTTGAAGTGCCACCACTTAACTGCTCAGTTAGGCTCGAGGACACCATCACTACAGCAACAGCCTCCCTGGGTGTCACTCAGGGACCACATCATCTCCTCTCTCCATTCTTGCCCACTGGCCTGTGCAAGTTGGCTGGAGCAGGCAGACAGCCTGGGAGCATTTATCATTGGCACTATGGGCTGTTCTTTCCATAGACCAAATTTTAATGACTCTTTCCACAGGTCAAGCAGCGTGTAAGCATCTGAAACATCTCTCTCAGAGAGAGTGCATGTGTGTGCATATGCAAAGGTCAGCAACAGTCAGCATTCAGAGACGATCAGCAAAACCCCAACAGACCTCCGGCAGAAGCTGAAACTCCATCTCACCACCTACATACTAGAGGAAACAGGATTATTGCACATTTCATATTTGCATTCAGAGTGTATTCTCTCATGCAAGCTCCTGCAAACCTCCTTGAATAATTCAGTTTCACTAGAAGTAAAATGCTCATCAGGGCGCAGTCTCTTCCTGTCTGCAAAAAATTTGGGCGAGATCTCATCTCTACAAGTCTTGGGACAAAGTGTGGCAAATAACGCTAGTAAATAGGACAGCCAAAGCCTGCTGTGATTAGCCTGAACAAATGTTGCTGTGATAGAGCTGTTGCTGAACTAAGACCATACAGAGTGAGACAGTATTCAAGATGAAGATTATTCAAAGGTGGCCCTTAGAAATCTTTTAAACAAACGGAGCAAATCTCTTCAGAGCAAAACTGGATTTATCTCTTCAGAGCAAAACTCAGTTTTGGCTTCTAAAAGTCAAGAGTGCATCTGTGTTGAGGACCTCAAAATCTCGTGCTTCAGAATCTGAGCTATTCATTTGCATAGGAACTGCCTGGAATAATTTCCCCCGGTTTAAAACAGGTCAGATGAACTTTTAAGTTCTTCTTTTCATCCTCTTCTGAAGTAGCAGATACTGGCAACAACTGTGGGAAGGACAGGCACTGGGATCTTGGAATAGCTAGACTTTTGCATGTATGGAAGTCTTTCTACTTATAGGATTAGTGGAACCAATTATTCTTGCTTAGGAATCAAGGAGAAAATTTTCTCTGGGACAGATTGATATGAATGTGGAGGGCACCTGCTTCCTTCTTCAGCACTGAGAACAAACATCTGCTGGGATCATTTAGGGTGATTTTGCTCACGTGTTTTTTTCTTGCCCTGATGAGGCCTCAATTACTGACCACCTATCAGTCTTAGTTCTGTGCATCTATAAGCAGTTGAATCTTCCGGAGACCTATACTGTTTCAACACTGATAAGTCTAAATTATTTGTTAAAACAGTGTAGAGGGCTGTGGATTAACTGTGCTATTGTATATCCAAAGTCATGGGAGCTGGCCTAAGGTTCAGGTTCAGGCATACCTCTGCATAGCTCTCTGTTTCTGCAGCAGCGTAAGTGCTTTCACGCAGCCTGAACTCCCAAAGCCTGTGGACCTGAGCTAGCTTGATGCAGAGCCAGCTTGCTTACTTCAAGGCTGTGGCTTCTGAGCTGATAGACTGCTACACATCTATGAGAAAATACATCCTCAAAGGGACAAAGAAAATAAAACTGCAAATATGAACATGAACAAAACTTTATGTCTGATAAACCACAGCCTATGCTGTTTTCAGACTGCTGCTATCAAAGTTAAACACATAGAACAAAACCAGTAACAGTGGAGGAGCCAGACATCAGCTGTAACTAATACTGTCCCACTCAGAAACCAATGGAGCTAGCAGAGTCCACGCAGGTGACCTTTGCAGCAAATATGCAGCATATAGTCTTTAGTATACCCAGAACCTGTCTAAACTGACAGCAGATAAACATGATTTATTATACATAACTAGTGAGAGGCATGGGAGAGACATGATTCCTTCTCAGGCCCACACAGAACAAATACTGATGCCATTCACTGGGTGTACAGTGACAGATGTACCTTGAGAAGGGAAAGAATATGCTGTGTAATAACCAAAGGTGCAATCCCTGGGAAGAATTAAGAATTACTTCAGGGTTTGCAGATGATGTCCTCCAGCTGTGTCTCTGCTGGTAAACCAAACAGGACTGGAAAGCAGTTTTGAGCTCCATGATCATCACTGCTATATAGCTGTTATCTTGCTCACTAGCACCACTTTGATCTGGGCCAGCCAACATTTTCCCAGAGCCTTGGCACATCTTAGGGGACAGAACACATGAGGAATTATTCAGAGGAAGTTGACACCTGGCCACCCTGTTTGGGGAAGGAAAAGGGGGTGGGAGTTTAGGCAGGTAAACATGAGCTGTGCTGTGCCACCCAGCTCCAGGGCCAGAGAACAGCTCCCCTTTTACCAGCAGCGTAGCTGTAGCTGCTAAGAAAAAAAAATGTATGTGGCAGAAGTTTGTGTTACCTCATTTGCTTCTGGCCTCTCCTTGCTTTTTTGGGAGAATTAACTGATTCCATCACACACTTCCACAGCGCCTACGACATTGGCACTTGGAGGTTGTAGCTAATAATTAAAAGGCAGGCAGCTCTGTAGCCAGCGCTTTACTGAAACACACTGAGGACCAACATATGGTAGAAGTGGGCTGAGGGAAACGAGAGCTATCCAAGGACTCGTGTGAGCAAGCACTGGCAGGAATGCACAGGAGTGCAAATTTTGGAAGGTGACTGGAACAGGAATGACTTCTCCTGCCTGACCAGCAGCTTAGCATCGGGGGACAGCAGGGGCTCAGAGGACAAATAAAAAGATCACATCCTATTGCAGGTGTTGCTGAACAGATGGGGGCTTGAACCACTGCAATGTTGGGAAGCCACAGATTTGGGGAGGGTGGTCTCTCAGCCGGATTCAGACTCGCCAAAGGCTTCTCTACGCAACAAAAGGTGTTTGCGCTCCTGATCCCTCTCATTTTATACTGCACTAAAAGTGGCTGACAGGATGGGGAAATGTATCCACATCTTGATAGCAAAAGGCATTTGTCTTCTACTGAATTCTTGAAAATAACACGTAGGGATAGATGATAACTCTACGAGTATATAAAATGACAAAGCATCATGTCTAGAGTGAGTATCTCGCCCAGAATTTTATGCTTCAGCTGCAATAAGAAGAGAAGTAATTCACAACAAACTTGACAAATAATACCAAGCCGTAAACGTACTATGTAACTGAAAAGGCTAGGCCTATGTGAGAATGGAAAGAAAACAGAAAAACTAACTCAATTGAAGGAATTAAACATTCTTTACTCTAGAAAAATTACCTGGAAGGACAGTACTACAAAATTCTGGATGCATAGATTTAGCCTTTCACTGGTAAGTTATTTATGTTAATGTTATCCTTTAAAAGGATATGGAATACAACTGCCTTGCAAAAGGTATTCTGTATGGTGAGAGTTTAGTTGCTGCTCCAGCAATGTTACGCGAGAGAGGAAGGTACAGCCAGTACAGCACACTGCTTTCTGTTCCAGTTTAGAAGTACTGGAATTTCCAATCACCTGTTTAACTGTTTTAAGTTTTTGGAGATATAGCAGCCTTAGGATTGAGCATTCTAACATAGCCATTTTATAATTTAATTAATATACTAAATGACTGTGGACTTGTTCATCAAATAAATTTATGTTTTGGAAAATTAAAACTGCCAACAAAATTTGTCATTTTTAGGATAAGAAATGTAAGCTAAAGTAGTATAAGAGTGATAAATAAATATGCAGGTGAAATTCGTTGCTGATAAAAACATTAACTTAAATGGAGTGGACACAAAAGGCAATCTGACCCTTTCAGTAAAGCTTAAGAATCAATGCTAACTGGAGATATTCCTATGATTTTAAAAATGGAGGCATTTATTACTTATCTTCTGTTCTTTGATGCTTTCCTACACATCTCACCAGAACTATTTTCTATGCATTTCTTAGATGCTGGTTTTGGGCTGCAGGTAGATACTGCTTTTGAAAACCCACATGGCCGCCTGCACACATGATTTCATTTCACCATGGCATTGCAATTCTCGGTGTTGCTGAATTTTCCATCGTATTATGTATTGCAGGTCTTCTCTTTACAGGCTTAGGGACTTTCTGGAAGATGTTCAGATTCTCCATGTTGATGCTTGAATACTATGAAATGCAATTATGCATTCTCCTACATATCTCTACTCTTGTAGGCAGGTGCGCCCTTCGTAAGCATATCCAAACTGTGCAGATTGTCTTAAAGAATGAGTGAAACCCAAAGTATACCTTCGGATTGTAAAAATTAGTTAAAAAACCATAGCAGATAGCATTTCAATATCTGCCTAAATTGAAGCATAAAATCAAGAGTAAAGAAACATGTGCAATAATAAAAAATATCCCTACTGTATTGTGCTACGAAGGACATAGCATTCCTCTCTCAAACTGGTTTGCAGCTGCTGCACATCGTGGTGAGCCAGACTGCTGCTGGGGTGGGGAGAGCAAAGGGAAAAAGGGGAGAGGGATGGGACAGCAATAGCTGCTGCTACAAGAAATACAGTCTCCCTCCTTCAATAGCAGTCACTGCCCTCCACCCCTTCAGCAGGGATAACAGCAACTCATTTTGTGTAACTGTGCAGGAGAAAGCAAGAGTTGTTTAAGCTCCATCACCTTCATGAATAACCGTTCCCCATCTCCTTCAAAAAAAGGTATTCAAAGGAGAAGGATAAATTCGACCCACAGCAACAGCTTTTAGCCATTCAGACTACTAAAATTCCAACGTGATTTAAGCTTTCACTGTGTAGCTATACAGCCTCAGGGGTTATACAATAATGAATGTACTTAAAGACACGGTCTTTTTTTCCAGACTTTTTTTAATAAATGTGATTTTTTTCTTGTACTGCATGATAACAGCATAAACCAACTTCTATTCTGTTTCTGAGCCCTAGAGCTGTACATTTTCTTCTTTTATTAGCCAGTGAATACTGATGCTTTTTATTTTATTTTGCTGTTATGCCACTCGATTACATAAAACATTTTTTTGTGAATATCATCACTTATTAAAGATGTTTAGTTAACAGATGAGTTTAAATCAGTGGTCCAAACAAAAGGTATATGCCTATACCCTGCATGTTCATTAGAACATGTAAATGCATATTACAGATGCCATATCAAAGTTTGAAAATCCAGTCCACCATCTGATACTGTCAATTATATATTTTTCTAGGAGCTGATTGAGATATAGAAGCATAAGAAGCACTATTAACTCTGCAAAAGCTAACTAGATCTATGGAAATATTTGTAATTTAGATATGGTATGTTCTTATAGAGATTAATTGGGGAGGGACAACAAAATAGAGGGAAAATAGAGGGGTAAGGGGATAAAAGGAGTCAACTGCATGTAAACAGGTTACTTATTGGCATGCTGGCCTGGCCATGCCCTGCACCTGACCACTGCAGTCTGTCCTGTCTTCTCATTAAACTCCATTTCTAACTCTTTCTTGGTGAGAGACTCTCTAGTCTGTGCCACCGTGTGTGTATGGGGGTCTCTGTGCAGCAACTGGGGTACAGCCACTGTCCACAGGGGCCCCTGTGTCCGCAACTGGATCAAGTTCAGGTGTGCAAGTGAGAGTTTGAGCACTAGCAACGATCAAGCTGGACCAGCTGGTGGGCAGGTGACGTGAGCTGGGAGACTGCCAGAAAGATGTCCATGTGTGTGCATGGCTGTGAGCGAGGGGAAGCCGTACCAACAGCTGGAGCGGGGCTCACATGTCCAGGTGCCAGCAACTGGGGAGACTGGGATCCAGGGGTAGCCACTGGGCAGACTGAGTGCCTGAGCTCAGCTGCTGGAGGGATCCACACGGTACATGTGCATTGATATGTGGAACGTACCATATCCACTGACAGACCTTCATCCTGGTAAGCCAGAGAGGGGAGGCGGATGAGGCCATTGGTTCTGCTTGTGTTTGTGTGAGTGCTGCGTGTGCCAGTCTGTGGGGCCAGCTGTGTATAAATGCATATATGTGTTGTGTACATATGTACAAGAGCAGCGCACTTTTGCCAAATACAGATCATATCAGATTAACCGCTTTCCCTCAACAAAACACACAAATTTTCCAGACAGAAAACACATACGTGTCAGATCTTATATTTTAAACTTTATTTAAAACTCCACACAGTAGAAAAACACTGGTTATTCCAGAAAAGATAGGGAAGAGTATAACTGCCATCTGTAGAAGATACACAACACAAGCCAGAAGGCTCGTGTTGCTGGTGGGAGTCTGGGACAGTCTCGAGAAATCAGTACTGCAAAGGCAGCCATACCAGAGGCGTTTTTGTTCATCAGGGGGTACCTGCTGAAAGTGCTCTGAGGGTTGAAACTTTTAATGATCCAACCACTAGGACTCCAATAGCAGGCTTGTGAGTAGCCAAAAAGAGGAAGGTCTGCCACATGATATCAAAATTACCTACCTAACTTTCAAGAGTGTCCGTAAAATTCAATCTATCAACATTTTCAAAGAATAGGCAGGGTCCCATTGCAGCCTGCAGAATCAGGCCCCAAAAGGAGGCGTCTGGGCCACGAACCAGGCGTCTGGGCCTCTATGCATGAACAAAAAGGTTCTAGTAGCCAGAAAGTTAGAGATTCAAATGGGCAGAAATGTTTGCCTGATTGCTAAGTTAAAAATCAATGGCTATGGCCTATTCAGGAAAAAACAAACAAACCAACCAACAGTGGGTAGAAAAACGGAAGGCAGATTTATTAAAAAAAAAAAAAAATACCAATTTCTTAGTCACTACAGACCTTGAAACAAATTATACCAAAAACTCATGAATCAGAAGTCAGGCAGAAACCATAATCTGGATGTACACTAACACTAGTTAGTGCATATACACCAGCAGATCACATAAGAATAAGGTAGCAGCTTCATCTTTAGCTGTCCATAGCACATAGGATAAAATTCGTATTGTAATAGGAGACATCAGCCTAGCTGATGGCAAATGCATGAGATCTTGGGGATGTAGCCTTGGAATTTCCCAATTCAAATGTTCTTGAAAATAACAAAATTTTCATTTAGCATTTGTTTTTGTCCACCAGGACAGAATATTATCTAAGGATTTCTACCAGGCTACCAGAAAGGAACTGATCACACAAGCGAATATCAAACACTGTTTACATAAAAGTTGTTACAAATTGTTTCTTTTTGGGATATGCATTCTTGAACAGAGTCCAAAAAAAAAATGTACACATGCATGCTGTCCAGTTACAATTTTATGCCTCTAAAAGGGATCCCTTTTAAAGTGCTGCAAGGAGTTGCCAAAAAAATCCCAAAAGGTAAGGAACATTAGTTTAAAGAAAAAAAAAAAACATGAATGACAGTTTGTAGTGATTTAGCTAAGGTCTGGAAAACATTTAGCCACAGCTAATGAAAAAAAGATTAAAAGAGCAACAAAATGGCTTGTTGAGAGAGTAAAACAATACTTTTTTAAAAAATTAAAATAAAAAAATTACTCTCCTCATATATAACATTGGAAGCTTATAGGATGTTTAATGATTTTGGTTAGCTCTTTTTTAACAAGTTAAGAACAAAACGACCTCTAATGATACTATCAACCCATTATGAGATCAGAATGGTTGAGCGGTTGATAACAGAGCAGGAAAACCACAAGTATTTGATTAGAATCTGTTCTGGTTTGGGGAGAAACAGGTTATGTGTTTATAGCAAGGGATGGCAGTGAAATACTTTCCATTCCAACAATAACTGAAAGGGATGTTAAGTTGCGAAAGTCTTCTGAACCAAATGCCTTAATGCCATAATTAGGGTCGTGTTCTCTTGCAGCAGTCCTAATCACCAGGCTCCCAGGAGCACAGAACAACATCCTCTGCTTGGCAGCAGGATGCTCACCTGGAAAGAGGAGGCAGAGTCCCGTATTCCAGGCCATGTGCCTTGTAAGGGTTAGGATTAAAATTTTCAACAGAAAAAAAAAAAAAACAAACGAACCATACATACACAGTTACTTTCTCATAAACTGAAACTGGAACACAGGAGTCTTTTTTCCTCCTCCCTGTCACACGTTCCACAGCTGTGCATTAAACTCCCCACAGAACTGCAAGGGGAGACTAACTGGGTATTTTACTGTACAGTCTGTGTGTCCATGCTGAGCCCTGCAGCACACTAACCCCTTTGTAGACCTAGCCCCCTATTAGCATTTGGCACTGCTGCAGCTGCTTCTGGCATGTTCCTCTAAGGCTAATGTCCACATTGCGAAACAGATGTTGATGAAGCACAATTAAGGACTCAAAGAAGAACCGTGGAAGTGATAAAAGGCTTAGCTAGTGCAAAAGCAGACAACTCGTGTTTTACTGACAAAAAGGTTATGAGGCAAATTCATGATACGCTAGAAGTACTCTCATGGGAGACATAGAAATTGGATACTATTGGGTCTGTCAGTCTACCTGCCAAAAAAACGAGATCCAGAAGCTGGATGACAAGGCTAGAAAAATTCCTACTAGGAAAGAGGAACAAAATTTTAACACTGATGGTCAACAACCATAGAAAAAATATGCAGACTTGTGGAAGATCATCTCCATCATTGCCAATTTTTAAACCAAGGTCGATTCCATCCCCGCAAAAGACATGCATAGATCAAACAGAAACAAGTTTATGTAACCAGCAGAGAGTGTGTTGATGGATTCTTTATCCCAGCAGGAGGTTTTTATCTGCAACCAACACTGGATAATCAAAAGCATGCTAAGCCTTTCAGCTTTACTGAAGCCAATTTTGGGTGTAAAACTTTACAGAGGACAACAAAAGGAATGACAAAACCAGTAAGATAGGCTCTGACAAATCTCAAAATAAGCAAATGCTTCTGAACATCAGTTTTTCTGTACTGATAGACTGAAGGTATGATTAACTTCCAAAATGCTATGGGATGCCAACCAGAGTCACTGGAAGATGCTGAAAAATTGGAGAGGGTCCAGCAGAGGGCTACCAAAAGCATTATAAGGCAGGAGAACTCGACATAAGAAGAAAGACTGAAAGAATGGGATTTGTTCAGCCAAGAGAACAGAAAGCTCAGAGGAGATTTAATCAAAGTCTTCCAATACATAGGATGTAGTTGTAAAGGAGATGCAGGTACTCTCTACAGAAGGATGCTTGCTATATATACGGTATATATGCTATAATATCTGATGTTTACCTACAGGTAGATTTGCTATACCACAGTCTTTCTTCTTCTTAAGTGCCTACTGCTGGCTCCCTGTCTGTCCTCTAGAAAAAAATCCATGCCAGAAGGAAAACACCCTGTTCATTGCTAACATTGTCATGTATTTTTTTCTGTTTTGTTGAGACAAATCAGTAGCTCTGAAATCAAAATAATATATTTTTGTCAAAGCAAAGTATAGCTCCGCAAGCCAGGTTTATTCTGCTTATCCCTGAACGTGTTTCTCTAAGCTTTTGAATTTCAGTCTACTGGTAGTTCCTCATCTCTGGGCTTTAGTGACCAGACTCTACAAAGCAGCTTCAGTCCACGCCTCACCAATTTTTTTTTTTTTTTTCCAAAAAAACCCATTCAACAACATGGTCCTTTTAAACAACTATACCCCAGCTCTTTTTTGTTGTTGTTGTTGTTAATTACACACACTTATCCTATACGAACTTGAGGTATAACATCGACAAATGTTATTTCTCTTTTTAGTGCAATCGGTATCTCTAATCTAATCCTTTATTTGTGGTCTCGATTTTCAAAAGCAAAGAACACAAAACAAACATTTTTTTGCTTACACTCCAAAGTACAAACAATAGTAATCTAAAAGTGTACAGAGGGCGAATGAACTGAGATACTGCCATTTAGTCACTTCCACACATTCGTAAGAATGCAGTGCACTCAGTACTTTCAGTAACTGCCAAACTATTCAGAACATTTAATACATTTTACAAAGAGAGAATAGAAAATTAATAACTTTCTGGAAATGAAATACTCTTAACAAATTTACAAATTGCTCAAAGACTTCCAGTCTTTCTGAATAAAACAGGAAGTTACAGAAGAGATAGAAGACATTAATTGTACATCACAGTCCATGATTTATTTCTTTCGATTCTGGAGACATGATGTGTCTAAAAATATAACACCTTCTGAAAGCACTGTTTTAGATATACCAAATTTTAATCGTCTAGAAAGACAGGCAGGAAAAATAAATAAATTCTGCAAAGAGCAACTTTAACCCAAAACGCTTTTAGGGAAGGAGTGGCGAACATTAATACTGTTTTAGCAGCATATTTATGCCCAGAATAAAAGCCATAGGTTGACATAAAAACAAGAATAACATTATTATTCCACTATAATTATCAATATCTGTATTACTGAATTATTAAAATTATTAAAATACTGTCTTGACTGCAGATGACCACAGTCCTTGCTTAACATACAGCACAACTTGGCAACTTCCACAAAAAACATGCAACTAACCCAAATCAGCAAAAGAAAAGCAAACCCACTTAGCTCACCATTTAACATTTCTACAGAGAACTACATCTTAGAACATATTTTGTTTATGCAACTTCAATTTCAATATTCCATATAACACAGATCTGCAGCCATATCTGGGAATAAAATGTATTATCCTGAACAATGACTTACAAGGCACAACTTTTGTAAAATCACTGCAATTTTGGAGTTAACCTTTGAGGCACAATGTTTTTCAAAATCAGGCTCAAGTAACCTAAAAGGTAAGTAGAAACTATTATTTGCTTCATTCTTCATGCTATTCACAATAAATAGCATGATGTCTATCTTTCTTGTTCTACTGGTGTGTTTACAAAAATGTACTTACTTTTAAGCTTCAGTGTCATTTTGATGCAAAAGTTAAAATAATTCTGTTTCCCTAAAATGACATAACTATATTAAAAAAAAAAACCTAAAACATGTATTTGCTTTTCAAAATGAAATCTAAATTATTCCTTATATATACAGATTTCTATCAATGACAGCTGCAATCATCACTGTACTACAACAAAAACTGTAGTATTTCACCATTTTAAAGATCTTCTGCAAAACAGTAAGGAAAAACAACTCCTAATATATGGATTTTTAAAAATTATTAAACTGCAGTACATTGTGTAGTGAAGTATCAGAGTTGAGTTACAAGCCGAGACCCAACTGCAAACACAGATGGGTTCCATAAATGTCGCAGAGCCTAGAGCCAGACAGTCCCCTTGAATCAGGGGGCCCAACCAGGAGGAGGCTGTAAAATTCCTATAAATGGTTGAGAATTACAGGAGAACAAGCCCTACAGCAGACTTGGAGAGGGCAACGTCTTCACAACAGATCTTTAAACCAGCAGACCTCAGGGTATTCAAAGAAACAATGCTTTTTTGAGTCAAAGATAACACTGATACCCAGAAAAAATCCTTGGTCTTGAAAGTTAGGCTTTAATGAGGTGAGGAGAGGAGCAATGTAGTTTACGTGCCAGAGTGGTAACGCATCTACCACAATGGCTGCATCACATAATTTTTCGAGCAATGTTAGTTTTTACATTGGTAATTGCTACGTGGCTGTACGTTCTTCCACTTAAGCGTGCGACTCAGCAACGCATAACTTTACTGACACTCTCATTGTTAGAAAGTGACTACCTGTGAATGAAGTCTGTAGCAATTCAGAAATGAAGAGAGAAGTAAGTTTATACTCCCAAGCACCCACTGAGGCATTCCTGGCTCATTTACCAGGCTATTCAGTGCACAATTAATCATTAATTCCTCAAAGCACCTACCTGCCAAACCAAGTGTTCCTTTACAACAGCTGTACCTGATAGACAGACGCTCAGCACAATCGTATGAGATGCGGAGGTCAAGACGCTGGCAACTATAGCGTCCCTCATGTTGAAGGGCAGCATGGTATACACCACAAAAATAATGAACAAGAAAAATGATACCTGTGCAAGACAGCAAGACAAAAAAGAAGCATGTCAAATTCACTTTGGAATAACATTTTAAAAGTAGCATTTAATTTTGAACTGTCTTCAGCATAAAGTTACACATCAGGTTTTTACAGAAAAATTACTGCTAACCACTGCAGAAAATCAATTTAGGAAGGATTAATTTTAAAAAATGTCAGAAAATGTACATTATATTTGATTTAAGAAGTGCGGTTTCAAGATACTACATCATGGTTTGAGAACTACACAATACTCCAAATTTTTCAAATTTAAATTCAAATTTATCTTTTCAAATTTTAATTTTATTAACACTCTGTTTACCATTAGAGTGTAGTTCTCCTGGGACTTGTGATTTCTGATTGCATTACAAAACAATTTGCCAAAACCCCTCCACAGGGCCTAAATTTCAATGCAAAGAGATTTCATTCATCCTGATGCACTAAAAATTCACCATTTCATATAACATGACATTATTCAGAAAAGCCCAAGTTCAGCCAAGCATTTTGGTTTAATAAGATTGTACTTCATGTGTATCTACAGGCCATATGCCAAATTCCATTAAAACACTACATTTTATGCTAATATATTTATTTGGACATGAAAAACAGGTTTAGACAATCACAGCCCACAAGTAGAATTTACTGTTAGCTTGTTTTAAAGGGTACTAGCATCCACACTAACTGTATGGAACAAACTCTCCAAATGCACAACCCAACCTATAACAGCAAAAGGGATTCCTTCGCTATCATACAAAAGATTATATATTTGATGGTATACATATGTTCCAAACTTCACCACATATTTGAGAAAATGTAACTAGATTTGAGACACACATTTTGCATACGTAAGTAAGTAGGCAATTCTGAAAATGCGCCAGCTTGCGTATAATTATATCCCTATGTAAGCCTTTCCATCAGTTTTAGTTGACTCAGAAGCCTATTCACCATCTAACAGTTGTAGACACATGGTATTTAACTCAGAAAATTCCCAAGCAGGTATGAGCAATAATAATTTGCTGCTCACTTCTCTTATTGTCAGTTTGTTTTCTTCACATCTGCATGTGATGATTCCATAGTCAAAACTGAACCCTCATGTATGTGTATCTACAAGACAGTGGAGGCGTTCTTCTCCATCATGGAGACAGAATTGGATGGACAAGGGAGTCCACTTCTGTTCTCCACTCATTCTTCTCCAATTCCTCCATTAAGATTAATCCAACTCACCCTGATCACTCATACTCTTTTTGATGCTGCCCAACCATTCCATATGCTCAAGAGTCAAAAAGTTCAATGGCATGAAATGAAATGGAACTACAAAGGACATGAGGGGTTATAAGAAAATAAAGTAAGAAAAAGGCAAAGGGAAAACTTTGCTTCTCTACTCTTCCAATCTACCAGCTGATAGCACAATGAAAGAGAACTGCTTGATATCTGCTTAGTTTCAGTCCACCCTAAAAGTTTTAACTGTGATCAGATGTCAGTAAAACCAACAGCAAAGAAAAAGGGCGTACAAACTTGGTCTAGATACGAGAAGGGTTATGCAAGTATGATGTTTTTAAATTGTTCTGGCTGGGTAAAAATCAACTGTGATACTGAGGGAACGAACTGATAGCCTCAAAACTTGGGAAAGATGTAAAAAGTTCTGGCAGGCTAGAAAAGCGGAACACAGCACATGTCTTTGAAAGGCTGAGAAAAAGGCTAAGGAATTAAGAACTGGTCAGCTTAGCTTCAATTCCAGGAGCAATAACAGACCAAATAATAAAACAATTCATAATCAAGAGTTCTGAAAGTTAAGAAAAATGTAAGTAACAGCCAATGTGATTTTGCTGAGAACAAATCATGTTAAACCAATCTCTTCTTCTTCTGTCACAATAACAGACATCAGGGTAGGGGGAAAACCTGAGTAATGAGTTAGGCAGCAGCAAAGGATGTGAAAGGTCATCTAATATAGGCATAAGATGAATGGATGCCAGAGGCAAAATACCTTACCAGCATGTAAGATGAGCTGCCTAAGACATGTTTCCAGTTAAAATACGGTTTGAAGAAGTATCCTGGACCCTAGTCCTGGAAGAAGGATTTCAAATGCCTCCAATCCCAGTGACCTTTCATCAAAACAAGGTTTTGTTGTTTCTAAGTTTAGCTTTCTAATTGACTAGGGAGAAGATGGCATTTACATATTTGTGAGAATTTTATGATTAGAAAATAAAACATTATCCTTCTCTAACTGTCTTGTCTCCAAAAAATAGAACTTGCATATTTTCTGTGCTTGAATATGGTTTAACTTTATAGCCAGACTAAATCCCACCCCACTTGTGAGGTACATCCTAGGTGCTTACTAAAACTCATTAGTGGATATATAAGATATATATATATAAGATATAATATGATGCTGTTGCTTTTCAACTTTGACATAAAACAGACTACTAAGCTCATACAAAAGATCTTGGTATATTGCAATGCTTCTAGTGGTATCAGCTGTATCAGCTCCAAATTTGTTATACTGCTGTAAACAAGTATCCTTTCTTTAAGTTACCCCACTACTTACCTTGGTCAAAATAAATGGATAATTTCAACCTTCCACAACTACGAACAGAGAGAGTTTTTAGAAGTTTCAACTCCTCTTGACACTACATATTCAGACCTCAAATTCTCCATTACTCAACATGAAACAGGTTGACTTGGACTGGAACTGTGTTAAAGAACACTTGATAACAAATTGACCTGTTAATTCTTATATTTGTATCTTGAAATCTGGGTCTGAGAATGCTGTTGCAAAGCAGGAGAGGTATCAGTCATGCTAAGACAGAAACTCTCATCCAAAATGCATGAAGGAATGGCTCCTGTCAACAGTTCTTGATTCTTGGCCACACTCCTTTTCTCTTATTTCCAGTAATGGTCTAATGACCCAAGGAGTTAAGAGCTCTCTTTATCACAGAGGTTCCTTTTTTATTTCACTATGGCTCAAGAATATTCTTCCTAAGTACTCTGAAATAAGATGCTTCTACCCTTCATCTTGATAGCGGACATACATAGTACATAAGGCTTGGGACCTTTCAAGATATTTCAAAATGTCACTGTATTTAAGTTTGATACTGTAGAAGTTGATACTCAAAGGCTTCTGAGTAGGGTGGTTCTTCAGGTAGAAAGAGAAGACAGGCTTTCTGGACTGAGTCACGGTCTGCAGAATGGACAGCGGCCCTTGACCTTTTTCATGATCTTTTCGTAAGAACTAGCAGAATATTGCTGATGATGCAAACATTAAAAAGCAGGGATGCCAAGCTCTGAAGGACCCCACTATCCCACTGCAAGAGTTGCTAATGCACGTCACTGCATGTCTGCACTTGGTGTGTGTACCACTCTGTATACACAGTATTAATTTACAGTGTACTACTTTTGACACTATTAAAAGCAGCCTGTTCCACCAAAGTGTGCCATAACCATAAAGCTTGTCACTGTTTTGAAACTGTGTTGGAAGCAATCTTTGATGTGAGTCATCACTATGACTGCCTAGTTGAAACACGCTTTTTGTCCTGATCTGAACTTGGATTGCTTTAGGAATTTGATTCTCAGAGACTTTTTTGATGAGCTTATGTTATCCATACCTTGGAGATGGGGAGTATTTGGGCATTGATGGTATGCATCATAGCACGTAGCACTCGTTTTTGGTTAACACTGGTGTAACATCTTACAGAGAAGCATGTGGCTTTCCTGCTTTGATTGAGGGGTATCCAGGACTCTTTGCCCATCAGTCTTGACTGTCAGAGCTTAGCAAACTCTGAGTGTGTTTGCTGCTCTGTGTGTCTCTTCTTCCACACTTCAGTAGTGCCACATTTTCCCCTACTATGTACACTGTTCTTTTCCACAACGATTTAAAGGATGATAAGCTGCCACAGTGTGGCTGTCTAGATGGGTAACAGACTATTTGTCTGCAGATTTTGTGCAGCTGCTTTCAGAAGGGCAGCGAAAGTTCTCATACAGATTGCTGTAGCGATGCCATTAGAGAGACTTGGACACCAAATGGTATAATGACAGCATGGCGTGGGATATCACTGATAATCATGACCACTCACAAACACTCATTCTTGTCACAGAACACAACATAAAACTATAGGTAAGCATCCTTACACACCTTGCAAAATGGAAAGATTTTGGCTGTGCATGGTAGAGAAGTAGTTCCTTCTTTAACTCAAGCCCATTCTGAATATTTTTAATGATGGCATTTTTGTCCCAGCATCTCTAGAATTATGTTGGCCACTTCAGCCTCTGATCTATGCTGGTGACTGTGATTCAGAAGAACTGGTATGAAGTTGATAATACTTGATGGTTCACATTGTTGTTGGAAAGGTCACTGGTTTGGACTGTGATGGCACAAAGCACAGTGGACCCAACCCATGGACCCAACCCATTTTTGGAGCCTGTTGACCCAACCTGTTCTCAGAAACCTTGTCTCACTGGTGTCGCCAGTTTCTACTCTGAGTGGCATCACTTTAACTCTGAAGGGTATCTGGAGTAGAAAGTCTAACATATTTTACACATTAAAATTGTCTTTCCTAGCATATAGGATACCACAGGGGATATGGCTTTTGACACAGAGAACAACTGTACAAAAAGATGCTAATAATTAATTATACAAATTATGTTCCAACAATGACTCACAATTTCCCAGCTAGACAGCCTTTTTAAGATTGTGTTAAATGGTTAATAATAACTGGCTTGGCATATGTAAAATTCACTCAACTTAATGTTATTCTGACCAGAATTTCCCTTGAGGAGTATGACATCTTGGCACTGAAGCAGGCATGCAAATCTAAATGTGCTGTTTCAGTATGAGATAGGGGAAAGCACTGCTTTGGACAGACAGCAGTAATGAGGCTACAGCTAATAAAATAGCTGTAGTTCTTTGGGACAACTTCTTACACACAAGTGTAACGACAGCAAAACACTTGGGAAAATAGTGCTAGCTTTTTACTGCATAACCAGAAAAGACCCTGTTCCCATAATTAAACTGTTAGACTACAAATATTCACACTAAGTGGGCCAGCCCACTACAGGATCACTTTCAGAGGTTTTTCAAGATCAGCTTGCTCCTTACTGTGTAAAGGGAGTAAAAATTCATCACATAATTAAAGAATTTTCCCTTGGAAAGACACTTGGAATACAGCTACTGATTTCAAATGTTGTCTGTATACATAATTGCACAAAAGAAGACACCCTAGATTTTCTAAATAAATAACCAGGTTTCATAACATAATTGGCAGGACCTACTAATCTTACAAAATAGTTATAAATACTATCTTCATGATTTAATAAAATGTATGTATTAAGGTGTCAGAAGGGTATTTATACAAGCTATAAACTGTATGTTAAAACTGTGTAGGCAGAGTAAAGGTTGCAAATACATAAAGATCTTTGCTGTTCTACTTATTCTGAATTCCAGACCTCAAATCTTCAGACTCAGACTTCTAAAAGCCAGGCAATGTTCAAAGAACAAAACAAGCTACCCACATAAAAAAAAAAAAAATTCATTGAGTACTAAAATCAACTTCTGTTCTGAGTCATCTATAAAAAGGCTTAAATTATGAAAGCATTGGCTAAGGTGAAGGTGGAACTGTTGTTCACCAAACCCTTCAACACGAGAACAAAAGGGCACTCAATGAAACTAGTAGAAGATTGATTTAAAACGGATGAAAAGAAAGTACATCTTTACCTAGCAGATCGTGACCTTCTTGAACTTGCTGCCACAGGAGGTCCTAATGTGCCAGCAGGTTCAAAAAGACATTAAACAAATTCATGGACACTTTGTCCATAAACCAATAATAAAAAGACAGGGCAGGGATGTACCCTCTGACATTGCTAACACAACTGTGGAGGCTGGCAAGGTGTGAAGGGATCAGACCACAAAAAGCGATCCAGCTTGTGTGCTGCCTTTTAATAGCAGCTTCTTTTGCCATTCTTGAAGACAGAATACTGTGCTAGGTGGACCGTGGTCTGACCCTGCAGGAACTTTTTTGTGTTCCTATGCTGACACAAAATGTACTTCGAGGGGAAGGGAAGGGAAGGGAAGGGAAGGGAAGGGAAGGGAAGGGAAGGGAAGGGAAGGGAAGGGAAGGGAAGGGAAGGGAAGGGAAGGGAAGGGAAGGGAAGGGAAGGGAAGGGAAGGGAAGGGAAGGGAAGGGAAGGGAAGGGAAGGGAAGGGAAGGGAAGGGAAGGGAAGGGAAGGGAAGGGAAGGGAAGGGAAGGGAAGGGAAGGGAAGGGAAGGGAAGGGAAGGGAAGGGAAGGGAAGGGAAGGGAAGGGAAGGGAAGGGAAGGGAAGGGAAGGGAAGGGAAGGGAAGGGAAGGGAAGGGAAGGGAAGGGAAGGGAAGGGAAGGGAAGGGAAGGGAAGGGGAGCAGTTATGACACAGTATCCTCCCTGACTTTAAAATAAAGCAAGATAATTCAGAACAAGAACTGGAAAACATTGTAGAACCATCTACTAGTTGGAAGGGAATTGTGAGTAAAGTTCAACGCAGCAACAACAGGATAAAATATACAAGAAACTAAATTTTAATGTATATGAAACCAATGTTTCCCAAGTGTCCGGTATATCGTAAACCTCAAGAATAAAATAAAAAAGGAGGAATTTTCTTGTGATTTACTCCACAAAATTATGTCCACAATGAATTATTTCTTCACTCATTTTTACCAAACATAAATTTTATTTTCCAATGATTATCATAGAGGTAGTAAACAATCCTGTAAATCATGTCTTCTTCTTGATCATGGAGAATGCTCAAACTAATAATGCCTTTCTTTTGTGCAGATGTCTGGGTTTAAATGCCATCAGGAAACAAACATTCATTACATCCTCTGCCAAAAAATTAACCACAACCATTAGCAAAATAGGACAGAATAAAAGTAAGTTGACTGCAGGAAAACGGATCTTTTAAAATAACTGTGCAATAAGGAACCTTCAAATGTGCTGCTGAAGTCACAGATTAATATGGCAATAAGACGAAAGACTCCAGAAAAGGAAGGTAAAGTCACATTTGAAATAATCAAGATATAATCTGATTGCATACTGTCTACCGTGTGATTGCTTTCTGTGTCAAAGAATCTTTTCTTTCACTGAATGGGATCAGTAAGAGGGATATGGGATCTGGAAGGAGTGACCCAAGGACCATCAGTAGTGACCCAACGATCCACAACAATTTTTGGCACTTCCTGCTACAGAAAGAGGGGACTGAGCTACCATCATCTCTACCAGCTTTGAGATTATTCCTGAACACACTCAGAATACAAAGAATTTAGTTCACTCCGCAATGCCCATTTGTACTATCATTCTCTTCCTCACTTAGTTCTCCTCTTTCTGCTGTATCTTGTTGGCTTTGTTTCAACCACAGTATAGTCTAATTAGTCAAGAAGACAGATTTGTTCTGTTACAACGCTGATAGGTCCCTGCAAGCAGAAAGGCAACTTCATAAAGCACTATATAGCCCAACAATGGCGTGTGTTTGCAGTGATTTGAGTCTCTAACTGGATCAGATGACAATAAGCTATTCCTTTTGTTTTTTCAGTGATGCGAAAACTGAAAAGCACCAGAGATAAAGAATACATCTTTCATTCTTGTTATTCTTCCCTTTTTTGTTTTGGTCATAAATATTAAGATCTGAAACCTACAACAGCAGTAATAATTCCTGATCATTGCAGCTAGCATTTTCTCTAAAAGGGACAGTCGATACACTCTTTAATGCTACCTTAATAATTTTTCTTAAAATGTTTTTTTATCTATAGCCAGTGGGAAAGGGATTAGAGCATGTTTTTAAAACCAAAGACTTGTCTTCCTATGCCACAGTAAAAGTAAAACCAGACATATTTAACTCTGGCTAAGCCCATGCTGCCTCCTCTTCAGAACAATACTGCATAGCGGGACACAATTCTAAAGTAAACTGCAATTAAATTAATGTATTTTAAAAGTGGAAAATCAAAAGAGATCCAAATGATTATACAGTATAAGTAAGCAGGCTGAAGTCCAAAGCAATAAAAAATAATTTCACTCGGACTATTAGGGAGCTAATTTTACAACACTCAAGCATTTGTGCCTCAAATTTAAAAGGAGTCTAATGAGAACATATATTGAAAACATTTTCAAAGTTGCCTTAAAAGTGAAGAAACATACACAACTGGGAAAAGCATAAATTGCATAAAAGCCTAACACGGCTAGAAAGGATGTGAAAGTCCATGTTAAAATATGCATGCTTGCACATACGCAGAAAATATGAGCAACGACAGCAATTAGTTTAAATCAGAATTATAATAAGCTAGTAAGGGCAGAAGATGAATACACTACATTTCAGGGGATCCAAGGAGGTTTTTCTGCATGTTAGGCATGAAAGAAGTCTAACAGTGAATTTGATCAACTAGCATAAGGGAATGTAAAACTGTTAATTATAATAAAGGAAAAGTAGAACCATCAAATGAAAATATCTGTTCTCTATTAAGGGAAAAGCTAAATGATATATTTACATTATGCTAAAGAATAATTGTGGTACAGTTTTCTGTTCCAAAATATTAGCTCACGAGTATATAAAGCCACAGACACTAATGTTAAGACATTTTTAAACAGCAGGTCCAATAAACTATGCTCAAGCATCTTATAAGAGCTCTGTATTATGTACGTTGATTTTCAGTACCTCCCGAATACCAGGATAGTTCCAGAGAACTGGAGGCAAATTGGATTGGTAAAAGGTAAAATTAGGAAATGAAAAATAGCAAATAAATGGTCAATTTTTACACTGAAGGGACTGTGTTGGAAGACTCAGAGGATTTATTCAGTGTCTTCCTAAATGTTTTGTAAAAAGGAGCAGAATAGTGATGTGACAATGTCTGATGAGTTTTTAATATTATTCAGGATATTCAAAACCAACAACAGATGGGAAAAGTTGAAGAAGTGCCTCACACTACTGTGACTGGGTCATAAAATAGCAGATGAAATCCAACATTGACAAACGCAAAATAGCAGGCATGGGGAAAACAACTTTAACTGCACATTTACAAAAGCAGGTCTCACCTTATTTACTACAACCTCAGAAAAAGATATGACAGTCACTGTGAGCAGCTCTTGGAAAAACTGAATGGTAGCAGTTGTTGAAAAGGTAAATAAAAGGGCAGCAATTATTAGGAAAAGAACAGAGAATCAAGCATCATGATGACATTGTATGAATCCATGGTGTGCATATTTCTTGAATAGCTCATGCAATTCTTTTCTCCCCATCTTAGGAAAAAAAAAATAAAAATGTTGATAACATCCCCCCGAGCCTTCTCTTCTCCAGGCTGAATAGCCCCAGCTCTCTCAGCCTTTCCTCAAATGAAAGGTCTTCCAGTCCCTCAGTCATCTTTGTGGCTCTTCACTGGAAGAGCTAGGTACCCAGTAACCTGGCCACTTAGCGTGGAAGGAGGGCATGCCGCTTCCTGACCTTATCTACTACCAAGCAGGAGCATGCAGATGATAACATTGAGAAGAGTAGTCATTCTCTCTAGAGAGCAGGAGGCCTCGTTTCCTTGAGACATGCAAGGGTCAGCAAAGGACACCACCACTGGTGAGCTGACATTTGCTGTGGCAGGTGTCAGAATGAGGGGAAAATAACCAGAAGGGTGATAAAGGATCATGGCTGGGGTATATCTGGAAGAAAAAATTAGAATAGTGAGGAGCTTAAACACAGGAAACTTGGATTTCCTTTGCACAGATCAATAGTGTCGTTTAACAGAATCTGCTGCAAAGGAAAGCCATGATAAATTGAAATGACTGAGCAGCATGACTCCACTTACAGAAACCTGATAACCTGAATGGCTGGTTTTTCGCAAATTATGTTTTTTCCCTGAGCATATATTTTTGGGCAAACCAGAGAAGAAACACAAGAAATTGCCAAGGAAAGGAGCCTCTCAATGACTGCCATAAAATACTGCGACTGTACAGAGTGGTAACAGCATAACGCTAATAGAAAGGAAGAAAACAGATTTCTTCTTTAGGAGACCTGCCAAAATAGGACATAACACCTCTTTGGAAAATTTTATTAATCATAGAAACAATATGCCTAGAAGTGTATGATGTCAGAAGAGTGGACAAAACCATGTTAAGATAATCTAAACTTTGGGGGGGGGGGAGGGAAGGAAAAATTCATAGCATTTAATTGTCATGAGGCTAAGACAGGTTCTGTAGCACTTACACAAAAAACTGTTTTATCTCTCTGCAACATCTGTCTTTCCCAAATGTTTTCAAATCATCTGCTAATACATTCCCAAAGACTTTAATACAGGGTGAGATTACCACTTTGGTTGTTGCACAGTGCCTTTGGGACGTCAGCCTTTCGTATTGCTCAGAGCTTTCTATTTGCAACCCTGGCTGTTATGCCCATGGGCCTGCACATGCCAACACAGTGTTGCTGTGGTGGGTTCTTATGGGAAAGGATTGCCACTGGTGTGGGTACCACCTCTTTTTTCCCCTTTTTCCTCTCTTCAGTTGTGTTTTTTGGTTTACATTAGGGGACCCAATAACAAGCATGCAGAGAGCTTAACAGCCAAACAGCATGCAGCACCTGCCCCCAACATAAGCATGCTCCAGTCAGCACTAACAGCATCACATGCAGGAACAATCATCTGGGAGTTTGAGCAGGTCCTGAAGAAAATCATATAGTCACGATGGGAAAAGTATTATGGGGAGAACCACCCACTGCACTAGAGAGGACAAGGATCCTTGTCTGGTGTCCCCCTGATGCTTCTCCTCCAAGCTGGCCACTGAGGAGAGTTTGTCCTACCCCTTTTCTCTCCCTCTCCTATTTTGCTTTTGTTTTTTCACCTTTGCATGCCTTGAGCTACAAACCCTGCCAATAAACCTTTGCGCATGTGAATTTGTCTCAACATCCTTTACACAACACTATCTTTCCCCGCAACTTTTGAAAACCACAAAGTGATTTCCAACTTCAGAAAGTGGCCAGGTTTTGGTAGTCACTAAGACTACAACCTTTACATGAACCCTGGGGAGCAACAGTGCTAGCAACCTGGATGCTGCTTCCTTATGAAGAACTTGTGAAAGAGGGAGCCCAGGTTTCCTTTCCCCTTTCACTCCAGACAAAGCTTTTGGCAGGGCAAAAGGCATAAGTGTGAGATGCAAAGGTTGAACATTAATGTAGGAACGGACATGTGTACCAAACATAGTATTAATAATAATAGTAATCATCACCATCATAATCATGATCTCTTTTCTAGTTTTGACATGTAAAAATTGCATGTATTTTACTCATAATGCTCCCCCAGGCAAAACAGAAAGAGGGAGAGGGTATTCATACATTTATTTCCCAGTGCCCCATTTTTCAAACAGCCTTTTTTAGGAACACTAATCCCAACTAGATTCATGGATACAGATCAAAGGTGTTCATTCTCTTTTAGGGATTTAATTTCAATTGCAATTCAAGAAAAAGATGTGGGTGAAATAATTTCATGGTAATTCATAGAAATTTGACCTGTTTTGATAACATAGGTAGGCCTTCAGTTGAGAAGGTCTGTCAGAGGTTTGGCCTTTTTTACATAAAGACTGAAAGAAGAAAGAAGATTAAACTAGAGAAAAGTTACACAGAAATTATATGAAGGCTTGAATTTAACCTGACAGCCAAGCAGATACACCGTTATCACAGTCATCCCAAACTTCTGTCATTGCCTGCCTGTGTACTGTTCAACGTCAAATGCTTTTCTCAGCCCAGGTTTTTAACAATGAGCTTCTTTTCCTCCTAAATCCAAACCTTGTTGTCATAATGCAGCTGGGTTTTGTTCTCCAGAGATTTTTGTGGATTTCTTTTGGAATTCTGAGTATAGCGATGTGGAAATCAACCAAAAATGATAATATAGATAATGTCTTTGTTACTGAGAAATTCTCAGCTGAATTGCTCACACACACACACTTTGTTATGGAAATGAAAAATATAATCCTGGTCATTTCAGCATATAAGTAAATAATTATAAACTGATATTACTTTAATGTAACATCTGTATTTCAAACAATATTATGTAAAATTTAAAGCAATTTTGAAATAGAGAGCAGCAGTGGAGCATATCCTTAGGCTGGGTGTTTTTAATAATCTTAATAATCCTGATTTTAAATAGAGAGTCCTTCACATTCTAAATATTTTAATTATTTTTTATAAAGTGTTTATTGATTTAATGAATAATATAGGCCCAGATACTCATGGACTAGTGATCTGATTTCATATGCAACTCTTAATTGTAGCTATCTTATAATTACAAAGAGATTCACTATGTAGCTGTAGGATTAGTTAAATGTGGTAGACTAAATTAATCCCAGCAGGATGAACATAGAGAAAAAGTTATTCCAGTCTGCTTTAACAAGCAAGGGGTTTCATGTATCACTGCATTGTAAATATTAAAATTAGTCAACAACTAATTTACATGTTGTTTTGCAGAAGGTTCCAGCCATTGCTTGCTGAAAAGATTGTGTTATTTTGTTTCGCACCTTCCTTTTCACACCTTTCACACCACAAAGCTTATTCTCCTCTAAAGTTTTCAGTGGAACAATTCGTATGGAAGTTTGGGTCCCCAGAGCAAATAACAGCATACTCAACATCCCAGAAAACATGTCACAACTTTCCAGGAATCAGAATAGCACCTTTTTACAGTGAAATGTGTCTAGGCAGTGTATACCACACACATCACAGGAAAATTTATCTGAATTAAACAGTGAAATGTTTGGCATGTTTCTCCACTTAATAGAATCATAGAGTAATTTAGGTCAGAAGGGACCTCTGGAGGTGATCCAGTGCAACCTCCTGGCTGGTTTCAAAGACAAAGTTCAGATTACTTCATATAATGGGCACAAATCTTGAATTAATTTATTGTTGTCTAGCAAAACTGTATGTGCTTTTATACAGTGATGAGTTAATTAGAAGAAAAGCTTTAAACAGAGAAATACAACATAAAAACCTGAACTGTTGTTTAATTTTTTTTCTTATATTAGGAAATAACATTTGTATTATCAATAATGATGTTCAATTTTGCAAGTGAACAGAACAAGGCAATTCCCCCAAAATGAGAGGAATATTTTTCATCTCTTTTTTACATACCCAATCCCAAATCACTATTGAAGCCAGACCCCCAAATCCAGTCAAGTTCCTGATCTTAGTAGATATGACTGGAAGAAAATAACTGCCAAAAATCAGACGAGTCACGAAGCGTTAAAAAATAAATGGTCACATTCCGCCTAAATTATGCCACAGTCTCACTCAACGGAACTGCACAACTTTGCCCATGAAAAAATAGCTGGAAAATAAACGCAAGAATTTCCAAATACTGCTGGGGGTTCAATGACGAAAGAGACACTCCAAGAGAAGTGTGAAATACAAACGTGCTCCTCACAGTTATTACAACAACACAGTAGAGATCTCAGGTTTTTTTGCTTTTGGATTGTTCACATGCACAGAAATAGATGGAAACACACAGATATCCACATTAACAGATATGGCTAAATGCTACCTCCTAATAGATGTTTGTGGATCATACTACAGAAATCAATGGAAACCATGCGTGGCTTGTAGAACAAGAATACAGTCATGAGATGATATTCTCAATATATTTCTGAGGAGACTGGCCAACTACAAATGAGTGCTCTATGTCAAATCCAAAGTCACTGCTGCCCTGATTTAGTGCTAGCAAAATGAATGAAAAAAATATGCCGTCCACTTCAGAAGCAGCTGGACTTCACACTATCCCCATGACAGTTGAAGTGAAAAAATCTATTCTTGCAGTCAGTACAAAGGTCCAAGCATTTAAATAAAACAGAGAAATAAACTAAAGTTTAAACTAAACGTAGATCCTGCATCCTGCATTTCTTTCCCAGACAGCCTATCTATAGGACTAACACACTACCATCACCAACAAATCTATGCCAGCATATGTTCTTACACAAACTAAGCTGCCTCATTCCTTCTCTCTGAACGGATTCAGCTGCCTGACCAGTGGTACAGAGGAATCTTACAACACCCAGCATGAAGAAAGCTTCAGAAGGTCAGGGGGAAATGATTCCTCTGTTTTTCTTTGTGTTTTCTCAGATGGAAAAAAAAAAGGGAACCACTTGGGAGCAACGGGATATATTTTTGCTTCTTCCCATTAGCATGCCAACTGTCTCCCACTATTGCAGTGGCAGGTTAAAAGTCAGCCATAGCAAAGTGACTGATTATCACTGTGTCTAATCTAAACCAATAAGCCACAGGTATTAATTCCACTTAAATGACTGGATAAAGTAAGACTGACAAGCTACAGCTGTAATGTACAATATAAGATTCAAAGACTGAAAAAACTATACACGGAGCATGAACCCCACACTAGGCTGGCAATTTGTAGGTTAGTAATTTAATGCAGCACTGGGTCTTTTAACAGTCCAGTGAGAAGGGACTTAATAACTATCTCTGCCATCAGGTAGGAGCAACTTTATCCAGGCAAGAAAGGAGAAAGGGATGATGATGTGAATGTGAACAGAACCATAGGCCAGATTGGGTGTGAAGGAAACATACACATCCAGATCAAATTTCTGTTCCATGAATAAAAACATAGAGTTTGTGTAAGAACAGGTTTCCCGTGCATAAGAACATGATGCCCAGCCACATGATTAAATGGATGCTGCAAACAACGAGACAGAATTAGAGAAGCTTTGGAGTTGATCTAAGAATAACAACCTAAGTGTGATCTTCCTTTACGTGCTGTATCCCATCTCAAAAACATTTGCAAATGTGTAGCTCTCTGTTTTCCTATTTTGTAAATAAAAAACTTACTTATTTTACAATTATTTTTACCTGGATTGTGTTACAGGTGATTGGTAGGTAACTGGCAAATACTATCCCTGCCAAAGTGGTAATCCTTAAAAATGAGATACTGAATCACACTTTCACAGTGCTCAGTACAACTCCAGAGAATGTAAAAATAAGTGTCAAGCTAGATAAAATGCTTTGAAACTGGGTCAGCAGGAGTTTGTATGGAAGAGATGTCGTCTTCTGATAAGCACAGACCAATGACTTTAGAAACACATGAGCAATGGCTTTGCCTCCAAGAGTCTTCCAGCAAGCTTGGAGTGCCTATGAAGATAATTCAGTCTATTTAATCTATTCCCTTGCACCAGAAATCATAATTCACTTCTGTTGTTTTGTTTTGTTTTTTTTTCCATTCATGCTAAGGACGTCAACGAAAGCAATATAGTTGCATTAAAATGCCAAGTGGGTGACGCAGAACAACTAATTCTAATACACTGGATGTTCAAATCCATTGATAGTTACGTGTCTCCAAATTTTACAGATGCTACTATTTTAAGGTGCAACACAGCTACATCAGGAACATGATTTAGCAATGGGAAAGCACTGAGGAGGCATAGACAGGTTAGATAAATATCGTTATGCT
This sequence comes from Nipponia nippon, assembly GCF_047370975.1. Lineage (NCBI taxonomy): Eukaryota > Metazoa > Chordata > Aves > Pelecaniformes > Threskiornithidae > Nipponia > Nipponia nippon. Next base: position 77,900,433 of record NW_028262290.1, on the reverse strand, counting down.
CAGTGCTTGAAATAAGCTAGTGTATGCCAGTACACCCTAATAGCATCTGAAACAGATATGTCAGGACTTACCAAGAAGGGGAAGCAGAGAGAAAATCAGGTATCACAACACTTCAGCATTCCCATACTCATACTTCTAAACATTCGTAAAAGGACTTCTGAACTCCCATTACAACATCTAATTATACACATCTTACAGAAACGGTAATTATTTCGCCAATATGACAGGAGAAATCTGAAACAGAACTCCACAGCTCCGAGATGCAATTTTCTACACTTTGAGGTACTAATGGCCAAATCTCAGCATTATTCTGCGTCGAGTCCACCTCTGCAAGCAGCTTTTTCCTAAAGGATTAGTTTATTGAAAGCTTTAGGTACAAATGGAAAGAAGTATGAATTAAAGATGACAGGATTAAAACTTAAAAACAGACCACTATAAAAAGTGGGGCTTTCAGTGGGATGTTTTACAATCATCGCTTCTCTAAAAAACAGCTCTCACAAGAGACAGCTAACTACATTTGCAAGGCAGGAAATATTTGTCATCACTGTACTGAAGTTGAATAAAAAAGACAATTTATGTATCCCCTCATCTATTTCTAGGTGAAATTATCATTATTTCAATTATAATTTTCTTTTTACCACAGACATTATAATTTTTATTCCTGAGACATTTTTAGTGTATATAAAAGCCATGCAAATGCTTCTTTTCCAGATCAGAGCATCTTCATTTACATCTTCATATAAGAGAATATGTTCTCTCCTGTACCCCAACACACAAATTCTTAAGAGTAGGAAAACCCTTCTGGCCCCTGGCACCAAAGCCTGACAGTACAATATCCAGTGATGTTACTGCAGATGTGTGCAAGGATTTTCCCTCACGTTGCATCCTGGAGATTCATGGCCTAAAGGATTAAATTTGCCAATTCCTTTCACTCCTATCAATGTTACTGGAATACATCCTCTTTCCCTTGTTGTCATGTAAAATTATAGAAACAATGTACTTTCTCAGTAATTTCCTTCCTCTTTTTAAGTGTTATCATCACGAGAGATTTTATTTTTTTTCTGTAAACATACAAAAACTATGCCTTCTGGAGTCAGTGTATCTTTATCAAATATTAAAAAAACAGAGTAAAGTAACTTGACTCTTATCACAGCACACATCCCATGGAAAGGGAAAAAAAAAGGCACCGTTCCTCTGTTGCTGCCACACTCTGACAGATGTTTCCATACTACATAATGGGAAAAAAAAAGATACAATTTAATGCAGGTGGGATTGAATAGGACTAGGAAATGTTGAGAATGCAAGAGTTCAAAGTCCCCTTCCATCCTCACGCATGAAAAGCCAAATATCTCATGCCCTTTGAAACTTTATAGTCAAGCTGTTTTACAAGCCTGACATCTCAAAATGATAGTCAGACATTTTAGATATTATATTTGCCACTGTTCATGAAATAATAATGTGTTTTATTCCATGACTTACTTTTACATGAACAGCAGAACAGAAAATCTTGTTTAGGAGGGAAAAAGTACAGGCTTAATTCTGTTCTCATTTACCTGATTATACTAAATTGGTAGCAGGGGAGTTATTTTTTTGTATACAATAGTATGAGACCAGAATCAAGTTTGATAATTTAGGAACAGATTTGGATTCAGGCAGTCAAACTAAAATTTCTAAACTTGTTCATTTTTGTATATTATTGACTTTGCATATTTTAGTATGCTCATTTAACTCATTTTGGTAGCTGGGCAATAGCTAAAAAAAATCTTGGAGAAATAATAAATAAGGTGAAATTGAAGGTAGGAGAGGCACAACCCTCCAAAAACTTCAGAATGCAAATAAGTAGAGGAGTAGAGGTCAAAACATTTAAGTTAAAATGTTATCAGATGGGAGAAAAGTGTTGTATATCTAAAATGAATAAGAAATCACAGCATGCATTAGCTAGAGTGAAATTTTATCAACAATGGTTTTTTTTTTTTTTGCAATACAGTGCAGCGGTTTTTTTCTTAAATCCGCTTATCTTTCTCCCATACTTTTACCTTAGGCCCACAGACTTATTCACATACTTAGGATTAGGCACTAAAATAAATGAAACAGTACGTCAGTTTCTGCAGAACCTATCATTTTCAGTATGCTTTATTTTCTATCTTCTCTCCTCACACTTCTTCCCATTCCAGTTTGGAAACACTTATTGAACCAAACGTTCAAATTTTGCCTAACCAAAAGAATCACTGATGACCTGCCAAGAGACTGAGGAGCATCAGTACCATTTCTAATGTGGAGCCTGACAGGCAGCCCACAGAGCTGTAAATGCTTCCAGTGCTCCACCTTGATCGAGGCAACCTCTGCATTACTCAGGTAACTAATAATGTTAAATGATTTCATCTGTCTTGCAATATTGCGCATGCTTTGCAGAAAAATATCTTAAAGCTATTCAACAGAGCTCTGCATATGCTAACACAAGTGCAAGTTTTAAATGGAGAGGAACTGGTAGGTTTTATAGCTCTTACGCAGCCACCTAAGATGGGTTATCAATACCTACCGTCACAGTTCAAAGGTTCAATAAATTCAATCCTGCTAGGGATAGACACAGGTTCTGAGTGGTGATAAAAAAACAGGAATCTCCATTTTCAAAGGGTACTAAATAACTATTTTTAGCCTCGGCATGATATTCTATGTATAAAGAAAATGTCTCTGCCTTTTCAGTGTAAGAGTATGAAGGAATATCATGTTCAATGTAAAAACACTACTCTCTGTTCCCAAATGCGCTACCCTCTATTCCCAAATGCCTGCTAATGTCATAAAAATAATTACAGAGAGAGACCCAAGCCTCCAAAGCAGCCAGGCATCCCTCCTCCTGAGTGCTGCCCTTCCTTCGTGATGACGTCAAGTCTTTGCCTCTTTCAGTCACTGTTTGGTTTGGGTTTGGGGGGGCAGAACTGGGGGTTTGGATTGACTGTCACAAGCACAAAGGTGGATACTAGAAACAGTTAACTCTGCCTTAAAAACAAAGGGAAAACCCACAGACCCAAGCCAAGAACGTGAAATAATTTGCAGAATAGGGAAGAAGGAAGCTGACAACTGGGAAATAGCTGTGATGTTACCAGGCTATAACACAGTAAATGCAAAAAGAGATGTACGTGCTTTCAATGGCAGTGTCCTGGACCCGAGCTACCTAGGTTTATAAGCTCCTCTTTTTAACTTTTTTTTTCAGGGAAAATGGTCTCGACTTGTGAGATTTTTACTTAATTCATTGCCAGCTAACGCCTACTTCTGATCACTGCTTTGGTTATTGGAGGAAAAAAAAGAACACGAACAACTAAGCCAGCCCTACCCCGGCATGGGCTCTTGGGGGTGTCCCTGTGCCAGTGTGGGTCACCCACAGCCACAGTCTCTTCAGAAGGGTGCCCATTTTGGATAGAGTACCTCCTTCCAGGAGGACACCTGCCATCGCATGTCTCATTGGCAGCCTCTCCCTCCTCGTCCTCGTGTCTCCCCAATAGCATCTCCCTGCCTGCCTCTCCCCCCAGCAGCAGCTGCCACACCAGAGGCGCTGCATGCTGATGTGGCTGGCAAGCGATGGAGTGCTCACACCAGTTTCAGAGCTCTCTGGACCCCACTGTGACCAGCACAGGGCACCCTGCAGCCGCCGCTACCAACCCCTGCCACATATGCCCCATACATTTCCCCAAACTGCTCTGCTACATGGTGTATCTTCTGAGTTTTGGTTATTGTTAGCTCTCTGCTTGTAAAAAAAAAAAAAGTTTTCTGATGTCATTTATATATAATTGTTCTCATTTATAAATAATTAAATGTGCAAATACATATCTACAAGAGTCTATAGCTCTACTAATGTTTGAACTTATTTCTAAGTAAGCCAGTTAAAAGTTCTCGAGTGCCTTCCCACACAAACCTATCAGAGTTATACAGCTGTCAGCATTAGGCAGAAGAATTGTTTATTACACAAAAAATGCCTACTCTTTTAAATATGCTGCAACACAGATGCCTCTGCTTGCACTAGTGGAGTGGAAAAGAAATCTAAAGAGGACACAAAGCCTTCATTAAGGCCAGAAATGGAAAACAAAGAGTGTTAATAATTTAATTATGAGGCTAGAAAAAGGTAAGAAATATCACTACATATTCATAGTGCTACTTAATTAAATAAAAATTATTAAAACCTAGTATTTTGGAACATTCCACTTCCCCACTCTTCAGTCACTTGTACTGCAGAAAAGCTTAAAAATGAACGAGCACTGGGCAGGCAGAAGTCTGCACCTAAACTGAGCTCCACTGAGGTTCCTGGGCTCCAGATGTCTTTGTTTCTCATTCATAACAAAAAGCTCCTCCTGCTGGATTGTGTGAGCTAGTCTCACTCCTGGATGAGTAATTCCATATTGGAAACCCCATATTACAGTTTGTACAGAGCAGAAATATATACATATATAAATGTTAAGAAAAGACTAAGCAAAGCTAAGCTAAACTTTGCTAAACCAAGCAAATCATAGCTGAGCATATATTCCACAGTGGCAAAGCCACAGGTCTCGTTCATTTAGCCCAGTAATTATGACAAATGCCCACTAATGCTGTAGAAACAAACTTAAAAGAAATCTGTTTGACTTTTCAAGGTGAAATACTGTATCAATGTGACCTTGTTTGCCCAGAAACTCTAAAGTGAGCTATTAAAACAAGTAAAAGTTAAACTGACTTTCAAATATTCCTTTTGATTTTAATAAATAAGGAAATGAAAGTCCAAATAAAATTTCCATTGTTTACAAAACTAATTCAGTTTTATTACATTAATAATAAACTGAGAAAATAATTTAAAACTTTGTTGTTTTTTTTAATGGCATTGTTCTTTTAAAGGCTTCCCTTGGAGAAACTAAAATCTTCTGCTTTAAGCACTTCTCTTAGACAAGTAAGTAGGTGCACTGACCTTAGAAATAAAACACTTCACACCTCCTGATGTGTCATTAATTCCATCCTCTGGGAAGGTTATGGAAAAACAATAATTAAGGTACTGCCAGAAAAGGGTCTCAGATTTAAAGCCGTTTCCTTAGCTACCAATTGATGTGTTAGTTATTTTCCTTTTATTAAATGTGTAAATCAATGGCCACTATTTTTTAATGGGGATAGTAAATAGCTTTTTGATTTAAACTGTTAACTTTAAATCTGAACCCACATCTCCACTCAGTAATAATATTCTCTTGAAATGCTAGCCTATATGTCAAACAAAAGCCTCAAACATGGATTCTGCTTTCACTAAAATGATTCTTCTTTTAATTTTTCTCTATGACATCTAACTTTTTTACAAGAACTTTCAAACCACATAAGATTTGCACTTTAATCAGTGAATTTTCACTTTATACTCCAACTCTTGAAATCTTGAAGAGAAATTTGCTTTCATCTCTGAAAAATTAATGTAAGGCAGTAATGTTGGAAAGGTAGCTAAAATTCCCTAGGAACAGTAATACAGGTCCTCAGCATTCTCTCCCTTACACCTTTCTCAATGCTTTTCTCTTTTTTTTCCTTTGTTTATTTTTAGATTTGTGAAGCAAGGATAAACAAAGAAAGACACTGCTCTCAGAATGCCAGGTTATTTGGCACAATCAAAAGTACTTCCAGAGAAATGCCACCATCACAGTAAGATTAGTTACCAGCAGCACATAATATGGTTTCTTTCCTGTTCTCGTTTAAATCGTTTCACAGTAATTTACTTCTTCAAAGGCTTATTTAAGACAGATGTTATAGTGTCCTAGTGGTCAAAAATTTGGCCTTGAATTTGCTGGCTTTACTTCTTAACAAAATCCAAACATCTTCTCTTTCTTGTCTTTCTCTAGGACCCCATTTACCAGTTGTTCCCAGACAAAAATGAGAACAGTGACAAGACAATACTGTTACAGCATTTCTAGTCTGTTTTGTCTTCTTTCTGACACACTTCCCTGTTCAAAGAAGCTAGCAAGCCTAAATAATACAGAAGCACTATTAAAACCTGTGGTTGGAGTTGTGCAGAAAAAAGACCCCCTCCATACAAAATGTAAGACTAGATGCCTGGAAAGTAAAAGAGCCTTGAAGAGTGAATATAGAAGGATCCAGAAGGAGGGGAGCAAAAGGGTCTTGAAGGTCACCACTGCACCTTCTTGAATGTGATCATCTTCATTCCTCAGGGGAAATCAGAGCAGCAGCTTCCCAAATGCTGCCAATTCAGCGGCATATTTACCTTTCGGCAGCAGCAGTATAAAACTCATCTCCCTGAGAGCTCAGTCCTGTTCCATAGCATGTGCCCATGCTAACATATGCATGGAAAGCTAGTGGACAACCTCCCAAAAATGGCCTTTTCAGGGAAATAATCTTATGAGGGCAGCAAGAACATTACAGTGCGTCTGTATTGTTGAAAGAAGACACAGTGCTCACTGGAAAGGAATGCTCCAGATGATACAATTCTTTTCCTTATTTACACTGACTCCATGAATGCTTGCATTATTGACGCTAGTGCAGCTGCCTGCTATCACTGATATGCGAGAAGAATCAAGTTGTGCAAGACTGGTGAAATGCTTACTTAACATAATTATCAAGTTATTGCAGTAGCCCTATACTAAAATATCCATTAATTTACTATTCCAGTATAAATGCTCTCCTGTAACAGCAATTTTAACTCAAGATGCCCATGTTAATGAAATGTTACTATAATTTTCATCAAAAAAAAAGAGTGCTAATGCAATGTAAAATTCTATTGATGTTTCATTTTAAGATTGCTGTCTTCCATATATGTCTTCCGAGAATAAGGAACTAAGATCCGGCATCTAGAGTTACTCATTCTGCAGGCAAGCTCCCCATTCATCTCTGACAAGAACAAATTCATTCCGATGCAAACATTCCTCTTACTTCCATTCTTGAGACAACATCTTACCTACAGTTTATGGCAATCAAGAAAAATTGTGTGCTCATTTACTTGTGAAGTAAAGACAAATCACTAACTACTGTGGAGTCTGGTTAAACATGCTGCATGTCACCATCTTTTTTTTGCTGCTATGCTTTATGTCTTCTACTGTTTTATGAAAGATGGGAAAAGGATGAACAATGCAGTGGCATAGTATGGTTGCTCATTTGCAGGGTAGGGAATTAAATAGGGCCTTTGATCCATGCAACTAACAATTTTCCTTCTGTGGCAGTACAGTTGTATTAGTATGCTTAGTAAGCCTGTCCTTTGAAAACAGACCTCTGGAAGAGGATGAAACTTGATGTAGAAGTGAAAACGGTCCCAGTTTTGGGGGATTTTTGGTGGGTGTTTTTTCTCACCAATAGACCAGGCTCTTTTTCCACATTCTGATTATTTCCCAAACTGCCCTTTCCCAAGCATGCAATGGAGCAGATCATCCTGAGTGCCATCCCACAGCATGTACAGGACAACCAGGGGATCAGGCCCAGTCAGCATGGGTTTATGAAAGGCAGGTCCTGCTTAACTAACTTGATCTCCTTCTATGACAAGGTGACTCACTTAGTGGATGAGGGAAAGATGTTGTCTACCTGGACTTCAGCAAAGTCTTTGACACTGTTTCCCACAGCATTCTCCTGGAGAGGCTAGCTGTTTATGGCTTGGGTGGGCGTTTACTTTGCTGGGTAAAAAAACTGACTGGATGGTGAGGCCCAAAGAGCTGTGGTGAATAGAGTTAAATCCAGTTGGCAGTCAGTCACAAGTGGCATTCCCGAGGTCTCAGTATTGTAGCCAGTTCTGTTTAATATTTTTATCAGTGATCTGGATGAGGGGATCGAGTGCACCCTCACTAAGTTTGCAGATGACACCAAGTTGGGTGGAAGTGTCGATCTGCTGGAGGATAGGGAGGGATCTGGACAGGCTGGATCAATGGGCTGAGGCCAACTATATGACGTTCAACAAGGCTCAGTGCCGGGTCCTGCACTTGAGTCACAACAACCCCATGCAATGCTACAGGCTTGGGGAAGAATGGCTGGAAAGCTGCCTGGTGGGAAAGGACCTGGGGGTGTTGGTCAACAACCAGCTGAATATGAGCCAACAACATGCCCAGGTGGCCAAGAAGGCCAATAGCATCCTGGCTTGCATCAGAAATACTGTGGCCAGCAGGACTAGAGAAGTGATTGGCCCCCTGGACTCGGCACTGGTGAGGCCGCACCTCGAATACTGTGTTTAGTTTTGGGCCCCTCACTACAAGGACATCGAGGTGCTGGAGCGTGTCCAAAGAAGGGCAATGAAGCTGGTGAAGGGTCGAGAGCACAAGTCTTATGAGGAGCGGCTGAGGGAGCTGGGGTTGTTTAGTCTGCAGAAAAGGAGGCTCAAGGGAGACCTTATTGCTCTCTACAACTACCTGAAAGAAGGTTGTAGCGAGGTGGGGGTCGGTCTCTTCTCCCACGTAACAAGTGGCAGGACGAGAGGAAATGGGCTCAAGTTGTGCCAGGAGAGGTTTAGATTGGATATTAGGGAAAATTTCTTCACCGAAAGGGTAGTCAGACACTGGAATAGGCTGCCCAGGGAAGTGGTTTGGTCCCCATCCCTGGAGGTATTTAAAAGATGGGTAGATGTGGTGCTTAGGGATATGGTCTAGTGGTGGATTTGGCAGTACTAGGTTAAGAGTTGGACTTGATGATCAAGGGTCTTTTCCAACCTAAACGATTCTATGATTCTATGATTCTAAGCATGTTATTGAACTGGTTTTGCATCTTCAGGCTCAGCACTATTCATACAAATCTTTCTGCTGCCAAACCAAAGATAATGTTTACCTCTGTATTGCTGTACTGCTCCCAAGCCATCAAAAAAACCACCCAGAAAAGAAACCAACCCAACCCAACCAAACAAACAAAATCATCAGACTGGCTTTGCTTCAGACAAAAAAAAAAAAAAAAAGGCTACTTTTCCTCTGATTTCTGGTTTATTCACATGCAGATTATAGTGTTTTGTCCTAGCTCTTCTATCTGTAATCATCAAGGTGAGAAATTTTTTCTTCTTAGGTGAAAGCTAGGATTGCCTGGTACTCAAGTCTGTAGCTGTTTTACTGAGAATCCTAAGACACAGAAATTAAAAATGCTTACATTCTCTCCTCTTCCTAAATTTGCCTTTAATTCCCTTATTTATTTTACCTTTAAAAAAAAAACCAACACATTTTTTCATCTCGTCTTTCATCTTTCTCCCAACATTGTGAATGTTCCAAGACATGAGGGTTTTTTCCCCCTTCCAGTACTCTCTTCTGCTGAAGGAAATCAATATTTCCTACCTCTGAAAGTGACTTCTCAGTTTACAATACAAACTCCAAAGACAGAGACCTCAAGCAGCTCATCTGGGAAAACAACTACTGGGCACGGACAACGTACACCCGTGTGAAAGTTGCTGTGCTGGGTGGAAGAGATGTGCACCCAGAGCCTTCACACCCTACCTGGGAAGATAAACCCATTGCTCATGGTAGAGCGCACTGCAGCTCCCTCCTTCACCATGTGTCTGGATATTCTTCCAAAGGAAATGACAACATGGAAAGAACGATACGCACCCAGGTCTTATCAAAACATGCCATTCCGCCAGGATTCAACAATGGGTACCACAGACTAAATCAGATACAGTCTCTCAGGTCTAAACCATATAAAGGCTGGCTTGCTTTCTCTGTCTTTCTTTTTTTCTCTGAGGCCTTCTTCTTGCTCAAGAACAGCAACAACAAAGACCATTTAAGAAACTGTCAAGCAACATCACAATTGCCAGTCATTTATCAGAAACAGGGAGAGTAGCCTCAAAAGAGCTTTGAACAACCTGAACTCGGTAATACTGCTAACCTGCCGGTAGACTCAACCCAGTGTCAAAATGAAACTGACTTCTCAAAGACAAGACTAAAGAGTTTATGAAATGGTTCAAATACAGGAGGGCCCAGGAGTCCACCCAGGAGGGGAAAAGTTTGAGAAAACATACAGAGAGAGAGAGATGATAGCTCATCTCCGAGGCAGATGATCAAACACATAACACACCTGCAGCAAGCCATACCATATTGGCTAGCCAGGAACAACTTCAGACCATCAGCCTACAGGGGTGTACAAAATGGGGAACAAACCTTCTCAACCACCACCAACCATATCAGAATAAGCTTCAGAAACAGAAACTTCTACCCATTCAAGACTCAGAAAAACTTATTTTGGAGAAAAAATGGCTGCCAAAATGTCAAAAAGCACTCATGTGGTTATACTATGTCGACACCTAAAATGTACTGAACATTTAAGCAATGGAGATTTTTCACCTAGTAATTAGAGTTATAAAAAACAGTGGGTATTATCCGGCACATTATTTTTAAGTACCCTGCAGACCATACAGAAAATATCACATCAACTTGCCTAGGTTTAATCATATGAAACCTCCTACTTAAGTTCTCATCAGCAGTAAATGCACCAGTTATAAACCAGTCCTCCCCTCACATATGAAAGACAGCTGTCCATCAAGAGCACCAATTTATTCCACCTAAATCTGGAAAAAAATCAGTTCTGCATCCACTGAAAATGCTAAAAACTCTACTTTCAACACAATTCAAGCAATGATAAACATAAGATCAATACGGTATTGACAGGTGCTACACTTCTGCTTCCCTTCCATTACCAACGCCTGTTCTGATCACATCATTTCTCAGTAGGACTGATGCCATACAGCACTTATTTTTCAACACTGACAAAAAATAGGTAACAAAAATAGGTAACACATAGATCAGTTTTCTTCACAGTAAAAGAAAAGCAAAGCTCAGTTCTTTGCCTGATTCACGTTTACACAATCAGGCAAGAAAGGATTGTTTTCTGTTAAGTTTATCCGTATCATCTTGAGATGATTTGCTCAACAGAAGGGAAAACCGGGTTTTCTCTTATCCCTTATGCTAGCCTGCAAATGAATCAATAAACTATTAATTTATATATCAAATTTCATAAAGATATTCTCTTTAGAAGCCATATTTTGCAAGATAATAATTGTTTTGAAATGAGAAACCTCTTTTACAGGCTAGGAGAACAGGAAGATCTAGTGCTTTGCAGAAGGCTCCCAGATGTCTTTACAGTATAGGCAACATATTTATAGGGATGGTTTATCTCACAAAGCCATTACTCACCTATTGGCAATTGCAGAGGCCAAACTCATTCCCAACTGTGAAACATCCCCTAGCAACTTCAGGAGCTGTTTACATATGGGAAAATAACATTGAGATCATATTTAAAATTTTAAACTCTGCTCAGCCCATTTTTGGTTTTTGAAAAGACCTATGCACAAGTCATCTTCTACTCTTTATACAGGGATTAAAAACCATGCTGATTACCCGTATACTTGAAGAAGCTGAGAAATGGTAATATTTTTCCACAAGAAGAGCATATGCATAACATGTCTGCATATTGACAGTATGAGAGTTTTGGGGGAATATTAGCAATTATCAGTCACTCAGGTAGAAATAAAATTATGTTACTGATTTTTTCATAACGAGTTCTAAAATATTTTTCTCATCAGTCCTGGTTGGTTTTTTCCTCCCTGAGCGTCCTCTAGATTTAAATCAATATATACTAGCAACAGAGTCAGTCTTATCCAGGAACATACCAAGCACTAACACAGTCCTCTCTGTTTGTTTTGCTGTCTGGACTGCAGCTGCCCATGGTCAATGAAAAGATGCCTTCTCTCATAAATGTTTGCTGTTGGTGTAACTTCTTCCTAACTATTGACTTTCATTTCTAATACAACATCTTTCAGTATGTTATTCACTCAATAAAGCTACAGCAGTGTATCAGTCTAAACACACTTGGTGTTTGGCCTTCAGTGCTCATGAAACATGAATTTAAATACAAGGTAAAATACCTACTTCACAGTCAGTCATATTTTACACTGGTCTTTTGTTAGAGAGGAATTCAGTCCGTAGTGGTTTGGGGGTCGGGAGAGGGGGAGGCCACCGCCTTAGGAAAGATTTAGTCTCTCGGTTTTACGAAAGAGCATACATAAATTCAGGCAAAGGAATAACCCATACAATTTCTCTAAACAATTCAAGTTTCTGAATGCACAAAATCCTTATGAAGGTGACTGGGAACAACTCTATTTTAAGGCTGGCATTCTAAAACCAGCTTCAAATGATATCTGCAGTATTGTTTTCCTCTAAAAGCTGATGTTTAAAATCAGTCAGACATTTCAGACAGAGTAATTGTTTAATCTTCAGACTTCTTGGCAGTTTTTGCTTGCTTTCTTTGTGCACTTTTTAAGATAAAATGTGGCTCTTGAAGAAATCATTCCTTGGCAGTCCTGTTTTTCATTATTGACCAGTTATCTGCAATAAAATGTCACCTGTCCTGCTAGAACAGGAATCTCAAATACATCACATAAAGAATTTTTTTGAATGGTTGGATTTAGTATTTTTTATCAATAGGTAAAATAATTAAATGGATAAAGATATCATACATAAAACATGTTACATTATAATGAAGTGTATGTGCTGCTCACACAAACATAACCGGGCTATACAAGGGGGCAGGTACAAAGGAGAAACCTAGAAACAGTAAAAGAAGAAACCCAGCATACCTGGACCTCATTCAATGTCATATTTTTCTGCCTGGTTTTGTTTGTTCTTTTTCTAAAACAAAGACATATTGGTGTTGATTTGTTAGCATCTAATGGCTCATTTCTGATGATCTTTAGAACCTATGTATGACAGGAATTCTGATCAATTCTATGATGTCAGCCTGTAGGTTTTACTTCAAAACTGTAAACCAAAAAGGTCTCTCCATCACGAGAGGCTTCCAACAGAATCTACTAGCTAAGGGGCAGTTGCAAAGCCTCAATGTTTGACATTGTTTCAGGCAACAGTGGTTATGATAAGGGGAACCAGGAATTTTTTCCTGCCTCTAAAGAGGAGAATGCAGAATGGAATTTCCCACCAAGGCAGAGAAAGAAGCCTGGGAATTTTAAAGATACCTGGCATTAGACAGAGGATATCTTTGACTCTTTTTGACAGCTCTTCAGATTGAGATATCTAGAAACTATCTAGGCACTATATATCTCTATAGATATTTAGATATTTTGAATTTGAAAATATGCAGTTGCACCTGACAGAGGCTGTAAGGAATGGGGACAAGAAGATGGGAGGATTTGATGCTAACCCATCATGCTTGTAGTGGCATATGGAGCAGCAATCACAACTGGGAAATATGGGGAAAGCAACATCCCACAATTTAAATGACACACGACTTTAGAGCACACAGTGGAAAATTCAGTGTTACTCAGAATACAGCTACCTGTTGTTTCAGGTAGCTAGTTATTGTAGAATTATTGAAAGCTCTGATAGGTTTATTTTTCCTGATAGTATTTTTGAACATTTTTTTAAACAGATTCCAGATACTTTATTTTTTAAGTAGCACAGAACAAAGGCCAGCTATATTCCCCTAATGAGACTGTGACTATGAAATCAAAATATGACTGTTCAATCTTAATTTTTCATCTGCTTAACTTCTGACAAATCCATAACGAGGGCTCCCAAACAGAGGATGGCACATAAACACTCTCAGGTTCCTAGAGATTCTGCTGCTGTTCCCAGATGAAGCATTCAAACAGGAATCCTTTAAAAACCCTGATCTTGAGCTTTAGAAACATTCTTCTACAAACTACAAATATACACTCAAATTGGCATCTGGAACATCAGCTGCTTTCCGCCTGCATCAGACACTGTCCCTCCTGTAGCAATTCAGCCAGTGTTATGTAAGGCAGCACAAACAGCAAGACTTTCTGCTAAGCATTAGTTCTTTCACATGGGTAAACCAACTAAGCAAACATAACTGAAAGACATGCAAAGTACTATTCTAGTCTCCATTACATTGATTTCATAGTAGCATAACTATTAGGATGTTTCCAGATTGATTTGTGGCATGTTATTTTGCTGACAGTTCCTGGATTGGATTTAGATTTGTTCAGTGATGAAAATGAGAATTCAGAAGTACTCAAATGAACATTTAGAAACATTAAAGCGGGGGACGGTGGGTGGAGGAAGATCTGAATATGTGCCTGCTTCATCCCATTTATCCTGCAGTGGTGGTGTATCTCTTTGAAGTGCTGGTATGGGGGAAGAAACTGCATTACCCAAATACCATTTACATAATCAGTTTTTCCACATTTAAAGAAGACATTTCTCTCTGTGTTACTTTAATTTGTTCCTTGTAATGATACACCTGTACCAGTAAACGTAAAATATATGTTAATTTCCTCCACCCTTTCTACTTCAAAAAGAACAGGTCACATCTAGCAAAGCAAGTATTATCTTTATGGCACTGACAAAAAAACTGTACGTTGACTGGAAATTCATTATTTTGCTTCCGTCTGAATCCCTTCCCTACCCTTGAAAGAAAAGAAATCTCTAGTTACTATTTACAGTTCTGAAGCTCCAACCAAGTACAGATAGCTAGATATATATAAATCACATATCTAAGCCCAAATTCTGGGGACCACATAACACAAAATAATGTGCATATTCATTTAGACATTTGTTGCAGCTGAAAACAGAAAGCCTATCTACATGAAGATTATCGTCACAAAGTACACTTCAAGTTAAGGCTCTGATGCATCTGACAGGAGTAATGGGTCAGGATTGTGCTGCAAATCTGTATGTATTATTCCATGCATGTGGTAACTTGTGTGTTTGTTATCATCACTGTCCAGTGTCACACGAAGGCAGTTAAACAAACAAATTCAGTGTTTTCATACTGTGTCATGATTGGATATCACCCTTACACTCACCAAGACTATACCGGAAGTATTCATTTGTGTCAGTTTTTTAGGTGTCAGTGTCATAGCCTGGATCTTGTGAGGAAAACCTTCAATTCAACCAAAACTAAGAGGAATTACCTTCTGTGGGTTGCTACACATGGTAATGCCCACCTTCAGAGCATTTCACCAGCCCTCCATGGCCCACTGCCATGCAATTACCAGCAGTGAGAACTGATCAGTGCTGGTAACGCTCAAAGAGAGGCAGAGAAAACAGCTCCAGAAATGTGTGCTCTTCTCCCACTGTAATATCTTTAGACTGAGCACCTGCTGCGGTAAATCCTACTTAAGATTTCCTCTGCTAGGAAATACAAACACCAGGTTCCCCGTCCCGTCCCGTCCTCCCCCCCCCCCCGGCTGTACTGCTCTCTGCCACGCTGCCCAGCCCGTTCCCCGCTGTGCCCCTGGGTCACCACGCAGAGTGGCCGGCAGCCCCCAGCACTGCCGCGAGCCTAACGCTGAGCAAACCAGTAGCACACAACGCTCCTTCATGCCACTCACGGTTGGTGCAGCACACCGCCTGCCTGCTGCACGGGGGCACACAGAAGAGGAGAACAGGTCTGTCTGCAGTGATGGCAGCCAGACCCCATCTCTACGCATCTTGATTCAGCAAAAGGTACCCCATTTCTTGATCCAGGTAGCAATTCAAGTATCGCTGTGGATAAAACAAACTCTTCTTTTTCTCATTGTACTGATGGCATGGAAGCTCATTATGATCATCCTTTGACCTAAAACATACTGCCTTCCCCATACCCACTTTCTCTCACATACGTATGGATTATAGCTGTCATCCAAATAACCAGCTGCACAGGTGTGCATCAGACAAGCCACTCTGTTGCACGGTTTGTCAGTTTACATGTCTTGTTACTGGCAGAACTACGCTGCAGGTGAGCAATCACACCTTTAATAACCTCATCCAGATGGGAACGTTCCGATTTCTTTCCTATCTGTTTTCCTACACTATTTAATTATTTCAGCCAACACCATGAACGCATCTCTGATGCAGCCGCAAAGGCTTATCCAGCTGGAAGAGCTGCCAGAGCCAGCTCCTGATAAGTGGACTGGCAGGCAAACAGTGGCAGCACCGGTCGCATGACATCGCGTTTGTCAGCCCTGCCCAAGCTCCGACAGCACCGCACAGTCCTTCCTCAGCCTGCCCTGCGCAGGCTTTGCACGCTTTTTGCCACTTTTGCCTCTGTTTAGGCTTGCCACCTTGTATGGTCTCCCAAATCAACGCTTGACAGGAATACTCTCTCTACAGCATTACCTTGATCCATTTCAAAGTGGTCCTTGGAGGGTTTACGCCGCTATTGAACGGCAATAAAGTAGGACGTTGCCGAAATACCGCTGTGACAAGTGATCGATTCTGCTTCGCAAAGGCTCCCTGAAAAATCTGAAAGGTAAACGCTCCTGATGGCTGCTACTCCACCAATATGATCCAATAAGGAATTTCCAGTACTTCCATCAAAATAATAGCTGTTGTTACAAGTAGCTGAATTTATTCTCCTACAGGTAAATCCTTCACTTTTGACTATCAGTATAGACAAAACAGTAGTTTTTAGCCATAAAAAATGCTTTTTTTACAGAAACATACAAAAGATGCCAGATAAAGTAATTCACCATTCCATGTTACCTCAAGAAAGGGCACTATTCTGGGGGAGAAGGAAGATATTTTATTAAACATCATATTGTGCAAGTGGTAAGCTGATTCTTTCTCCCATCAAAGCACATCAAGTGGGAAGCCGAGACATGAAGCACAGAATTCAACAGTTCTTGGCTTCTGAGACCAAGGCTTTTCTGTGTACCTTACTTTTTTTAAAGGACTGAAATAAAAATTAAAATAAATAAAAGATTTTAAAAAATAATTGCAAAATGGCATGCAATTTGGTGAAATGCATTGTGTCTTGAAGATCCAGTGAAATCAGAGCCGAGCAAACATTATTGTTGATATATTTAATAACCACTCATTTTTTTTCATCTGAAAGCAATCTATTGAAGGCTTCATCTCAAATCTGAGTGAAGTTGGTAACAGACGGTATCTGTATCTCATCTGAAATGTAAATGAGTCATTCTTGTCTTTTGGAGGACTAGGATAGAAGAGACTGCTCTTCAGTCTTGTGGTTAAAAATAACTTTCCACTCGTCACACACAATATCCCCTTTAATGATCCCTGCTTAGTATTACTTTCCTGATGACCTATTAAACAAATGGGGACATGACACATCCTCCAAAATTCAAGGAAAGTCAGATATTTAAAATAAAAATAAGCACATGTAACGCAAGACCAGGTATTACATTACATCTAAAAATATCATACTAAGATTCAGGAAATTTAAAAAGGACAAAATAGGGGTATGAGATGCTGCACAGAAGGGCTTCAAACTATTGACATTCCTGAATGTTCAGAAGAAATGCTGCTCCAGTGAAAATCTACTCGGCTTCAGACCCTGCCAAATGTTGGAATTGTTCCAGCTGGTTCCTCAGCTGTTCTCCCTTCCCTTAAAGTAAGCTGAAAAGCCATTACCCCCTGAGTGTGAAGAAGCTAGATCGTATGTCACCTTTGCCTGTATTCATGCAAATATCTTCTGATAATCATGATAAAACGCTTGCCCAAGCACAATGGATTAATGATTGCAACATACTCTCAATTGAGCTCTTCTACGGTAGTTTGTCAACATTAAAGATATGTAAATGTTGAAGTGGACAATGGCAATACATCATCTGGGAATTTCTAACTGTAATAATCTAATTACAACCTTTATAACATTGTTTTCTCACTGCAAGACATTTAAAGTGTAATGAAGAAGAACTCGAGACCAATCTTACAGGAGGCTTCTTTGTAGGTTTTAACCCAGTTTTCTGGACTGGGGACGGAACAAAGCCTGTCGCTAGGAGGATGGATGGACAGACTGGATCAGAGATGCTATTCTGGGAAAGATTCCACTCTGGATACATCAGTGGAAAGAATCACTGTCCCACAACACGCCTGCCCCATTTTGGGGCTCGTGCACACTAAGAGGCATGCAGAAACAGCCAGTCGCTTCAGCTATATCTTCAGCTACATCTGAATTAACTCAAGTACCAGAGGCTGCATCAGTGTGCTAACTACAATATTATAATGGGGTTAATTTACTGGGTTGACAAGGTGCACTGTCAGTGATTCCCAGACTTTCGGGATCAGATAGGACTGACCCCATAAAATTACTAGGCAGCAAGGTGGGGAAGAAGCTTTCACAAAACAGTGGTGATTATGTCTTAATATTGCATAATGATTTCTGATCTACTCCACTACAGATGTTTTTATGCATTGACAGAAATTACATACTTCAGTCTTTAAGTTTTTTTTTTATTTCCTCACATTTTTTAATATTATTTTTTCTCTAATAGTAAAAACCTTTTCTTTTTAACAAAACCTAAGAGACATGAACTAGCATATTCTGAAAGTTGCCTAAATATTTCAGGTATGCACTATTCTACAAGTTTAAATGAAAATTAGTGAGATGGTAATTTGAATATCAGAATTAATCATTTGAAATGTTTCAGAAATTATAAGCGAGTTTAACTGCATCATGCATAGACCTGCTGTGTCCCACTGCTTTAGTTGTGAAAAATGTATAGCCCTAAATATTAAAATTCCATAAAATTAATTCAACACTAAAAATACTCCAATATCTCTAGTCAGAAAAACAATGACACTAAGAAAGTGTCACTAGTTTGAGAACTGAAAAATGGGATCTTCAAGTAGTAACTTACCTAAGTAATAAGGTAATTACCTAAGTAATAAGGTAAGTAATAAGGTAATAAGTAAGAAGAAACCTAACTAGAGCAACATTTTAATTGCACAGACACAGCTATGAGTCTTTTACTGTTCAGTTACAGTTTAGGTGATGGCTTCTTTTGGAGGATCTTAAGGTTAAGACTGCTCAGGATGAAGGAGGGTTAGAGCACTGCAGTTTTAAACAAGTGTTGGGAGATCACTTAGCTACTCTACGGTTCAATAATGATGATGATACTTTGCTAGTTAAGGGGATAGTGAAAAGGTAACTTCACTAAAAACCATTACATTGGGTTTGTAAACTTTTTTTTTTTTTTAATTCCAAGTATAACAAAATACGGAAAAGTCAACTGGGGGAAAAGCAAAAACTTCACTTTTATTACTGGTAAGTCACTGAAGCCATCACATTATCAGCTATATTTCATAAGAAGAACATTTTTAGACAATTTTTTTTTGCCCAGAAATTTCTTTACTTTAAAAAAAATTCTAAAATTGTGACAAGTTTTATGTATTACTTCATATTGCATGACTTCAACAACAGACCTTGCCTAAAAAGAACCACTTACTTATGCATATTCTGCATTAAAATTAATCTATTCAAAACACACACCCCCTCTTGCTAGCGTTATTTTTTTTTTTCAAACACCTGGAGACATATTAATATTAGTGTGCCAAGTGTTAAATTGTATTTAAAAATAAATGATATAAATTTCAGTATGTAAAGTACTTGATGATGTGGTGTATTTAAGAAGCAATTTCCCTAACAGCAAGAAACCTTACTCTAGCCTCATGACAATAAAGACACAGCAGCCTGAAATACACAATATTGTTGACCTTCTGTACTTCAAAATTGTTCCAATTTTTAATTCCTATAGTATTTTTGCAGATTGTTGTTTGCCATCCCATTTCTATCTATTGCCACTGATACACAAATAACAAGAGTTGAAAGCCTATTTCCTGTACATACAAAATGTGCACTGCTCCTTACCTACTCAACCAGGGTTTTTATTTACTATTGGGTTACACTAACTTTTCCCTAGCTAAGGATTATATTTCGTTTACAGTTTTAACTCAACCCTTCTTACTTCTTCACCTTTCCCTTCAGCCATTCTTCCTCCACACTGCTGCCCAGGAACCATCTATTGTCCAGGACTGTGTGACCAACTTTCCCAGCTCCCAGAAAGAAGGAAAACAAGAGTAGCAGGGAAAGCCATCTGCTGAAAAATCAATAGGCGCCACTTTCACACCAGCCATTACTTCATCTGTATGCCCAGATCTCCACGTTGCAGGAGTGGAGGTGCACAGCTTTCACTGCACTTCTAGGCATCTTCCAAGTACTGAAACCGCAGGACCTGGGATCAACCCCCAAGGGTTGTGGCCAGTATAACTTGCTTCCTCCGTCCTCCCTAACAACCTTACACTGCGACTCCAAAGTTTCTCCAGCATCTGGTGCTCAGCCTGTGCACATCGAAACAGAATCTCACAGAAACAGTGGGAGGCAGAAGCCAGACATGGCAATGGTGGGCTTGTCCTGACTTCAGTTCTCTCCCACTATCACTGAGGCTGTAGCCATCCTCAACAAAGGGATACATCTGGCCTGGCAATCTCACTCTGTTTTGATAAAACAGTTTTTAAAAAACCCAAACAAACCCCCAAAAACTCTTATGTAAAATTGCAACACAATTGCAAAAGTACTGAAACTCAAACCTGACACTTTATTACATAAATCCCATTTTATTTATAAATCCCTACAATGTGTGTTTGCTCAGCATGGTAAAAAAAAGAGAATACAAACCCTACAACAACAAAAGAGGCAAAGTTGTTTTGTTCTGCATTTCTATAATATGTGAAATCACTAATCTGTGATCGCTACTGCTAGCTAAATAATGAATCACAAAAATGATGCAAATTCTGTGGATCCAGAAAGATTTTCCATTTGTAGCTGACTTCAGTGGCCAGTACAGGTCCCTGCAATACTGTAAAATGCCGTTTGCAGAATGTTCACATGGCTTGAGAAAAGTAGTACTTACTGAAATGTAGTTAAAAGTAAATAAGGAGAGGTGAGAACAAAAGGAATTAAGAGGTATTAAAGTACAGATTCTTTTGCTAGCCCCTCTGCAGAAATATATCCTGTAACCATCTGCCTACCTCACCAACGAGTATGAAACTCTTGTGCTTATCTAGAGCAAATTATGTGGTTGTATAGAAATATGATTCACACATGATAATGTGCATTCATTGCACTTTTCTGCATTTGGGGCTTTCTTATCAATCAGAATTTCACTCTCCAGTCTTCATCTGACCAAAGAAACATGATCTTTCCCAATTTTTCTTGTGCACCAACCTGACCTTTTAATGGAATTTAATATACAAATTAATGTCATGCAGACAACATACTTTCCTTCCCTTGTCAATACCCTGGGTCATCCAGTAGACCTGGCAATTTATCCACATTGGACCTGACAAAGACCCAAAATCATATTCGATATTCCCAAATAAGCTTCTAAATGCTGAGTAAATTCAGGTTATTGCAAGAAGAAAATAAAAAGCATCCATGTGTATCTAAGTAAGACTGTAATCTCATCTATGTGAAAGTCATTTAAAACACGGTATTATATTTGTTGATATATATGTGTAAGTAATATGTACACACTGACAGGAACTGTCATTAGAGAACATATGCAGTCATAATGGGTAATCAGAGCGTAACATGAGAAAAAAAGACTTACTTAAATCTCTGCCTCATTTAATGGCGATAAGATCTTTTCCTTTTAGTTCTTTATGGAAAGTAGAAGTTTTCAGGCATATGTATGTTTAATATGATTTATTTAGATATTCACCTTTATACGAGACTGTTTAATCCATTTCCTTCATCACTGTAAACTATTTGGAAAAAAATTTGATGATCAAGACTAACAACATAATAAAGAAAAATGTGCACAATACTGTCACATAAGAAGTACAATCCTATCTACTTAGGATCAATTCTATCCCAAATCAACAAAAAAACCCCAAAACAAAACATTACAGAATCTGGAAGATAAAGCCATAATCTTTTGCTTGCTTATATTACCAACAAAGAGAAAAAAACCTTGCCACAGCTTTTTTCTTTTCTTTTTTTTCGGGGGCAGAACTGCAAGTGTGGTCACAGGGAATATGACAGAACTCTAATTGAGCCCTTAGATATTTGAACTTGCAACACTATTATTGTCACTAATGACACCTAAAAATCGTTATTTAAGTAAACTCATCTGCATTGAATGAGGCAAAAAAATATTGTTATGAAGACTACAGCTGGCTGCAAGACAAAAATACAGGGTGATAAAAAAAAATGATGTATTATTTGCCACACCTCGAATACTGTGTTTAGTTTTGGGCCCCTCACTACAAGAAGGACATCGAGGTGCTGGAGCATGTCCAGAGAAGGGCAACGAAGCTGGTGAAGGGTCTGGAGAACAAGTCTTATGAGGAGTGGCTGAGGGAACTGGGGTTGTTTAGTCTGCAGAAAAGGAGGCTCAAGGGAGACCTTATTGCTCTCTACAACTACCTGAAAGGAGGTTGTAGTGAGGTGGGGGTCGGTCTCTTCTCCCACGTAACAAGCGACAGCACGAGAGGAACAGCCTCAAGTTGCGCCAGGGGAAGTTTAGATTGGATATTAGGAAAAACTTCTTCACCGAAAGGGTAGTCAGACATTGGAACAGGCTGCCCAGGGAAGTGGTTGAGTCTCCATCCCTGGAGGTATTTAAAAGATGGGTAGATGTGGTGCTTAGGGATATGGTTTAGTGTTAGGTTAATGGTTGGACTCAATGATCTTAAAGGTCCTTTCCAACCTGAACAGTTCTAT
This sequence comes from Nipponia nippon, assembly GCF_047370975.1. Classification (NCBI taxonomy): domain Eukaryota; kingdom Metazoa; phylum Chordata; class Aves; order Pelecaniformes; family Threskiornithidae; genus Nipponia; species Nipponia nippon. The sequence continues at coordinate 77,878,050 of NW_028262290.1, read as the reverse complement.
GATTCTATGATTCTGTAATTAAATTGAAGAAAGGCTGTCTTCATCAATAAGTGGCAATGGAGATAACTGTCATGGTAAATACGAGAAGGTGATGCAAACTTAGGAGGAAATGTGTGAAAGGAAAGGCTGAAAAAGGAATACAAAGGAATTGTGAAATAACCAAAACAAGCAGAAAATAGTCAAAGGACATTCATACTACAAATGTGAAAACTGATAAATTACAGAAACCATCTCAAATTGGAATATTACAACAATGAAGAAATCTAGAAAGCACTAATGTGGAAAGAGACTGTGCAGATTACAAAATGCAAATTACTTTGCAATGCCACATGAAGACATGAGACACGGAGATTGTAGTTACTAAGTCAACCCTCCAGCTGCCATCTTGAATATGATTCTTGCAAAACAAAGATATTTGCAAATCGGGCACATGTTACAGAAATCAGAACATTTAAGAAGAGATTCAGGTTTGTGAATTTAAGCAAAGATAATGCTCTGAAGAGTAAGATACAGAATTTATATATATATATGTATAACTCAGCTAAAATGGTATGTACAAGAAGCAAATAAGAAAAATGCAATTCAACATGATTAATGTAGTCAAATTTTAAACTGTTCAAACTAACTCTGCCTGAACAATATAATTCAAGAACTTAAGATCTTACACAAAATTGACGCTACTGATAAATGTGTTATTTTACAGGAAGTTTATCTTAAGCTATAAAATCAATATGAAGCTTCATAGTAGTAACAGAAAGAAAACCTGTTTCCTAACTGGCACATGCATGAAAATATGATTTTTTTTTTTTAGGTCTTGTGAATACATATATGTGGAGGGACAGAAGGTGTTTTTTTTACCCTGATTGATAGACTGAAAAGGTTTTTCTCCCACTGTCACAGATACTGGACTGTGTGCAGTTCTCTTGGCTTTTCGGTTGCTCTAAATGAAACCTCTAGCATTTCAGTTTGTTGGGTTTGGGGTTTTTTTTGTGGTTTGGGTTTTTTTTTAAACATATCCCTGTCCCAGATTCCCCAAACCAATGAAGCTTAGCCTGGGCTTTCGCTTACACTACTTAATATTTGCTGTTCTCACCCTGCAAGTTCAGATGAACTGGGGCGACTGTGGCTCTTCTTTGTGTGAGGATGAGCAGTAACGACTTACTGTGGTCTGACTAAGACAGTCTGATCAACACTTCTGAGCACTCAAGCACTTTGTATTTTTGCAGAAGTAACAAAGCTTCTAAAAGACAAACACAGCCCTAACTGGTATCTAAGTTCCTGTGATAGTGACCCAGGAAGCTTAGCTTTTCCACAATAATGAAGCTGGGAGATGTTGTGTCCTTCTCCCTGATTTCGATCTCTCAAGCAGTTACTGGTTCTCTTTTGAAAGACTGCTTCTTTTGAAACCTGCAGAAGTCCTCTTGCCTTTCCTGTTCTCAGCCCTTCTCATACCAACATGTAAATCAGTCTCATACGTTACCTAAAGAGGTAGCAAAATCATAAAAGATAAATACTTCTGGGATTGTCCCTCTGCAACACTGAAATGTTTTCTGAGAATTGACTACTGTCTTGGTCCATTATTTTTTTCCTTCCTGTTTTTCTAGACAGCCTATTGCTGAATTAAGCCAATATAATCATAAAAGCTATGTCCCAATAAACAAGCAACACACAGTGCTTTGCATACAAAAAAATTATTTTGTCACATAGTAAAATAAAACAAAAAAAATCACTATATGAACATGAATAATCTCTTGAAAGCATGTCTGTTTTCCAGTTCTCAATAAATCTATCTATAATTTATATATTATTCATATAACTTACATTTTAATTATACATTATTCTTAAACCCCTGAACTTAAACACATTTGAAATCATAAAATAACACAATTCCATGACATAATTATATTTGTGCACTTAAGATATCTATAAAAATGTATTCATATAGATTTTACAAATTGTATTTTTTATATGAATATATAAAACTTAAACATATCTCTTCTACAGCTCATATTGAATGAGCCTTACTACATCAAATGTATTTCTAACTCTTTATCTCTTACTTTTGTAAAGCTCTATAAACAGTTTAGAGGGTTTAACCACACTGACAAACCCATTGTAAATGCTACCAAAAAACTTAAGATGTCTTCTGTGCTACAAAACCTCTTTCTGACATCTATCAGAATTAAGACACGCTAAAGCCACAAAATTGGTTTAAATTCAGTTCTAAGATCAAGTTTTTTTTAATTTTAGTAACCAGAAAAAGAAGACAGAATAGTACAAATATTTGTGATTAATTAATGTAGGAGATATGTTTCTCTCATATGTTTTATTTCCCTTTCACCTGCCCATCCTTATTCATGGAGTTACCAGGATGAAAAGTATGCTTAGCACCTTGCTTGTCAACAAATTTGTAACCAGCAGACCATATTGCTTTCTTTCAAATATTAGTTAATTTAATGTAAGCAATGTGTCCTAATATCTGCATAGCATTATAGATTTGTATACTGGCAAGTGAAACTGAAAGGTATTTCACAGCCAGCATATCACAAACTGCAAGCACATGGGGGGAAATTCTGTTACCTGCTTCCTAGACTAAAAGAGAAGTGATCTTCTGACAATCCAGATATTAAGATTCATGTATTTAGCACCACAGTTGTGCCTAAAACTTCTTAAAGGGAATGCAGCTTGTAGGAAACATTTTCACCACCTATTTTATTTTTTCTTTGTGTAACAGCTTGCTAGCTGAATTATTACAGCACTAGAAACTTGCAAACAGGAACAGTTTTGAGACAAATGGTGAAAAATGACCAAAGGTCAGGATCTATGATGATACACCCTTTCATTACCTAATTCACAAAAATAAAAACGTAGAGTAGCATATCCAATGGCCATGTATAGATACAAGCTTTTCCATGGCAGGCAGGTAAGCAAAGTCAAAGAGCTCAAACCAAGAGACTCATGCAGTGTCATGCCAAAACCTTCCCTCCTGGAAATCAGGTAAACTGTCACATTTCTGAGTGGAAAACAATTCCAATGAAAGTTAAAGGCTTGCATGGCTACCCTAAATTATACTTGCTAACAAGAAATTCTGGATAGCTTCTTTAATAGTTCTCTGGTAGCTCCATCATACAAGTAATTGTTAACTAATACGTACTATGAAAATATTAAAATGTTTATTTCCTAATGTCAAATCAATTATTAAGCACATAAGAAGCCTTATGAATGGCTTAAATTATTAATTGCCATTTGTCATCTGGTCTCTTGGCTTCAGCAACATCCGAACAATATGATGATATTTGAAATCAGTATTGCTTAGTTTCAGTACTCTCAGAAACATTCAGCTACTTATTGGTGTTATTTCCCATCAGAGAGAAAAACCTTGCCACATTCGGTTTTGCGTATTTATCTGAGACTCACATTTTTATTGTACTTTGATGGAGTTACCTTAACGCTTCCCTTAGCAAAATTCATTCACATGACTTGCACAGCAAATATCACACCGCACACAAACTATGCAATAATCTTGATGAAAACTACAATCAGCTCAGCCTTTGTACTTAATTGTATGCTCCGAGATGGAAAAATCACTACAGGAAATGGAGTAAAGAAAAATAAGCTAGCAGGGAAAGAAGGGTTTCATCAGGCTCTTCTGATAAAGGTGCAGGACACATTCAGTCTCTTCTACTTTATATTACAGTAAACATCTCTCATAAACCTTATAATGAATGCCTAAAGAGATTAGAAATATAACAAGATTATTATCCCCTGATGTTATAATTTTTGACACTACTGCTCCAGAAGAATGCTGGAAGGATAAAAGACATTTAGATAGCAAAAAGACATGAACTTTTATAGCTCAGAAAATCTCTCTCTTCAGTTTTTAGATGAACTTCAGGCACAGGTCAAAGTAAATTGCCATTTAAACTAGTTCAGCAGTCCCCAAATGGAAGTAGTACATAGGAATAAAGAACTAAAAGGATGTTCCTGGATCACTGAAGTCCATGTCCCTGCTATCAAAGACATTGAATGACTTTCAGCTAAGGTCAGCATTCCACTGTAAAACCAATTCATTATTTTAATCCTTATTATCCTGACGCTATTAGCCACTCCACAAACCCAGTGCCCTAACGGCTAAGGGATTTATTCTAATTTCCAGTTTAAATTTCATTAATGGCAGGCTGATTTTTTTTTTAATGCATGTATGTGTCAATAATCCTTTATCTTCTGTAGCTTCTCCTCAAATCTGATGTTTGCAACCACGGATTATCTGTAGATGGCAGTCACACCACTCTCAGCATTCTTCTCTTCTGCTGATCTATACCGAGGTCAAGCTCTTCCCATCTCCTCTCACAAAACTCTCCTTTTTCCTGGCAATCTCGCTTGGCGCCCTCTGCATTTGTTCCAGTTTCAGTTTATCTTTTCGAATGCAGGTGACCAGAAATGTACATAGTGATCCAGGTGAGGTTTCATCCTTAGCTGGATACTTTGCCATCATAACTGAGTCTTTTCTAGACACATATCCTAATGACCCAGTGACCAACTAATGCTTCTCCTCTTCATTCTGCTTGTCCCTGCTCATTTTCTACCGACGAACTCTCAGCCTATAGTTGAAATTTCTGCCATCAGTTCCCAAATGCAGGCACCTAACATTTCCTATGATTAAATTTCATCTAGTTGCTATTACTTCAGTCCTCAAGGTCATGCTTTTCTTCCCCATAACTTTCTGATCTTTTGCTGTATTAGGAATCTTTTAACTGGGTCATCAACAAATTTCATTATAGCAGTGACATTCTGTCACCCCACCACTAGTAAAAAGCACTTATAAAGGCAAACATTCCCCAGAGATCTCCCTGAAAAATTCAGCCAGCAATCTTTCTCCCGCCTGATGCTCTCTGAAGTCACACCAGCTGCCATCTCCCCTCACCTATATGCACAGTTACTTTAATAATGCTCACCTCCTCTAGTAGTGCTTCTAGTCTTCCATTTGACACTAGAACAGATTTTTTTTTTACAAAACTGCTTTCCCTATTTAAAAAAAGAAATCGGTTCTCTTTCCATGAACAGCTATCACACTGCATTGCCATGACATTCCAAAGGTTAACAAGGGCACTTTAGGGCTAACAGGGTGTTCCAAGGCTCCACACATTATTTTACTACAGTAATCTACTGTATTACTGATTTTAATGACTACTGGCAGGTCTCTAATAGCTCAGCTTTTTCCTGTCTTCTATACAGATATAGCCATACCAGACTTGACAAACACATTTAAATGTCTCGCTATTAAGCCTGTGACTTCATATGTCTATAAAAAAATTAATATTAAGATAAAAATCATCTGTTCTTCTCCTTCCTCAAATATAACTGCAAATATGGCTTATACATGTGGATTGTGGGTTTCTTCCTTTTCTATCACACCTACTCCTAAAGCACAGTATCATCTGCCGGGCAGTATCTTCCCCTTTCGGTCAAGCCTCCTGGTTTTCCTTATGCCCTTTTTCAAGTGACTATTCACCTGCAAAGTACTTAACCATGCTCCTACAAGATTTAGTTCCTTGATCGGGATACTCATTCCTGATAGTCTAACTAATCTTGAACTTGAAAACATGTCAAGTCTCCCCCGCACTCCAGATCCTGAGCCGGCGGTACTGCTGACAGCAATTCATCCTTGCTTACCTGCGCTGCAGGGACTTCCCTGACACCTGCCCTGCTCTCCTGCTCAAACGTCTAGCTCTTTTTTGTACTGCTTAACCACACAACACGTTATTAATAATTTATGGCAGGGCTGACTTTAGATAAGGCAGGTCCCAAGCAAGGTGTGGAAATCGGACACAATGTAATTCTGTACAAAGAAAATTCTTCCCTTTCTGTGGATCCATTGGCTGACCCCACTGCCTAATACAGAGCTAATTGCCACAACCGCAGAAACTCTGTGCAGGCCCTCACTCCTCAGCACATGATAGACTGATAACCTCAGATGCCAAGAGAGTATAAAAAAATGAGAATTATAAGTACTAATACAGAAAATTTTGCCCACACTTTGTAAACCAGGGCTGCTCCAAGGTCTGAATTGAACCATTCCATACCACCACATTAAAACAAAACAAAAAAAAGTGCTTTAGACTCAGCTCAAAAAGTAACATTTAGACTAAAATAGTCAAACATATATTCTAAACACATCACTCTGTGGATAATTTTTTTCGGAAACCAGAAGTGTCAAATCCTGTTTGAAGTAATTTTTGTGCTGTAACTGAATATAGACAAGGAGGAACACATCTGGTGCCTGGGCTGTGCAAACGTATTTATAATTAAGTAGAATTGAATACCAAAATCCAGCAATGATAGAATTCATCAAACTAGTATAATGCTGTATAATTACTCCCTTTTTTTATATCATCCACTGTATGCTTTAAGAGCTCTTTTTACCCATTGCTATCAATGTGCTATGACATATTTACACACACCCTGTATAAAAGGCTGAGGAAGAATTAGACATGTCAGAGGATGACATGGAAAGGCGACTGTTGTACAATAACTACACTATCAGTGAAACAAGAGGAAACTGATTTAAATTCATTCCCTGGCATGTAACTCTACAGATAGGTACTGGATTTACGTTTTGTAAGGAAAGGTGCTCCTTTCTATAGTAAGGAAAAGTCCTAACATGACAAAATCAATAAATCACCTTTTTCCACCAGCACTACTTCCTCAGCTTGCCTGCCTTGCATTACTGGCCCTCCACCAAACACACCATCCACTGATTTAAGCATGGACCTTTCTAAGCATCATCCTTGGGTCTTTCCCCACTGAAACCATCTCCACGCATTATTGGTCACACCTTAGATTTGGAAAGAGCTGCCAGCAGGCAACTGCTCTCTCTGAGCCTCTGAATGACTTCCTTCGCTCTGCTTCTTTCCTACCACCCCTGGCCAGGTGTCCCACAATTCCTATCAGACAGCCCAGCCTCTCTCCTGGGGTGTAACAGTGTAGTGTGTGTAGGTCCTATCAAAGCATCCAAGTTCCCTGGGCCACCAAGGAAAACCAGGGCCTCCAACTGCCAAGTTTGGCACTGACAGAAACTCGGCCTGACACCAACATGAGAGGGTTGCCACACTTCTTTAAAAGAGTTTGTCAGGTACCCAAGACATTTGCCATCACTGTCCTAATTTTTTTCGTGTAAAGCCACCCAGTGCCTCATCAAGGCACCCTCCATCTCCCTCTCAATGTACTTGCTTCCCTTCATTGTCTATATAGAAAAGTAAGGGATCTTGGACTAACTTAAGAGGTAAGTTAGTTGGTATGGTTGATAGTGCAAATATCCTGGCTCCTCTCGTAGATGGGTTTATGATTACACCCACGCAGCCTAGTGACAATTACGGCCTTTGGATCAGGCTCAGCAGGCAATTACAGAGACAGCATGGGGCTTGCAGACTGGCCCAAGGGACAGAGCAACCGTCTACAGCTGTGCTGCCTTCCCCCTTCAAACAGCAGCCAGATACCTACCTGGTAATAGCTTTCTCTCCAAAGCTGTAGCTGCAGCCGAACAAGAAACAAGGAAATACAGACAGATAAAAGCAGTCTGCAGGGACAGCAAAAAGATAGCTGAAACCAATTATGATTTGCACTTATTTCACATCAGCCCACAGGTTTCTAACAAAAAAAACAATGGCCCTGACCAGCCACTTCATTTCCAGCCCTCTACTGTTCGTGAAAGTTATTTGAGCTATGTGCCTGCAGGCTCAGGAGGAACTGCTCCACATTAAATATATATTGAGTTCATAACCAAAATAGTCTCTCTGAAGTGGTATTTTTATTGTAAACAAAAGCTGCAAAAGTTCACACCTAAGGTTCCTTCAGACAACAGAGAGAAACTGCATTTAGCAGTTGCAAACAGCCAAAAGGAGCATTAAAATCACTAAGCCAAAATTTACAGGATGCGGGGTTGTCTTTTAAAGGGAGAAGGCTTGTGCACAAATGAGAGAATAACATGTTCTTTCTATAAAACATGGTATGCAGAAAATTTATGTTTCAGTAGTTACTAGTACAATTAAGATATGCCATATTTTTAACAAGCTTAGGATTCAGAAGACATGAAAGATATGGTGAAAAGAGTATTTTTAAACTCTGCTGGACCAGAACAAAAGTTAGGCTGTAATTTGAAGAAAATTAAAATAAAGCACTTGTTTTCTAAATAAGTGTGCATGAACTGGCTCTTTTTTATTTTTATTTCAATAACTTTCTAATGAGCTATGTTATTTAAAATAGAACTAATTTACATTTTACATCATATTTCTTTTCTTTCATAAAAAGGGTAAAGGAAAAACAAAAACACCCTAATAAGCCAAGGAAAATGTTTTTAAAATTCACAAAATGTAAAACTTCAATAAAGAAACTGTCAGTGATCACTGAGGAAGGATTTTTTAGATTTGCTTTCACATATAATTACAGGAGAGAACACTGATTATTGACATACGTATTCTTGATACAGAGCAATCAAAACACCAGCATCACAGGAATACACGGCAGTATTTTACTGTTCACTGCTTTTTTACAAACGTTCAAAAACATCAAACCTGTGATTAGTCTATTGTGTAAGGTGTCAAATTTCTAGAAAGATTCCCATATTTCTATAGTTTACTCTTAACAGACACTAGGTGAAAGTATACCTACAAAAGTGATCAACAAAACAGTGCTGCTATTCAAAGGGGGAAAAAATGGTTTTGGGGAAGCAAAGGGTCCCACTGCAGGTAGTCACACCAGCTCTGACTCTTAGCAGTGAGTGGCCAGGGGCCATCCTGCCGCAGCCTCTCTCCCGCCAGATGCCGAAGATGCCTGCACAGTGGAGTTAAGCCACATATCTGCAGCCAGGTCCAGGCTTTCTGGAAAAGCCCTACCCGCTCTGGGCTGGAGCCTGCATAGCTCTAGGCAAGGCAGCTGCCTGGAGCCGGCTGCTGCTGGCAGAGCTATCAATGCAGCTCCCTCCCAAATATCCTCTTCTCCAAGCAACACTTGCACGCAAAGCAAGGAGCAGACTGAAACATCGGAGGACTTGTGTCCTGGCAACCTGCGGAAAGACAATGCCTTTCCCTGGAGCTCTGCAGCCCTTCCTGCCCAACATGGCCAGCCACGTCCCTCGGATGCTGTGGGAATGCCTACTTTTTTCCTAAGACGAAAGCATGGCAGGATAAACCATCTTCACAGGCTGAACACAACCCCGGGACCAAAACATCAGCATCCCTCTTAGATCTCTTTTATGCCACATGCTTTTGAAAATCGTTATCTTGTCTTTCAAATAACAAAATTAAACTCGATAGAATTGGCAATGAGCAAATAATATGGCTAATTAAATATTTGCATCTAAACTTGAAAGTCTGAAATATTCTAGCACGACATCCCGCAACTGGCAAGGAAAATAAAGAAATCAAAAAAGTAAAACCATGTGAATTATTTAGACTTGATATCACAAAGATACAGGGACTACCATGGTGAAATCCGTATCTAGAGAAAAATAGTATGTGTTCTGATTTGCTTTTTATTACATGCAAGTGTGGCCTGGTTTGGTAGTTTCAAATACTTTAAAAAAACAACAACAACAACAACAAAAAGCAGGAAGGCAGTTTCATAGCTAGTTAATCCCTGAACCATCCAAGAAAATGAGAATATAAAAGTCACCCACAAAGGTAAGGGCTCCAAAACTAATATTACCAACACACACCAATAATTTAAATAATTTGAATTAAAGATTTTAAAGAAACTACTTCCATACTTAAAGTTCAGTATTTGCATAAATCTTTGCACTATCTGAATAACAAGTCAGAGAATTTGTTTCAAGTTTATCTTAAAGACCTAGAAGGCACCCCAGATACAGCACTACCATTTAAAGCTTATAACTCATGGAATCAGCATGAAATTTTCAGAAGATGTATTGATATATTTCAAAGCCTTTTTTCCATCCTTTGAAGGGCTTTACAATTATTATATCAGGAGTATTCCCATGTAGAGAGGCTTGGGAAAGGGAAAAGGATATGGCAGAACACAGAAGAACCGATCAGGCACAATGTTGGATATTGCACATCATTTATTGATATTTCAAAAGTGCTGGTATTAAAATGCAATTGTATTTTTGCTCTGTCTTCATTAAAAAATTTAAAAAATGTGAAGGGTACTTCACTGTTTCTCTACTGTCCTAGTTTCAGCTGGGATAGCGTTGATTTTTCTTCCTAGTAGCTGGTATAGTGCGGTGTTTTGGATTTAGGATGAGAATAATGTTGATAACACCCTGATGCTTTAGTTGTTGCTAAGTAGTGCTCACACTGGTCAAGGACTTTTCAGCTTCCCGTGCTCTGCCAGGTGCACAAGAAGCTGAGAGGGGGCACAGCCAGGACAGCTGACCCAGGCTGGCCAAAGGGCTATGCTGTACCGTATGGCGTCATGCTCAGTACATAAACTGGGAAGAGTTGGCTGGGGAGCAGCGATCGCTGCTCAGGGACAGGCTGGGCATTGATCAGCGGGTGGTGAGCCAATTGTATAGTGTATCACTTGCTTTGCATATTATTATTATCTTATTATTATTATTGCTATTACTGCTATTCTATTTCATTTTACTTCAATTATTAAACTGTTCTTATCTCAACCCACGAGTTTTCTGACTTTCACCCTTCCAATTCTCTCCCCCATCCCACTGGGGTGGGGGGAGTGAGCGAGCAGCTGTGTGGTGCTTAGTTGCTGGCTGGGGTTAAACCACGACATCTACTCATTTATTTCCCTAGAAATGCAAGGAAACTCCTAGTCCTTTTTTCTCACACGTTGCTAGAGAACATCTTGAAGGCCACAGAAAGCCTACACTGAGAGCTCAAACATTTTAAGCTGAAGAAGATAGCATCAGCAGTCTTGAACAAAACCAGCGTTTTTGCCACATTAATTGGTCACTAGAATCAAATATTCACTATACAAAGAAGTTGGTGACTGGAATCAAATGTTCATTATGCAAAAAAGCTTAAAATATAAAAGCAAAATCCTTCAAATATTTCCATATCCTAAGTATGCACATCTCTTTGGTATTTATAAAATAGATGCGGGGAGTGTCAACATGCAAACACTTAGTCACAAAAACATCTTATGAGATGTCCCACAAAAAGTAACGTGAATACTTTTGCATAGAATGATTCTTGGAAATGTACCCTGTGAAGTAAAATTAATAATATGATGAGTCTTACCTGGTCCCAGGGACAGATGATTCCTCCAAAACACATAAAGAGATATCCCATGGCAACCAGACAAACCCAGACCACCAGAGAAAATATACGAAGCAGCTTCTTAAATACAGGTTCTACGCAGACAAGGATAAATATAGCGAAAAAAATTGCTAGAGCCGTTGGAACAGTTATTAAAAATGCCACATGGTCTTCAATTTCCTGGAAACAGAGGAAAATGAAAAGGAAGTTAAAAGCTAATGTACTTAAAGGTCAGATAGCAATAACATACTCTAAACTGATTGCACATGGAGATCTCAGAACAACATGGCTGAATATCAAAACAGGATTTCTTTCTCTGTAAGAAGCTGTTATTTGGAGTATTAACTTCATAAACAACTATTAACCACACTACTGCATGGTACGTCTTTTACTAAATTGAGGAATTGAAGCAGATTGAGAAAACTGTAAATCACACTACAGTAATGCACAAGACCTGTAGGACAGAGCAAACTAAAAGGCAAACACAATCTACAGAAGCGGGATAGCCTTTCTGCTTCAGAATTCAAAAGATTTCTCGGATTAGTGCAGTTTGCAGGTGAAATTCAAGCATCCCTATTGAAGACTGCAGCTGTCAGAATGCCTCCTAAATCAACTATGTGTCCATAACTCCATAAAAGCCTTTTTGACAGTGGTATTTGCCAGGTACTATATATTTTGCTTCTGTTTTAAGTATTTATCTGGAAGGATGGGCTCTAGATTACATATATTCTAGATTACATTTTCTCCTAGCAACTGCTTGCTTCAGAATGTGCAAACAACACCCAAAGCGAGGACTAGAATCTAACTTGAAGAGAGATTCAGAATAAACAATATTTAAATTTATTTACAGAATTTACATAGAAGTCACTACACTAATATCTTTAAATCATCTAGTGATGGATGCACTAAAAAAGAATAAATATTTGATTTTATATTCCTGTATGTGTTCAAAAGTATCTCTGGTTGAAGTACAACAGCACTGTATCAAACTCTGCTCATAGGATAGGTGCTCATTCCAGCAGCTGTTACAAATTTTAACAGCCTCCTTTGTAGTAACAAGGATTGCAAAAGCAGGCCCCAAATGCCACTGTTGCAACAGTATAAAATCCTCCACTAACCACACACTTGATGCAGAAAAGCCTTGGATCCATTTATTCATGCTGGTCAAATCTTGGGAACAATGAAAGTACCTCTTTGATGATTTGAAAGACATCTAAGCACAAAGAAATAACATTTCTTTTTTCCCTAGTTTTGTAGTTGCTTCCTTAGTGCCCTGATAAATCTTGTTTATTGATGGGTTTTCAACTTAAATACTTAACATTTTATTTAAAAGCTTTTTGATGTGACTTTTTTTCCCTTTCTTATGTGTATAAGACTTGCTACAGTTAGAGCAAAACTAAAAATTTGCAAGTAAATTTGTAAATTTAAAAATATTTACAAATGCTCTCAGCATTTTTTGATTTGTTTTGTTCTGTTTTTTTCCCCGGATCTAATGTTTTACAACGCGACATCTATAGAGACACTTGCTGTAAGGTTCTTTCCCCCTCCTCTCTTCAAAGTCCTTTCTTTTTCCTTGCGGTCCTGGCTGCACTTGTACTGCACATTGCAACACCCACCTGCTGCACCAGGCAGGGCTGCCCACTCCCCCCTGCTGCAAACCCACCACCACCACACCTGAAGCTACCCCAGCACCGGGCAGCCCCCCGCCAGGAACCGCTCGTACACACAAACCGAACCTCAACTGATAACCTCCATATTTCAGCAGAAGAGGAGAGGCGCAGATTGCCTCTGTGCAGAGGGCATTAGCTGAGGCTCTACTCTGTGCTGACACCGGCAGGTTCAAACCAAGGGGAAACACCATGATGAAAGTCCACAACTTATTGTGCAGACTGCAGATTATCTTTCACGTACCCTACCCTGCCCGACAAAAGGCAGCTCATCTTTCAACTCTTCTGATCCTTTCTTCCCTTTTAAATTTACGAAGTCACACATTTAAGCAATTATTATTGCAGCACTGATGATCGGGATAGAATCAAAAGAAGAGCTGAGAAACTGTAAGTGATGGTGCTAACTTTGAAATGCAAACACTCATCTTCCTAATATTAAATACATACATTAAGGCTTTCAAGCACTCGGGTAGTCATCCTGAAAAGAAATTTATGGGCTTAAGGTTAGGCATAGAGGTAAGTGCCCATATGAGTACAGAGCTGTATGAAGTAAGATACATGCAATCTTGCATAGTAAGAGACAAAATATAACACCTAACTAGTATGAGCAAGAACTGCTGATTTGCGTCTCTGAATTTTGTGATTTTTGATCATTCCCATCTCTGAAATTTGTTTCAGTGAATTGATTTAGTAATATCACAACCAATGTCAGCCCAAAAGCATTTAACTTCGACCTTTGACTTCTGCACTTCCAGGTGGGATTGTAAAACTCTTGTTCCAAGGTCAGAGGAATTAGTCCCTCTACCGGTAATAGGACAACATTATGTTCCTTGCACCATCTGTCATGCAGTCAAGGTCGCAGCACCGAAGGAACCCACAAGCTCCTGGAGGAAGCCAAGACTCAGGAAAACCACAGATTTAAATGACAGCAAATTGGTATTTCAGTGATAACGATCATGCTACAAATATACCCGCAGGAATATCCACATGCACTTCAACAGCACGCTTCTCCATTTCAGTAAAAAAACATTCAGCATTCAGTATATAAGAAAAATATTCAGTAAAAAAAAATATTGTGCTTTCTAGGACAATCTCGCTTCATAACAAATCAACAATATTTAGATTTCAGTTCACAGCATATATATGGTCACATAGCTACATATTTCTATATGTATTCTATCATTAGATCAATCCATCAAAATGTTTGTTACAAATTAACAGCTAATCAGTCAACTGCCTTTTTTTAAGCATGCACTGTTCTCAACACTTAGCTGAGCCATTTTGCTCACTAAATCTAAAATTTTATTTCTGCTTTCTCCCCTTCTCTGGTTGGCTATTGCACAATTTTGCATTTTGTTTTGGTATAAAAACATGCAGGAAAAAAAATAGACCACAATGTACCAGCTACTTGTAACAGGTAACTGAATGCAACCCCACTGACTGCAGTGGGACATCACCTCTCTGAGCTGACTACAAAACAACCTGCTTCTGATGTCGCAAGCTGCTTGCATCGCATTGTACACTGTGTGAATTCTGAAGTTAAATTGAAATTTAAAGACAGAATAGTATACAACTTAGGCAATTAAAAAATATATGAGAAAACAACTGTTATTACAATTTGAATCCTTTCCAGAAAGCCTTAATGTGTACAGGGGGATTTTTCACAATCCTGCCTGTAAAATACACGTTAATGTCAGGTCGACAAAAGCAGGCCGTGTGAGGCAGGGGTTTATTTTGGGAACTACTTTTAACAATATTTTCCAATTACTTCAGAGGAACTAAATGTTTATGAAATTGTAACTTCCAGAGCGGGACATTTAAAATTTGTAGCTTCCTGATCAATATTTGCAATCATCAGTGTGTTTAGCAGGTTAAAAGATGATCATAGAATCATAGAATTGTCAAGGTTGGAAAAGACCCTTAAGATCATCGAGTCCAACCGTTAACCTATCACTGCCAAGCCCATCTATACCATGTCCTCGAGCACCACATCTATCCGTTCTTTAAATACCTCCAGGGATGGAGACTCAACCACTTCCCTGGGCAGCCTGTTCCAATGCTTGACCACCCTCTCGGTGAAGAAGTTTTTCCTAATGTCTAACCTAAACCTCCCCTGGCGCAGCTTCAGGCTGTTTCCTCTCATCTTATCACTCGTTACTAGGGAGAAGAGACCAACCCCCACCTCGCTCCAGCCTCCTTTCAGGTAGTTGTAGAGAGCAATAAGGTCTCCCCTCAGCCTCCTCTTCTCCAGGCTAAACAACCCCAGCTCCCTCAGCCGCTCCTCATAAGACTTGTGCTCCAGACCCTTCACCAGCTTCGTTGCCCTTCTTTGGACACTCTCCAGCACCTCAATGTCTTTCTTGTGGTGGGGGGCCCAAAACTGAACACAGTACTCGAGGTGCGGCCTCACCGGTGCCGAGTACAGGGGCACTATCACCTCCCTGGTCCTGCTGGCCACACTATTCCTGATACAAGCCAGGATGCCATTGGCCTTCTTGGCCACCTGAGCACACTGCTGGCTCATGTTCAGGCGGCTGTCAGCCAACACCCCCAGGTCCTTTTCAGCCAGGCAGCTCTCCAGCCACTCCTCCCCCAGCCTGTAGCGTTGCATGGGGTTGTTGTGACCCAAGTGCAGGACTCGGCACTTAGCCTTGTTGAACCTCATACAGTTGGCACCGGCCCAACAATCCAGCCTGATGTTGGATGCAAAGACAAATCCTGAAGGCTAACTGTTCTGTTTCCCTAACCATTTCCCAAGGAGGTGGGGGGAAAAAAAATCGAAACACTTTACTTCTTTTGTGTTGTTACTCTCAGAAATTGAAATAAACCAGAGCTAATGGAATTATAATATCAGCATGACACTTTTGAACATAATGGCTAAGCCTGCACTACATGGATCTTCCCTGACAGCTCTGTCTTCCTGAGTGTTTTCTATCTTGCTGTCTTTTAATTACTGAAGAAATTAAAAAGTCTACTGTTAGAAATTTTTCCAACCCCCATAAATTCTTCAGAAGTGTGATAATGTTATCACCACTAAAAACTGAAGAATCACTTTCACTCATCTTTCCAAAGCCGACAACCTTGTCTCATTCCACATCCTGTTCTTTCCTTTTCCAGATAATGCCGTGCCCTCAGTTTAATTTTAAACAGCCAAGCTGCCATAGAGCACTTCACTGTTTTATATAAAACCATACAGCTTGATGAAGTACTCCATAAAAATGAACAAACAAGCATTTAAAATACCAGTTTTAGCATAAAATCTTTTACCATGGTCCCTCATTCTTTTGGTACTTTTTCCTTTATTCTTTTCATCTACCAGAATTTGACAGCAGTCTATATACAGAGGGCTCCTGCTGGGATTTGAAACACCACATGTTTTGAGTTAACTCGAACCATTTACTATATTAAATTCCTACTAAAATCATTGTTTTGCTGAGGTCAATGTAACGCTGTCTAAATGTAAACATAAAAACAAGTGACTAGTGTTCTTCAGACATTAAAACTTTGTATAATTTCATACATCTATTTTCAAAAATATTGAGTGTTAAAAAAAAAGTTACAGGGCTCAAGGATTACTAACTTAATGACCTCTATCAAAACAGGACAACATCTTCCTTTAATCAGACTAACCGACTGAAAGAATCTATAGCAAAAATTGCCCAGTTTTCCTGTAAAGCCTGTTCCAGGACTTGAGAGAATTAGAATGATTTTCAGGAGATATATCATCACCTTTCCCTTCGTAAAAGTGGATAGCATTTCAATTCTCTAACACCTCAAGAAATAATTCTCTACGAAGCCAAAAAGCTGCAAAAGTCTTCTGGCTCCTTGTGGCTCTTATCCCATGGTTTTATATTTTAGTGAATTTGCTTATGGCTGACTGCACTGTGTGCCATCTGCTAGACAGCTGGAAAAATCTCCATTTTATTAGGAGGTGCCGTGCCCTGCTCCTGGCCAAGTAGCTGTACAGCTTCATCTAGGACTTCATCATTTAGGACAACAGCTGAAAAGTTCTGGCGCGCCATCTCAGATTTCTTTTCCATCAATTCCATCATTATTAGTCCGTCTTCACTTCATAAATGGCGCAGTGTCTTTAAGGCCAGATGCTGTTTCCAAGCCTACATGGTATTTTCTGGATCCAAAACTTAGAAAAACTCCTCTGCCTTTCGTGCCCACCATTTATCTTTCATAACACAAAGCTTTGCTTGTTTTTCTTGCCTAGCTGCCTGGTTAGAAGCTTTCTCATGTGTTTTTTTTTTTTTTTTTAAAGCTTTTATTGAGCTTTGTGCAACATGTTCAAGGACACTAGCAGAAAATTAATTGAACTGTACCTTTTAATCAAACTGTCCCAAAGTTTGTGTCAACGAAGCTTTTGATTTTCACTAAGGCCCTATGTAATTGCACGCCTGAGATTTTTTCCCTCTGATTCAGCATTCCCTGTTTGGCTTGGTAGATCAATGATAACAGCATCAGGCTCAAATCCAGTTGTTTCATGATGTCTGTTGTCTTGAGAAATTCAGTTCTCTCTATTAATGAGTCTGATGTGCAGTCTACACTACTGCTGTTAGCACACAGTGATATTTGACTCCTCGCTAATCCGCAATCAGTCCAGCAATTTGCACATCACATGTATCAGGTAATTCTGACCGGCCTAACAACTGCCACGCTGCTGTGCGATGTCATATGTAACCAGCAAGAGGCTGTTCTGTATTCGTGGCCAGATTCTAGATCATTTTGTATTTGTTAGTATATTGTGACACTATTAAAGTAGCAAGGCTTCATTCAAATCCTTCAGATGACATTCTGGTCACCTGGAGCCTCTCTTCAAACTTGAAAGTCATGAATAACATGCTCTATAAAATCCCCCCCGTAGGAGAAGTGTTGCATTTTGTAACAGTGCAATAACTGCTGAAATCAACAGGAACTGCTCTTTGACTTTACAGGGTCTGTCCTAGTTAGCACATAGCACTAATAGTGATAATACAGTGATAAACCATGTAGGTGTTGTGAACATCCTTCTGACCACCTATGTGCTTGACTACAGTGCCAAGCACTTTTTGCCAGTGGATTCTTTTTAGTGAGTCCAACTACATATAGATGTTGTTCATCTTACTCAATAGAAAACAATTGCATCCAGATTTTTCCAAGTTTGCCTGATAGCTATAAGTGAAACTCATCTGCCTCAGTGTTGTAGCAATGATTATCAGGAACACAAAGTCTGACATACCAGAGATCACAGACTTCTCTGCTTAATGCAAAAACATCCAACCCCACAGAGGGTTTGGAAAGGCTCCTTGGAGGTGCTGAGGAAGAGTCAAAGGCCATGGCTGCTGTGCAAATAACAGTAACGTCAAGAAGGTTAAAAGAAAAATTCTGGAGGCAAAATATTGGTTGCTAGTGAAGAAGCAGAGACCTATGGTAGCATTCCCAGAAATGCTCCCAAAACAAGACAAATTCTCAACTAAAGGAAAGGACAGAAATTGATTAAACTCAAGCAAGAAGGAAATGGCAAAGAAAAGCCAAAACAGACAGACTCTCTTTTTAAAAAATTTGCAGAGAAATAAAACACCCATGTGAAAGTATACACTCTTCTATATAAACACTAAAAGCCTAAGAAGCTAGATGGAAGAACTAAAATGCCAGTTGTTAAAACAACATTATTTACACAATAGTCTTACTGAAACTTGGTGGAAAAAAGACCTTCAGCAGAATACTGAAAAAGCAGAAAAGACTTGAAGCCATACACTTCAGCAGGGATTGAAGAAAGGCTTGTATGAACAAACTAGGAGAACCAACAAATAGCATGAAGTCCCTATGAACTAAAAAAATAGACTGAACAGCAAAGGCTTATCAAAATAAATGACCTAGAGGACTGGCCATCCAACCAGGACAGAAACTATTTGAGATTCTATGAAACGCAGAGATAAGAAAGGCTGTCAAAGAAGAAAACACAACAGGTCAAGGGATACTTCAGTGACTCCCAGCTAGACTGGCTAGGGATCACAACAGCAGATGGAAGCTGAGACCACTGTCTATGTCTCATGCACAGCTGAAAAACAAAAAAGAACAAACAAACAAACAAACACTCATACAAAGAAAGAGAAAACACTCAATCTGATCACAAGAAATGGAAGGAACCTTGCTGGTAAAATATAAATATTGAGAAGCTGCTTTATAACAATTAAAAAGCTTCTAAGCAAATAAATGAAAAACAAAACCTAAACACTAAAATTGAAAGGGGGAGCTAGAAGCTTACAGATTAAAATCTTTGTAGGTGGCCTGAAGACACTATAAAACTCAGAGGCACAGGCCAAAAGCTAATCAGTTCCCAAAAACAACTTGAGAAAGATCAAAACACAACCAGGATGCCTGAACAGCCAAGCAGCGAAGCTTCTAAAAACTATTTTTCAAAAAAAAAAAAAAATAAAGGGGATAATAAAAAGGATCATAACATTTATCAGGATTAATATAAAGATTCAATAATGCAGGCCAAGAAAAGAGCTTGAGAAATCATTTTTAAGAGTATAAAAATAAGTAGCATATTCTTTTTGAAACTAAATCAGGAGTTGGCAGCCTGCTAAAGGACTTGTAAGCAAACAGATGATGCAGGTATTAAAAAGAACAGTTAGAGAAGAGCAGACTGTAGCAGAAAGGTGGGGGAGGGGTTTTATGTCTGTGTTCAGTGTGGGGTAATTCTCATTCCAGAATATTCTTTACAGGTGGAACATATCAGAAGATCTGTCTCAAATTGAAGTACCAGTATTAGGCATTACAGACAAAAGCAAGAACATGAAATGTAAAAAGAATCACCACAAGCAGATAGGGTTCACCAGAAAGGGCCAATGGAGAAAGAGCTAAAACTGTAGTAACACGTAACCTTCACACAAAAGTGCCCCAGTATCCAAAGACAGGAATGTGATGTGACGCCAGTCTCTCCTGGGATCCCTCTCAAAGACTAAGGGAAGTACCAGTAGGTCTAGTACCTATCCTGGGAAAATTTGTTAAAAACAAAGGTCCCAAAGTGCCCACAAAAGTCCTCAGGAATCCTAGGGTATACATTGTTCAGCATATCCATAAACAACTTGGGAAAAGGGGTGAATAGCAACCTGACAAAGATGAGGGCCAACTATGCTGAATTACAAAAGGATCTCATAATAGTCACTACTGAGGAAGAAAATGGCAGATGAATTTCAGTGGAGATGTATGTGAAGTGACGCAGCTCAGACAAAACAATCCTAATTCTATACACGTGACAACAGGCTCTTGGTTGACTATTAACACTTTGAAATGGAGATATTTGGTGTTTATCACAGGTAGACTCATGAAAACGTCACTTTGGTGCTCGCTAGCAGTCAAAAAACAACCCAAAATGCAGAACATAGGAAAAGAATAAACTAGAGAACATCATGATGCCATCTTAATGCATGATGAACACTGTAAATAATTCTGGTCCTACCACCACCACCACTTCCAAATGAATACAAAAGAACTAGAAAAGACAGGTTTCCAAGGACAGTCAAAGCTGCAACACAGTGGCTAGATAGTGATGGAGTAATATTTGGTTTTAAGGTTTCTCTTCTCTGCATGGAGTGAGCACAACTGTCCTTTGATACAGCTCTTTTGATTTTTAAAAGCAGTGTCCATCTCAGACCAACAGGGAACAACCTCCATTTGAGCTGCCTGCATGTAAATGTGTAACCAAGGAACCCCATGAGCCTGTGACCATGCCTACTGTACCGTATGCCACGGGATAGAGGACAGAGACCTATCCCTGCCAAAAACATAATTAGCAGAATCAGGGGGCACGTGCTTGTATCTTTTAAATACATAAATATGCCCTGTGCAAACCCCATGCAACCAACCTGAACGGTGAGCAGCTTTTCCTATTTCTTTATATATCTGCATTTGCCACATCAGAAGTCTTCAATCTCTTGATTTATTTTCCATCAATTTGTATCCTCTCATCTTGTTAACCATGTCATATAAAATCTGTCAGTGTATACAATCATTTATCTAATAAGCTGGGGTTCAGAGGGCCCCCAGCACGTCAGGGAACATGAACAGGACTGTCATGCCTTTCAGTCGTCCAGCACCACTTCAATCTTCTCTCAGGCTGATAATTATCAAAAGTAGCTCTACTTTAAGACATTTAACAGCCTATGAAAAACAAGATGGTCCAGCCCAGTTACTAGTGGCTACATCACTCAGCTGGTGCACTTATAAAATTGTCCTACCCGATGACACTACTTGGAAACCATAGAAGATAAACCATGTCCCAGAGAGCAATGGCAGTTAATTACATTCTGCTCCCTGAAGTGTACCCTTCAGAAGAGGGCTGAGACAATACACAGCAAAGTGAGCAGAAGTTTGTACTTTGATGAAACTAATTATTTCAGGCTCCAGAGCTAATTAGCACCTACTAGTATCATTTAGATTATTTTTAATGTAAATGTAGTGATCAACATATCCTTCTTGCATGCTTTATTCTACAGATATTGGTTCTGAATTCCTCTCCAAAAACGTGGCTTAATATTTTAGTTTAGCTTGTTTTTCAGGTGTTCTCAAAATCCTTCCTCTTCTTATTATTAAAATAATCTTAAACTCTCTAATAAATACAACCACTATTTATGCAACATCCCAAAATGTGGATACATTAAGATAAATTGAGTATAACACTTATGAAAAATGTATGCTTTGCAGTTAAATATATTCAAAATATGTCATTGTTGAAACAGCTCCATCAGTTAACATCATGGATAATACATTACTTCACAGGACACAAAGAGATGTTTTTCAGATTAACTGCACTGTAACACATACTAAAAGTGAAATTATGGCCTTCCTTGTACCCATATAGACCCGTGGAAGTTAGAAATACTGAAGTACTCATTTGATTCTTTGAGCTATTTAATACTGACAGTTACATACTTTGTCTGTCACTTTTAAATGGAAACTAAAAGGTGGCTTTCCCTCACCACTTTATTCCTGACATTAACTTGAGAATTTGGCTGTAATCAAGAAAAAATGTCAAGATGGAACTTGCTTAAAAGTAAGGATCACAAGATTTGAACTAGGGAGCACACGAGCTTCAGCACATGAGGAAACAGTGCTCATTTTAAAGGTCTGTTTAATGAAGAAAAAGGTAAGCTTAGGCTTCTTTCTCTACTGGGTCTTTTAAAAATACATTTTGCAAGAATGTTCCACAGATTTAACGTATCGGCATAATAAGGTAACATGAAAAATAGTTTTAATATTGAAAAGTCACTACGGTCATTATGTAATTACTTTTCAAGTTTTTCCTAAGGTTTTGCAATTACTTACTAAACAGAGTTGTTATCACAGCAAAGGCTCTTAAAGTTTATTCCCCTAAGGACACTTTCTACACTCTCATACCTCTCTCAGTTCAACTGGCTTCAAACCAAAGAGATTTCTTATTTCATTTTTCACTCCAGGATCAGGCCCACATTCTGCAATGGGTATTACTTCTATAATGATAAAATTTCAAATAAAGATAACCAACATGTTAACTTACATTTGAAATATAACTGTGCCAAATAACAGCTCTATAAGGGAGTAAAACTTCAGACACATTCATAGGAAATAGAGCGAAAGAGATTCTGCAAATCCAGGCATTTCTATTCAGTGCTAGCTGAGGGCTTATTTAACCAGTACTGTTACCCCATTTCATTACGGCACAGGTAAGAAAATACTAAAAATCAAAGAAACCAAAAACAATCTGGTAAATTGTTTTAGTGTTAAACAGATGTCACGTCACTTGAACAAGTGTCTAAAATCCCACCATCTACCAGTCAGGCTTGGAAATTGCCTGGACTCACTGTGGCAGAAAACAAGCCCAAGTGAAAGACTATGGCCACTTTCTGGCACAAGCCAGTGGAGTGCCAGTGGGGATTACAGGACCAGCTACTGGTCTGGACAACCTACCGCCTCCTAGGTCTTGAGCAGAGTAGACTGTGCTCAGACCACTGTGCCACTAGAAAGGACCACCACAGTAAGCTACATCAAAGAAAGGGAATCCATCCACCTGACAGTATATAAAGCAAGAGGAGCAGCTTCTGAGGAGCGGATGAGGGAACTGGGGTTGTTTAGTCTGCAGAAAAAGAGGCTGAGGGGAGATCTTATCGCTCTCTATAACTACCTGAAAGGAGGTTGTAGCAAGGCGGGTGTTGGTCTCTCCTCCCACTTAACAAGCGATAGGACAAGAGGAAATGGGCTCAAGTTGTGCCAGGGGAGGTTTAGATTGGATATTAGGAAAAATTTTTTCACTGAAAGGGTTATCAAGCATTGGAACAGGCTGCCCAGGGAAGTGACTGTGTCACCACCCCTGGAGGTATTTAAAAGACGTGTAGATGTGGTGCTCAGGGACATGGTTTTGTGCTGGACTTGGCAGTGTTAGGTTTATGGTTGGACTCAATGATCTTAAGGGGTCTTTTCCAACCTAAATGATTCTACGATTCTATGAGAGCAGGAGCACTAGCAAGCAGGTGCTGAGCCAAATTCAAAGAGCATCTATTTTCCTACCACACCTCTCAGGAGAAATAAGGTGTCCTCTCAGGAGAAATAAGGTGTCCGAGTCTTCAGCCTGAATTCAGTCTTCCTGGAAAAGGAGCTGGGGGAATCTAGTCTTCCTAGGATTTTCCTGCAGGGCTGATCAAAGTACTGTCAAATTGGAAATATGGATGGGGAAATTTTACCTGGAATGGACAGATAGCAATCCCACTTATCCAGTCAGTGGCCAGGTCCACTGTGCATGCCACAGCATGTTCTAACTACTTTTGCAAATCCCAGTGAGTGGCTCTGAAAAGCCAACAGTCCACATGCGATCTCATGGGACTATCCAATGATCAAACACTAGACTGCCTGCACCTAAATCTATAAGGGAAACACATCCGGGCCAGAGCACATCTTATCCCAGCTGCCCTCCGGAGCACATCTTCCAGGTTAGAGAAACTTCAAAGCTAGAACCATGGATGGTGGAAGAAGTGGATGCTCAGACAACAGACCTGAGGGCAAGGCTGAGAGGCCTGTGGTGATGGGTGCTGCTTCCTCTGTTTCTCACAGACACAAGCCTGGAACAGGCTCTCACCAGGAACAGCAAGGGACTTTTATACCACGCAGGCATGACTAAGAACAAGAGTTCTGTTTAGAGACAAGAGATAAAGAAAATAAAATGTTTCTATACAGGTTGGAGAAACAGACAACTGGGAGGACAAGTGTAGAGACAGCCTCACACTCCTCTGCACAGATGGTGCAATAGTCCCTTGAATTTTAAGTGTCATCTGAATAAGGTTCAGTGTCCAGAGGCTGCTTATTCAAGATATAAAAAAAAAGATCTGGAGAAGAAAATGTGTGGAGCTGTTTTTTTTTTCAATAGGATCAGGAGCGATGCTCAAAGGAAAAAAGAGAAGGCAGGGAAAAGGGGCAGAACTGCGCTAATTCACTTATTTTGGGGCCCAGATCCCCAAAACAAGAAGTTTAATCTGCTGGCATCTTCTCATCATCACATATCAATAAGGCTTGAGCTGACTCAGTTTTTTCTGAAACATGCAGAAGCCACTGTGGCAGCACTTAGCTTGTTTGGGATCACAGCTTGGCTATGACTGGGGATGTAGGCACAGGGTGAAACACTACAGGTGTTCAGCTGCACTTTGTTCCCATGACGCTAGCACACCCAGCAGCTCAAGAGATTTGCAGATCACTTCTATCTGTGTTAAATGTCCATGCCACCACCAGCCTGAAGTGATGCACAGTGCAATCTGCAAGATTCCAGTGCCTGCTACCATTATAATAAGGAGAAGTTTCTTTATTCACAGCATAAACGTAGGGACTGTGATCTCTGGTTAATGTCCTTAGTCTAGGAGACCTCTTGAAGGCTCAACCAAAGAAACCTATTCACCATTTTTATAGGAGTTTTAAGATCCCCACAAATGGGTCAGATATCTTTGTCCACAACAAGGAACTTGAAACCAATTTAAAAAATTTTAAGCAAGATAAACAGACAGGTATTCACAGGTCCATGGCAGACCCACCCTGAAGTTGCCAATACATGATTTGTGAATCCACATACCTGGCTTGATGCTGATAAAGACATCAGACAATCGTAGCCAAATCCATCATCTGTCTTATTCCCATTGCACTTCAGTAAACAACAGCTCTAGTCGGTATGTTATTTGTCATTTTTGTCAGCTGCAGTAATCATTAGGAGTTGTGGATCCACCGTTTTAAGTCACAATTTGTGACATTAAATAAGCTTTCCATTGCCAGGGTATCCACAAAATTTGAATTTATTAAGATTACAGTTCAAGGCTAAGTATTTTTCCAACATAGCCATACCTGTAGTTTTATCCAGTTCTTATTCAGCATTCAGGTTATTCAATATGAAGGATAAAACAGAGGTATGCAAAGTGAGGTTGCCATCGGCACCTCATTATCTTCATGGTTCTCTGTTTCCAGGCTTGTTAGGGACTGGCAAATGAGACAAGCTCTTAGCAGCATTAAAAGTAACCACAGATGTACTGGGAGTGTCATTAGCAAATGAAACAAGAAAAGGCCCAGACTGATGTAGTACCAAGGAATGAAACCAGACACAAAGCTAGGCAACTCCTGCTTCAGACAGGAAGATGCAGCAATGTTTACAGGCCTGTCTAAAGAGGTAATACTGGATACAGAAGTCATGGTCAGACAACCAAAGATACTACTGGAAGGAACATTCAATAGGGACGGCAATATCCTAAGACTGTATCAAATAGCCAGCAACTATAGCTGCCAAATAGCCAGCAACTATAGCTGGAAGAATATATTGTAATATTATGGTGCCTAGAGACAAGGAAAAAAAATCAGAAACATACGACTTTCTCATGGAACATTTTAAGAGGGGACTTGAAAGCAGAACTGTATGCTAAATTATAGCTGGAATTATGGAAAGAAAAGGCATTATAAATACACTAATGTTTGTTTTGAATTCTTCCTCATCTTGGTAGTAGCAATAATCCGGCAGAATGAGTTTAAGAAGAGGCAGGATACCTCCTGGGCACAACCACCACAGCATCAAGCATGCAAACAACGCTTTCTCTGCTTGTCCTTCAATTAGTGAGGATTTTCCTACTTTATTACCTTTGCTTGGACTTAGCTTTCTTTTTGGGAGAATGGATATGCTGGAGTTTGAAAACAGTATAGCAGATGCTTTGGCTTACTTTCATTCTGCAAGGATTCCAAGGAATGCTTTCAGACCTTGGGTATTCTTGGGCTTTGGGAAGACAGTTGGTGCTCTTGAACCAAAAAAGCTTTAAATTACACAGGGCTGATCTCAAAAGATTCCTAAAATTGAGAGTACAATACAGCTGTGAACTTACAATATGGCTGTATTATTCTATGCAATTAGGTTATAACAGAGCATCTCATAAATAGGGATATAACATCACCACAAAGTCAGTGCGGTGACCTTTTGGTGTGGATGGATGAATTTTTCAGATCCAGAGTACTGATGAGAACATTACCAGAGGCACTTGAGACACTGCAATGGGAATGATGGAACGTGTCTTCCAAAGCTACTTTTTCCACATGGACTTGAAGACTTTTCCCCCTCCATTTCAGGATGAGATTCTGATCATGGAAATGTAGAAGGGTTTGGCTGACGTCCCATTTTTACCAGAAGCAGCAAGGATTTCTTTTAGACAGAGTAAAACCAATTAGAGGGAGGAAGGGTTTGCTGTCATTCTGACAAAGGGCCCAAAGAAATGGCACACCCCAGTTCAAGTCCCAGGAGAGGGCTCTTCTGATCCTCTTCTCTTTGCACAGAGACAGTTCTCTGCCAGCCAGGTTGGCAGCTAAAAAGTTTTAATGTGCTCCTTCAGAATGAGGCAGCTGCTTCTGCTTCCATGCAGGATCAGCTGAAGGTAAATTCAGCCAGTCTGATGTGAGAAAACCAGTTCCTGCAGAATGTACATCTGCCATGTTGCAGGTGCACCTCCCTAGTTGTAGTCCCCCATCAAGAATGATTGCCTACTCCCACTTTTGCTACAGAAGGTATTTAGGCACGTCAGTGATGTAGGTGTGCAGCCAACCTTTAGTTTCTTGGATTTATGAATGAGTAAAAAGGTTCAGGAATCATAACTGAGCCTACGAGCATGATCATGAACTTTTCAGGAACTTCAAAGAAGTGGTTGAGGGGGATAAGTAATACCTCTGCTCCACAGACAATCATTAGGCAGCTAACCCAAAGACATTTCATAATGCTTTAGAAGAGGGAAGGCATCAGAATGCCACACTCCAGAAGCACTTTTCACTCCACACATGCTCCACTTGGCCAATGATACTATCAAGAAGCATGCAGCTCCACATCAGTGTCAACACATCGACAATCACATCTTGAGAGCTTTACAAGGTCATATGTAGCAGCAAGGATTCGGGAGACAGATAAGGGCTGCAGACTAGTGTTAACGGTAAACACCACATAGCAAGCTTGCAGTCTTTGAGAAAGGGCCATAGGACAGTCTAAAAGAAAACACATGTATATCTGGCAGCAGATTGGTGGACCTTGAGTTTTGGGAAAAGGGACAGAAAGAAGCGCTTGACAGACTTAGTTCTTTTCCCACTTACACCACAAGTGCTAAAAGATTCTGATATCCCTGAACTGTAGGTTTATATTGAAGCCTGGATCTATGGACTGAGCACTCTTTATGTCTAGAAAATACATAGATAAAGGAAAGTTATGGCCTTCCAATAAATTGTACAATTTGGACATCATCCCTGTTTCCAGTCAGAGTTTTGTTTAACCACTAAGAAACAAAATATCACAACTGCAGCTATTTCAGATACACTCAAATTTTACATTATGAATTTAAAAATGGCAATTTTTTTTTCTCCTACAAATTGCGGTTATAATAGATAAGCTCTGGTCAGAGACAAAATTGTTCTAGATACCACTAAAAATGGTCATAAGTTTTTAGTAATAAAAAGGAAGAGGGGGTCAAATAATGAGTTTGTCCTACATATTATATTGAAAGAACAAGACAATAACCAGACAGAAAATGAAGCTGATCTCTGGCCGTTCTAAGCACTGGAAGGCTTTCACAGGCTTGGGAAAATAATTTACTCTCTATCGATTAAAGCAGCAGCTAATCATGGATGAGTGATCTCAGTTTGCCAGTTTTCAGTTCACGCCAGGTACAGAAAAATACAGAGGATACTTTGACACAGGAAATTCAAAGGTTGATACTGTCACTACATTATTTAAAACTCTGAGCTCTGAATGGTCATCTTTCAAGTAGACTTTGGTAGTCTTATATCTAGTGTTTGAGAAGACAGAGTGCTTAACTCCAAAGGTCAAAATCACGATATTTTTCTGAAACAAACAAAAGCAAAATCTCCCAAGAAACCTCACTGAACCCTGCCTGAAAGAAAAGTAATCAGATTTCCACGCACACTTTGTAAGTAATCTTGTTTACTGTAATTTTGCAGCAGCTTTTATAAATTTTTCATCTGAAATCAGGAAGGCTACAGCTCGTATTCTGACAGGTTGAAATAGCTGAGTAAGTGGAATACATCCCTGTGTGGTTGGCTGTGTTTGGGAACACTTAAGAATACATTGCCAAAGAAAGAAAAAGAAAAAAAAAACCAACCAAAAAAAGCAACCCAGACATCACAGTGATATATTTTAACAACTGAATGAAAAATTAAAATAGAAGGAAAGCCTCTCACTTCCATTGGTTTCCGGGTTTTTCTAAGAAAGCCTGGAACATAAAAATGGTTCATGCTTCACGAATATCCATTTTTTCTGAACAATGTCTGATCCCCCGTTCCACGTTCTAAGCTGTTCTTTGAAGTACAAGTGAGAAATACGAATCGAGTCTTATGGTGAGTCATTTTGGAGTTTTGTTTCCACAACGGGCTTAAGTAATTTTCAGTAAAATCTCAACTGCTTTGTACGAAATCTAAAGGAAACAACTGTTAAGAAAGATTTCCTTTAACTACAAATGCACACACAGCACAGACCTACACAGAACTACCCCACTTCACTTCCATTGCGCCTCCTTTACAAAATTAAATCTTCTGTCAAAACAATCACATACGTACTGGATGTGCAAAATAAAGACAAGGATATTAATGTTGGCTCTTGTGGCTCAGACACTCATAACTGCTTGCCCCTTTTATATCATCAGGCACCAAAAAAATGACTAAGATTCCACAGCTATATAAAAAGAGTATTCTTTATTCAGGTGCAGGAGAAACAGATCTAAACCTTCAGGAATATTTTAATCACAAATGCAACCAGAGCTAGACTATAATAAAACGCTTTTAGGTGAAACTCTGGGCAGGGCTCCAAAGGATTTTGCCCAACATCCTGTGGCTGGAAGTCCGTATAGGCAAGCTTTCTCTCCGCCTGAAGTTACTTTCATCCGTTGCCTGGAAACTTTAAGGATGAACCCCACCTCTCTCTCCACTCACCCGTCCAGTTGTTAGCCACAGGAAGATAAAGGCTCAGGAAAAAGGTTTTAAAAGCATTTTCTTTCCTCTTCCGGTATTTCTGGAATTCCAAATGCAGACTGAACTATAAAATTCACTCTTTCTGAAGTAGTAACGCCTGGCAAGATTTGGCCAGCTCACAGTTGTTTCCATAACTTTCAGCAGTCCTTCGATCTGGGCCCAGTGTTATGCCACCGTTGGCAACGTGAATGATTTACCTCAAGAAACGGAATTATGAAAATAAGCATGTGCAACTTGTAAACAAGCTGCAGATTGTACCATGACGAAAAGGTATGAAATCTAGTGCTAAGCACTGTCAAGCCCAAGTTCTGCCGCCTTGACTGTAGGCGAGTATCGTGTATGTCTCCACACCTAACTATGCTCCAGCCTTAGTATCTGACAGATTTCCATTTCCATCATTAGCCCCTTCACCCCTGATGGACAAGCACCCAGGTTAACACACCAGAATGAGATAAGCTGTTGAACCTGTATGTTGTACACAGAGCTCCAAGACTGAAACATTTAGGCATTAACCAACTGAATTATGAGGCATCACCATTACTGGCCTCACATTAGCTCTTTTACAACTGTTCTGTATTTAGTAGGAATGGCACTTTAAAGAAAAAGCTCAAAGAACAATGAATACCAATACCAAAATGAAATAAACCACCAACTAACTCTAAGTTTAGCTAATCCTGCAAGCAGTTCCTGCAGCTTTTAAGACAAAAGTTTGGTCATAACAAGCAAGAAAGCAGGATTCTCTGTCTGTTTAAGCAAACACTGTTATGTGCAGTGCCTCTAGAAAATAATCCATTAGATTAAACTAACCTACTCATCCTCGCTCTTAGAGATCACTGGGTCTATTCAATAAACATTAAGCTTTCCAGAAGACCATTAGAAGATTTTAAAAAAATTAAAAAAAAATAGATAAAAAGTCTGAGATGCCTCAAATTCCCATTCTTTAGTTCAAAAGTATACAATAATTGCAAACACCCTGCCTCTAATCATTAACAGCAGGAAAACTCTGTAAGGAGCGAGAATTTTACTGCCCTCTGCAGCTTTTCCTTTGCGTTCAACGCAAGGGCAAAACGCCACAGATTTCTGGGTGAGATAAACTGATACCGACTGTCATCTGTCGCTGTGACATATATTTTTCCTCCCAAAGGCTGGAAGCCCCACACTGGACACGCAGAAAAGGTATTCGACTGACCAAACTTCACCTCCCTTAAAAACGAAGGCTCCGCTGCCCCAGAAGCTTTCTTGAGAAAATGGGTCAAACGCTAGAAAATGGTATAGTGAGGGGGGGAAACAAGGAGGGAACGGCTCCTGCCTACTTGCCATAAAAATGTTACTTCAGGTACCGGCACGGACTGCATTTTTGTGCGGCGATTTAAACCCTGCCACTAAAAAGGCCAATAGGGCTAAGCTGCCAGTTGGAAGGGAGCAGAGCCGATGAATTAAGTGAATTAAACTCGATGCGCTTGTTGACTCAGTTTTCGCCCCATCAGCCGCGCTGCCGCTCTCCCAGCGTCGCCTCCAAACACCAGGCAGCAAAGTTTGGGCGGGGGTTCCCCGGGCCCCGCAGCCGCTGCCCGCCGCCGCCCCGCCGCCGCCCGCCACCAACTTTCCTCCGCAGGAGCAGCAGCAGCCCCGGCTCTCGCCCGCCCCGTCCCGTCCCGCCCCGCCCGGCTCGGCTCGGCTCGGCTCCGCTCGGCGGAGGGCGCCGGGTGCGGAGATGCCAGCCGGGCGGCGGCAGCGGGGATGCCCCGGCGGCGCGGGTCCCGGAGCGGGAGGGCGTCTCTTACCAGCCCGGAGGCGAAGAAGACGGCGAGCAAGGCCAGGCAGGCGCCCATCACGATGAGGAGCAGGAAGACGATGAGCGGGTGCTGCTGGCTCATGCAGTAGTAGGACTCGTAGAGCCAGTCCCGGGAGCGGGACTGCTCGCCGCTCGCCCCGCAGCCGCCGCCGCCCGCCTGCTCTGCCCGCTCCAGCAGGTAGCGGCGTCTCCTCCTCATCATCATCGCTTCTTGCCACATCGGGCAGAGCCCGCGCAACTCCCTCAGCGCCGCCGCCGCCGCCGCCGCCGCCGCTGCTGCAGGAGGCGGCCGGGGAGTGGAGCGGAGCGCGCTCCCGCGCGGGAGGCGGAGAGGAGGAGCCGCGGCGGCGGCGGCGGCGGCGGCGGCGGCGGCGGCGGCGGCGGCGGCGGCGGCGGCGGCGGCGGCGGCGGCGGCATGGTGCGACGGGCGGCCGCGGCCGCCGCGTAGCCAGCCCGGGGCTCGCTACGCCTTCGGAAAGGGCCACCCCGCACGCAGATGCCTTGCCCGGCTCCTCCGGAGGGGGGGGGCGGGAGGCTCGCTCCTCCTCGCCGGGGAGGGGAGCGGGCGGCCACCCAGAGCAAGCGCCCAAGGGCGGCGGCGGCGGCGGCAGCTGGAGCGGGAGGTGCCTCCGTGGGCGACCGTGAGAGCAGCCCCTGCCCCGCGCCCGTCCGCCGGCAGATGCTCAAGGGGCAAGGCCACCTGCCGCGGCCGCCGCGCCCCGCCGCCGCCCTCCGCCCGGCCCCCGCCTGCCTCCGGCCGGGAGACCTCGCTGCCCCCGGAGGGGTCCGGTGCTTCCGCGGGTGCCTCTCCCGAGGGCGGCAGCACGGCGGCAGGTAGCCGGGGGCTGCGCGCCGCCTGCCGCGGCGCCGGCCCTGCCCGGCTCCCCGCGGGGAGGCCGCGGCGGGGCAGCTGCGGGGCGCGCCGCGCCTTCCCGCGGGTGCGTGGCAGCACCTCCCGACGCAAGAGGGAGATACCTGTGAAAATCTCTTTGAGATTACTCCCACGGGCGGAGGGCTTGGCAGGTCTGTTTCGCTGCGTACCTTTCCCAGAGGCTGAATCTCCTTTTTAAGAATCATACCTCAGGTTTTGTCACAAACAGACACTCAAGTTAGGAAACAGCATAACATACATTTTCTCCAGCTTTCCTTGTTCTGAAGGACTTAGTTATTCCTAACAAAGCAGGCACTTGAAACAAACTGGACGTGTAACTCCCTAAAGTTGCGTATTCATCATGCACAGCATTTACCAGCTAAAGTTTTGTAAGCACATGCATGCAGCTCTCCTTCTGCAGTCCCCTGCCTCACTGAATGTCCCTCCCCACAGGACAAATCCCCCTCTACTTTCTCTGACTCACGCTCCAGCCTCTGCTGTTGCTTTGCCACATCCTTTATCTCCCAAGGAGAGGAAGAGACCAAAGTTACATGGATCCCACTGGGCCTAAATGTTGCAAGGGTGGCTCCTGGTGGCTGGAGTAATGCCAGGAGTAAGAGAGACTTGGGAGTACTACCATAATACAAAAGGTGAAAAAATGAGGCTACCATAAGTAGTCATAAGTGAACGATTTAGAGCAGAGGGCAAACCATTAGCCAAGTGGAAGGGAAGGCAGGTAACTAGGATGATACGGACCGAAACTGCCCTTTCAATGCCTAATGCTGCCTTCTTTCTCTGCCACTGTTCACATTTTTATCCAGAAGAAGAAGAGGTGCATCAACCACCACTGTAATGAAGCACAGAAACCTATAGTACATATAGCTCAGAAGCCCTGCCTGTACACTTACACTTCTTAGACTCAGGTTTGAAATAAGGACGAGGTCTGAGCTTCCCTGCCCCCTGTTCCTCTCAGCTGGCTGGAAGGAAGAAAAGCTCCTTGGCTTTCACTCTTCCTTCCCCTGAAGTGCTTGCTGGGGCAGATGGAACAGATGAGGAAGAAGTGGAAAGTTACAACTGCGCCCACTGTTCTGGGAGAGAGAGAGCAAAAAACTCTCAGAAGCAGCAGTGATAAGATTGAAGGATGAACACAAATCTATGTGGGGAGAATATTCTGGCAGAATTAATTGCCTGGAAGGAGTTAGTAGAGGTGGGTGTGAGAATTTTTGCAACATGAAAAGGCTTTACTTGCAGTCACTTCAGAAATTGTGGAGTTGGCCACTCTCACTGTTACACACACATATATAGTGGGATAAGCAAGGGGAGTTTAAAATAAATCAAAAAACAAACCAGAATTACAATATAAAACTTCTTTTAAAAGCAGATCGCAATATTTGGGATTTGAAGGCATCTGAGTTTTGATCTCTCAAGGGTGGGAAGACCAATATCATATTTGTACTTATTTACAGTGCAAGAATAATTACATGATTCTGTATGGACTCACAAAACTGTAAAAGATCTGAATGGGCAATTTGAAGCATGTTCTCTGTTCCATGTATACAACAACCATCCCCAAAAAAGTACTTGAAGCTTACACAGTATTTTAATACAGATGACGGTACTGGTTGTCTTTCTTTCCCCAGCTGATTCTGCTTTAATGGTTTTCCACTACTTTCTGCCTCTATGGACTTGAACAGAAAAGGCCATTCCAAAGAGTTTACTATGACGATCATGTCATTTAGTTTGTTATTTCAGTAAGATCTTATGCCTGTAACAACTAATTCCTCATTATATCAGTCTCATGCAATTGCTCAGGAAATAAGATTATAATTCCACAGCAAAAACTTAATTAACTGAAAGGTTGCCCAGTGGTATCTCGTGCCTTTCCAGAACGATGAGTTCAGCATAGCTCTCTTCTGAAAGACCAGACGTAAGGTGCTTTGCCAGCTGAGCAAGAAGTACCAAGCTATGTTTCCATTTGACTCTGTGTTTTCTTGCCCACCTGATGGACTCACCCCCTCTACTTTCCCTCGTCAAACTAGAAACCTGTGTCTTTCAATTCATTCTTCAAACTCCAGCTAGGAACATCCCACACCTTAATATCTAGAACCCACATTAATCCTTAGAGCAACTCTATAGTTAGAGGCAAAGGTCCAGTGAAAAAAAATACCATACTGTCATGTAATTAGTGGCTGCACAATTCTATATACGGACAAGGGAATTAAAACTGCACAGTACCTAAATCTGAATTTGACCTCCTAATTTGAACAGTCTGCTTTTTAACTAACATTTTAACACTTCTTTTTTCCCCCAGGATGCATTTAATTAAATGGACATTGTTACAATCAAATGACAATTATGTCATTGCTAAAGTTCAAAT
Organism: Nipponia nippon; assembly: GCF_047370975.1. Taxonomy (NCBI): domain Eukaryota; kingdom Metazoa; phylum Chordata; class Aves; order Pelecaniformes; family Threskiornithidae; genus Nipponia; species Nipponia nippon. The sequence continues at coordinate 77,843,609 of NW_028262290.1, read as the reverse complement.
GCTGTATGTTTTTAGAGACCAATTTCCCTAGGTAGCCTAAAATATGCATCCTTGCTTGGCTCAACCTGAAAGTTTGCTGTGCCTCAGGGAAACGGAAGGTACAGGGAATTTTATAATCTGGGGTTGAAAAGCAAAAGACTTTAAAAAGAAAGTTCTCCATGTGTTCTGTGTTATTTCTCTAAAAGAGAAAAAAAGCAAAGCTAGCACATAAGATTGGCAGAAACTATCCACTGTGTACCCTTGGGACTCCAACAACATCAAAGAATTTGTTCCTCTAGCAGCTGGTGTCTAAGCATCTGCTGTACCCCTCTAGAGAAGCAAAACAACACAGAACAAAAGGTTGAGGTCCACAGCTGCTTGTCAAAGCAACCATGTGCCAGAGGCATTATGCTTTCCAGTAGCAGATTGGTAAACCTAGAGAACTTCTATCTGGAGCATCTCCAGAGGTCCCTTCCAGCCTCAACTGTTCTGTGATTCTGCAATATCACAGCTTATTACTAGTGTCAAGGGATCTGTGATAGGTTCTAGGGAGAGAGCTAAATAGGAACAGGAGATAAAGCAGAAGCTCCTCTTCCCTGCATCTCTCTGCCACTCAGGCTTGATCAATCTCCATCACCCCTTTCCTTCGTTTTCCCTTCACTGTTGTCTTCTCCTGCATGGGTATTCTGGTCAGGGATGCACACTAGCTCTCAGCAGAGGGAGAAGAGAGACAGATCCTTTGCTCTCAGTTAACTCTACTCAGCTCTAGGACATCCCTAGCCACAGAAGGTAAATTGCAAGGAAGACATGCTGAATCCCACAGTCTTGCAACATATCAAGCGCTCAAAAGAGCCATAGTAATTGGCCTAAGCAAAATACACTGCCCACAAGTCCACTGGTGGCCATATTCCCTTCCTTAGCAGCTGGCCACCAAAGCTGCCCAGAAGAGCAAACCCATTGCTATAGTCTTGACACTGTATTGCCACTGCCCACATCCATCAGGCTACCTTACGCTGAGCTGCAATTGCAGGGCAAGTTGTTCAGCCAGTGAGTTTACACATGACCACCAGCTGAAATGCACTTCCAGAGCTTGGCTGTGGCAGCATGGCCAAAGACACATCAAAAAGCCCTGCTTAGTGCTGCTCTTGGGGTACACCAACCTATGAACCATCCCTGCCATAAGAGCAATACATCAATACATCTGGCTTGTCCACAGTTGTAGAAGGGGGGATGAAATTTCGTGCAGGGGGTCTGGCTCTCCCTGTGACCTTGAAACCCATAGGCTGAAGAATAGTAAATCTGCATAGGCAATTACTTAACAACATTAACTTCTCCATCAGGGATACACAACTTTTTTTACTGAATTTTTCTGGATTCATTTTACTGAGTTCAGTTATCAGGACTTGCTCTCTCAAGCCTTATAACTGCAGCTATGTGCTACTGTTGCTCTTCAAAAAAATGATGACAGAATTTCCTACAGAAATATATTTGATTTCACACATCTAGAACCTGGTGAAATTCACCTTTGATTTAGATGCAAACTTGCTTGAGGTGTTTAACATTATTATTTTAGGTGTTAAATTACAGTCTGACTGATCTATAATTCCTTGTGTTCTTTTACTTGTCTTCCTCCCCCTTTTTGAAGATGGTATCTAACTTGGGGCCTCACTCAGCCTCCATAAACTTCTGAGAGTAATTACTAATAAGTTCTGAGGTTACTGAAGGAACTACTCGAGATCCAGATGATCTGAAAGTACCTCAGTAGTCTCCCTTCTTCCCCCATTTTCATCACAGCTGGTAACTACATTGGTCATCTAACCATATATAACCTTTTTATTAAAGACTGAAGTAAAATTTAGATCAGCATTTTAGATGTTTTGGTACCATCTGTTATTAGCTGAGCTGAATAGTGGGTCAACTGTTCCCAGAGTCGTCTTCTTTCAAAAAGCATGGGATGAATACAAAATTATCCAGAAGTGCATTAGTTTTCTCTTTGCTTGTATGTTGCCTTCTCTTATTTTGATCATGCTGTTCTTTATATTTGCTGTTATAATTTGACTTAGTTTCCAAATTCTGTACTATATCATACTTTTCCAGTTTCAAGACATTAACCTCCAATTATACACTTCCTAATCTTTCGTACTAGGACAATTTGCACTTGTGCAAACTTAGTAGCATTACTTAGGAAACCATCTGCTCTTCCAGATAACCTGTTTTCAGGTAGAAGATCTAGGGAAGGTAGGAGGAAAGGAATAAAACTCTTCAGAAATTTAAAACTGCTCAGGCAGTTTTATAAAATTCCAAATTAACTGGGCAAACTCAGGACCAGTACCGCAGGCAGCTCAGGAAAGACCTGTTCAATATACGACTACAGTCAAAACACTTTTACGGCATTAAAATGCATAAAGAATAGGATGATGAATAATTCAGAACATACAATAATGCCTTTACATTGATCAATCATACAGCTTCATCTTGAGTCATATTACCCTACTTACCTGACCTCATAAAAATATTGCAGAACTAGAGAACGATTCTTCAGAACACAAGTAATCAAAATCAGCAAGGAAGAGTTTCTTCTATTTAGCAAGTGTATAGGACTGTTATCCACAGAAATGAAAACACAAGAGGGAACAGTAAATGCACATAACATGAAAACTTTAGAAAAGGCTGCTTGGAATTTTATGTTTTCTTTATCTTGTTTTTTAAGAAAAAAGATAGATCAAAAATTAAAGGAATGAAATGCAAAATTAGTAAATGGGATATGTTATTCCACACAGCCTGTAGTTAATCTGTGGAACTCTGTCACGGGAGAACAAGAATTTATCAGGGTGATAAAATGGATTTGGTTTTATATGGTTGTCAAAATAAGTCTGATAGTGACCAATAATAACATAAGTTACAAGGAATATTGATCCTATTGTTTCATGAGTAATGTCGGTGCAAGGCAGTAGATGAGACAAAAATACGAAAGGCAGATTATGTCACAATGGGTTTCTTGCACCTTCCACTGAATTGTAATGTGGCTTTTTTTTTTTTTTTTTTCCAGAGACAGGTTATTGGACTGGATTATTCTTTATTCTCATTCAGTTGGGGCAAATGGTGTTCCTATCATTTTAATCAATTAAAAAAGATACTGATTTCCTGAATACAGGGCAAGACCATTGATTCAAAGACCACTGACTCACACAACACAACCTATGTATTCTCCCGGCAAAAAGGAAGACATATATATGGTAAACTTATTTTGTTTGTAGACATTTTATTATGATCTTCACCTCACCTGCATAATCCACTGAAAGTAAAACAAAATGCACCTAAAGCAAAACTGTAACTATGCAACCCTTCAAAATTATTGCAATGATCAAATCTGATACATGGCACTTAATGACCTATACAGGTTAATCAGGTTAACCCGTGCTACAGAACAGAAACATATAAATCTAAATACAAAATGAGCAGTTAAAATAAATAAATACCTGTAGCTACATTCATACCAAAGAAAAACATATTCATATATTTCTAAAAAGCTATTTTTGCAAAATGTCTGTCATTGTTTCAGTAGCTGTCATAGTTATTTTAAAGTAAGCTCCCTCCTAACAGGGGCTGCAAATGGCAGTGCAAATTAATGGTACAATCCTGCAAAATTCAAGATACGATTCCAGTTCTGAAAATACTTAAAAGCAAGCAAAAGTCTACATGTTACCTCTAGTACTTCTGTGAGACTTTCTGAAAACTCAGAATTAATCAGTGAAATAAGGTTTTGCAAGACGGAATGACCAGTATTTTTCCTAAATGAAACATTTCCTGCTGTTAATTTTATAGTCTTTTTGGCTCCAAGAAAGTTAATCTGGGCTCATGTTTTTATAATTATTGTGCTATTACTTATTTAATGGCCATTGGTTACTATTTTGCTTAGACTGAGAAAGGCATACTCTAGGAAATGTTATCAACAAGTTAATATTTAAATTGGGTTGGACTCAAGCACAAAACTACAGAAGAGTTGAACTTCACTCCAGATTTGGATCTCAGGTAAATTTTGCCTATCATTTTCCCACTTGCCAGAGCTATACTGTCTCTCCCATTCCTGCAGAGGTCCTGCATTTCTCCCTCTCCTTCTCCACAGCTTCAGCATGTTCTGACAGACAAATGCTGCATGCTCCCTTCAGAGATGGAGCTGGCACTGCTTGCTTTCAAAAGGACCTCTGCTGAGCTACTTAGTGACCTTAGTAAAAACACATTAACCACAGATGGCTTCCAGAATCGTGTGAAGCAGTACGGGGTAATGGTTTCAGTTGCATATTCAATAAGAGCACCCAGCTGACAGCAGAAAGTTCTAAGAACTGGTAATGTTCCAGGACCCAAGTTGGGGGAGTTCTGCCAAAAGCAATGGTTCCCAAGATTTTGGAGCAAGTGTTGCTTCTGGAGCGAGGCAGGAAGGACTGAGCTGCTACTGAGGACAAGAAGTCACTCTGGCCATGAAATTCAGTGGTATTGGACGAGTGATAGACTCGGGTACCGGGGTTCAGGAGGCTGGAGTGATTTTGTGAAGGGAGGCTTTGGGTGTGTGGGCTGAGTCAGGTCCTGGCATGGCATCACACCTTAAACATAGCAACTGTGGGTTGAAAGTACAGCTTAATCTTACTGCAGCTACCGCTAAGGAATAGGGAACTGTAGAGTAAATGTCATCAGCAAATGCAGCCCAGCCCTTTGCCTCACTAGTGAGACCTACTTCGTGTTGGGAAAACTCCTCTGGAGAACGTGAGGATTACCCAGTCTTGTTGTTTTGGAGAAAAGATATTGATATTAATCAACAAAATTTTCTTCAAACCAGCTGAATGATATATAACTGGGTACTGCTGATGTGTATTTGGAACAGAAGCTTATAAATGGCTGCTATAGCAATCTCTCAGATATTTCAATGATAGAATACCAGGTTGGAAGGGACCTCAAGGATCATCTGGTCCAACCTTTCTTGGCAAAAGCACGGTCTAGACAAGATGGCCCAGCACCCTGACCAGCCGAATCTTAAAAGTGTCCAATCTGAGCACCATCTTATCACTAAGAGTCTTTGTGTAAATTTTTCCATTTTTTTGAGATTAAGATCTCAAAAACTAAAGCACCAGAGAGATGAACTTTTGGACCTATCCATTTCACAGGGGCTTTCTGTCTCCTTAGGACCGAAAGAAAATTCAGAGAATCACAGAACAGTTGAGGCTGGAAGGGACCTCTGAAGATTGTCTAGTCCAACCGCCCCAGGGGCAACTAGAGCAGGTTGCTCAGGACCGTGTCCAGTTTAGTTTTGAATACCTCCAAGGATGGAGACTCCACAACTGCTCTGGGCAACCTGTTCCAATGTTTGATCACCGTAACAGTAAAAAATCTTTTCCTAAACAGAATTTGTTGTCTTACATTTTGTGCCCATTGCCTCTTGTCCTTTCACTGAACAACACTGAGAAGAGTCTGTGTCCACCTTCTCTGCTTCCTGCCTCATCAGGCATTTGTACACACTGCTAAGATCCCCCTTGAACCTTCTCTTCTCCAAGCTAAACAGTCTCAACCTTTCCTCATGACACATCCTACAATTGCTTAATCAACTTCATGACCCTGTGTTGGACTCACTTCCATATGTCCACGTTCTATTGTACTGAGAAGCCCAGAAATGGACCTAGCACTCAGATATGTGTCACCAGTGCTGAGAGGAAGAATCGTCTCCCTCAGTCTGCTGGCAACACTCTTCCTAATGCAGCCCAGTAGGCTGTTGGCCACCTTTGCCACAATGGCACACTGATGTCTTATGTTCAACTTGTCCACCAGGACCCCCCCAGTTCTTTTCTACTAAGTTGCTTTCCAGACAGATCATAGTATCATATAGGTATAGATCATAGGTATAGACCTATGAGTTCTTAAATCCTGTTGTGCCCTCATACGTATCCTTATTGATCATTAGTATTATGGTAGGATTAAAAAGAATTGGTTTGCTAATCCAAATATTTCCAATGTATTTTTATTTTTTTCTTTTAGTTCCTGAGCCTTCATTAGGTATGTTTACTAAATTTCACATATGTTTTACCTCATATAGCTGGGAAAAAATTCCCAAGTTTCTTAAGTATTTTGTGATCTCTAGGAAAGTAAAGTAGCTCAAAAATAAAGACATTCTTTCCTACTTCTATAAGGTCAAAATATTTTCCACAGGGTTTTTCAGCAAATGCTTAGCATAACGCAGTGCTTTTCTGTTCCTTCTTAGTATCCAGTACATAAAAGGCACAAGGTTCATCTGATCAGTACTAAATTGTTTTTTTAAAGATACACATACTGATCAATTAGTAACTGATTTTGGTGTTGTGTATATTTTTATTCAATACAGGTCTCAGCTATAATGATCAAAGATTCTTGTTTTACTAGTCAACCATTTAGAATTTACATGACTCTACTGTTTTCCATAATACGTTAAAATACAGTGCTCAATCTCACAGCCATAAGAAAGCATCCAGTAAATGACTTTTTTAGGTTAAAAACAGAATAACCTTGATCACACATTTTATACCAATACTGTCAGTGTCGTGCTTCTCAGATGCATGTTTATTGGACATATGAGTTATTTACATTGTTACTGGGAAACCACCCATGCTAGTTTGAAACAACCACTTAATGAACTGCTCTTGATGCCATGCTAATTAGGTGATCATTAGACTATTGTGATTACATTATGCTTACTACAGTAAATTATATGTAATAACTGTCACTACACTAGTATGATAGAATACTTCTACAGTACCTAATTTTCACTTTTAGGGCACAACCAGTGATTCTTGAACAAAGAAATTATAGACTTCTATGTATAAGGTAATTCAAAATACTACAAAGAGGGAAAAAAAATAGCAATTATGCTAATATACACATTCATGTATCAATACCCCACACCTTGATTACTCTGCACAGTTCCCATCTCAAAAAACAAAAAAAAGTATTGAACATGAAAAGGTATGGAAGAGGATGATGATAGCAGCTGGAGAAGAGACTTAATGGAACAGCACTCTGTTCAGAATAGGACATATCTTTCCAATCTGATTGAAACTTATGAAATACAAAAGCTGTAAGGGCAGTGAATAGAGATGGCCATTCATTATTTTCTGTAATCAAAAACTAACACACACCCGGTAAAACTGTCATATGGTAAGCTTAAGGCAAAGAAGCATTTCTTTTTAGAACAAAAAAAATCCCACAATGTAATTTAATTATGATATTCATTGCTAGTCACTGCTACAGAAACCAAGTATAAATTCATTAAAAACGGACTAGCAAAAAAAAATCAAGGAAATAATATTTAATCAAGGGCTATTAAAAATTATAATCAGGGTATAAGGGCTTGCTAGGGAAGACCCAAACAGGTTGATCCATGGAAACTAAGTAGTTAAAGCAGAGGGAGTATTATCTTATACATGTCCTGTCCTTATGTGCCTTCTCTAATCTTCACTACCAATAGGCAGGAACTTGTGCAAGACTGAATGGACTGTCTTGTGATTTTTATCCTTGTGGGAAAGAGGTAAGAGTCAGTCATAACTAATTATAGCAGTTCTCATCAAAATTTTGTCATTCTTGTATTTTATTATAAAGTCTTGTTTCATTATAAGGTCCTAGTATCATACCTGTTATATGGAGTTAAATTAAGTTTCCATGTAGGTCTCTGACTGCAAAAAATATAATTTTTCTTTTGATCATGAAAGTGTAAATTCTTGGTGATGCCAGTGATTTAGCTATTGACATGATTTTTCACTAGCAATATGTTTTCTTATAAGTGCATTCATAGGTGTGTGATTATCCAGCAGTGGGGTTGTGTATAGTCAGACTGGCCATATATTTAACGATTCAAAACAATGTAGCATCTAAAATTCACATATGCAGCTAAAGGCAGCAAAATAAACAAACAAATGTGATTGATAGAGAAATATTTTAAGGATGTAAAGTATAGACAGGACTATATGAAGTACTAGTTAAAAGCAAATTTGAGACTTTGGAAAGGAAATAGACTTTATAGAGCAGGTCACTATTTTTACTTTTAAAGATAAGGCAGAAAGAGACACAGAATAAAGAAATAAGTAGACTCAAGAGTAAAGAACAAGCAACAGCTTGATGACAACTACAAGAAACCAGTCAAGGATCAATATGAAACTTAAACATTTGTCTAAAGTCCAGCATCAGTCTCCTGCTGAGCGGTAAAGTCAAAAGAGGGCAATAGACTGATGAAGAAATACAAGAGAATGCTTACATGACTTGGTAGAGAATACTCAGAGACAGCCGTGACAGTGGTGTAGGAGTATTGTGGAAAGTTATTAACATATAGAGAAAAGGATAAGAATTATAAGCTAATCTAATAAAGAATAAAATTACAATAAAATCTTCTGGTTACAAAAAATATCCAATTATAAGACAATTAAGAGAGTACTTTAAAGAGGTCCTTCATAGTGAAGCAGACAAAAAAAAAAACAAAACCAAAACCAAAAATTGGCCTTTTTCTAGGCATCTGAGACATTTAGAAAACAGTAAAATTTGTAAATGTAAGTTTAAGTACAAGTACAAATTTCAAAAGGCAATCAAAATTCCCAGGAGCAAAGCATGAAGTGTTCATAATTGTCATGCTGAAATACTGAAAGTAAAAGGAAAAAACCTAATGCAATCCTGTCTAATTCATAAATTGATTGTGTTGGTCTGCAAATTTGAAAATATCCAAAGGAATAGAGAATGATAACTTGCTCAATTTAAAAAAAAAAAGAAAAAAAGAAAAAAAGAAAAAAAAAAACGTTTTGCAATGATTCCTAGCTCATAGGCTGTGAAATCCTGTTTTTGCTCTTGCAGTATAGTTTTACAGTTTAAACAGAGGAGAAATACAGTAGTTTTCTGGATCTGCTAAAAGCTGATCCTTTTAAAATTAAACACATTCCATTCATTGACTGCTTGGGAAAAAAAATTAAAATCTATAAAAGCTGCAAAAGTATTTTGATTAAGAAAGGTCACAGTAATACATTATGAGGTTGTAGGGAGATCAGTACTTGTTTGGTTCACTATCAATACCTAATTAAGCTAGGCACTTTGTTTTATGCCATTCTCCCCGAAGTAGCCATGCATGTGTCCTGTTCATTACCAATTTCACAGGTTTGGTAAGAAATAATGACTTACACCAGATTTTTTTTATAAGGCTAATGATCTTTGGTGCTATAGAAAAAGACAGAGGATACAGTATAACAGAAATCAGGACTTAAACATATTATTCTTCCACAGACCCTATTTAATCTTAACCTCATTTATTTTGTTAGACTAACAGAGTTTAGTAGGGAGAACTGGAAAACCTTTCAGGCACATGTGTTTCATTTACATCAGCTTTCAGGTCTGAATCAAAAGCTGTAGAATTCATATTAAATATAGATTGTCCTGATTTAAATGAGATATTTCCTTATGTTGTGCATAAGCAAGGTGTGGAACTCTGCTGAAGGATGCTGTGAATGCTGTATCTTTCCAAGGGTTCAAATAGCAACTTGAGAAGGTTGTGGGCTGGTGGGGGGAATCTGCTGGTGGCTATTAGGCTCAAAACCAACCTTCACTTCAGAAAGTTCCTGAACAATTGTTTTTCACAGCCGCAAATTACTGAAGGCTGAAAGGGGAGTCAGAGGAGGCATCATTAGACATTTTGTCCATTTTTATACACGTTCTTGCTGTGGCCTTATGGCCCAGCCAATCTGCTATTTTAAGTTGTTTTTAAGTGTAGCTACAAAAAAATATGTGAAAAGTTTCTTTTTCTCTGTGTTCAGATGACTTTTGTCCAGGTTGTTGCAGCTGTAATAGCAAAACTACTCAGCTTCCAGGTGTCTGCTGCCTGTCCTGTAGTTTTAAGCTTGTTTTTATATATGATGTTACCTAACTTGTTTTACCTTATTTTTTGCTTAGCTTTGTTCAACCATGTAGTTCTTCTGCTTCTAAAGGAATCACAGCAATAAGATGTACCAAACCTGAGTAACCATAGTATAACTAACTCTGGTGAAATCAGGATACATGAAACAATAACTGAGCAAATCCAAGGAATGAACCTTCAATGGCCTATTTCTCTTTGCAAGAACTTAGGACACTGACAACTTGCTGTAACAATCCACTGGAAGGGTGAGAGCTTAAAGGGCAAATACCGTTGATTTTATTATATTACTAATGACCTTTAATAGAATTAAGAAATTTGGATTATAAGTGGTAACGTTGTTGTAACTGGACTAAAAATAAGTGGTTGTTTTATTTGATTAGACTGTTACAGCATTAGACTAGCAGTGAGGTCCAGTCATGGATCTTCACATAAGGTGTGGTCTCTCTGTCACTCGTCGTGAACTTCTGTGTGTAATACTAAGCATCTACTACTGGCCACTGTTGGAGACAGGTTCTCAGGATGAATGGACCTCTGATCCCTCTCAGTGGGACCTTTATTAAGAAGAGGCTTTGGGAGAATTATCTCAATGGAGCGCTCAAACTATTCCCCTAGAACCATTTCAAAGTTTTCTCATCTTGGACAGAAGCAATCTGCACACATTGTAATGCTCCTGCTATTATAATTTGAGTTTCTGGAGTGTTTCAGAAATCTTGGAGGAGAGTAATTAAGACTGGTAATAGAAAACAGATATCTTTTCAACAAAAAAATCAAGGGATCAATTTAAATTCTCACCCACACTGTACTCTTATCCAAAACCCCAGCTGTATTAAAACAGTAGTTAAATTCAATACTAGATAAGCGTCATTGAAAAGTGAGCTGCAATGCCATTTGCGTTCCCTCTTTTACTTTTCCTAGAGAATTATCAGCAAATTAACTGGTGAATCAAAAAAACCCAGCCCTTATTCAGTGAAGGCGAACCCACCCAGAAGCTGAAAAAGATCTGCCTTCAAAACTGACGAGGTGACTTCTGGCCAATGAAGAAGAGACTATGTTGTCCAAGAAAATTTTAGATCAGGTATTCCTTTCATCCTTCTCCCCTCTGATTCTTATATAGAAATGGCATAAGCACAGTTACAACAAAACAGGAACAGTCTTTCTTCTGTAGAAAAGGCAGACATCCATAACAATGATAAAAAACCACAAAAAATATTAGTCTTAGCATCATGCCAGCAACTTTTATATGTGAAAAAGCAGTTAAAGGCAAAACAATTTAAATTACACAATTACTGCTAGAAACCATAATTTAAAAATAAGGTCATTCTTTTATTATTGTTGGGCCAATTCCTGAGGCTGTCTAAATACTGATAAATTCCATTGAAATAAGTCTTATAGTCCTCAAAGGTGCCCAACATCAATACCTTGGTACAAACTCTTTCTGTGGGGATGCTCAACATTCCTAGGGGTGTGATTTATAGAACTCCTTCGATCAAAAGAAAAGTGACTCTGCTTTAGCTTTATGTTTTCTTTCAGCCATACAGATTTCCAAAAAAGTAAAAAGCCTTCTGTATGAACACTACAAATAAACTTAAGTCACTTCTATGTTAAGTATCATCCAATTTATAAACCCTTAAAGCATTCCTTGGCAAACAGCTTCACTCATTCGAATTCCTGCAAAATATTGGAACATGTTCTACATGTGCAGATGATGCATAAGGCTATTCTGGTGAATATATGAGAATATATTCTTGGTGATCACAGCCATTCACTACAGAGTGAAAATCTGGAATTTCCAATGGCAAGGGTATAGTTTGAAAATTTTCCAACAGGTGGGATGATAGTTCAAAAGAGAATTGCAAAAAAAAAGAACATTTGTGAGAAGTAAATGCCATCTAAATTAGAGGAACACAGAAATTAAAGCGGAAGAAGTAAGTCAATCCATTCTTCTGTTTATGTCAAAATTCTTTAACTAGATTAATTAAAAATGCACAAAATTTCTGGGGGAAAAGACATCAGCATTTTATAAATGGAAAAACAGAAACACAGAGTGAGTGATATGATCACTCCTTGGTAACACTCTAACACTCCTCACTCTCCCTCCCTCTCTGATAAAGACATGTTTTGAGAAAAGTATCTGTGATTTAAAAAACATTAGCTATGACAGATCATAGAGGATTTGCATTAACTCACCACCCCTCCCCAGAATATACTGATAATATTAATTGCACTTTATCGTTTAGCTAGTATTGTAATAGAAAATGTGCTAAATACCTATTAGCTTAAGGAGCTTCTCAGTGAGCCTGGTACCTATGAGAATGCTAAAAAAATTGTTTTCATTAACACTGCATGCTTTCTGATGTTGCAAACTAGGGTGAAGGATCAGTAGCAGATAAGCTGTAAGAGTGAGCAAATGTATAATTAATATATGGTATGGTGCCAGTGGATAAAGAATAAAAGGCTTCCTGTAACACAGAGAGCCTCCTTACTGTCAGAGGAAATAAGGCATGGGAAGGAAGGAACCGCAACAAGTATGATTGAGTTTGAAGGTCTTCAGACCCTTTGAATGTTAACACTGTGTCCTGGCTTTGCATGGACACAAATTAAAAATAAAATATGTGAAGTCTTCAGCCTGAGAATAAAACTTATTTTGACTTTCCAGGACACATGAGGGTTGAAACCAGAGAGTTAAGCTCAGAACAAATATTTTTCCTTACTGAAATCCCATTTGGGTAAATATATTCTGATAAGGCAGTCATTCCTAATATAAAATATTCACTGCCATATTTGCCAAAGGTAGCCTTTTCTTCTTCCTTCATCTATAAATAACTGCTTTACTTTGTTTTATTACTGAAAAAAATGCTTCACTTTGCTTAAACAGGAGATATGATTATCATAACATTGTTACTGTTATTATAAGCAAGACGATAGCATTAATGCAATCACAAAGATGAAAAATCAAGTGCTGAAAATGCCAGAGCAAAGGCTGAAAGCTTTAACCATGCCTCAGGTATTTATTTGTATCCCCAAGAAACAGTAACATACTATAAAAAAACGTGGAATATCTTATCTAGCATAACAAACCTATATATGGAACATACATCCTTCATCAGTGTGTTTGCTTTATAGATTTGTGTGATCTACAAAGCATGCCATGTTTAAGAAAAATTGAAGATTAGCATAATAGGGAAGGAATAGTTAAACTAAAATTTTAGAAGAGAAACTTCTTATGCTTGGAGCTTTAATTCTGTCCAAAGCCAAAAAAAAAGTGAGAAAGATTTATTATGTGAATGGGTTGCTAACTTGGAATGGAGAAAAATGAAGTTGTAGACTAGTGCCAAATAGTTATATAAGAAGGCATGCAACAAAATTGTGCAAAGTATCAGGAAAAAAAATAAAATTGATATCAAAATACACAGCAGTGTGAATTATAGATCAAATGTCATACAGTCAACTGGACTGTGAAAGAGTAAAGCCTGCAACTTCATGCTTTGTCGTTGACATGTTGGCAGAAAGAGTAAATTCATTTTGCAACAAAGGCAGATTCAAAAGTGTTGAGAGTTGTATATTATATGGATCACAGATAATGCGAAGACTATGTCTTCTTGGTGTCTTGATACGGCTACCACTTATAGGAAAAGGCAGCAAGTTTGAATGTTCCTGGGATCAGTACAGCTCATCTCAGAAGAAAAAAAAAAAACAAGAAAAGACACATGATATTTTTCGGAAGAAGAATCCTGATGTTTGCGGTTAACAGCTTTAGCTAGAGCACAAAACAAAAAGTGGTGCAATTCTGGATTTGCTATGGATTTCTGGAATTGTATCATTTCCGGGAAGTGATTTCACAGCTTCCCAAAACTGTCCTGAAAATATAGAGGTTAACTTAATATTGGAGTTCCTCTTGTGTACTGATGGCCTTATTACTCAGAACGGCATAGAAAGCAATAGCTTTATAATGTTTAAACAGCCCCAGGAAAAGTTATGCACACCTTTATGGTCTGGAAGACATACAAAGCAAGCAAGATCAGACAGACATTCAGGAGTGGCAGCAGATTGCCAGGTGTCAGTCCCAGTCACCCGTCCTCGGAGGGGTGGTCCTGGTTTCTCATTCTTGGGTTAGTATATTTCTGTTTTTTGCATAATTTGTCTTTAACACTGTGCCTGTCTTGCAGAACATCCATTGCACTCTCTTTCAACACCTGTCTCTCTATCAGAGGCATAAGAACCCCCAAACAAAATCCTCAAAAGTTCTGCATTTTTTCACAGGATTTCTTTCAGGGGTTTAAGAGCAGGCAAACAGGCTAATCATAAGGCTCCTTCTATGCTCCTGCTTTCCTTGTTTTCTGTTTGGCATCACTTTTTTTGTTTGGTTGGGTTTTGTTTCCTGGGCTTTTTTTGTTGGGGTTGTTGTTGTTCTGGCTATGCTATCCATGTTAGAAAATAAATGTTTAAGTCCACAGAAGAAGTGACCAGGAAGTCTAATATTAATAATGGTTTTTGATACTTTTCCTGTTGAGCAACCTTGATGAATTCTTAGAAAATTTACTTTCCCCTTTAAAAAAAAAAAAAAAAAAAAAGAAAACCATATGCAGAAGAAAAAAGAAAAATCTGGGCCAGATTAAAAAGATGACTAGAAAAACATTAATATGAAAGAACAAAATAAAAAGACTATGGCATGACATGATGTATAAGAAAAGTAACAGTAAGACCTGTCGTGAGAAATGATTTTTTTAATGGCTTGAGTTGTGAAATCAAAACCAAATACCTACTGAATATGGGGGGATGCTATGACAGGCTCTGTGGAGCCTGATGGTTAAGGTAATTTTTTTCAGGGTCTGCTGCAATCAGATGGCTATCAAAGTAAACATAATTAAGAAAAAATTAAGAGTCCCCCTTCTAGTAGAGAGGGAATAACTGGATAGAACAAATGCTTTCAAATTAGCTAGACCTGATTTAATTTCATCCTAGGCACTGGTCGATGATATCTGATTTCTGTCCATGACAGGGTAACAGACTTTGGAGAAAGAATATGGTTGAATAAGGTTTTTAATACCATCTCAGATGGTATTCTCATATGCAAACCAGGGAAACAATACACAGATTAAATTATTATAGAGGGGGTGCAGAGTTGCTAGAGATCAGAAAATCTACAGCAAGACAGCAGCTATTTCTGACTCATGTCTGAATGAATGGAGCAATCTAGGAAGATGCTGTGAAAGTCTGTCCTAAGTCTGCTTCTGTATCATATTTTCATGAGTAGCCTGGGGATGAGATAAGAGAACAGGTTTATTAAATCTGCAAGTGAGATCAAGCTGAAGAGGACCCAAGTATATCTGAAGTGAAAATGAAACTTAAGAAGCTGGGATTATGATACAAAAAAGTAGGATTCTGCTGCGCAGGGGGAAACACATGGTGCTATGTGTAGGCAGGAGAAATCCACTTCATACAGAAAACAAAGAACAGCTGGTCTGGTACAGACTGCAAAAAGGGCTCTAAAGGTTGTTGCAGAACAGTAAGCATGATATATTCTCTCAAAAAGCTGCATGTTCCGCTGGAGTTTATAAGCAGAAATATAGCCTCTAATTGATACTGAGTGATTCTGCTGCTCCACTCGGGACTGGTAAGGCAGCAGCTAGAGCACTATGTTCGGTGTCTGGCACTGCTGTTCAAGGAGGAGTTAGACCAGAGTAAAGATAATCTATAACAGAAAAATAAGAGTGAGTAAAAGACTGGAAAACACTCAGGGCAGCTGGGGGAAAGAGAAAGCAAAACCTCTGAAAAAGAAGGGAATAATTGGTTCATATGATTAACTGAGAGAAATAATGGATTGTAGGTTTGACATGGAAGATTTTAGAGAGTCTGTAGGATTATTTTTTTGTCTAGAAAGTTTCTTACATCACTGGAACAAGTTAGAGAGCAGTTGGCAGGATGTAGATAATGGTAAATGATCCTGTTCTGGGTCGTGGGATGGACTAAATGACCTCTTGAGGCTTCTCTTCCAGTCCTATGATGACTGCTGCAATGGTGTGACCATGAAATTCAGATAATTGCAAGTTCCATACTAAATGACTGGTTTTAATACTTGAGATCTTCGAAGCAACTCTGAAATATGCATTAAATTAGAAAAACTATTTTGGGAAAAGCTTGGTTGAACATCGTCTTGATTTACACAGACTACTAGCCTGTCTACTAGTACTGCGTTATGTAGACTTTAAAAATATTTCACCAGGTGGTGCTGTTACACATAACCTTCCAAGTCTTACCCTACCACCTGAGCACATGGTAGTCGTGGGGAAACATCTGTGGGTTCCGCAAAGGTGTCTGTAGAGGCAGAATTAATTTTGACAATCAGCCTTTGGTATAACTCTAAGAGTTGTGGAAAGAGGAATTGTCTAGAAGGCTGCTTGGCAGACTTAATTCCAGATTGCATAAATGATACGTATAAGTGTACGTATAAGTTGTGCATGTGTACGTTTGTGTGTATGTGTGTATATATGTATATTTCACAAATATAACTGCTTTACTGATTTCTCTTTCCTTCAAAGTCCTGGATATGAATTGACAGAGGGACCACACAGCCTCAGAGCAGAACTCTGCTGTCCGTGACTGGTGCATATACAGTTGTAATATGTAAACACATGGTCTGTGAGTATATTGTGAAAAGCACGATTAAGATTAATTCATTTAGGGACTATTTTTGTTGTACAGCATAACTAAACAAGCCTTCTGTAGTACATGGACAGCAAAGATAAGCCTTATATTTACATTAAACCAAACAGACTTTGTGAGACTGTATAATTCTGCATTCTAAACATAGAAAATGTTTCTACTATCTTCTAAACATTCTCTTTCATAAAATGAGAAAGTTAAAATATATTAATACAGTCAATCTTTTACATTAAATTAAAAATACAGAATATATGCAAACTTTCATTAAAACTATGAAAAATTAATCATAGAACTCAGTTCTCTCAGTCTCTCCTAATACTTCATGTGCTGCAGCCCCTAATACAGCTCCACTGAACTCACTCCAGTATAGCAACATCGTTCAGATGCAATTTGTGTTGCTGCTGCTGCTGCTTGTCCCGTCCCCACTGATCTCTGAAAAGAATCTGGCTCTGCTTTCTCTACACCCTTTTATTAGACAGTTCAAAACTATGAGATGTCTCCTCAGCCTTCTCTTTTCTTAAGGGTGAACAAACTCAGTTCTCTCAGCCTCTCTTCATATGCCATGTGCTGCAGTCCCCTAAGCATTTTCATGACCCTCCACTGGACTTGCACCAGGATGGCAATGTCTTTCTTGTACTGGGAAGTCCACAAGCAGGCACAGCAGTCCAGCTGAGAATAGCACAGAGGGGAAGTATCACCTCCTTAATTTGCTGGCTACACTCCCGCTAACACTATCTGATATATTGTTGGTCATCCTTGCTGTAGGGACGCATTGCTGACCCATGTTTACTTTACATCTTTCTTGTACAACAGGATTCCTCACCCCTTTCCTGCAAAGCTGCTTCCTAGCCAGTTGGTGCCAAGCCTGTATTGCTGTACAGAGTTATTCCACATAAAAATATAGGACCATAAATCTGTGTTTGTTGAACTTCATGAGCCTCCTGTCAACTTATTTGTCCAGCTCACTGAGGACCCTCTGAATAGCAGCCGGGTCCTTTAGTGTACCCATCTCAAATTTGTTGTCATCCATTAACTTGCTGAAGGTTCTTTCTGTCCCATCAGATTATTAGCAAGGACACTAAAAATATCACCCTCTAAGGGATGCCACTAGTAATGATTACCATTTGGACTTCATACTGATGATCACAACCCTTTGACTCTGAAGGTCTAGTCAATTATTCACCCATCTTACAGTCCACTTTTCTAGTCCATATCTTATCAAGTTGACTACAAGAATACTATGTGAGACTGTGTCAAACAATTTGCCAAAGTCAAGGTAAATGTCAAGTACTGCTATCCCCTTCCCACAAAGCCTGGCATTGTACCCTTGGTAAATCTATTGCTGGCTTTTCCCTACCACCTTCTTGTCATACATATGCCTGGATAGGGCTTCCAGAAGGATATGCTGCATAATCTTCTGGGGACAAAAGTTAGGCTGACAGGTCTTTTGTTACTCGGGTTTGTCTCTTGCTGAAGGTCAGTGTGATATTTGTCTTTCTGTGCTCATTAGGAACCTCCCTCAGTTGCCATGACCTTCTAAGAATGATAGAATATGGCCTTACAAGGACTATGGCCAGCTTCCTCAGCAACCTCAAGTAAAGCCCATCTGATGCTGTGGATTTGTGTATGCCAAACTGACTTGATTACTTCCTAATTGTCTTCCTGTACAATGGATAATGCTATATGCCCTGAGACTCTGTCAGTAGGCTCAGTGACCCAGGAAGCCACATGGCAGACCTTGCCAGTGAAAACTGAGACAATAAAAAGGCATTGGGTATTTTGGCCCTTTGTATGTCCTTGTATGTTGATGCACATACAGAGTTCTCATTGCCATTCTTTCTATCCCTTATTAGTTTCAACTGCAGCTGAGCTTTGGCTTTCCTAACTCCAACACTGCATGCTTAGGTAACATCTCTGTATTCCTTCTCGGTAGTCTGTCCACACCTCTGCCTGCCATGGGGTTCCTTTTGGAGACTGAGCTCAGTCAGGAGGTCCTTGTTCATGTTGACCTTCTGCCTGTGCATCAGAATGGCCTGTTGTTCTTTGAGGAGGATATCCTTGAAGATCTACCAGCTCTCTTGGGTTCTTTAGAGCAGTTTTCCATGGCATTTGGCCAAACAGATCCCTGAACAAGCTGAATTCTATCTACCGGAAGTCCATGGTTCTGATCTTTCTATTGTTTTGCTCAGTTTTCTCAAGATTTTAAATGCCAAAATCTCACAATCAATGCAGACAAAGCTGACCTCAGCCTTCACCTCCCCTGGCAAATTCTTCCTTGTTTGTGAGTAAAAAGTTATACAAAGCATCTTCCCTGCTTGGTTCATTGATCACCTGGTTTAGATCTACATTCTAACCTCTATGTAAGATGGAGCTGCTTTTTTCTCTTTTCCTTAATTCCTTTGATAAAAACATATTAACCTTTAAATTACAGACAGTAAATAAACATACAGCTCAATAAATATTAAATCTGTTTCTCTGTTCAAGATTGAAATAAAAAGGATCATTGGATAATAGGATAATTCAGGTTGGAGAGGACTTCAGGAGGTCATGTCCTGCAGGGTCAGAAGCTCCTGACCTCAAAACAGGATGAGCTATGAGGTCAGACCGTGTTACTGAGGGCTTTATCCAGTCTGGTCTTGAAAACTTCCAAGGATGGTGACTGCACACAACTTCTTTAGGTGACCAGATCCACTGCGTGACTGCCCTCATAGTGAAGAAGTTTTTCCTTATATCTAGTCTGAAGCTATCATGTTTCAACTCATGCCTGTTGTTTCTCATCCTCTCACCCCTGTGAATAACTTGGCTCCATCTTCTTGCTAACTTCTTCATGGGTACCAGCAGACTGCTGTTAGGTTCCCCCAAAGCTTTCTCTTCTCCAGGCTGAACAAGCCCCATTCCCTCAGCCTCTCCTCATATGGCGTGTGCTTTCTCAACATTTTATGCAAGTTTACCATTTCCAAGTCAGTTTGCAGCATTCTGTGACATCAGGACCAAGCTCTCCTCATGTGTCATTCAGGGAACCTTTAGAACCTACTTAGAGTTTGGAAATCCCACTTTGATAAAAGACCAGCTGGGACTCAGACATTGCACTGATGAATGTGGCAATGCCTATAAACCCTATGGGAACCCAAGCTGACGTATTTAATTTCTGGAATGGAATGGAAAAAAAAAAAAAGAAAAAATAAAGGCGAAGAAGCAGAGTACCTTAGCAAGACTTTCAGAGATAAAGACCTAAGAACATTAGGGAAGGCATCCTCATAAAACAGTAAATATAGTAAAATTTTTAAAGGCTTTGTGTCTTTTATCAATTTAAACTGTGTAGACAAGCTTCTTAATTTCTTGAATATACAAGGTAAACCATTAAAGGCATTAATAGTATCAGAGGTATCATCTCACTGTAAAGAAAACTCCCACTCAGAGATAACTGTGTCCTGCTACCACCTAACATATTTGTTAATTTCTGAATAGATCTAGCAATTACAGCTGTTTACAATTTGGCCATAGGATAAATTTAGTGTTTTCTTCTTATGCATTCATATGTGCTTGTTAATTAACCCCTCCTCCCCCCCAGGAATTTTTTACCCTACTACATCTAACTATATCAAAAGTAATATATGTGGTGGCTCTATAACTTTCTGATGTTGTATTTTATCACAATAAGAAAATGTTATCTTATTCCTTTGGATATAGGGAAAGCAAAATAGTATATATTGTATTTAAATGGCCATGACTGTAGTTCATGACTGCAGTGACTGAACCCTACCAAAAGGTTTAAAAACTAATTTCTTATAATATTGCTTAAGTGGGATATAAATAATACAGATTTTTGAGCCATCTTTTAGCTCAGGGACAAGTTTCACAGATTTGTTAATTTATGTGAGCTGTATGACTAAGGACTTCTGAATTGTCTCCAGACACCTTTAGCAACACTAGAAATGAGTGGAACTCTCTTCCTGCGTGGGTTAGGATTTTTTTTCTAATTCGTAACTTTTGTGAATTGTTCGACTATTTTTGATTGAACATGATCATGTATTACAACCTGTCTTTTCTTTAAACTCTTGTATATTTACCTCTAAAATATATATATATATATGTAGAGAGAGAAGTATTTGGGGATATGCAACAAGCCAAGTTTGTACTCACATGCAAGGCAGGCTGGAAGAACAACCAATCAGGTAGTGCAAGCTGTCAAAGAGTTTTCAAGAATTCTATAGGTTGAATCGGTTAAGGATCAGTTGATGGAGAGACAAGGGAGAACATATCCTCATAGAAAAAAAAGATCCTAAATTTCAGGGTTGAAATGAAAGGGCTGTTGAATGTGTTTATGCAGTTTGGAAAGGGGAAGAAATTTGTACATCATCCAAATTCTGGAAATCCTGGCTCAAATGCACCTGCTGTTTCTGGGCAGTCTCGTGTTATTCAAAATAGGAAGTAGTTTGTTCCTATGATGGTCAATGTCACAAGAAGAACCTAGAATTTGGGGGTTTTAGAATTGTTGATTTGTTTGACTGATTATTTGTCAGATGGTTTGACAAATGTTAAGGCAACATAGAAAGTGCTGCAGATCCAGTACCACATTTTCTTTGCACAGATTGACACACGGTTTAAAAGACCGTAAGAAAGTTTCACAAAAACTGTTACTGCTTTCATTAGACTTGCTTTTGTAGATTATTGGTAACCAGAATAAGTGAGGAATTCACAATCTAGCCCTGATATTAAACATGCCATAGAATAGAAACAGTAGATATTAACTATCTACTTTATTTCAAGCATTTAAGTAAGGCAAATGTCATATCTTAAACTGAAAGCATTCTAAAAATATACAGCTCTTTACACAGAGACTTGTGTTAATGATAGCTCAAACCTAGAGCTGTTGGATGAAAGCATAACATCAAAGGAATCCATGATGGCAATTCTCACTTGGGTTAGAGCTGGCTCTGCCATAAGAGCTAGATCCAGCAGTAAACATGTGGGAATAATTGTCCAGCTGAGCAATTGGGAAATATTTGCAAACTTCCAGGCAGATGAATCATGCTGTAAAAACCACATTGCTCTTAATTTGTTGTATTACTTTTATTTTCATATTTTTTGTGAAAAGCAGTCATGTACCAAGTTGTGACTACTGTTGTTCCTTGACCTCTCTTGGTCCAGGCTATGACTGCAACTTCCAGGATCCCAACACTGTGTCATCATCGTGTTGCTCTTTTCCACTTTCAGATTGGCTCAAGGTGGACATGATGTTTTCCTGGGGAGGCGACACTCTGTAATTGAAATTCATTCTGTTGATTACAATACCTCTCCCAGGTGCACTTTCTTAAAGAGGAAGAGATAATTTCCATGCTTGAGACAGCATTTCTTCTGAAGCTGGAAATTATCTGGCATCTGCTGAGCTTATAAATGCTCTGTTTAACAAGTATTGCTTTGTTAATGCCTAAAATAATGCTTTTAAAATAGTTGCACTTCCCTTTCAGAAGTAATAGTATTTACTCCTTTCAGAAATAAAGATAGTATGAACAAACTGGTATAAACCAAATAAAACTGTAAGGCTATGAAAGAACAAAAAAACCCAACAGTGTCAGCATCTAGTGCTCCTACATTACACACTTAGTTGAAATACATATTATTTAAGTGCACAACAACAATATTTGAAAGACCTTTTCTTCCTTTTCTAGTATCCTTTTTTCCGGTTAATATGTGGAACTTTTCGCTTTTAAATGCTTGACCAGTTCAGAGGTCCTTAAATCAACAGCTTAACTTAGTGTACTTAGGAAAAATTAAAAATTGCAGTTTAATAATTAAAAAGTGTGGTCTCAGACCTGCAGACATGTATCCTTTTATTTACTCACATGAGCTACTCCACTTAATTATCAGGGTTACTCACCGAAATGATATTAAACATGCACATGAGGATGAATAGCATGATCTCACTGCACCTCTTCCAGTTCTGTTTTCTAAGGTTTCTTTCAAATCTCTGACCCTTTTAGTATCCTCGTTCAGCAGCTTGCTCATCTGGGAAGTATATAAAGGAGACAAATCTTGCTTGTTGAGAATTATACCATTGCTTTAAAATGAAAAAGGGCCAACATGGACATTTTGTTCTTACAATGTTTATCTTCAATTAGCAAAAGCTTTAGTTAGTCATCATTAACTCTCAAGTATGAAAATTAATTGCTGAAATTAATCCTTAATACATCTTCATGGTGTTTCTTCTACAAAATCAAAGGGGTTTTTTCCTTATTTCAGTTGCAGCGGCTCTAAAACAGTGAAATAATATAAAGAACAAGTAAATATAACCAATTAAAAAATGCTAAGTATAAAATTACACTTCTAATTGATATAAAGGGCCTTTTTCTCCTACAACATGCCATCCACAGGCAAAGAATGAAAGAATATCATACCCCAGGTCCCACATACAGGCCATTTTGCTAATAGCATGCAATGCGGGTGATATAAATCTCATCACAGTTTGACATTGTAGAAAGTCTCAAAGAGTTTCTCAACATTAATTCCAAACAAATTGATTTCAATTTGTCTTCATACACCTGTGTAGTTACTTCTAGTGTTGCAATGATCAACATGCATTCTGGACACTGATTTTCATAGTAACGGAGTGAGAAGTCACATGTACTTCACTTGCTTGTGTTGAAGCTGATGAAGCTTTGCCCCAGTGGCTCTATTTGGTCTTAAGTGTTATTAAAACCTGTTCAGTCTAGCAAGGCCCTGGTCACAGTTTCAGAGAGCAAGAAACTATGCATCCAACAAGTCAGCAAATAATGGAATAATTCATCAGAGTATCATGCAGTCAACAACCTGATTCCACTGATGACAAGCTGCTTAAGAATCCTGGTTTCAGAATTCAGGAGAGATCACGCGAAATGCCTAGGGGCACAAGAGCTCCAAGTTTGTTGACGCCCAAGTGAAGATAGACTCATCCAAGTTTTGCCTACTCTGAGGATACCCTTAAAGCAGGTCAATGCATATGTCAAGGGTGGCAAGTCAACCTCAAACTCTGTCCTGACACTCCTGACAAGTGCCCAACTCCTGAAAAAAACTTTTATGATTACAGCCTGATGCAAAATATGCTAGAAAAAGCTAAGAGAACAACTGCAAGCTCCTCAAATGATCATATATTTTTCTTCTTGTATCTGTTTGACCTATTTGATGAAGGCTGTCATCTTCCTCTTAGGCACTCTCTTCTTTAAGCTAGAAAGTCCCAGCTTGTTCAACCTTTTCAGATCACATATATTACACTTAAGCTTCTTTCCATTTTTATCATCTGAGCTTCCATTAATTGCTTTACATCTTACTTTAAAACAAAGATTTCCTGACAGGATACAGTACTCCAGCCTTACTTTGCTTTGTACTACATAGCAGCTTACTTAATATGTCTGTTTATACTTCCCAGAGTGATATTTATCTCTTTTCACAGTATCCTGACATTGTTGTGTCACAGTCATCTCATCATCCTTCATATCTGCATAACTGCTAGAGACCCACTTCCACTGATCCCATCCAATCTTCATGCTGTTTATTATTCCTGCCTAAGATTACTTTTCACCTTCTTCTGCTGAATTTAATTTCTTTCATATCTTTCCCTAAGTAATTTTGTAATCTTTTTTCCTTTCAAAAGCTTCACTGAAGTCAAAGTAAGCAAAATTTGTAGCTTTTCCTCTGTCCAAATAGAGAAAGAAGTAGTGGACTTCTGCAGAGGAGATTCTGATTAGATATTCAGGAAAGATTTCAACTGCTAAGAACAGCAGAAGAGTGGGATAGAGTGGGTGTGAAATCTTCATTGCTAAAGGTCTTTCAGATCAGGATCGACAGGCATCTGTCAGGAGTGACATAAGTACAAGTACAAAAGTACTTTATTCTGGTAATGGAATAGATGAGGCTCCTTCCAATGATTCTCTGCACAGAGGAAACCAAGAATTGTCTTCAACCGCACGAGGCTGCAGAGCAATTTTACCACAGAGCAAGTGAAAGAAGTATCGATTAAAGAACAAAAGCTACATTTTAACCACATTTGTCTACATGGGGCCTTCAAAACTAATTCCTAAGGATTTCCAAGCAATCTGAGGCATAAGGTGTTTGGAAATGTACATGTATGTAGACAGAAGCTATTGTTTGAATTGCTTTGAAGCATTTTTATACAAAGGCAAGGCATCAAAAATGATCTTTCATTAAAGGTGATTTTTTTCCACAAGAGATGCCGTTGACTGATTTTAATTTGATATTTAAAATAATTTAAGTGATGGTCAAAAGTTTGCTTCCACTTCTGGAGAAAGGCATTACACACTTCTTTGTGTGTGTTTTCTCTTTCAAACTTCACTTTAGAGTCTTAGTTTACATTTCAGCAGAAGTGGCAGGAAGTTTCAAGGCCTGTTGATACAATTATGAATTTTCATAGTGATGTTCTCTGAGGAGCAAGAGTAAAATAAACTTAACACTTCACATGGTAACTACCATGAAGCAATGAAGATATGAGTCAAATTCAGAAGGCTGGGTGGAAGGGGAGTGCAGTCTGTCTTCTACAATTAGTAATGCTTAATGTGATGGACTTCATTATTATTCTCTGGTTTCTGCAAAATAACCTCGTGCTTTTGAAAACAACAATTCAGAACTTGCAAACAGAATGCAAGTAAAGTTTTCCCATGGGATCAAGAAGTCAACCTGTATTTCACAATCACTCATTTCTCCTGCAGTCTTCCTTTTATTCTAGCAAAAAGGATCCTTTTACAAGGTTAGTTCTTGCAACAATATGTAACGTGCAACTGCAAGCAAGAAATTTCATGAGTAACCATAAGAAAAAAAAATGGTTTTGCCAGTTTGGTATAATAACAACTAAAATTATATTGAAATTATTGTAAATACCTATGCAGAGAGGAATTGCATTCTTTGCTTCTTTTTCCTGGGACCCCACATGTACAGAGATTCTTCCCTCTAAGCTCTGGAGCAAAGAAAGCATACCATTGACCAAAGGAATATTGGATGCAAATTCATAAAGTTTTGGGGAAGCATGTTTATTTCAAAACTGCATCTTTCTCTAGCAACTACTGCAAGTAAAGTAAAATACAATACTCAAATCTGAAAAAGCAGGTACAAAATGGGACCTTTTACATCTTAAAATATCTATTTAAAGACAGTTTCCTTTTGCTTAAAAATAATTGATTCCCAAACATATGATTGAGATCAGCCAGAAGAATCGTGTGCAGCATTGCTATAGAAGAGCTAAACAGCAGGACTATGAAACCGGACTGGAAATAGATTAACACACAGAGGGACGCAAGCTTCTAAAATGAACCTAACAGTTTTGAAATTAGTTTTTCCTCAGGTTACTAGAGATCTCAGTGCAACTACCCTAGCTGTATTTAAATCCTTAGGCCATTTTCCTAACAGCAGTGTAATGTTGTTGCATAATGTACATTACAAATATGTGTACATTTATATGACCAGTTTAGTATATGACCCAAGAATGCTTATTTTACTTCTGAAGCTAAACTCTAAACAAGTTTGAATGCTGCTTTTTCCAATTGCAGATGGTATTTGTAAGTTGTGCCCTAAAAGCTACTCTTTCCAAACAAATGGACTGCTGCCATGCATGTGATCTGCTGTGGCAAGTCTTGAGGACCACTGTTAAGCTGAACTGAACATATGGTTTTTTGTACTAGCAACAACAACAAAAAATCATGCTCCTCTTTCCCTTTTCCTGCCCCACTAATGTTCTGCTTATGAAAGAGCTGCAGGGTCAGACAGCCTCACAGAGATAGTCTCAGCTCAGCTGTTATCTTGCATGTGAGAAGTTAACTTAAAAACAAGAAGATAAAACTATCACAAGGAGATCTAACAGAAGAGCAATGGTATGCAATAAATGACGTATTAGACATGGTCAAGGAAACATAAGCAAGCAAAACAACTTTGCAGTGAGGAGTGTCTGCTCAGTAAAAGAGGGTTGGGAGATATAAGAAATGCAATAAGGCAGATGTAAGAAATACCCTGAATTTGTGATTTGAGTGAGTGGCAAATACAGATATTAAAATTTCTTCCGACAACTTTAACTTCTAAATCCTCCACATATCTATGTCATTACACAACATCAAGAGATTAATAGCTGGCATGTGACAACTGTTAGTAAAAGTACCATACAGGAGCATGAATCAAAAAACCCCTCAGTTATATCAAAATAATAGATTATCTGTTTTTTTAAGACAGCATTAATCCAGCAAAAGAAGGAATTAAAACTCCAGCAAATAAATAGGTTAGGCTTGAGAAACAACAGAGATTAGAACTAAGGCCATACCACCATTAAATTCTTTTTGTAATTGATGCCCACTCTAAAAGTTTCATAACGTAAAAGAAAATGAATAATGATTAGAAAATTTTATTTAATTTGATCTAGTTTATTTGACTAGAAAAACAAACTTAAGAGTACATAGTCATAACTCAACAATACCGTTAAGGACAAATGAGAACTAGGATCTGTGTTTCAGGGGAGTTTTGCCATTTGTAGTTTCTTCTGTTCCAGAATGGAAAGGAAACAAACAAAAAATGATGTTACTCTGATGACTGCATGAAATTCTAGCACCTCTTAGCATTTATCTACTTAGTAGCATGCGGGAGTAGAGAGCTCCACAAGGGCATCATTTCATTGCTGGCAGACAAGTGTTGGGTGGAGCATGACAGCTCTGACACCGTCTCATCCATACCATGCACACAGAGCACTCTTCACTTCCAAACCAATTCACCATTTCTTTTCAAAGGAAGACAGCTGCAGTGCTTGAAAACAGAGTCAAGGAGCATCTTCTCATTGGAACAGCAAGAATCATCACAGAATTTGTTCCCATGTAATACTTCTGGGCACTATTTTGTTTTGACATAATCTATTTCTCCCCTTGCATTTCCTTTACATTAGATCTTGCCTGTGAATCAGTCACAATCCTTCAATATATATTCCCTGTGTTGCATCTATCAAGAAAGCTAATGCTTCCCTTTTAATTAATAGCGCTTTGCTTCTGGCTCCAACATTACGTAGAGTGGGATGAGTAACTTCTATTGAACTTTCAAAAGTGTGGTGTGTGCATGACATTGCACTTGTCCTTGTGGGTATCTTTTGCATTCCAGTATATTCACAGGCTTCCTGCTGCGTGGTTCTTCTTTTGATTAGCTGCAACAGATAGGGGCCATATGCCCCTTTTTTTTTAAATAATCATACGTAAGCATATGTTAGAGAAAACAGTGTAGTCTTATGAACTTAGAGGTGGAAAAAACCTGAATAACTTATCAAGTTGCTCTTGCTGCAGTTTGAAAAAACATCACTATTGGATTCCTGAGTGCAAGTCTAGGCTCACCAGATCATAAACTCCAAAGAATATGTTATAGATGCTTAGAAACGGGGTATTGAGCCAGCCACCAGCAATCAGGCACAGTCAACATGGGTTCACAAAGGGAAAGTCCTGTTTAACCAATTTGATATCCTTCTATGACAAGGTCACTCACCTAGTGGATGAAGGGAAGGCGGTGGATGTAGTTTTTCTGGATTTTATTAAGGCTGTTGATACTGTTCCTCACAGCATCCTTCTGGACAAGTTCTCCAGCTGTGGGATGAGCGAGTTCGTGGTGCACTGGGTGAAGAACTGGCTGAAGGGCAGGGCTCAAAGGGCTGTAGTGAATGGGGCTGCATCTGGCTGGAGACTGGTCACCAGCAGTGTTCCTCAGGGCTCAATTCTAGGGCCAGTTCTGTTCAATACATTCATCAATGATCTGGATGCAGGAGTTGAATGAACCATTAGCAAGTTTGCTGATGATACCAAACCGGGAGGAGCTGACTCTCTTGAGGGACAGGAGGCCTTGCAGAGGGATCTGGATAGATTGGAGCATTGGGCTATGATTACTGGGATGATATTTAACAAGTCCAAATGCTGGATTCTCCAACTAGGACAGAGTAACACTGGGCACAAGTATAAACGGGGAGAGGAGTGGCTGGGGAGCAGCCCTGCAGAAAGGGATCTGGGGATGCTGGTCGACAGCAGGCTTAATATGAGCCAGCAGTGTGCCCTGGCAGCCAAGAGGGCAAACCACATCCTGGGGTGCACCAAACATGGCATAACCAGCTGGTCAGAAGAGGTGATTATCCTGCTGTGTTCATCATTGGTGCGGCCCCACCTTGAGTACTGTGTGCAGTTCTGGGCCGTACAATATAAGAAGGGGGTCCTTGAATGCATCCAGAGGAGGACAACAAAGCTGGTGACAGGGCTGGAAGGCATGGCCTATGAGGAGTGGCTAAGGACCTTGGGCTTGTCTAGTTTGGAGAAAAGGAGGCTGAAGGGAGACCTCCTTTCTCCCTACAGCTTCCTGAGGAGGGGAAGTGGAGAGGGAGGTGCTGATCTCTTCTCCCTGGTACCCAGTGATAGGACATGTGGTTCAAAGCTGCGCCAGGGGAGGTTTAGACTGGACATTAGGAAGCATTTCTTTACCGAGTGGGTGGTCAAACACTGGAACAGGCTTTCTAGAGAGGTGGTCAATGCCCCAAGCCTGTCAGTGTTTAAGAGGCATGTGGACAATTCTCTTAAGAACATGCTTTAACTTGGTCAGCCCTGAAGTGGTCAGGCAGTTGGACTAGTTGATCATTGTAGGTCCCTTCCAACTGAAATAGTCTAGTCTATTCTATCACACCATCATTCCAAGACAGATAATTACTGATGTTAACTGCAGCTAGCTGCAGGCAGTGAACCACAAATGTAGCTTGGTTAGATGTTTCTACGAAGACCATTTTTTAACCTAGAAATAGATATTGAATAAGATAGTGTGTGAGAGCATAGGCATGTATCTTGCTCCAGATTCATCCTTCCTCTTTTGATTGCCTGTTCCTGCCCTGCAGCACTTGTACAAAATATGGAAATCATATCAGAAAAATTTTTACTTAAGATGGCTAAGCCATCTCGGGGACAAGGAAGAGCAACTAGTTCCATAATGAAAGATTAAAACTGTCTGGATGCTATAGCAGAATAGACATTGGCTATAAAAAGCTAATATTTTTTACTTATTAGAAAGAATCTCTTCGTAGCAGAGCACAGGGCAGATTGGAAATCCCTGAAGTGTGAAAGGTAAAAAAGCCAACAGCTAGCTAACTGCACAGAAAGTCTCCTATCTAATCTCACTGTAAGTAGCTTCCTTTTTTTTTTTTTCATCTCTTTTTTCTTCACCGATAATGTGAGAAGTTTCCAGCTATGACATTTACTTTGATGGATGAAGAAATCAGAGTGCTCTGGAGGTTGTGAATAACTTTGTTTGTCTTACTGTACTTTGGCTGAAGAATGATTATAGCTGCATAATAGTAGGTTATTCCTCACAGAAGGGTGTAGTGATTTTACAGATCTGGGCACTGCAAAATCCTTCTTTCTGAAATTCAGCAAGCATTTTCCAACAGAAGCTGTGCTTGCCAGGTGGGGAGCTGGTGTCACAGATGTCCCTGAGGCAGAACATCCATCCCTGGGATCCCAGAGATCCTCATCCCTGCTCAAAAAACATATTTCCCAAAAAGCTGTTTGCATAATCCATACTTCAGTAAATTCAGTCTTTAATTGAGCTGTGCTGTATTGCTGGAAAAAAATATGGCAAACATCACAGTTCACTTAATAAACACTATGGATATGAAATCTCAAAATATTGTTGGAGGACAACATAAGTAAGGCTGTCACAGGTAGGCTGAGCACTATATATTAGAAAAAAATATTAGTCTACTATTCAGAGGTTCCTCTAGTCTGTAGGCTCCTCTTTTTGTTTTGGATTTTGCTGGTTGGTATGTTTTGCTATAAGTACTATCTTTTTTATATTGTCTCTGAACATGTGCTCACTCCCAAGCTAATTTTCAAATTCCTTTGAAGAATCTTAGCAAGAAGGGTTGGTGGAACCATTTTTAATACATGCATTTTACTGATTTTTAGATGAAAAATATATCTATACTGGTAGTATGAATGTTCATTAGCTGGGATGAATTAAACAACTGTGAAAGACTGCTAAATTAAACACATTCAAGTAAAAGGAAGTATTACTCACAGGCTCCAAGCATCTGCCTTAGATGAAATAGACATTGGATACTGGAAGCAGCAGAGCCTTGTTCCACTGTGAAAAGAAATTATCTTAAGCCTTTACATTCAAGAGGTGAAATCAATGTACTAGACTGGCTACAGTTAAATAATTGACACTCTACAGGACAAACAGATTAGATAATGCTGAACAAATAGGGACAGACTAATAAATGACTGAATTGTATACATCAGCATGAAGCAGTTGTTTTAATGGATTTGGAAACGTTTTTTTTTTAGGGCAGTGAATGACGAAGATCTATTAGAACTGTGAAGAGATAGCATAACATAGAGCATATGTTTTCCTCATCTTTAGAGAAAGTATTGCTTTAACCAGTTAGGAATAAATAAGAAATTAGGAAAATACATGCCTCTAAAAATGTGGTACTGAGTTGCAGCAAGTTCATAAACAGAAGTCAATTAAAAGTTGCAGAAATGCTACAAATATTAAATACCAAAATACTATACAGAGCTGTTCC